>NW_004567134.1:11000155-11021206 GCF_000260355.1 Condylura cristata | reverse complement strand
GATTTGGTGATGGGAAACCCGTGGGGATTACAATTGAGATGAAAAAAAAATGTGAAAAATGATGTAAAAATAAACTTTTTAATAAAAAAAAAAGCTGGAATTCATGTAGACTGAAATAAATGAACAGCCTATGTCTAGTTGATTATTAGGAAAAAAATGGTTTGCCAAAATAGAAATGATTTACCTTAAGAGATTTAAGAAAGGCTTACGTTAGACTGGTTAGGTCTTTATTACTTAAGTAGAGTACAACTAACTGACCAAGACATCTAGAAATTGGCTGTGTAGGGTCTTGCCTACAACATAGCGAGAAGGGAACACAGGAGAATGGGCGGGCACATGGCTGCAGCTCTCAATTTTAGGCTCTCTTTCCAGTGGCACCTCTCTGACTGTGGGCGGGGAAGGTGACAATCAGGTACTGGGGAAAAACACCCTTTGTATCCCGCCCATGTGAGCCAGGGGCAGTTTCAAAGATCATCTGAGCACATTCCTTCTCAGAGGAAGAGAAAGGGAAGGGAGAACTGGGTAACTCAAAAGAAAATGAAACATTTATATTATAACACAAAAACCTATTCCGTTTGTTTGATACAATATCTGAACCCATTCTCTAAACAGCAAGTTAATTTATAGTAAATTAAATTTAACCTACCTATTTGTAAGCATCCTTTGATCTGAGCTTATTGTAAACATCGAAGTATGCAAGTGTCGAGGTAAGGCACCTTCACTTAGGGCAAGCTCCTGCATTTTTGTAGCAATTTCTTTGTCACCTTCCTTTGGAAAAAGGGTAAGATAATCCCTAAAGCAGCAATCTAGCAAGCTATCCTAATTTTTGTAAAACTGATTTTACATTTCTAGATAAACTGGTCCACATACAATATAAAAAAAATTTTAAATGCGATTTCAACTACCCAAAAATAGCATAGGTAAGTAGTAGTAAAGCAATTTTTAAAATATGGTCTTTGGAATGAAGTTTGAATGTCTCCAGATACATATAAATTAAGTTTTGCTTTATTTATTATTAAAATTATGTTCACACTCTCAAGTATACATCAGCTAAGCAAGGGGGAATGCAACTTAGGGAAATCAGAAATTCCATGCACAGGTGTTTGCAAAAGTGACTTGCTTTTGTTACTGACATATTTATCTGATGAACACAATTCTTTTTTAAAGAAGACTGTTGATATAGACATAGTTCTTTTTATTTTGATTTCATTTTGCTTATAAGGGCTCACTTTGGTACCAGGATAAGAAGGAGCTACTAATTAAAGCTAGTTATAGAACCATGAACTAAATGAGCAGTTTGATACTTAAAACAACCTGTTGAAAAATAAAAAAGCTCACAACGTTAGTGCAAAATTGTACAAGTATATACTACAATTGAATATGTAGTATTTATACAAATACACATGTAGTTTGAATATGTTACATGTCATCTTGACAGATGAGTATGTAGTATAATATATAAATATATACATAGTATGGATATGTACATATATAATTTTGAACAGTACATGGTCTGAAAGGAAATTTACCAAAATGCTAATAGTAGTTATCTCTGGATGGTAAAAACACAGGTGATTTATTTTACTCCTTGCCTTTTTCCTATATGTCCCAATGTTGCTCCAAAGACCATATGCTGCTTTTACAGTCAGAAGAGCGTACATGACAATGGCCTTCTAGTCACTAGTCACTGGCTGTGAATCTGGTGTGCATGGCTTGTACTCAAGCCACAAATCAACATTTAGATTACAGCTGGCATTCAGATATTTCTGAATGAACGTCAACGTATTGATGGATCAGAGTCAGAAAAATACTTCTGTATGGTTTCTTTATCCTAACTGTCCTTGGCTACTTCAAGCTCTGTAAGTATTTACATTGGAAGCTAAAATTACCCATTAGCAAGAAGAGAAAATTAAGCTGTAGATGTATAGACACACTATCAGTGTGCATTAACTGAGGTTGCTACCAGTTTAATGCCTCTATGTAATTTCAACAGTTAATGCAGAAGTGTACTAATTATGTTTATTACTTAGCTATGTGTAATGTTTTTGAGCCATAATGACCAAAGTTTTTTTATAAAAGGGGTACATCTTACATTCTATAAAAATTACTACTGACAATAAAAGAATAAAAAATTCAAAAGTCAGTTAGACTGATGTGGCAATATCCAGTATACGCAAGGTGACATTCATAGGCATGATTTCATTGTCTAAAAAACAGAAGGCTAAAGCAACACCTTGTCGAAGCAACACTGTGTATATGACAACAGCATGTGTTCTGATCCCTAGAGCTTAACCTCAAATGTATGCTAGCATAGCAATTAATTTTTTATTACCATTCTTAGTTGGTCCCACTAGGTGCTGAACTAACTTCATTAATAGGTCTCTATGTAACCTCAGTACCTAAAGACTTTAATACTTTCATCACTACTCACTCAAAAAGATTAAGAAAGGCCAATTTTTAATTATTTTAAAAGAAAAAGAAATGTAGGAGCACATATTTACTCTAAACCCATTTAAAGAATCTTAAAATCTTAGTTTATTATTGAGGATTATTTTTGCAAATAGATTAAAACTAATTTCTGCATAAAAACTGAAAATTACTTTCTTTACCTAGAAAAGTTACAAGTTTCCCATAAAAGACTTCAATTGAAACAATTAACTTTCAAGTTCAAAATTCAAAAATTTTCTCTCACCTCTATTATTGCCTTCATAACCAATCCAGCTCCCTTTATAATTGCCATGGAAGGATGCTTTAAAATGGGGAGAGGAAGAGAGAATTGGGAAATCACAGAATAAAACCACTTCATTCAATAAATTTAATTGCTGATCTTAAGGAAGATATACAATTTTATACAAGGTATGCACCATAAAATTATTAAAAGATACATTTCAATGTCAGATTCAATTTGGTTAAATATGTTTCTAAATAGATCTAAAATACTTAATCAAATTGAATCTGACATTGAAATGTATCTTTAATAATCAACGTGTCTTTATATACTTAAATAAGCAGTATATCTTTATATACTTAAACCACGGAAACAGCTGCCACTTATTTGAATAATATATATTATACTTATTAATGACACACCAAATCGCAGTGAGTTAAAAATAACTGCTATTTATAATATAAATTAGTAAGAACAATATCAAATATATAAATATCATGTACATAGTAAGTACTACAGTATTGTAGAAAAAAACAAGTGCTTTCCACTATCTACGAACAGTCCTGCTAAAGCACATCTTATTAATTTGGTCAAAGGAATGAAAACAATGTTCACAAGGAAGCAACAGCTCTACACGAAATACTAAGAATCTATGGGATTTCAGGTCCTAACATGGTGATGTTCTATACTATTTATTGGCATTGCTACAGATGCACATGCATATCAGCTGAAAAACAAACTGACCCCAAAAGTAGCTCTCAGATTAGTTACTTGATAAAAAAAAAAACAAAAAACACAGGTCCTCACCTGAAAGAGTTTAAAGAGGGTTCTCCCATTGGAGGCTACCATCTCTAAGAGCATATCAAACTGCTGCCCTTCCGTTGTCTCACTATACGGAGCACAGAGAGCAAAAGTAAGGAAGTCCAAGAGTGAACTAATGACTAGGGCTCCAGTCCCATGATCCTGAAACAAAGCAACATGAGCATGTCTGAGGACAGAGTTTCATTCACTGAAAACAACACTCTTGGGTCCCTTGTGGCTATTCTCTATGTAAATAGCAAACATTCAGTTACTCACGATGGGGCTCTCTGTCTGATGACTTTATGTGGCAATTGCTATGTATTAGCACAGTAAAATCACTGCCCAAATACCTCACAGAGACAGAATAAAAAATCAGCCAAATTTCAAGAGAAAACCAAAAATCCTCAGGCATGTAACTAAATGTACATTTGTAAAAAGTAATCTTTAACAATAATTGCCTTCACTGGCAACATATACATGTTCCTTCTAAATTTTATCAATTTGCCCACTTTTTTTTTAAAAAGATTTATTTCTGCATACAGAACTGGGGTACAGGGCAGAGGTGCAGGGGTGGTGAAAGGACTCACCAGAGACAGAGTGGGGAGCAAAACATGATGACTGACAAAGTACACCGATAAAGGGAGCAGTGGGAGGGTCAGAAACTCACGCTGAAGTGGATTTAGCTTCTTAGTGCTATGCTTTAACCCGCTGCGCCATCAGGGAGGGCCCTGCCCATCTTTTCAAAACTGGTATCAAGAATAACCAGCAAAGATTTGGCTTAATTTTCTTAAGAGGAGATTAGTTTATAATGAGTTTTTTAAGGGTCCTCCCTGATGACACAATGGTTAAAGCACAGTACAGCACTGTTAAGCTAGTTGCAGCTGCTTCTGCACGCGTTCTATCACCAGCCCAGAAGTGACCCACATGGCGTAGAGACCTCTCCTGACCCGCCTGCTGCTCCCCTCAGCGGTATACTTCGTTAATCTGCCTGTTCTGCTCCCCGCTCTGTCTCTAGTGAATCTTCTCACCGCCTTGTACCTCTGGCGTGTACCCCAGCTCTGTATGCATAAATAAATCTCTAAAAAATAAGAATAAATTTTAAGATAGAGAAAAAAGCAGTAATTGGAAAACATCACTATAAAAATCTAGGCTCGAGGCCCTCCCTGGTGGCGCAGCAGGTTAAAGCACAGCACTAAGAAGCTTAAGCCACTTCCACATGAGTTCGATTCCCACTTGCCCTGGAGGAGATCCACATGGCGAGGCAGACCTCTCCTGATCCGCCCGCTGCTCCCCTCAGCAGTGTACTTCATTGATCTGCCTGTTCTGCTCCCCACTCTGTCTCTGATGAATCCTCTCACCCTCCACATCTCTGGCCTGTACCCTAGTTCTATATGAATAAATAAATCTTTAAAAAAAAAATCTAGGCTCAAGCCCTCCCTGGTGCTAAGCACCAGCACACCACTAAGAAGCTTAAGCCACTTCTGCATGAATTCAATCCCCGCCTGCCCTGGAGAAGATCCGCACGGCGTGGCAGACTTCTCCTGACCCGCCCGCTGCTCCCCTCAGCAGTGTACTTCATCAGTCTGCCTGTTCTGCTCCCCCCTCTGTCTCTGGTGAATCCTCGCACCTTCTGCATCTCTGGCCTGTACTCCAGTTCTGTATGAATAAATAAATCTTTAAAAATAAATAAATAAATAATCGAGGCTCTACACTTTAGGATTAGGAATGAAGTTTAAATCCTAATACTAAAAAAGAGTACTTAATGACTAGTATCAAGTTGAGCCAATATTAGCCAAAGTTGAGTTAGAGAAAAGTTATAGTGGACTTTCTGAACATCTTTTAATAACAATATGGTATTTCTTATTAATACACATTTAATTGTAACTTACCACATGGGAATTAAACTTCTCCAATAAGTTTTCCAGAAACTTCTTTGAAGAGAGAAGAGAAGCTTTGTTTAGCTGTTCTTGTCTTAAGTCATAGTCATCATGCATGGGCTATTGATTAGAAACAGTGATAATTCATGAGGCGTCCCACACACTGGCCCCACACAAAGTCATTCATAAAGAGTGTTTAGGAACAATCAAAACTAAGGCAAAAAGGAAACTCATGGTAATACAAGCAGGTAGAAATGATCATTTCCCTTGGCTGTGATGAGACATGAGAGTTAATGTGCCCAGCAAGTAACTGCAGACAGTACTGCAAAAGCAGCTCTCTCAAAGGTCACAGCCCTCCTTCTTAAAGGCAAACAATAATTTTCCCCTCTCCTAATTAACTTAAACTTGAAATGATTAAATCTTAACACTTAAAAGCAAGTACTAAAATTAGCAGAAAACATTCCTTAAGTGATTCTCGTTGCAGTATCAGGAGACGACATGTAAAAAGGATGCCAGTATGAGGATTAGAAATGAAGTTTAAATCCTAATTCTGCTAAGAATAGTTGACTTCTGACAAGGTTAAATCACTTAATTCTCAAGGTTTCATTTCCTCAGTTGTAAAGTGGGAGTAACAGTACTTATCTCAAAGGACTACTACAAAGCTTAAATGAGATAGTTCTCATAAAATATATAGCCAAAATCTAAAAGGTTTGATTAATTAAGCTACAGTGTGCCTGCTTCACTATTGTTACTGTACATTCTATGTCACTGTTAAAAATATGACAATAGGTCCAAAACTGCTTATGTTAAGCCCCATGTCACCAAGCCAAGAATTACTGTATTAGCTATTCCAGAAATGGAATCTTAAAACCAGTAAATCAGGAATTGCTTGATCAGCACTGACTAGATAATCTGCCATCTCCCCTAAAGGAAAGTGGCCTTGCAGTAACCACTCTGCCTCTTACTAGTATGATATCCTTGTTCCCGCTCCCTTCTTCTTTCACTTTGTACAACTCCGGGGAGCTCCTTTCTCTGTCAATTCAAGAACCATGGAATAAAGCCAGTATGATCTTTAAAATTTACACAGTTGAATTTTTTTTAACAGGACTAACTTTTTAGTGGAATTATTTACAGCTGTAAAAAGAGAACTTACTTTTGGGAATTAAAGTTTTAGCAAGTGGTTACTTCCATTTATTCTGTATCACGAAGGCTGCCTAAGACATTTGGACACATGGTCCCCAACATACAAGTGGATTCACTTCTAAGTTTTCAACTTTACAAATGGAGTGTGTGAATGGCAGCAGATATTCAGTAGAAACCATACCTAGAGTTCTGTATTTTGACCTTTTCCAAGGTAGCAGAAAAGACAGTCTTTCATGGTGTTGGACAGCAACATCTAGCAACAGCTCCACGGAAGCTGTGCCAAGTCAGTCAATAAGCTACTGAGACGCGCAGCGCGCGGTGGGACAATGCAAGTGTTCCGAGCAGGTGTGAGCAGCGGCTACGCTATGATACCCGTAGGGTAGGTGCATTAAATCCACTTCTGACTTCTCAGTGTGTTCAGTTTACAATAGGCTTATCAGAATGTAACCTTAGCATAGGTCAAGGAAGAGCTGTATAAGCAAAGTCCCAAAACTATACACAAAATTGAGGCAAAAAAAGAATGTCAAAATAACACTGAATACTGAATAATTGCCTCTCTCCCATATGTGCTGCCAAGTCAGATCTAAACCTGTCAAACAACTTCTCTTGCCTTGCTTTTTAAAATTCCTATCACTGTCCAACCTCTCCATCTCATTTTTACTTGGTCTATCTGCTCCTAATTTTACCTCTAATGTGCAATCTACATAACACCCAGGAGCTTTCCAAACTTCAAGCCCATGTTACTGCTTCCCTGTTAAAAAAGTTCTTCCGGCCCTCCCTGGTGGCGCAGCGGGTTAAAGCACTGCACTGAGAAGCTAAAGCCACTTCCGCATGAGTTCGATTCCCGCCTGCCCCGGAGGAGACCACATGGCGTGGCAGACCTCTCCTGACCCGCCCGCTGCTCCCCTCAGCAGTGTACTTCGTCGATCTGCCTGTTCTGCTCCCCACTCTGTCTCTGGTGAAGCCTCTCACCCTCCGCATCTCTGGCCTGTACCCCAGTTCTATATGAATAAATAAATAAATCTTTAAAAAAAAAAAAAAAGTTCTTCCACTTGTTCCTTACAAATGGATATAAATCTAGTTCCTCTGTCTAATACAAAATGCTTTTATGACTGTCATTGCATAAGCCTCTAGCTGTCTCTCCTAATCCCACAAACTCCCATTATCCAACCACATTTAATTAGTTGCTGCTTCCCAAACATGCACAGGTATATGCTAGTCCCACACCTAGGAAAGCCTCCCCACAGGTGGGAAAATATCTGCCTGTCCTTCAAGATTCAGTTCAAGTAGAATGCTCAGAAAGATTGGTCTAAACTCTTCTATCTTCACCTTACACAAACCCAAAATTAAATACTGTTTTCAGGGATCCCATGGCTCCTACTATTTCATATTGTATGCATAAGCCCACAAGACTATCAGTAATGTCATGAAGGAAGGAACTTTCATGAACATCTTTGTATTTCTATTGCCTAGCACAGATTTGGTTAACAGGATGTGCTAGACAATGTTTAGTGCAATAAATAAATGGCTATGGGAGCTAATTCAGAAAACAGAGAAAAATGAAACTCCATGTAAATCCAGGTTTGTGGAAATATAAACCATCTGTCCACTTAAAGCCCAGTTTCCTCAAGAGTATTGCCACTTACACACATGAGGGCACAGAGCATGTCAACAGCTGCGTGGATGACCCCGTTGTGGCTTCTCTTGAGTGCTTTCACCACCTTCACTCCGAGACGCTCCCGAAACCTGGCAGAACAAAAAACCACAAGCAAGTAATAGGAAATCAGAGCACTATCTGATTATCACATTGTTTTAACAGAACATGATAAGTTACCTTAAGTTTCCATTGCATTGTTATAGCAATTACATATTTTGAATCCCACCTCTGGCACATCAGTTTTTATAACAGCTTTTTCTTTCAGGGGAAAGATGTTTTTATTAGATTAAATAAAGCTAAAAGGCAAGAGTAACACCATGAGCACCTAAGGTGCTCCAATTCAGCTTCCCTTCTCCTTTTTAATTTCACATGACTAAAAATGGCCCTATCACCATATAAAAAGCATAAGGTATAATCATATAAAGAGATAAATGGTCGATTATTCACTACTTTGAGTTGCTTAAATTCTCTGATGAAGTTTTAGAAGACAACTTACTTCGGAAGTTGAGTAAAGGCTAGAAAGCCAGCCTTGGAAGCTACCAGCCTCCTCACAGCCTGGAACTGACTCTCAAGTTCTGCGTTTGAAGCAACAACTTCTCCCTCTTGGGACAATAATGCTGTTATCGCATTATTGATCAGTTTTTCTTTATTTTCTGAGAAGAGACCCTAGGTGAAGGAAGAATATTTGAAAAACGTTTCCACACCAACAGTTAATAGTAACAAAGTATGACACAACTTGTCTTACATCTTGTGTCACTGCATGCAGAACTCCACTGTATGAAATATTAGCATTGAACCTGAATACAGCATCTGCAAAATTGCCATCTGTAAGGAGATAAAAACATTCAAAAAGATTTAGGTTTTGTGTTCTAATTCTTAAATTATTATCAAGTGGACAGAGGAAAACAAAATCACATTCTAATAAATACTTACTTGGAGGGGTAGCCAGGAATCTGAGATGGAGGCTCTCTACTTCTTCCTCAACAGGCGTGCTGAGTAAGCCCCATCGCTGACCTTTATGGGTTGGTGTCATTTTTACACAAACATCTCTATTACCAGAGGCTCTTACTCCATCCAGCAAACTAGCTAACAAGGAATCCCTAAGCAAGGTTGAAAAGAAAAAGGTTTTAGGAATGATAATTCAGGGGGAGGTTTTGATTCAGAATACAGCAGTTCTTTAGCAGGCACTTTTGGGGGGGATCTGGGAACAGGGGAGGCATGAAAAAAAAAGGGAATTTTAGAGAGTCTGGTTTTCTAATGCTCGCTCTTAACTTTGCTCTCACATGACTTTGTACCAGTACCTAGACAACAGAGCTTTAACATTTTTCTGGGTTTGTTTCTTTTATTTTAAATTGTAAGCTTATTTTAGCAGTTTTAGAGACTGGGGTATAACTTACATCACAAAATTCACCCATTGAATGTACATAATTCTATAATTTTTAGTAAATTGATAGAACTGTGCAATCATCACCACAACCCAGCTGTGGTACATATTACTTATACCACTCCAAAGACTTTCCTTGCAGCTATCTGGAAAAAAACTTGCCAGAGCCAGGTCTTGCTTATGTTCTTTCAGTCACTATGGTTTTGCTTTTCCAAGAAACTTCATCAGAAGAGAAAAAAACAAGTCAAATAGTAGGAGGAACTATCTGTGAAAGATTATCTGACAAAGAAGTGTCATCCAAAATACATAAAGAATTCTTAAGATTCAACAGTAAGAAAAACTCATTTAAAAAGTGATTCAGGCCCTCCCTGGTGGCACAGCGGGTTAAAGCACAGCACTGAGAATCTAAAGCCGCTTCCACATGAGTTCGATTCCCACCTGCCCTGGAGGGGACCACATGGCGTGGCAGACCTCTCCTGACCCACCCGCTGTTCCCCTCAGCAGTGTACTTCATAGATCTGCCTGTTCTGCTCCCCACTCTGTCTCTGGTGAAGCCTCTCACCGCCCCTGAGCCTCTGGCCTATACCCCAGTTCTATATGCACAAATAAATAAATCTTTAATAAAAAAAAAAAAGTGATCCAAAGTCCTTCACAGACATCTCACCAAATAAGACATATGAATTGTAAAAAAGTGCATGAAAAGCCAGCTCATTAAGGAGACACAAATTAAATGAGCTACCACCACAGTATAGCACTGCTATCAGATGGAGCAAAGTCTGGAAACTGACGCCGCCTAATGCTGATGGAGACGCGGAGCAACAAAAACTCCGACTAGCAAAACAAATGCAAATGGTGCATCTGCTTCTGGAAGACAGTTGGTGGTTTCTTACAAAAAGAAGCATTCTCTTGACATATGATTCAATGATCACACTCCTTACTATTTACCCAAAGGACCTGACTCTATGTTCACATAAAGCCGGGTTCACATAAAGCTATCTTATAGCTTTATTCATAATTGCTCAAACTTGGAAACAGCAGGTAAAATGATAAATCATGAAGATCCAGACCATGGAGTATATTCAATAATAAACATAAACAAGCTTTTTACATCCTGGGGATGTAGTTTTATAGTTAATACTGTATTCCACATATGAAAGTTTCTGTGAGACGAGGTTTTAGATTTCTCATCATATAAAAAGCATTTTGGTAACTATGTAAGGTAATCGGTGTTAGTATTGTGGTGATCCTTTTGCAATGTGTACAAACATTGAATCACTGCATTGTACACCTACTATGTGTCAATTATAACTCAAAGAAAAATGATCTGCCAAGTCAAGGAAGACTTGGAGGAAATAAAATCAGTCTGAAAGTCTTTGAACTGTAAGATTCCAATTATTTATTATTGTAAAGGCAAAACTTTGGAGACAGTAAAAAATCAGTGGTTTCCAAGATAGGGAACGGGGATGGGCCAGAGAAGAGGATTTCTAGAGCAGTGAAACTACTCTTTATGGAAATTATAATGATGAGCAAATGTTAAACATTTGTCCAAAGTGGGGTTTAGTTGATAACATGTGAACGCAGGCTCATCAATCCTAAAAAACATACCATTCTTGTGGGGATACTGAAAATGGAAGAAGCGATGCATGTGTAGGGTTTTTTTTTTTTTTAATATACTCTGGACACAAACCCTGTATCAGCTATATGTTTTCCCCCTCTTTGTGACTTATCTTTTCTCTTAATGTTTTAGGTTTTTATAAAGTAAAATAAATCATTTTTTAAAAATGACTGTGCCTTTGGTATTAGATCTAAGCAGCCTTCTAATCCAAAGCGCCAAAGAAATTGCTTTGCTTTTTTGCAAGCAAGCTTTGCTGGAAATAATGGTACCAATAGGGCTACCAACAAGATTAAACAAATCACGTAAGAAACTGTCAAGATTCTTCCTCTGATTACAACATCTGCACTGTGTTATTTTAGAAGGTTTCTTCCTTGAATTCAGAACAGGAAAAACAAAACCTTTTTGCCTGAGATGCCTTTTCTGTTGACCTTAGGATCAAAAGCTTTCTAAGGTAAGAAAGTTATGGGTCATATTTATAAAGTAAGATTATAATACAGACAGTGGCAAATGTACCAGATTGTCTCCACTAACTTTTAAGAACAGATTCCAGTCTCAATCTATATCAAACAGTATAAAAGAACTATCTGGATATAAGAATTGCCAAACCCAGGACAACAGCTTAGTATTTGAAGAATGATCTCATTATACAGTTAAGTAGCATTTTCAGTGTTTACCTTATAGAGGGAAGTCTGTAAGCTACAGTTCCCACAGTAACTGCCACGTGACAGTAATGCAAAATGCAAGCACATTTTGTTGAAAATCAGTAACTAGCTGATGATACTAAGTTGTAAAAATCTAACTTCATTTGTGTTTATAGTAAATAGCTCTCAGCTGCTACCCAAACACTATGAGTGATAGGTGCTATTAAAATATTTTCAAAGTTATAAAAGTATGCTCCATATCATTTCATTTAAAAAATCAAATCACTATTTATATTCTCCTTAGGAATTTGAGAACTGAATGAAAATAGCTTTAAGTAAGCAACAAAACAATGTTGTCATCTCCTAGTTACATAATTACAGAATTTGGCTTATAAATCTTTGTTTTCCATCTTCGAGGGACTATTTGGCTTTGCAATTACTACAGTCTCAAAAGCTTGATGAGTTAAAAAAAAATACCTCTCTGTTGAAGAATATTTACGTATTTGCCCTTTTATAAATTCAATGGTAAAAACTTGTGGATTTTCTGAGTCACAAACCAATGCGAATACCTAAAGAAAGCAAAACAAAAAGCAAGTTCAACAAGAGCTTAATAATATTTCATTAAAAAACTATGCACCATCCTACAGCTTACAAAGGCAATTTTGTTTTCTTTATATTTTAAAAGGATAGACTTATTAGGAAAATAAGAAAAAGGAAGCACCTGCATGTTACTAGAGGGCAAGAGAGCAGTCACAAAGGCACTGTTTTAAATAGTAATGTGTTCAGAGTATCAGAATTTAAAAGCTGTTTAAAAGTCTCATTCAGATTTTTATATAATTATTACGTAAAAAAGTTCCACTCATAGTATACCAGGAAAGTAAACGCTACAATATTCTTTGTTCTCATATCAATAGAACATCGTAAAGAATTAGATTCTTCCAGTTTCCCATACTTTAGGCAAAAAGGAAAATGGAGTTAGTCCTCTATATTCTTGGATTTCACATGTGCAGATTCAATCAACTACCCATGGAAAATACACACAACAGTTAGGCCTACAATGATATGCCTCTGTAATAAATATGCACAGACTTATTTCTTGTCATTATTATTCTAAAGAAAACAGCCTAACAACGATATAGCACCCACATTGTGCCAGGTACTATAAGTAGCACAGAGCTGATTTAAAGCATATGGAAGATGTGTACTAGTTATATGCACATGCCATTGCATTTCATATATAGGACCCAAGCATCCACAAATTTGGATTGTCTCAGGGGTCCTGGAACTAATCCTGGAACTGATCCCCTTTGGATACTAGATTTATCAACAGGAAGAAATCTCATTTAGGTTAATACTATTGAAACTTACTTCTCCTAAAGGCTTCAATGTTGCAATATTGTAAGTTGCAGGATCTCGTTCTACCAAACATGTTTCTGTAAGTGCTAGAACTCTTTTTACAGGTTCCTTCAAACAATAAAATTGAGACACATTAAGAAGTTACTAACAAAAAATGTTGAAACAACAGTTTTTTATTTTTCATATACAGGTCTTACCGAGTGTCTGGGTGATATTTTTTGGACTATAAACTCTGCTAAAGATGTGATGGATTCATCAGAGCTGTATTTTCCAAAGCGAAGATTCAAATATTGCTCAAATTCTAATGGTTCTTTTCTGATCCGCAATGAAATACCTATGTAGTTGCCAGCGTGATCTATTGCACTTTTGATAATTTCTTCTCTTTGCTCTGATGCAAATAAATGCTGCACAAATTTCCAAAGTTAGAAAGTCGGAATTGAATCAACTAAAATGTGACCATACTAAATCAATTGTTTAGACAAAAAACTGAAGTGGCAATTCTAGAGAAAAAACGGTAGATCTTATTGGAAATAATGTTGTAGTTTAAACACTAATTAAAATCACAAATTAAGAGAGTGATGGAATAAGTGGGTATCTCTTTAAGGTGATGTCTATAAGGCCTATGTAGTAAAAATAAGAATATAATCACAAAGTCTGGGATATAGAGCCATGCATATAATTCACTGAAAGGAAATTATCACATAACCTCTAAGTCTGCGTCTCATTGCCACGTGGAAGCAGTATCCCGAGCCTTCTAAAAGGGACCCAGGGACCTCAGTCAAGTCTAGTGAGGGTGGGGGTAACTGCGAGAGGATTTCCCATTTCAATTGATTCAATCTGTTTAAGGAAGTGGACTTCCTTGCAAGATCACCTAGAATATTTAAATGTTCACAAGTTATTGGGGTATGGCTGTTAAAAAGCAACCTCTAAGGGAGTATTTATAAAATAAGGATAAGGAATTGCTACTTGCATTTGGTGTCTGGAGTCAAGAATTGCTAAATGCCCTGCAAAAGAAATGGGGGCAAGTCTTCCACAGGGAAGCGCTGTCCTGCCCTGAATGCCAACGGCAACCCAGCTGAGAAACTCTGAATTGAAAGATGTTTAAGAGCCTGATCTTATTTCCAGCAGCTTACCATAGTCACTGTGGATGCAGAAGGTACCTGATTGTTTGCTGAATGTCTCTGTCATTGTATCATATTTTAATGAAAGTGGAAGGTTTAAGTTAAAACTGCCTGATATCATCAAACAGTAAAAATGTTGGCAACTGAGTCTCAAATAATTCTCTTCCTTAATATCTACCTTAAGCACCATATGGCTTCATGAAAATTCTGTGATACAGTTATTCCGTTAAAGTCTGCAAGGCTATACTCCTGCAATTAAATTTATTTTTTTTTTCTCTAAGGGGTTAATCACTACCTCCCATTGCCCATATCCAAGGCTTTGGATAGCACTATTAACAGGTTTCAGTCTCCTTTAAGGTAGAAGACAGAACTAATTTTCTCAGGTAATACAAAGTGTCCAGATGGATTTTCCTAGATGAGGGTGGTCATGAGGATGGTACCTATCAACTGGGTAAAGAGTGAGAACAAGAGTGCAAAAAGCCTTCACCTCAGAAGCACTAACAGATTTTGTTAAGCACACTGTTCAGTCTCCCATCATTCTTTTTATTCCACTCATTACCTTCTAATCTGCTGTGTATCTAAAAAGTTGTCCTGGCTCTGGTTTTATTAACCGGAGCCCATTTATCTATAGAACACTAAAACTTGAAGTAGAATTCCTAAGTCACTAAGGTGACTATGAAAATTAAAATTCTCAAGATAAATGATTCTTAAAGAAAAAAAGTGGTAGTCCTAATCTTCTATACCCTAGGAACATGTTGGATCCCAGCCCCCTAAATTGCTTCTGCTGTACCCCACAATTTACATACAACTCAGAATTTCAAGACAAAAACAATTTGTCCAATTCCAAATTAGAGAACCTGATGAATACTCATTCAGATTACAACAACTGACACGGGAGAGAAGTCTATAAAAAAAATAAGATTAAATTACCTTTTTCACAGAAAGTTTAAAAACTATCAGGCGAGACATTAATACTAATGAAAATAGCAAATGTTAACTACCCCGTATTAAACACTACTTAAACCATGCACTGTGCTGATAAACACTGTATATAAATTACCTCCTCCTGATCCTCAGGAATAAAACCTGCAGTACACATGTTAAAGTCACCGTAGAGAGCTCACATCGGGATTGAGCTAGATCTCTGACACCAAAGCCTACACTCTCAGACCATCCTTCCTCCTCGAGGACTCATATAAACTTTTAGAATGTAGAATGAAAACCATGCTTTTCTGAAAATGGCTATGATCCTTTTTAAATGACGTTTTACAAACACTACTTACCAATCTACTAAATCCTCCATAAAGTATACAAAACCCTCCTTGATAATCAGAGAGATCGACAAAGCCTTCAATATTTCTATAGTCATAGGAACAGAGAACTCTGTTGGTTGCAGGATTAATTTGGTCAAAGCCTCCAGGAGTTACTTCCAAAATGACAGGTTTTCTTGTATCACTCCAATGATGCTTATAGCAGTTGTATCTCTAGAGAGAGAAATAATATTTAATCTCACCAAAATATAAAATTACACTTAATGTATTAGTCACTGCTAATTTAAAATAATGACAAAATGAAGCAAAGAGGAAGTAAAAATAACAAAGCATCAAATGTGGAATGAACATCCCTCTCTATAAAGTCTAAAACATTCCCACCTGAAAAGCCTAGTTTTCTACCCTTCAACATGAATGTTCTGTTACATGATTCTTAAGATGCAAATCTATTGGTTGCTCAGGAATATGGCTGCTTCTAACTCTATAGTAAGAAAAATGCTCTTGTAGGTGTTCAGAAAGAGAGTAAGGCATACAACAATAAATGCCTTCCTTAATTCCCAAGGCTAAACCACAACCTTAGGCCCCGCACATTACTGATCAAGGGCGATGTGCACACCCCAAGTCCATAAAGGGATCTGCCCCAAGGTGAAGGCCTACATTAGCCCAAAAGCATCCTCGGAGCCTTGAGTCCAACTAAAGGATGGAACAGCACCACACCCCTTCACAAGAACAGGGGTAGAAGGGAGCTCCAAAAACAAGAATCCAGTCAATGAGACAAGCTGATGGAAATACAGCCTCATCTCTCAGGACTGTGAAAACCAAAAGAGTAACTCGAGGGACCCCAATTTGGAGCACACCCTGGGGCAACTAGAAAGCCCGGTTCCAAATTCAACTAATATAAAAGAGGTGTTAAGCCAGCACAGCATTTAGGGGAGGATGGGTCTGAATATTTTTGTAGTGAGATGCAGATGCCACTTACTCCTGATGTAAAACTAAGTGAACTATTCTTCATGTAATCTTCCAGAGACACTGCTTTCATCACAAAGTTTAAGAATTATTAGCTAAAGTTAAATGATATAAAGGGAACTTTCTAAACAAAATTTCTCAGTATGCTTTTGAAAGCAGTTGTTTTCCAAAACAATGAAATATACAGAAAACTCGCCACTAATAAAATTAAAACAAGCATACCAAGTTATGATTTATAGAAATTTGGCAGTAGTTCATTAGGAAAGAGAGCAGCAGTTCACCAGTTGCCATTAAACTTTTTAAAATGGTTCCTAGGCAACCAGCCAACTGCTTGAGTTGAGATCAGTGAGATTTCTGGGATGCTGAAACAAGCAAGAAAACATTCATAGCAAGGATAAAGCAGAAAGACAGGGAAGTGGTGCTGCTGCCAGCATATTAGAATTCAGTTCCTGCCTTTGCCAGAAGCTAGAGTTCTGAACAATGCTGTTAGTTTAGACATTATTCTGGCCCCTCCCTCCCAACTTCGGTATAAAAGCAATACCTCCTCATGGAAAGAAATGCATTATTTCAAGGGAGTGAAAAAAAAAATAACCTCTCATTTCCTCTGCCAGAAGTCTTCTCTGTTACAGATTAAACGCTACTGAGCTACAACTAGAGAAGGCCTGGAAAGTGAAGAAGAGTCTAATAAGCAACTGTAACATCCTTGAAGCTGTCAGTATTCCATGCATATCGTCTTTACTGATCGCACCCTGCACAAGAACATATAATGACATAGTTCTGATATGCCCAAAAGTTATACTCTAGTGAATTCTGGAATAGGAAACTCCTACACCAAACATGTTCTAACATTTATTATCAGAAATACTAAGTTTACCATTGCTCTGTAGAATACTGAATAAAGTATTCTGACTGTGACAGAGGCATTTTTTTAAAAAGATTTATTCACTGAAGCATACAGAACTGGTGTACAGGCCAGAGGTGGGGGGGGAGGGGTGGTGAAAGGACTCACCAGAGACAGAGTGGGGAGCAGAACAGATGTACTCAAGTACACTGCTGAGGGGAGCAGCAGGCGGATCAGGAGAGGTCTGCCACACCCTGTGGGTCACCCCTGGGGCTGGGGATCAAACTTGTGCTGCAGAGGCTACCACAGCCTTCTAGTGCTGTGCTTTAACCCACTGTGCCACCAGGGAGGGCCCCAGAGGCATTTTTAATGCCTCATAGTTCTGCATGAAGGTCCCTCCAACCCCCACAAACTGTCAGCATTAACAGTCCTATGGTTAATTCCTCATATTTGAGCTTCCTGTTAAACTACTAGTAAACTTGCCAAGGCCACTGCCCAAGTAGTTTACCGGTTACTGTCTGGGTTCTTCACATGCATGCACAACTGCAAGACTACTCAGTCTTAAAAAAAAACAACAAAGGGGGGTATTTAACAAACCAGGAAAAAAAAAAATCAAAGAATTATTGAGGACGATAATGGCAGTTTACTTTACTCCAAGCCAGGCCCAGTACTGTCCGATCCCACACAGACTTACAATGGTGTCTTCCCACCACTCAGGAGGCAGAGCTCCTCTCCCAAACTACAAACCACAGCTGCTAAGATGGCATCTTCCCGCCACTGTAGACACATGGCAGCCAAACTATAGGCCAGGTTCCGGCTCACAAACACATAAGAAATTACAGTAGGAGATGCTCCTTGAGCTGCCAAAATGCTCCAGCACAGCACCACACAGGTGACACTCACGCAACAGCTGAAGTGGCTGAACGGACAACAAACGGCCACACTCACACAGCTCAGCAAGATGCCTGCTTCATGGGTCTCCGTTCCCTTCACCAGGCCGCTGGTCACTCAGACCCTGGCCTCGGGTCTCGTGTTCTTTTTGCCAACTCTGCCAAAACTGCCTCCAGAAAGCTGCCCAGATGACGCTGTGCACCCATAAAGCCCAACTCCGAGAAGCCCAAGCGGCGCCGCGGGGCCAGCCGCCACCATTGAGCCACTCTGCGCACACCACGTGTTGTAGTGCGGCCGCCGACCGCCAGTTTTCATCCTTTATGTACGTCATCATTCACTCCACCCCACTTCTAGCATTTTCTCCTGGGGTTCTCTTCTTGTACTAGCCACCTGCTCCACTAGACACCACCCATAACAATTCACAGTTTCAGCCACCAGTTACATTTCTATCACATGGTTTCAGTAAACATTAAGTTACGTTTCCTTTTTTCCGTTATCTCTGCCATGGAAGTGTATACAGACTATGGAATGATTCTACAATAAAGAGCAAATTTTGAAAAATAAAAATTAATGTCAATAAATGTTAAAAATACTTACCCTTCCTGTGATTTTTCCTTCTGAAAAATCAGTTCTAAATCTCTGAAAGAGAAAACATAACCTAACTTAAGACAAAAGAGTGGTAAGGAGATGCGGTTTAGTCCTTTCTATCCAAAACAAGTAAAATTCCAACGTGGTATCCTTGATACCAAAAAATGTCATTCAAGTTACAGTTTAAGGACATTCAATAAAAAGCATGTGGAGCTTTGTTGAAAAACTATACAAATTAATTAAACACAACTGCTTTACATGATGCATTTAAAAACCAAAAACGACTCAATATAAGGAATTTTTCAATCTTTCCAGTTAGAGGAAAGTAAAAGTTTCAGAGTCAAGTTAAAAGTCAGCAAGGAAAAAAGCATAAGGGGAATAGATGCTCTATACTGGAATGTAACTGTTCCATTTAAAAAAAAAATTAGTTAACATGGAGCTGTTCTTACCAATGCTTCTGTAAGGAGCTCTGTTCTGTGCTCTGTAGAAAATTTTAAAGTTTCTGACTTTTTTCCGCTGCCTTTTCGAAATGTGAGATTGAATTCTGTTCCTTGCCCTTTTCCAACAGGGCCGATGCTGCAAATGTCTCCATAAGGCCACTAAGAACAAAGGAATTCTTTCAACTGTGGCATGATACCGTGAAGTGAGACACTTATTTCTACTACATTAATTTCACAGTTATTGAATAAATGAGAAAACTTTCACAAAATATTATGAAGGTCTAGAAGTTAGGTTGTATATAAAATTTTCAAATTTTTCAGTCATCAGAGAAAAAAAACTTTTGTTTTATTCTTAGGGAATTTAGCCACCATTATGCATTTTAATAACTGACAGTAACCAAAACAACTAAAATACAGACATGAAAAGAGCCGGGAAATCAAAATTTATGATTAATTGCTAATCTGTTACAAACAAAAAAGGATCTGTAAAACATGCCGAATTTGAATTAAAACAAGCTATAGTATATTTAAATATATTTACTTATCCATGTTCAGGTTAGATGTGCCTTTATTGAAGAGTAATCCTACCTTCAGGACAAGTATTTCCAACAACTGTGACAACTCACCTATGTGTGTTACAGTTAACAACATAGCTTTTGAAATTATAAAGGACTTACAAATTTTACATAAAAGAGATAACTATAACCAATGGTAACATATCAAAAGTTACCACCTTTAGAGCCTAGAAACAAGCACATTCCTTCCCACCATTTTATTTGATTTTGGTCCTAATTATTGAACACCATTCAGTCTTATTTAACCTCTTTCAGATTGAGCCTGGCTTTTAAATTCCAATACAGTTCAAACAAATACCAACTTCTCGGAGGACTGCTTACCTGATTTGTTACCTCTAACGTATTGGGATTGTATGTAGTAATTGCGTGGGTTCCGACTGAAAAGACTCTCTTATACCTACAAAGGGAAACAAATACTTAAATTTAGTTTTAAATAAACATTTTAGGACAACAAAACATATATGATACCAATAAAAGAAGCACTTCAATAAATCTGTGTTAACTGATTAACAGTGACTACAGTTAGTTTTATATCCTCATTTTTGTTTTACCGCACTAAAATATTAATTGGTATTCAGGTCCACCAACCAATCATTTTATTAGAAATTGGTAAGATCCTTAACTAGAAAATTATGGCAAATGCAATCAAGCAATTTTGTGGTACTGGTAATATAAGAAAAGTTATTAGCAAAGTGCCATCTGAAGATGCTAACTATTGGGAAATTTTTGTTTAAAGATTTACTTATGCACACAAGAACTGGGGTACAGACTACAAATGTGAGGGGTGAGAGGAGTCACCAGAGACAGAGTGGGGAGTAGAACAGACAGACTGACTGAAATACATTGCTGAGGGGAGTAGCAGGTGAGTCAGGAGAGGTCTACCACATCATGTGGGTCACCTCCGGAGCAGGGACTGAACTCATGCTGCAGTGGCTTCGGATAGCTTCATTATGCTGTGCTTTAAAACCTGCTGCACCACCAGGGAGGGCCGGGAAATTTTTATTTTTTAAAAAAGGTACTGTATACTACATTTTTTCAAGATTCTGTTGACAAAACCATAATGCTAAGGAAGGGACAACTATGACCTTCAATTGGTCAAAGCCATATTCTGGAATTTTAATAATTTCTATTTAAAAAACTACCTATTATACTTTAGTGTTGCAATTTTTTTTTTTTAAAGATTTATTTATCTGTGCATACAGAACTGGGGTACAGG
>NW_004567134.1:10987350-10999287 GCF_000260355.1 Condylura cristata | reverse complement strand
CTGTGCCACCAGGGAGGGCCTCCAAGTATTTTAAAATAAGTTTGGTCCCTGATTTCTAACCCTTCGGAAGTCCTACAAAAAGCTGATATTTTTTCCTTTCACTGTAAGACTCAGTTATCTGAACTCCAACTCCTTAGTTTCAAATAATGGAACGAAGGACACCTGGTATATAAGCTCTCCATGAGTTTGGAGAGCTAGAGCAAGCACTGCTGAAGGGAGCACTACAGCTCAGTGGTTAAGCCTGCCAGCTCTGGGGTCACACTGCCTGAATTCAAATACTGTCTGGACTACTGACTTTTTAGGTATGCTGACAACTTGCATAACCTCTCTCAGTTTCAGTTTCCCCACCTGAAAGACCAGGATAATGTACACTCCACTTCATAATGTGACAATTAAAATAAAGAATCCATGTAAATTAGTTGTCACTTAACTGTTTATAACTGTTAAAAGTGAGCTATTCTCATTTTAAAAAGTTAAAAAATAATAAAAAGGAAAAAAAGTGAGCTATTCTCACTATTATTCTGCTAATTGAATAGGAGACAAGGGGGCCAAACTTCAGCAATCACTCAACTAATAGCAATTAGAAGCTGTTTCAAGGAGCCATGGCTGCTGTATGCATATTTCAAACACAGAACAAAACAGCGGGCGGCCCTTCCAGGTGGCACAACGGGTTAAAGCGCAGCACTATGAAGCTGTCTGTAACCACTGCAGCATGGAGCTGACCCACATGGCGCAGCAGACCTCTTCTGTCTGCCTGCTGCTCCCTTCAGCAGTGTATTTCAGTCAATCTGCCTGTTTTGTTTCCCACTCTGTCATTTGTGATTCCTCTCACATGCCCCCCCACATTGGCCTGCACCCCAGTTCATATATGCATAAATAAATAATCTTTTTTTAAAAAAATGGGCAAAATCATCATTCATCTAACTTTATTACCAGGACACCCAGATTTTGACCAAATCTCCTATCAGAAATTATTCTCCCCAGAAAAGATATTTACAAATCATACATTTAATTAAGGGACTTATGTTCAGGACATATAAACGATTACGACTCAACAATGAAAGGACGTATTACCCAATTTAAAAGTGAGTTAAATGATCTGAACAGACATCTCATGAAAGAAGAGAAGCAGCCAACAAGCACATGGAGACACTCAACATCTTGATAATTAGGGAAATGCAAATCAAAATGACAGTAAGATACCATTTCATACCCAGTAGGATGGCTATAATTTAAAAAAAAAAAAAGGCCAACAAGAAACGCTGGTACGGATGTGAGAAACTGGAATCCTCACACACGCAATGGTAGTAGGACTGTGAAAGGCTGCAGCCGTTCTGGCCTTTCTTATATGAATGTGCCCCAGTTTGTATAGTAGTTTGGTTGTTCCTTAAAAAGTTAAACATAAAATCACCATATGTCTGTATAAGTAATATCAAATCAATTCCATGCAAAGGTATATCTTCAGAGAACTCGAAATACAGATTCACCCATAAACTTGTATTTGAACATCAACAGTAGCATTATCCATTCATAATAGCAAAAAAGTAGAAACAATACAAATCTCCAACTAATGGATAAGCAGAACATGGTATAGCCATACAATAAAATTTTACTTAGCAATAAAATGAAAAGTATTATTGACACGTGGTACATGAATCCTTAAAAACATTCAAAGAAGATAGTCACAAAAGACTACACATCGTGTGATTTCATTTACATAAAATGCCCCAAATAAACAAGTCCACAGACAGAAAGTAGGTTAGTGGATATCAGATGCTGGGAAGAGGGGTGAAGGAGTGTAATTATCAATGTTTTCAGAGATTTGGGGAGGGGGGATGATGAAAGTGCTCTAAAAATGGGTGATGCCTCACAACTCTATGAGCCATCTAAAACCACAGAACTGCACACTTAAAAAAGGTGAATTTTGGGCCCTCTCTGGTGGCACAATGGGTTAAAGCACTGCATTATGAAGCTCTCCAAAGCTACTGCTACATGAGTTCAATCCCCCGTCAGGGAGGTGACCTACACGGCGCAGCAGACCTCTCCTGACCTGCCCGCTGCTCTCCTCAGTAGTGTGCTCCATCAATCTGCCTGTTCTGCTCCCCACTCTGTCTTTGGTGAACCCTTTCACCACCACACCTCTGGCCTGTACCCCAGTTCTATAAGCATAAATAAATAAATCTTTACAAAGGTGAATTTTATGTATTTTAATAAAACTATTATAAAAACTGTTTCAAGGTGTGAATGATGGAGCAAGGAATCGCACTGATGGCACATGTTTCACATTATAGTGGGACACATGCAGAAAAATGCACTGTCGGCTTAGTTCGTCATGGCTCAGCTCTCACAGACACACATTACACAGCCCAGGCAGGACAGTGATTACACACCTAAGTCTTATGGCACAGCCTGCATGGTCAAGATCCATCCATAGCTGACAGAAACATTAAGTGACAAGTGACTCTAGTTCTGCTCCATATTGTTATAGAAAACAGAGGTCTGTCACTACTCTCTCAGAACATTAAGACAAATTTTCCCCCATATGATCACAATCACAGACACAAAGTGGTATTACAGTTAAGTTTGTTCCTTAGAATGAATGCAAATTATGCTGTAATTGTATTAAAAACATAAGTTATATTATGACCTGAGCAATCTACCACTTGAAAAACTAAGGATCAAGTGAATATACAACTTTTAAGACAGATTCAAAGAGACTCATGCTGCCTGGAGGACAACACTGGCCTCTGAGCTTTGCTCAGTGAAATTAACTGAAGAAAAAAACTTCAAGACAAGTATTCCGCAAGGGCAGCAATAATGCTCTCTCACCTAGGAGTTCATTCAACCGAAACACTAAAAGGAAATAAAATGACATAGTCATCTTTCAAAAGTAGTCAGTCTGCTGATGCAAATCAGCAACACTGGTGTTCAGATGTTACACCATTCTGAGTTAACACAGTTACCAAAAAGATGACAAGCACTGACGTTACTGGCACTGTGCACACCACCTTTTACACGAGGCCCGGCTTGGAAGAGTGCGGTCACCAGTATGTGAGGGCAGCACCCTCCTTTTCCTGACCACTCAAAGGCCCAGACTATTCGGTCTTTGTGACGCCACTCACTGAGTATTCAATGCATTTAGGGCATAATTTTTAAACCTTCACACACTCTGTATCACTTCATGTAACCCCTATAGCAATCTGCAAGAGGATGAGTTACCGCCCCATTTTACAGAGCAGAAACAGAAGCTTGTACACCTTAGTCTGACCAGGTGAGTTACTGTTTTCATCTCCTCCCAAGGAAAAAATGAAACCCAGTTTTTAAATTTCATTAAAAATCTAAAGAAAAACTACAAAACACACATGGCATGTTGTTTCTGATAGTCAAATGACATGAAACTCATTGATCACACATGCTTGTCTCTGGAGGATGAACTTGTCAACACTTTGCTACTACTGAATCACATTCCAATCGACTGACCCTATCCAAGATGGATGGATAACTGGTTTCCCTTTCCTTTTCATTGTTACTTATTTATTTATTAATGCATACAAGAACTGGGGTTTAGGCCTGAGGTGCAGGGATGAAGGTAAGGGGGTGTTGACAGGATGCACCAGAGATAGAGTAGGTAGCAGAACAGATGGATCTGCTGAAATACACTGCTGAGGGGAGCAGTGGGTGAGACAGAAGAGGTCTGCTATGCCATGTGAGTCAGCTCCCTGGCCGTGGATCAAACTCCTGCTGTAGTGGATAGCTTCATAGCGCTGAGACTTTGACCCTTGTGCCACCAGGGAGTCCTTCAATTGTTACTTATAATCCTTACCAATTACTGACTCTTACCAAATTGCTATTTTTAATTCTTACCAAATTTCTTTCCAAGAGAGACACAGAAAACCAGCAATGTTAAAAGGAAAAATAACAAATTTTCTTTTGGAAATTTTATTTACGCATACAAAACTGGGGTATAGGCCAAAGGAGCAGGGGCAATGAGTGGGTTCACCAGAGACAGAGTGGGGAGCAGAACAAGCAGAATGACAAAGTACACTGCTGAGGGGAGCAGCAGGTGACACAGGAGTGGTTGGCTGCACCATGTGGGTCATCTCCCTGGCTGGAGATTGAACTCGTGCTGATGCGGGTTTGGCTAGCTTCATTGTGCTCTGCTTTAACGCACTGTGCCACCAGGGACAGCCCGAATAACAATTTTTCTAAATATACCACTTGCATTTAAAATATGCACTTAGGCTTTTCAGAAGAGAAGGCTCAATGGAATTAGAATTAGCGTTGTGTGACACCTACCTCAGGTATTGAAAAAATGTTTCGAATGTTACTTTGGGGTCTCTGTGGTGGTGCAAGGGGTTAACGTGCAGCGCTACAAAGGTATCTGCAGCATGAGTTCAATCCCCAGCCAGGAAGGTGACACACATGGCGCAGCAGACCTCTCCTGTCTCATCCACTGCTCCCCCCAGCAGTGTATTTCAGTCAACCTATTCTGCTCCCCACTCTGTCTCTAGGGAATCTTCTCACACCCCCGACTCTGGCTCATACCCCAGCTCTTATATGCTTAAAAAGTTCTTATATGCTTTTAAAAAGTAAAGATAATTTATTAGCAGCACAGAAAAATATAAACCAACAGAATTACTTACTTTCCTCTCCATGAATGTTTTGTTGTGTAAAAACATGCCAGGTCCTTATTTTCCCTAATTATGTTCATTTTGTGCTGAAACCTGCAAGATAAAGATATGGTTGAATTTAGTGTGATGGTAGAGAGTTTTTCCTGAATCTCCCATACCATACTTTCATAGCCCGCCATACAGTACTGACTGCAAAGCACAGCTTCTACAATACTGTAAGGTTTTAAAGAACAGGAAAGGTCTGCTCAGCTCTCCTGCTCAGCCTTTAGCACACCGATAGTCACTGCCTGCTCTCTGCTACAATACTGGGTTTCTCCAGGACAAGAAATGCCCCCTCTATTAACATCCTGAGTGAAGACAATCTTAATAAGAATAATAAATGAGTAAAATAAATGAATCGCCAAACTTCACATTGTGAACAATGCCTCGACACACCATAGCCATGTAAATATCTGCCAAGAGTCAAACCAATTCCAAAAGGTTTTCATGGCTCTAAGTATCAGCCATTTTGCTGGCACTTTCAAGGGGTCTTATAGGAAGATTTAATTTAAAAATAGCAATAGCCTCTAAAAGTAAATCAGCTATCATTTTAGGTCCCACTCTAGCCTCCCCTTTTCTATTTCGATAAAATAGGCTTTATTTTTCAACAAAAATGAGACTGTGATTTGTGCTCTTGTTTTCACAGGACATTAACCTTTTTGTTTGGAATTAAATATTCATTGAGAGAAAGATTCTTCACATTTCATGTACTGCATGAATATACCAGAACAATGCAACTCAACGAGTAGTTGCAAACTTCAAGATGTAAGCACAGAAACTGAGAGTAAGTGTTCAGGAAGTTTCATAGCTCTTTGGTTGGTGGACTCCTTGGGTTGAACAGGATACAGAACAGTGTCCAACTGTGATGAGTCACGAGTGGGGTGAGCTTCTTGCCAGCACGTGCAATAACATGTACATGGTATTCATTGAGAACCTGGAAGAGCATAAAATCTAGATTCCACATACTTCAGGGAAGAAAATTACGCTAGATTTGCAGGATAGATGTTGAAACTGGTCACTAATCAAAGACTGGGGATAAGCTTTGAAAATGCTGTATAACATTTGTTTTACACTAAGCAAACATTAAAAACTATACTAATATGGTCATTTATTTTTCCTTTTTAACTTGATTTTCTGTTCTTACTCTTAATATTTAGAAGTGCATGCTAAAAAAAACTAGGTTACATACCGAACTGTCAATAATGTAAACTGAACAGCTTAACCTTGGTTCACTTAAACTACATTCACATTTATGTACACTAGCCTAAACCTTAGTTGATCAGCAGGTATTTTTTACATAATTAGAATAAAGCCACTTTCACTCAAAAACATGTTTATAGCAGCTTTTTAAATAATACTCGCATGCCATAAAATTCACCCTTTTAAAAGTATACAATTTAGGGGGCTTTAGAATATTCATGGAAACTTATGACCAATACCACGATTCTTAGAATGTTTTTATCATCCCAAAAGGAGGAACCCTGCTAACAGTCACTTCACACTCCCAGCACCCACTATCCCACGCTCTATCGCTATGAACTGGTCTCATATTGACATTTCAAAGTTCATGCATGCTTTAGAGTGATTCTGCTCCCTTGTATGGCTGGACCACATTCTGTTTATCTATTCAATGATGCTGATGAACATCTGTGTTATTTCCTTTTGGCCTTAAGAATCATGCTTCTAAGATTGTTTTGTGTGAACATCATATTTTCCCTTCTCTTGTGTATATACCTGAGTGACAAAAATATGTTTAAAAATCCCTCGAATCTGAAGTTACTTTCTGCATGTCTCCTGTTTCTGCATAAGTCAGCCAGGTCGCTGCACTCCATGTAGAATGTCCTTTGCCTACATATCTATATGGCTCACACTTTCAAATATATGTCGCCTTTATAACGAAGTCTACTCTGTCTTATTTTAAACTGTAAACACCTCCTCATTCTACATTTATGTTCCCTTTGACTCCTGCTCATTTTTCCTAGATGGCACCTCTTGTCTAATGTGTAATTTATCACGTTTTCCACCTAATCCTACTTGTCCAGAGAAAGGTAAGCTCACATACACATTATCTCCCCAGAGCCTATGAAGTACCTGTCACAACCAGTGTCTGCCACAAAACTATCTGAGTAAATCCCAAGGGAAATTTTGATGTCTGCTTCAAACTTAATGTCCTAGCAGTTGTCAACCTGTATGGGAAAACATTCATCTAGCTTCTGAGGAATGACAGAACCACAAAAATGACCAGTTTATAGAAACTACTATTGTAACCAAGAGGAAATCTCCCTAAGATTCATTCCGCTGACATCCGCCTACCAGCACATTTGTAGACAGCTAAATATAGTCCATGACAGTTGGCAGGTTATGTTTGCTTTTTCTGGACTGCATATCTGGGGTGACCCTGACAATCAAGCAAAACTGAATAAACCAGCAAACATATCCCTGCTCTCTGAATTGTTTGTAATAAATGATATTAACTTAAAACTTGCATAGAATCTCTGAGAATGTGTCAAACAGTGAAAAACACAGGGCTACAGCTATTTTCCCTTTAGATACTATAATTGAAACAGTGAAGAAAAAGAACAGAATAGGTGTGGCTGATTCTGAAGAGCAGGGTTTGGATCCCTAGCCCAAAACTTAGTGTCAGAATGACTGACTTTGTATCAAGGACCTATCTTCATTGCAGCACTATTCATAATAGTCAAAATGTAAAAAGAACCTGAATGCCCATCAGCACACAAAAGGATAAAAAAAAGTGTCATGTCTACATGGGTGATTTGGTGATGAGATTACAACCGAGATGGAAAAAGGCACAAAAAAATGATGTAAAAACTATTATAATTTTAAAAAAGAAAAGAAAGTAAATTCCCAGCCAAAAAAAAAAAGTGTCATGTCTATACACACACATAGGTGTGTATATATGTGTGTTATGTATGTATATAATACACACAATGGAATATTGTTCAGGCTTAAAAAAGAAGAAATCCCATAATGTGTGACCAGATTAGTAAATCTTGAGGACATTAAGCCAAGTGGAGTAAGCCAGCCACAAAAGGACAAATGCACACACTACTTATATGAACTATCTAGCACACACTGAGGTAGTGTGACTATTTAACACAGTCAAGCTCACAGAAGCAGAGAACAGAATCGTGCTTACTCAGGACTGAGGTGATGGAGAAATGGGGAATTGCTAACCAGTAACTATCAAGTTTCAGTTTTGCCAGTTACATTCTAGAGATCTGCAGTACAGTTTTGTGTCTATTTTTTAAAATAGTATATTCACTTTAAAATAAAATCTTAAATCTAAAAAGTAAACTATTGACTGCCTGGCCTATAAGAAGAAATACTATATTCCCGATGCATTTTTGCATTGCTGACCAAAAAAAAAAAGGCAATGTTGGACTAAAAAAAGTACATCAATTCTCCAGATATAGCTATCACCTAAAAATAAACTTTTAAAATATTTCCATCTTACAGAAATGGGGAAAATTATCCTGATTACTTTATCCTCTGAGTCTTTTCCCCATTAACTTTATCCTAGTACTTTTCAAAGTTTTCGTTGAAAACGCTGAATGTCTACTTTCAAAAATGGTTTTTTATTTGATTAATATTGAGTTTTTACATACCCATACAAAAATAACTATCAATTATATTCATTAAACTGAGATAAGTGCATAGGACATCAACTTTAGTACTATATTCTTCATTATTTATCTTTCATAAAGGATTTTTGAGACAAAACATGTGATAAGCCAAAATAACCATGATAAATTTTAAAATATCTTAAAACTTCTAACTGAACAGTTTTTAAACTTGTCTTTATTTTATACTAATCCTACAAAATATTATTATTATACAAACCATTCTTATTTAGGACTAATTTTAAATATCCCCCAAATAAGCATTTGGGATTTCAGTTGTTACAAATGTTTCTCAACAATAGTCCAATCTAATTAATTTCATGTTTAACAAGGATGCAAGTCAAGGATGGTTTTGAAAAAATAAATTTCACACCATAAAAATAATTTAATCTCAAAAAAAACTCTACTCAACAGCCTTAGTTCAAAATTGTTGTTTATATGCAAAAAGTGCTTAAACCGCCATTAATTCCCTTCAACAGTGAAGAAAAATCTACATTATTTCCTAGAGTCAAGCAATTCAAGCAGGTAATGCCATACCAATAACTTAAGGCATATTCTATAAATAAAAATAAATTCTCCAACTAAAAATGTCAAAATTGCCGTATAAGATCTTGATAGCACCTGTGATATTAGTATTTGCCATCCTGCCATATGTTGAGAACCTAGTCAAATTAGCAAGAATTTATCTGTTCAACTAATTATCACATTTTACCTCCCTCATTCTGGCAAGTGCCCATTTCCAATTCTCAAAGATTTGCTATTCTTTTTTCATTAAAAAATTGTGCCAAAGTTTGAGTGCCCTTTTGTAATTAAATCACATCAAAGGTATTTCTAATTCTGCAAGTCAGCTTCACTTGTTTTCATTTTATACCTTGGCAATAAAGCCTTTTTTGCAGCTTCTCAGTTTGTGTTTTTTAGAGAATTGTATTAAGTATTTTTAAAAAGTCAAATTCAGGGCAATACAGGAGTTTTTGGCTAGATTCACCTTTTTCCATGAATTCCCTGCTTCATGCTTTCGAACAACACATTTTCATATTTCCTAATTTATTATTGGCAGTAAAACTGACAATCCATTTAAAATCACTTATAAAGGGAGAATGACCTTTTGGAAGACATGATTTTAACAACAAAAAAAAAAAAACCACCAGATTTGAGAATCCCTTAATCAGAAGTCTTCAAACACTAAGAACAAAAGTGGGTTGAAGGAGTTGACACCACATTAACCAAACAGATAACAGACAGCCAGGTTATAAGTAGAACACTTTGCAAATATACCAAAATTAAATCAATGTGTGTGGAATGTAAAGTTCAAACTCAAGCACAATACTCATTTCACCAGGTATGAATGAGTAGATTCAGAAAAATAATATACTAGTGAATTGGTCTTAATCAAGGCTATTGTCTAAAGCACGTGTTTTGCATGACCAATGGAAATGATTTTTAAGCACACATGGCAACTTCCAGAGGATAGTTATTCACAAGAATTTATCTAATTTTCCCACTCTGAGTCCATAAGATGAAAAAATGAACACCATAACTAAGGCTGTTCTCAAGTAGTAAATTAAAATATGAGTTTGTCTTGAAATGCACTAAAATAAGATCAACAGCTGTGTCAGAGCACGTATGTATTAATAAAAATGTCTTGAAGGTGAGTACATAGTACATGGATAGACGTCGAATCTAAAGTTCTTTCGACTTGGCTGTAGGTGAAAACTTTTCCATTTGGGGAAAATTGTGTTTGCCTTTCTGACCCAACTCTTTTTATTATAGAAATACTTTGTGCTACCTCGTTAAATGACACCCAAAACGGTGGCAGATATTCATGTAATAGTAACTAATTTATGATCTTACTTCCTCAGACAACTAGTCTTGAAAATTCAAGGAGAACCATTGCTAAGTCAAAGGCTTAGTAACAACAGAAGAGACAATCTCCTACTACCGGCTTCGTTAAGACCTACTTTTACCTGTACTGGATTCAAAATCTACGTGAATTACATTACTGTGTTGGCTCAGTTGCAAATAAAAAGTAAAAAGCATAAATGGTAAACAGAACATTACTTTTCACCCAGATTAAAAAGCTACAATTAGACAGAATGTGCTGTGTATGGGGGGAAAGTGACATGAACTTTAACCCTCTTTTAAAATTTAAAGTGTTTAACGTTCAGCTTCATGTTTTAATAACTCAAGTACAAGCACTTCCTTCTAAGTATAAACAAATCAATATGTATGCTGTGTATGACAGCTATCTTCAAACAGCTATAAAACAGCTAACTAAGGCTTTACCACATCCCATTGTAGTTTTCTTAACTTGTTAAAAACCATAACTCCAAAGATAAATACTGTGAGAAAAAGTCAGTGGTAATAATGAGTTTCAGTTTATGACCAAATCCTCAAAAAACTGCCTGGGAGCTGTAACAATGAAACCTCTGCATTGCTTACATCAAAATTAATTTTTAAAAACTTCCACCACCGAAGTCCATGGAGATAACAACTGAGATGAAAAAAATGAACAAAATGATGTAAAAATAAACTATTGTATTAGTTTTTTTTAAAGAAAACTTCCAACACCAGAGCGCAGGGCAAACTGCTGTCATGGGGCGTCCATCCTCTAACATTCATTCCTTCCAACTAGATTATATACGAATGCACACATCATACGCATCCTGATGTCATCTAAAAAAATAATTTTTACTTCTCATGAAACAGTTAATTTGTTGTAAAAATTAACATGTTTTCTCAAGAAAGACACATGCTTTGGCTCTTCCCTTTCCAAAACTTAAAAATACATTTAAATAATGTCCTGAAAAAGAACTAATATATTCACTTTTGTGAAATCAGTTATTTTTAATTTGTATGCATTTCTGAAATTTTTGAGATGCATTTTACTTTATCTCTAAAGCTAACTTGGGTTATGCAATAAGAAAATACAAGCATTCAATAAACTTCAAGTAATAGGCACTTAATAATACTGCTCTATTATGCTAAGTAGATCCTAAAAGGTAGAAGGGATTTTCAACTGTCACATTTTAATTTGCTGTTTTCTCTTCACTATAATAAATGCACAATGGTGGCTAAATTCCCTAAGAATAAAACAAATACACATTATGGAAAGTCTTATAATAGTAAGCATCCTAATAATATTCAAACACTGTTCTCTTTATACTATTAAAAGACAATTTAAGTTGCTATACTTTCCCTTTCACCCAACATAAAATGGAAACAACAGGTAAGTTTCTAGTTTAGGGGCCTCCCTGGTGTCTCAATGGATTTGGTTATAAACTGAAACTTGGTATTACCACTGACTTTTTCTCACAGTATTTATCTTTAGAATTATGGTTTTTACCAAGTTAAGGAAACTACAATGGGATGTGGTAAAGCCTTTAGTTAGCTATCTGTATTATAGCTGTTTGAAGATAGCTGTCATCTTCAAAAAATTCAAACAGCTATAAAAAGTGCAGCACTATGAAGCCATTTGCAGCCACTGCAGCACAAGTTGGACACAGAGTCCAATCCAAGGTAGGGAGGTGACCCACATGGCACAGCAGTCCCCTCCTGTCCGCCCAATGCTCCCCTCAGCAACATGTTTCGGTCAATCAGCCTGTTCTGCTCCCCACTCTGTCTCTGAC
>NW_004567134.1:10976055-10986900 GCF_000260355.1 Condylura cristata | reverse complement strand
TCAATCTGCCTGTTCTGTTCCCCACTCTGTCTCTAGTGAAGCCTCTCACCACCCCTGAGCCTCTGGCCGGTATCCCAGTTCTGTATGCACAAATAAATAAATCTTAAAAAAAAAAAATTTAAAAAACCAGGAGCTGTAATTTAAGAGTGGGGGAGATAGTTAAACTATATACTCTAGTTTTGATGAAAAAACAAAATACATTCTCTGTATTTACTAAAAATTTGAGGCAAAGAGAACCCCCACAGCTCTAGAAGACTAAGAAATAAAAGTCTGAAATACACATATAGGAATTTAAATTTTAATTAGCAATTTATGAACTATTAGAGAAAGTGTCTCCTATATTCATAACCTTATCAATCCTTTCACTACCGGTGACAAAATCAGAACATTAAAATTATTATTTTAGTTTGCTTAGAGGTTTTGTTTTCAACATGTTCATCAAAAGAGCAAATTCTAAAACGAACCCTGGTGTAGTGCTAATGGGGATATAAGCTGGTACAACTACTATGAAAAACAGTATAGTGGTTCCTCAAAAAATTGAAAATAGAACTAACATATGATCCAAGAACCCTACTTTGAATTTACTTGAAGATTATGAAAACACTAGTTCAAAAAGATATATGCACTTCTATGTTCACTGCAACACTATTCATAATAGCCCGTATATGGAAACAATCCATGAGGATGGCAGAATGGGTTAAGAACAGGTGGCCTATATACATAAAGGAACACCACTTTCAGTCATTAGAGAAATCTTGCCATTTGTTATGATATGGCTGGACCCTGAGGGGATTAGGCTAAGTGAATAAATTAGGCAGAGGAAGACAAGTACTAGATGATTTCATTCACTTGGGGAGCAAAGGGAGAGGGAAGTAAATGAATAAACAAAATGAAAACCCCTTAGACTGCTAGAATGGAGTTCCCCCAGCCAGTAGTGTAGGAGCAGGGAGGCAATGGGGAGAGGCCAATTGGAGGAGGTGAACAGTTAACTGGGCATTTGGTGGAGAGTATGTGAGATAAAGGCAGTTGCTAAGGGGAGAAAATGCAAGCTTGTAACCATTCTTTGTAAACTAAAGTCACCACAATTTAAAAAAATCAAATTCCAATTCATCATTTGCAAGGAGATTACCAATGGCTATGAGCTAAGTGCCTGAACCAGCTGTGACAGTGAGTATTCTCCAAAGGGAAGCTGAGGATGCTGAGACTATAAAAATTCCTGACTTTAGACTCTTATTTTAGAGATCACTCTTCTTCATAAGTAGCCCATTAAAGTACACGTAAAACCCCAGTAGATAGGCTGTTGGCCAAAGTTAAGAGCTTCAGAAAAGTTCTATTAGCAAATTATATGTTTTCCCTTAGTGACTAAACCACACTTAAATGTACCTTTGCGCAGATACCTGTCTTAAATTAACAAAGATAATCATAGCCATGTTGGCCTACTTGCTACAAATATATTACTGATTCTCCAAGGCATCCCCTGATGAACCACCCCACACAAGAGCGGTTGCTGAGTGGAATGTGCTGCGCGTGTGAGCACTGTTGAAGCAGAAAAGTGCGTCAGAGATCATGAATTAAAATTCTGAACTGAAATTAGGGGTTAGGGAAGTGTTGTCCCAGAAGAGTCACTCCGATTAGAAACAGTACTAGGATTTAGCAGACAGGGTTAGGGAATCCATCCCACAGACTGAAGAACTGTCCTCAACAGACTTTTAAATCTCCAAGTGGTCATTCGCACAGGTAAAGTTATTTATGATCAGCTAAGCCCAGAATTTTATTTTAATCACAAAAGTATGTCTTGAAGGGTTTTATTTGCACATAGTTTTCTTGCAATGTTACATTATCACGTTAGAGAGAGTATATCTTATCCTGCTCATTTCAGAAAACAATACTGATGGCAATCCCATGTGTGGCATTTGAACCACCAATACGACACACTACATCTGTTAGCCAATTCTGTCAAAATTAAACTGAATATATGTAAATTATGACACCTTCATTTGGTATAGTCATATAGAATTATGTATACAATGGAATGCCTATATAGTTCACTTAGAAAGTTTTTTTAAAAAACAGAAACTTGATTACAATAGGAGCTACATATTAGGGAATTTCAACATGCCACTTCACATGGGACTTCATGCCTAAGAACAAGTAGTTGAAAGCAGAACTGCACCCAGATGAACCAAGGCATGTACAAATTCACACACCCACAGACATGCATGCGTTAGATGAACCACATACATCCACATCTAGTGTTAAGCTATTACAGTGTCAGAGCTCATTTTCAAACATTTTTGAGGGGGGGGGATATATTATATATATACATATATATACACACACACACACACACACACACACATATATATATATACACACACACACACCATTATTTGTAGTACTTATGCATTTAGCCATTTAATGTGTATGAAAGAGTGCTGGAACCTCCCTGGTGGCACAACAGGTTAAAGCACAGCACAATGACACTATAGCAACTCTGCAGCACAAGTTTGATCCCCAGTCAGGAAGGTGACCCACATGGTACAGCAGGACCTTTCCTGACCCACCCACTGCTGCCCTCACCAGTGTACTTTATGAATCTGCCTGTTCTGTTCCCCACTCTGTCTCTGGCAATTCCTCTCACTGTCCTTGCATCTCTGGCCATTACCCCAGTTCTATATGCATAAATAATTTTTTAAGTGCTATAGTTTTATTATCTCCTTTTGTAAAAACTGTTATTGATAAAATTTAATTGTGTGGTCTCAGTTCATTTTTCCCATAATTCCTAAGGATTTTAATCACACAATATACAGTGGAGTGATTTTTAGAAAAACATGTTGTAGTCAATTATTTTATTTCATTTCAAAGTTATACATAAGAGAGATATGGTAATTAAGAGTGCACGGCAGCTATGTATCCATTTTTTTCTTTTATGTATCACATTTTTGGTGTTGTATCTAAACACCTGTGGCCAAAAAAAATTTATTTTCTATAAATTGTTTTGTTTTTTAGTTTGTAATTTTGGAGAACTGATATTATGTAATATGTAACATTATGCAATATAATATTCCTTATACTGAAGTTTGTTTTGCCTATTAATGTAGTGTTTCAAACTACCTTTTAACTTTTTCATGGCATAATTTTCTCTACCTTTTCATTTCTTAACCTGTCTTTAAAATGTGTCCATTATAGACAGTATACATTAGAATCTTATTTTTTTACCCAATGTGACAATTTTTAACATTATGTTTACATTAATTAATTTAATTAAAATCTACATTTTGATAGGCATTTTTTGTTATCATTGTTGTTTCTCCTTTCCTGACTTTTCTTGTTTAAAATGAGTGTTTTCAATAATCCTGTTTTTTAATTTTTCTAATGACTTGTTATTTATACTTCTTATACACATTTTTATTGTCCTATGCCTTGTAAATTCAATTAAGCAATATATTTTCAAGTGACATTCTGCTTTATATGTAAATAAGTATATTAAAACAGTACACTTTCAAAACCTCTCTCCTATCTTTTGTGTATTACTTTATGCTCTTTTACAAAAGATCCAAACACACACAAAACTGCTACTGTACTGACCTGACAGTCTTTTGGAGCAATTAAAAAAAAAAAAGCATTTTACTTTTTGGCATCCTTTCCCTATTTATATAGATTTGCCTGAAGAACTTCTTTAAAATCTGTATTTATAAAGTATATACCCCTGCCCAAGAGTTGTTTCGGCTTCTGGGAGTTTATATTTTGTCTTCATTTTATAGGATTTTTTTGCTGATTTTTTTTTCAGTACTTTTAAGCCTGTCACTCAATTGTTTGCATCATGTCTGTGCACCACACAGGTAATTTTTATCTTTGTTATTGTGTGGTTGTTTTTTTTTTTTAGATTTATTTATTTATGCATATAGAACTGGGGTAATGGCCAGAGATGCAGGAGCGGTGAGGGGAGTCACCAGAGACAGAGTGGGGAGCAGAACAGGCAGATCGACCAAGTACAATGCTGAGGGGAGCAGCGGGCAAGACAGGAGAGGTCTGTGGCACCATGTGGGTCACCTCTGGGCAGGGCTAGTGATCAAACTTTCACTGAACTGGCTGTGGCCAGCTTGTAGTCCTGTGCTTCAACCTGCTGCAACACCAGGAGGGCCTGTTATTGATGTTTTTTTTCTACCTTCAAGATAAATTTCATCCTGTTGAGCTACAGGACTAACAAGTATGTGTCTAGGTGTGTTTTGCAAAGGTTTTTTGGGGGGAGAAGAGGGGAGATACTTTTCCTGCTTCGTATTCACTAAGCTCCTTGGATCTGTCATTTGGTGTTGGATATTAATTTTTTTTAATTCCATTATTTCTGCAAATATTTCAGTATTTCTCTGCTCCATTCTTACTTCTTCTGGAACCAGGCATGCATACATTTAAAAGACTGGTGTTACCTCCAAATTCTTAGATGGTTAAATTCTTTTTTGTGTGTATTTCAGTAGGCATTTTCTACCAACACCTACAAGTTCACAAATTCTTTCCCTGGCTATGTCAAACCTACTGATAAGCCCAAAGGCATTCTGCATCTCTTTACTGTATAAGGATTTTTTTTTTAGTATTTCCTTTTGATTCTTAATAATTTCTCTCAGCTGAAATTACATACTTGATCTTTCATGTTGTCCACTTTTCTGTCTGTCCCTTAATCTGTAACCATTTCAAGTTTCCTATGAGATAATAGCATTTATGTTAATCTAAGTGTAACTAACTGCTTGTCTTTTCACAAGCCTTGCAATTTCTTTCTTTCTTTCCTGCTTTTTTTTTAGTGGAAACCTGGACATTTACAGAACAGTAGAGAATGTGATAAATATTTTTTATAACTGGTAAAGGGCACTTTTCTTTGTTAGATCTACAGTGCAGGGTTTGTATTACTCTGGAAGGAGTTGGGCTGGGTTTATGTTGCTATGTTCCACAGACTTCAAATTATCTGTGAATTAGTTTGTGACTATGATGGGGGATAGTTTTCCAAAGCAGTGTCTTGTCTGACTCTTAGTGCTATGGTTCTATAAAGTCTTATTGCTATCTTAGTACTATCTTGCAGGTGTGCCTGTTCGCATAATCTTGCTCCTATCTAGTAGTTTCTGCAGTTACTTGCTATTCAACATTTCTAAACTTCATGGCAGAGAGTTGGGGTGCAATATTTGTTGTTTAGATAAAGGTTAATTTTAGTTTTACACAATGTGCCTAGGTCTCGCAGTGTGTGATTCTTTTTTCCCCTGGCAGCCGTTTTGGGCTGTGTCCCTCCACCAGAAGATTTTTTTCCCTTCTCTTTGGGCTCAATCAATGTTTTGTTGTAACGGTATGAGCATGAGCAAAGCTTTTTTTCCTTTTTCTTTTGTCCCAAACCCAGAAGGTGACTATATTATTTACGAACTAGTTCACTAAAAGTGCTACAAATTATTTGATATAAAAAGTCAGTCTTTGGTTTCAATTGACTTACAGAATCTCCTTTAAAACAACTCTTTAACCACTGCTATATATAACATCAACCTTAAGGCCTAACTATCAGTAGCAACCAAATGTTTGCTACAGTTTCTAAAGCTCTGCTTCTATTTTACTAATTTTAAGTACCTCAATTAGAGAAGCTGATAAAAGATACATGCACTGGAAACATCAAATTCACCTGTGTAAAAAGAACTAATTGAGCAATGGAGCCAAATTAGTTAAGACAGATCCTTCCTATTTTGATGGTAATTTAGTAGCTACAGAGAACCTGGCTCCACTATCAACTTTTTAACAAATTTAGTAAATTGTTACAAATTACCAGGCAACCACCTTCTACTTGTGGGTAAATTCCTACCAGCAGCTCATACCTCCCATGATTCCCTAACTCCTCGCTTATAGTACTCATGTATTTTAGACTATATATTACTGCGACTTTAGAAAGAGGACTACCCATTGCCTCCCAGTGGAATACAAACTGTGCCTATGTCTTTCCCCTCTGACTCCTCTTTTCCTTCCTTCCTACATTCTACTTCCTGTTTTCAAATAACATAGTATTTTTTAAACAAGTACTTATATTCCATTTGCTATTTATAGCAAAAGCCAAAACCTAGACATAGCTGCCTAAACATTGTTTCAGATTACATTTAAAATGTTAAAAAGGTTTTATGTTAGCTGATAAACCAAGTGAAAAATAAAGCACTTTCCAGTCACCAAAGAATTGTGAACTCGTCTTTTCAGGATACAGATTTTCTAACAAGTGGGTTTTTTTAAATCCCCCTCTCCCCCTTTTTTTTTTAAAGCAAGTCCTGTTTCCCACTTCCATAGACGCATGGTGTACTGGTAACACACTACAAAACCTGACCACTGTAATCTCCTCAAACTCTGAAAACAATACTTTCAAACTCAGGAATATATTAGGAACATAAAAATGTGAAAGAAAACAGTAAGAAAGGCAATCACTAGGCATGGCCTGAAATATTCAGAAATTTTACTTTTCCCCAAAGACACTACACTTGTCCAAGAGGTTCCCATAGCCTAAAGTATTAAAGTTCATCATAGAGGAGGTAATAGTGACAGTGACAGGTATAGCTCTTCCTTTTTTTTTTAAGGGAATCAGGGTGGGCTCAACGGGAAAAGCAGAGAGGTGAGATATCACTGCTTTGGGAGTCACTGCCACATTAGAGGAGACCTCTCACCCCTCCACCCTCACCAACACCCGCTTCTCCCCCATGCCCGTTTCCAGCAAATGATCAAAGAAACAATCTCAAGAGTGGTTAATCGAACACTTTACAATAAGGAGCCAAGTGGAAGAAAAGCACTCGTCTTAAGTGTACTAAGTCAAATCTGCGTTTAACAGCCACTCAACGAGAGTCAAAGTCCTACTCCACGCAATCCAAAGGCCAAACCCAACGGTAAAATCACAGCCACACAGGAGAGGCCACAGTTAGTAAGCTACCCTGCAGAAAGAAAAAGTCTTGCAGAAAAACTTGATTTTAGAAACGAACTGGAGAGGGAAAAAAACGGCGCGGGTGCTTTCCATTTCCCAACAAAAAAGAAAACAAAGGTAAGCAGAAAAGTCAAAGTCTCTGCGGGACGTGAGGAAGGAGGGTCACTGGCCCGGGGAAATAGGACCAGCTGGCATCCAGCAGGAAGAGCTCAGACCAGAAACTGGAAGGGAATCCCGAGGGCGGAGCCCGGAGGGAACGGAGTGTGGGCGAAGGATGTGTCTAGGGGCGTGAGGGACCTCAGTGGGCAGAAAACACATGAAATGAGAGAAGGGGCTCAATAAGGTAGCGCCCCGGATGAATGTCACTCGCAGTCGGGGGTCCGACGGGAAGACCCAGCCCAGCCGCCCGGCCGGAGGGAAGCCGGCGTCCCTTCGCAGCTGGAGGCTGCCGAGCTCGAGACACCACCCTCCTTTTCCCTGCTGCGAGCCCCCACCCCCGCGGCGTGGAGAGGACAGAAGGGTAGCCGTGCAGACCCCCGGGTCCGGAGCCCGAGAGGTTTACCTTCGCGGGCGGCTGGAGAGGCTCCAGCACGAACTCCTCCCGCCGCCGGTTCTGCGTCCAGAGTGGGTCGAGGCGCGCTCCGGCCTCCACCCCCGCACCACTTCCCCTTTTCCCGGCCGGGGCCCTGTAGCTCGCTGCCGCGGGTTCCTGGTGCCGCGGCCGCGCTGCCTCCCCGCCCCCTCCGCCTCCTCCCTCTGCCTCTCAGAGGCTCACTCTGGAGGCCGCCATCTTCGCTCAGGCTGTGAGCAACCGCGCTCCAACACGCCTGCGTCGCCACCGCCCAGGCTGTCACGAGACCCGGTCAGCTGATCCCTACTCTTCCGCCTTCTGCCCCTCCCTCTCGCAGGCATCGCCCCGCCCTCCCAGTCTCATTCGCCCCCTCTCCTGAAATTCCGCATTTCCCCGGCCCCCCTACAGCTACACATGCGCAGAGTGGCGAGGCCAGCAGCGGGATCCGGAGTCCACGCCCCGCGAGAGAGGGACCCGCCCCTCGCGCGTGCTAAGAAAGACCCGCCCCTCACGCGTGCGGAGAAGGGCCCGCCCCTGGACGCGTGCGCCGCGCAGGAAGGGCCACGCCCCTCCGGCGTGTTCCCCGCGGGCCACGCCCCTCGCCCGGCTGCTCTGCGTCCCGCCGCCGCCCGTGGCGGTCTCTGGGTGGGGTTTGTCCCCTTAATCCCCCTGCGGTGTTAAAGCCTCACCCCGACCTCGACGTTATCTTTAGGTCAGGTCCGCAAGGCGATGTGAAGCCTCAGTCTATTACCCAGTTTGGCTAGATTGCGAGCCCGCGGGCACACTCGATGGACACCAGAAGGACACTAAAAAGGGGGTTACATTTGGTGGTTCTGACGGATCGTGGAGACCCGGGCGCTGAGATGCCAACAGCTTTTGCTTGGGGCTAGAGCCAAAAAGATAATACTAGTCACCTTTGAAGTCACTCCAGAGCCAATATCCCGGATACCATCTCCTCGAACAAATAAGGAAGCGGGGGAAGGGAGTCTGATTAGAAAAAAGAGGGGTTATTAGGTGTTACCTGTGGACTGACAGTTTGACTGGGAGACTGCAGCCTCCATTGGCAGAGTGCATTCACAAGACACTAGCTTTAAGATAAATGATTCTGCTGTAAACGTCAAAGGTGGACGATATAGGGTGATGCATAAATACATGAATTTGATGAGGGCTAAACTGCCCTGATAAAGGTTTAATAATCTGCAAGGCAGACCGGAAATGATTTTTTGGAGTCCCTTTCAGTGTTTCTAGTTTGTAGAAATGGCGGTGTAGGGTGAAATGCGTAGTTGGTGGGTCTTAACAGCTCCTTGGCTGTGGGCTCAGCTCTACCTTGGGGCAGAAAAGACTGCATTTATTCTTACAGTAGACTTTGCTGTAATGCAGCAGTAAGATAAGGTGCCCCTACGGGGTGGTAACAGGAATAGCTGGGTGTGGGAAGACAGAACCCAAAATAGAGTAGAAAGGGAGGAGAAGAAAAAAGAACCAAGAGGACTGAATTAAAAGGGCATTCTTAGTTTATCCCGTGGAAACAGAAACTTGGGCTTATGTGGCAAGCCCAAGTTTGAAAAGCCTTCCAATAACCCTATAAGTAGGTGTAGGGTGTATTATTTCTGTTTTATAGAGGAAGCAAAATTGGAGACATCAAGAGATTTGCCCAAGGTGATCTAACTCCAAAAGGTAGGCAGTGAACTATTAAACCAACACACTGCCATTCTGCTTAATGTTTAGAACAGATGACATCAATTCTTGGAGCTGGAGAAGCCTCCAGCTCCCTAGTGAAAATCCCTGGTCTCCCAAGACATTTTTTTTTTTCTATTGCATTTCATAACCCACTTGTAATCAACCAGTATGCCTCTCCTTTTAGTGAGCAAGGTTTGTCGTTGTCTTTTCCTCCTCTGTTTGACATGCCTTTAAGTGTTTGCTGATGCAGCTGAACATCAGATCTGACTCCCTTTCCTCTGCTCATCCCTCTAACTACCCCAGCTACAGCTTCTCATCTCCAGAAGTCATGTTCCCTGTACTTTCAACTGTTGCTTGCAGGATGTGGTTTCAAGCAAGCCTTTTCACAAGCCTTTCCTCTAGTTGCCATTAATTGAATTTGCCAAGTTTGTCAATATCCTCCTTGAAGCACTAAACACAAAAGTCAGGTAGGGGAGGATGACCGGTGTCTTCTGATTCATGAGTTAAATCAGTCTCATCTCCCCTCCCCACCTCCTCCACCCCCAGTTTTTTGGTAACCAATACTAACTGCACCCTTATACTTCCTAGGCTTATCTTTAATAATAATAATAATAAAAGGTGTATTTATTTATGCATGCAAGAACTGGGGTGTAGGCCAGAGGTGCAGTGGGGTGAGAGGATTCACCAGAGACAAAGTGAGGAGCAGAACAGGCCGACTGATGAAGTACACTGCTGAGAGGAGCAGTGGGTGAGACTGGAGAGGTCTGCCCTGCCATGTGGGTCACCTTGCTGGCTGAGATCAAACTCCTGTTGCAGTGCCTGGCAACAGCTTGATAATGCTGCACTTTAACCCCTGTGTCACCAGGGAGGCCCTGCATTTATCATTTTATTCAAAGTCTAAGTTTGCAACAGGTTTTCTCACACTTTCATGGTACTGGTAGATCAGGTTTAGTCAGGAAGAGGCAACTGCATAGATGTCCTTCACAGTGACGTGATCTGTATCACTATTTCACAGCTTTTTAGTTATTAATAACTAGTGGCCTAAATTAGCTTGCAAGACAGGAGAGTTTTTTTGTTTGTTTGTTTTTAGATTTATTTATTTATTCATATGGAACTTGGGTACAAGCCAGAGATGTGGAGGGTGAGATGATTCACCAGAGACACAGAGGGAAGCAGAACAGGCAGATCGATGAAGTACACTGCTGAGGGGAGCAGCGGGCGGTCAGAAGAGGTCTGCCGTGCCTTGTGGATCTCCTGGGGCAGGTGGGGATTGAACTCATGCGGAAGTGGCTTTAGCTTCTCAGTGCTGTGCTTTAACCCGCTGCGCCACCAGGGAGGGCCCAAAACAGGAGAGTTTTAAGGTTTTAAGGAACTCACAAGATGGTCCACCTTCCCTTTACTATTGAATCCACCCACCTAGCAATATCAATGCCCACCTCCAATGTCCCTAAGAGCACTACATAATTCAGCAAGATTTGAACTGTTTCTAGTACGGCTATAACCCCACATGTCTGACATATACTTGAAATAAAATTAAAATACACAACAGATTCAGTCTGAGAAAAGAATGTAAAATATTATACTAACAACTTAATGCTGATTACAGATTGAAATAATAATTGGACATAACTTTAGTTAAATGAAATACTTATTAAAATTAATTCACGTTTCTTTT
>NW_004567134.1:10969636-10972485 GCF_000260355.1 Condylura cristata | reverse complement strand
ATCGCTGTCTTGTTTTCCTTCTTATTCTTTTATTCTATAGCATCTTAGAAGACATAGACATTCTTTAATGTAGATTTCATTAACCTATGTATCTTTTTTTTTAATGTTTGAAACTGGGAAATTATGTACTATTAAGCTGCTTACAATATTATTTCTATATGTTAGATAATAAAATATTTTCACAAATATTCAAATGCAATAATTTTATTCCTGAATTTAATCTATGCCAAAAAATTAATTATAAAACATGACTAAGACCATTTTACAAAAATATCCTTGATGAATACTACAGTGAGAAATTCAAATAGAGAATAGCTTCATGGTGTCTTAGCTCTGAACAAGCAAATATGGTAAACCACTGTTCAGCACCTTCCAAAAGAAGTTATTCATTTATTAAGTCCTCTGTTCTATTTCAGTGGCCAAGGAAAAAGAACCCTGGTTAATTTTGGACCAGTTATAACATGTCGTACATTATCCTATGTCATGTCTATCATTTATTAAGTAGTGACTGTGTACTGTCCTGTGGGTTTTAATACATAGTTTCATTTAATTTTCATCACAACCCTATCAAAGAGGTCGATATCATTATCACCTGTATTATTTTACAGGCAAGGAATGCAAAAGTTTAGAATCGGTATTAGACTTTCCCAGTGTTATCAGAAAGTAAGGATCCGTTCAAACTCCAAAACACTTAACACTTTTCTTAACACAAACTCTACCATCATCTCATCACTTCCTCTCTTTTTTTTTTTTGATCATTCAGGAGTTACTTGTGGTTATAATTCTACTAGAAATTTATATTTTTAAATGAGGGAGAGACAAATCATATATAACTTAGTCTTCATAGTGCATTTTCTCAAAATAACACAGAAAACTTACAACTTGTATTTTATTCATATCAACAATTTTAATAATACTGTATTAGCTTTTTAATTAACGTTTGACATATCAGTAAATTCCCTTCTCAAAAACATCAGATGTCGGGCCCTCCCTGGTGGTGCAGAGGGTTAAGGCACAGCACTAAGAAGCTTAAGTCACTTCTGCATGAGTTCGATCCCCACCTGCCCCAGAGGTGACCACAGGGCGCGGCAGACCTCTCCTGACCCACCCGCTGCTCCCCTCAGCAGTGTGCTTCGTGGATCTGCCTGTTTTGCTCCCCACTCTGTCTCTGGTGAATCCTCTCACCCTCCACATCTCTGGCCTGTACCCCAGTTCTGTATGATTAAATAAATAAATCTAAAAAAAAAATCAGATGTCTATAATTTCAGGTGACAGAAAATATGACTTCTCTTTCTCTGCAGATTCCTCAGTTGCAGCCCATCTGTAGCTAACTTAGGGATGCCAGAAATGGAAAGTAAATACTGTTTCTAGTGAAATCAAATAAGTGGCAGGAGGGAAGTGAAACTGCAAAACAATCCAAAATCAACTGAAATTGAACTGCATTGGATCAAAGTTAGGGGATCAAAGAGGAATTTTTCAAATTTTTCTTTTCTTTTTTTTTTTTTTAAAAAAAAACAAACTCTTTGCAACTCAGTGTCTGAGTTCACTTATTACATTGTCAGTTGTCTAGTAGTAGGTAGTAGGTAGTTTAAGACATCAGGCCCTGGGAGCCGTTTCCTCTTCCGGTGCCCTTCCGTTCACTTCCTTGCACATTCAGCTGCTCTTCCATGTGGTAAAAGATGTCTTGGGCAAAGTTCAATGTTGGGGACATTCCCAGGGGTTTAAAAAGTGAGCAGAAGGCTCCAGCAGCTCAGGAGAGGTTAAAATGGCCACCTTGAGCGAGGATGTCTTTCCTGGCCAAATATGATGGATTGACACCTCTCTCTCTCCCCCCACCCCCAGCTTTAATTCTTTGCTATTGCACTCAAAGAAACTTTTTTTTATATATTTAAAAGGTGACTAGAAGCCATTCAGCCACCAACAGCGGTCTCCTGCATGGATTATAAACAGTCACTACAAAGTGCTCCATTAACATGTGTAAGCACCTGCTTTGGTTAAACAGCATTTGGTTAACACCACTTCAGATGATTAGAACAAGGCAACTGACCATTCTTCTTGCCACTCGAAGTTGTCCAGAAGCTGTGGACGTCAGTGCCACAAAGCAGATTCTGAAGGGGTGACTTCAATGTTCCCTAAGAAAGGCTGACTGTCAACTCATAGCCCTTGGGTTATGACTCACTGAACTTCTGTTCTGGAAGTTGAAGGGCAGGCCTGACTCATGTGACACCCTCAGACCTCACAGGCCTCAGGATCAGAGCTGCCTATCTGATTTTGCATCAAAACCCCAACTGTGCTTTGTAGGTAGGGTTACCCCAGTTTTGAAAACCAACTAATAAAAATTCCCAACTATGTCCTGAGGATTGCAGGCTTGGTGAGGATACCCAAATACATACTGTTGAATAAAGATGGAATTTTTTTTTTATAAAACTTGACTTTTACCACAGCATATGAAATATCATGTAATACAAGGTTAATAAATCACTAGAGTTCTGCCTCCCTGAGGAACTGAAACCCACTGATTCCCATCCAGATAACCTTCAAAGCCCTGATTTCATTTTGGTCCCACTCTGCTTCCTGTTACCCTCTTTCCTCTTTATAACCTGGTATAAGATGCGAACAGAAACTGTCTAGGGTCAGTAAGTCTGCTGTTGCAAAAGCCCAGCTGTTGACTCAGCTTTTGGCAGAAGAATTAAAAACTGTTCAGGGAAAGCCTTGTTTCATTTTTGTTAGGCCAGCAAATAGCCACAGCACGCTGGCTTGCTTGGTGAAAAGAACCAAGAAAACAAACCAATACCTTTACCTTTTGCTGACATTTCTGTTTCTAGTGCAAATGGGTTGGGGGTGGGGGT
>NW_004567134.1:10966968-10968041 GCF_000260355.1 Condylura cristata | reverse complement strand
CAGCTTTCAGGCTTTGCTTTGGGCTAATCCCTTTTGGGTTGACTTTTGCCCACGAGGGGATGGGTAACTTCAGGTGTTTGATTTAGAAGCTATATTCTTTTATGTTCTGTATTGCATACTCACGGTATTAAAGTCCCTTTTCATTCAAGTTTTATATGTTTTGTCTTGTTGTGGCAGATGGCAGAACCTACTTAGAGCAGGCAGGTTTTTGGGGTTTCAGGGGTGTCCCTCTCCCCCTTCCTGTAACAGATTTGGTGTCTTATAACAAAATGAAATGGACATTTTGCCCATTAAATTAATTACTACAGATCGTTAAGTCAGGTAATATAAGACTACCATTTACTGTAAGACAACAACCCAGACCTTAGCCATGTCTTCATAGGAATCCTGGCCCCATTCAATGTTCCTTGTTTCACATTTTCTTCTGAATTGAGTGGCTTATCATGTAAGAGTTGAGAATGGGAGAGATTGTGGCTGACTGTGTAACTATATACCATCAGCACAATACTTGTTCTCCTTTTAACAAAAAGAAATTCCTAATGTCACAGTTAAACACCTCGGGCTTCTGTTGATGGGGCTTAGGTCAGGAGCTGCTGAGAATGTAGCTGGAAGCCCAGACACACCCTGCGAGCTCTTCCTAGAGCACATGAGACCTCGTGGTCCACCTGGCACAGCTCAAAGTCCAGTCACCTTTGTCTCCGTGAGGCTTTAATAAGACTTTACCAAATTTTAAAATATTTATTTATGCATACAAGAACTGGGGTACAGGCTAGAGGTGACGGGGGTGGGGGGAGGGTAAGAGGATTCACCAGAGACAAAAGGGAGCAGAACAGGCAGATTGATGAAGTACACTGCTGAGGGGAGCAGCGGGCCAGACAGGAGCGGTCTGTAGCACTGTGTGGGTCACCTCCGTGCCCAGGGATCAAACTCACTGAAGTAGCTATGACTAGCTTTGTAGTGCTGCTCTTTAGCCCGTTGCACCACCAGGGAGGGCCCAAAAAATAAATTTAAAAAATAAAAGAAGAAAATACTATGTGGGCTCAAAGAGTAGAGAAGAAAGACCAAACTGCGCT
>NW_004567134.1:10963701-10964608 GCF_000260355.1 Condylura cristata | reverse complement strand
ATCCTTCTGGCTGGGGCCCACAGAAAAGGGTCAGGCATGGCCAGACAAGTCTGGGAGGAAAAGAGCAAAATCTAAATCAATATAAACGCTGCCATAGTCACCTCCCCACGGGTCTCTCACCCACATCTCTTTCAACCAGCCCAGGGCCAAGAAATAAACATGGTTTCTTCACATCTCTCCCTTTGCGCCATGTGGCGTCCTCAGGTCTCCTTCTGGTTCTCCATCCTGCTTCCTTCCTCCTGATTCCTTCTCTTCTCTTTTTCTCTTTTCAGCTCCACCCTCCTTCTGGGTGGGGCAGGGGACCTAGAACTTCCCCTTTTCCTAGGGACCACCCTGTTACATAATTCGTGTAGAATTAGAAAGAAAAATATTTTTAAAATATCATTTATACTAGCCCCAGAAAGAAATACTTGGGTTTAGATCTAGGAAAGATATTTTTTAGGATCTATATGCTAAAAACTAAAAAAAAATCTGAATAAAGATACCAAAGAAGACCTAAAGAATGGACACATATAACATACTTTTGGATCCGAAGAACATCACAATAGAGATAGCAGTTCTTTCCCAACTGAACCGTAGGTTTAAAGAAATACCAACCCAAAGACAAGCAGAATTGTTACTGTCCAGCCACGGCGTAGCTCGTGTCATAGAATCTTTGGCAAACGTGGACAAACTGATTCTAACATTTCTATAAAAAAGCAGCAACAGGCCCTCCCTGGTAGTGCAGCGGGTTAAAGCATAGCACTGAGAATCTAAAGCCGCTTCTGCATGAGTTCGATCCCTGCCTGCCCCAGAGGTGACCACATGGCGTGGCAGACCTCTCCTGGCCTGCCCGCTGCTCCCCTCAGCAGTGTGCTTCGTGGATCTGCCTGTTTTGCTCCCCACTCTGTCTCTGGTGAATCCTCTC
>NW_004567134.1:10952006-10962811 GCF_000260355.1 Condylura cristata | reverse complement strand
AGAACAGGCAGATGGATGAAGTACACTGCTGAGGGGAGCAGCGGGCGGGTCAGGAGAGGTCTGCCGCGCCATGTGGTCACCTCCAGTGCTGGGGATCAAAATCATGCTGAAGTGGCTTTAGCTTCTTAGTGCTGTGCTTTAACCTGCTGCACCACCAGGGAAAGTCCAAATAAAATAAATGTTTAAAAAAGAAGAAAGAAGCCACAGATGCTGGGACCAGGCGGGTTCAGATTAGAACTGCAGGCACATGGCCTCCATGAGATGGTCACGAGCCCTACAACTCCTGCTCGCAATTAGCGCTAAGTGGACCATGTCCGACAGACACCTGGACATTAGCCAAGTCCACTCTCCTTGCCTTCTCAGTCAGTAAATTTAACTCCTGTTCTCGATACTCCCGCCCTGAAACCTATATAGACCTGGCATCTCAGGGAGTCTCTCACACCCGACGGGGTCTCTCTGGACTGCTCTCTTCTTGCTCTCTCCCTATTAGGTAAACTCTTACCTGCCCTCCTCAGGTCTGAAGAGTCCTCTTTTTAACCTTGAGCAGAGGGTCCCAAGCACCCTTGCACAGACCAGGAAGCTCAGCCTCAGGGCCTCTGTGAGCCTGACAGTAGACTTCTTTCTCTGTGCCCCTATTCATGTAGGGAGATTTAAAAACAGCACCATGTTTGATTCAGAATGAACTGAATTTACTATTGGCAATGAGAAACCAGTTCCAGAATCTAGACCTATCACAGATTGGTGGTACGAGCCAGCAGGGCCCATGGTCGGCTTTCTTGTAAACCTCCCAAATGAAAATGTGAGAAGTGATTAATTAAATCTCTGCTCCCAGGAGTGTATAATAAGGCTAATTATACTAATTATAATACTAGCTAACACTGTGCCAGGTTGTTTAGAGACGTCATCTCATTAGGTTGCCACAGTAGCCTTATGGAATGGATATTATAAGTAGATCTATAAACTACCAGGAACTTGAGGCGCTTCAGTTTTATTCCAGCTTGACACCCTAAGACACCCCAACCTTGCAAAGCCCAGGGCTCCCACTCCTGCTGTGCCCCCAGCAAGTCTGCCTTGCTTGCTGTTGCTTCTCTGTACCATCTGATGCCTAGCCTGACAATGGCAACAGTTTTCAAGTGCAAGTCTCTGGGACTTCTCAGTTCCTGCTATTATTTGTAGTCTTTCAATGGTGAAGATGATCCATCCAAATTGAGCTTAAGTTCAATTCTAATTACTTTCTTCCTACTCAGTTACCCATATATTGGTCACGCTTTGTATTTGGGAGTTTGAGCCATCTTATGGTACAAGGCCTCTCTGGTTGTGGTCTCGAGGTTTAGTTTTAGCATTATGATAAATAAGGCCTGATCCCCGGCCAGGGAGCACACACATGGCACATGGCACAGCAGACCTCTCCTGTCTCACCTGCTGCTCACCTCAGCAATGTTTTTCAGTAGACCTGCCTGTTCTGATCCCCACTCTGTCTCCATACTTCTGGCCAATACCCCAGCACTTGTATGCAAAAATAAATAAAATAAACCACAAGCATTGTTTGGTACATCTGGTATTCACTGAGACCAAGTGGGTCTTTTTCTTGAATTATGTTCAGTGACTCCTGAGTTGTGTAGGCATTTTTGTATTTGAGCCCCATGTCATTGTAGAGAGTGCAGAGATCAATTTTTATGCCTGCAATAGTTTATACTATGTATAATGCATTAAATACATTGGGGAATTTATAGCCAGCACTTCTGAGTTCACACATAGGGTAGGATAACATTTCAAAAAGGGTCATTTATAGATATATTAAGTCATAAATAGAATAGCTATTGCACAAAAGGTGAAGATGAAATAAAAATGCTTGAAATAGGCAAGTAAGAATGACATCTTAAAGCTTGCAAAGGAGAGAGGGGCCTTACTGGTGGTGTGAGGGGTTAAGTCTCAGCACTAGGAAGCTCTCCGCAGCCACTGCAGCAAGAGTTTGATCCCTGGCCAGGGAGCTGATCTGGCCTCTCCTGTCTCATTCACTGCTCCCCTCGATGCTCTATTTCAGTAGATCTGCCTCTTCTGCTCCCCACTCTATCTTTGGTGAATTCTCTCACCATCTGCACCCCAGCTCTTGTATGGATAAATAAATAATACATCTTTTTTAAAATGAGAGGAATAAATGGAGTAATTTATTCTCATTCTTTCAAACAGTATCAAGTGTTTTTTGCCTCAGTCTATTTTATTTAACATTTCACCACCTTACAGTTGTTAATACTATTTAAAATCTATCTATTTTCTATTAAATTTGAATGGGGTGAGCTATAATATTTTTCTTTCAGTCTGGTCCCATGGTAAGGATCATGAATTGTGGTCTATAAGACACTGGTCTCCAACATTATTATGTCACTTTTATACAAGTAAGTTATCATTAGATTCATTAAGTTTATAGTCATGTGCTGTGATTTCTGGAAACTTGGCCTTATTTTTTTATTAATATCTCACAACTTTACTCATGTATTCAATCATTCACCTGGATATTTTAGCCCCCAAATATGCACAAAATGGTGAGCATATCTAATCTTATCTTTACATCCTCTGCATAAAACTGCAAGCTTGAGGTCATGTTCCAGTCATAGTAGAGGGCTAGATTTCATCAAAAGAATAAGATGTGTGAATATTGAGTTACTTACCAAATCTTTCAGATATTTTAAAACAGCCAAATAGGGGTGTTATTTCCCTGAATAAAGTGAGAAAAAAAAAAACTCATGAAAAATTTTTATGAAGAGGCATCAAGTTTGACATTATCAAAATAAAATGACATCCAATTTAGATGGACTCACATAATTAACAAGCATTTTCCTTCAAGGTATTAATATACCCCAAGAGAGAGCCAATGTGGGTTTAATAGAAGAAATGACAACAAAGTAATGAAAGAATGAAATGTGATTTTTTGATGCTCTCCTGTACTACCTGTATTTATTTTTTGTTTTGAAAACAATTATAATAAAAATAGCATACAAAATGACAAGATCCGCCCCTCCTTTCTAAATGTGTTCTCAATTTCCTTCTTAAGACATTTAATAAGCTCATCTGTCTATTTAGTTTAGGATCACTTTGGAAAAAGCCTGGGGAATTGATGTCCAGATAGACTTATACACTAAATGTTTCAGAAAATATCAATTCAGTACACATACACAAATTAGACAAAAAGATGACTTTTATTTCTTCACAATAACTTGGAAATGGATCTTACAAATTATAACAAGGAACACATATTTCTACTTTAAAATCTCATCACTTACTAGCATATGTTATTGTAGTTTCGTTTAATGACAGCTTTAGGGAGACAGTACCTTGTCTTTTGTTCTCAGACATTGTTCTCTTTCTCATGCTGAGAATGTAGCCCATTCTCGAAATTCTTTATGTGCCTTTTGTAGCACAAGTTGCCAGGCAAAAGAGACAACTTATAGGATTTTGTTTGCTATGGTCTTGGCTTTGGAGAGTTATGGAAAAAGAGGGGATAGAGGTAAGTGCCTGGACTTAAACAGATGGAAGCTGTGGGATACAAGAGGAGAGGAAGATTCCTGAGACTGTGAGATGGGGTGGGGCAAAGGGGTGATTCTGTGCTGGATGAAGTTTCCAGTGTTGCTTGCAGGTATCACCCCAGGCAGGAGACCCAAGCAGAACAGGCTGGTGAACTCCAAGTGGGAACCAGGGCACAGTAGACCCCTACCCGCCTCTGAAGACCATGTGGGAATGGACAGGGGGCTTACTGGAGCCACTGTTGACAGCAGCCACAAGGACTTATCTGGTTCTTTGCACTTGGTACATTCTGGAACTCTTAGTAGTACCCAAGGGGATGAAGAACTCTATCAATGAATACGATTGAATTTCCCAGCAGCAGGGTGGTTGGAGGCAAAGAGCAGAATAAAGTGATTTACAGTAGGTTCCAGGCTGACAATTATAGCATTCATGAAGGTGACTCTTGGCCATAGTATAAAGGGAAAAGAACAGCTTTTACAGAATATGAAGCCTAATGTGACTTCTACTCTGAAAGTGTAGCTCCAATTTTTCATTTCTAGGTTATGAAATCAAGGTTGAATATTTAAAAGATGTTCAAGTTGTTGGCTAATGTCAGTAGAGGCTGCGGTCTTTCAGCCTTCTTTTCCCTCTACCTTGCACTTGAAACATTCGATCTATTTGTAGTGGTTGAAATACATTATTATTTTATTAGGGCTATGAATAAACCTTGTTCTAAAGTTCTTACTTTTAAAATGAAATAAAGAGGGGCCTCCCTGGTGGTGCAAGGGGTTAAAGCACTACAAAGCTTAGTCACAGCTGCTTCAGTACAAGTTCGATTCCTGGCCAGGGAGCTGACCCACACAGCACAGCAGACCTCTCCCATCTCCCGCTGCTCCCCTCAGCAGTGTATTTCAGTCGATCTGCTTGTTCTGCTCCCCACTCTGTCTCTGGTGACTCCTCTCATTCCCCACTCCCCCACCCCCAGTCTACAGCTCTTGTACACATAAATAAATCTTAAAAAAAAATAAAATGAAATAAAGAAATCAGAACCATAAAAATATCCACCTAATACAGTGGGGATAAAAACAGAACCAAGGCCTCATGGATTTTCCAGTTTTTTCCATTAAAGTAATTGTGAGGAAAATGGTCTGAGATGCAGTGGAACGTTTGACATTACACCTTCTGAAAAGTAAATGCCTCTTCCTAAGGCGTTTTCAAAATGAGATAAGGTTCTGTGTACTTGCTAGTATAGAGGCCTTTATCCGACAATCTGCAGCTTGCAACAGTAGGCAGATACTTCTTTGCAGGACCGTGATATGTTTGTATTCACCTACTTCACAGCCAAAGAAGAGGTCAATTTATACCTTCTGATTGGGTCTTATATCTTAGGAATCATTCTACGTACTACTACTTCTAGTCTAGTTCTCCCCTTATTCGGCTTTCTTTAATCTATGTCTTTGTCACACCTTGTAACTTCTTTTCTTCTTTGCAGAAGGCTGATTGGAACGTGGCTTCTTATCTCTCCCTTTGCAGAAGAGCTATATTCTAGCTGAAGGAGAGGCCCACACTCCAAGAAGTTCAAGGACAAGAGGACCTAGTTAATCGCCCGGGTGGTCACGCGTCAGTCAGTCCAACACTGTTCCTGGGTCATGGTGCGTTTGGCCTTGCTTCAGGTAGCCTCAAGAGGAGAGTGTGGCGGAGGGCAGGGTGTGCCCACATGGAAAGCCTGTCCTTTGAGCGCGAATCACCCGGAGACGCTGCATCGCGGGAGGCCGGCCTGGCTCGCCTGCCCTTACTCGATCATCGGCTCAGATGTTCCGATAGGATTCTCTCTGCCAGCAGGGCCCATAGCGAATGAGGGTAAACAGCAGCAGCAAGAGCACAGCGAACACCACGCAAAAGGCAATGGCAAGGATGATCTTCAGAACTGTGGGAAAGAGGAAACGTAACGTAAAAGTAGTCCGTTAGGAAAGTAGAAAGGTCACATAGTGTTGCTTTTAGCCTTAATTGTTAATTTCAGCAGCGTTTCTGAAGCAGCCTTGAACTCAGCAGTGTGGTGGAAAAGAGCACTGGACTATGGGCCCTCCCTGGTGGTACAGGGAGTTAAGGTGCAGCACTATGAAGCTGTCCACAGCCACTGCAGTATGAGTTCGAACACTGGCCATGGAGTGACCCACACGGCACAGCAGACCTCTCCTGTCTCCTGGCTGCTCCCCTCAGCAGTGTATTTCAGTCGATCTGCTTGTACTGCTCCCCACTCTGTCACTGGTGAATTTTCTTACCCTCCTCCCCCCCACCCCCTGCTCCCCACCTCTGGCCTATACCCCAGCTCTTGTATGCATTAAAAAAAAAAAAGAAGAGGCCCTCCCTGGTGGCGCAGCAGGTTAAAGCACTGCATTAAGAAGTTTAAGCCACTTCCGCATGAGTTCGATCCCCGCCTGCCCTGGAGGAGATCCACATGGCAAAGCAGACCTCTCCTGACCCACCCGCTGCTCCCCTCAGCAGTGTACTTCATCCATCTGCCTGTTCTGCTTCCCGCTCTGTCTCTGGTGAAGCCGCTCACCCTCCGCATCTCTGGCCTATACCCCGGTTCTGTATAAATAAATAAATCTTAAAAAAAAAAAAAAAAAGAAGAATACTGGACTAGGTAGGAGTCAGGATGACCTCGGCTCTGATTCCAGCATGACTTTGACCTTCAGGCACAGAGCTTCCATTGTAAAGGGAGGTGACTGCGGTATTGCTGAGGCTCTCTTGCAGCACTGCCTTCATGTGTTTTTCTACACTTAAAATGATCCATTGTTCATGATCTCGGGGTCAAGAAAGATTCTGAATCCTCAAATCTCATTCTTTCCATGAGGACTGACTATTTAAGAGTGCAATACCTCTCCCCAGCAACCCCCAGCTTGGCTGTCTACCCTCGCCTTCCAAAGAACTTATTTATTATGTTTCTTAATTTTCCCACTTTCTCTTTAATAGAATGTAAAGGCAGGGAGCTTTGTATTTTGTCCATGAACGTATCCCAAGCACTTAGAACAGTATCTGGTGCAGAGCAGGCACTTAATAAATTTTAATAAATTAAGAAATTAATGATCTAAAATGCCTGTGTTACAGCTCTTATCTGTTATGTCAGAACGCCTCTTAGCATTATGAGTTAGTGAATATTAATAAAATTAGATTAATAAAATTAGGTGGGTGGGTGCCATTAACACTGGAGAGAGTTAATGTAAAGTTGGAGAGAAATGAATAGAATTGAAGAAGGAAGAAAAGAAGTAAGTAGAAATGAAAGGAAAAGGCCAAGATGGTGATTATGAAAAATTAAATTTCTTTTGGCCCTCCCTGGTGCCACAATGGGTGAAAGCACAAGCTAGCCACAGCCGCTTCAATGTGAGTTCGATCCCGCCCGCCCCAGGTGACCCACATGGCCCAACAGACCTCTCCTGACCCGCCCTCTGCTCCCCTCAGCAGTATACTTGGTCCATCTGACTGTTCTACTCCCCACTGTCTCTGGTGAAGCCTCTCACCACCCCTACCCTCTGTCCTGTGCCCAGTTCCATATGCATAAATAAATAAATCTTAAAAAAACATAAAATGTCTTTTCAGCTTTCTGCATTTGGAATTTATTTTCAATGATTTCAATTGGCTGTTGCTGAGTGCCCACTCTTTCCTGCCTAGACAGTGAGCACAGCCAGGCAGATGTGTGTTGGGTTCTGGGGTTCCCTGGGCCCCTGTTCTTGAGAAGCTCAGTATATAGTGGAAGAAGCAGCTAGACAGTAGTAAAATAGAGGAGTGAAGAATGGGACATAGAGAAAGTTGCAATTAACACAGCATGCCCCGTTTGGAAGAACATTTGGAAAGTGTTATGAGAAAATGAAAAGATAGAACGTCTTTAAGTTGAACAGAGTTTAAGATTTTTTTACTTGAGACAGACGAGGTATGTTTGGGATCTAAGCACTTGTATGTGGCTGTGGTATGGATTATGGGAGGTGACACTAGATATGTGCTGGGCCCTGAGTTTTTTTTGGGGGGGGGGTCTGTTTTCTCCAGTATAAATGGAATCCTCAGCAGCTCCTATACGTACTAGTGACACAAACCGTTTATGTTAACACACACACATGCACACACAACAGCAACAACCCAAAGTTGTGGGAAAAGCGTGGTAGAAATAGATCTTATAGGTAGGTGTTAAAATGCCTTTGATAATTCTGGCCCTGAGCTCACAGGGGAGGGGATTTAGGATTCTCCTGAAGTAGACTTGAGGTGGTTTCTCATGGACCACATATACTAGTAAAGGTCAAGTTGACCCTATGGGTTCTAGCTTGAGCGAATGAGAAGATGAACAGGTGTGAACTGAGATTGCACATTAAAAAAAGGGTCAATTTAGAGTAGGAGTCAAAAAGAGTGATTCAAATAAAGGATTGAGATAAATTTGTTTCCTTATACAATCCATGGACAACTGATATAAAAATACAGGCCTAGAATTCTGTACATATATATGGAGATAAAGCTGTGGGCATAGCAGATGGAGCCTCGATAATACTACAACGTATCACTGAGTGTGGAATGAAGGACCCAAGAACAGGAATCCAGGACACAATCATTTAGGGACTTGTAGGAAATCAGCCTCCCTCTCTGTTTCAAATGCTAGGCTCCCTTGTACAGTAAAGGATTTTGTGAGTTTGACAGAGTAATGTTCTAGACCTGAGGGTGAGGACTCCATTGTATCTCATAGCAAAGCAGTCTGGTGCAGGTAAGGCTTACTGCCTGGGAACACGTGAGCTGCTACAGGCAGTGAGAATCCATCCTACAGTTCTGAAAATGACTTTGGCCATCCCTTTCAGAAGCCTCTTCCTCTCGCCACTCATCCTCAAGTCCTGTCTACTCTTCCTTTCTTGCTCATTTACACTCCCCCACCCCAACTGTTTTCCCTGCTCTGAGTCTTGCTCCTCTCCAGTCTGCTCTCCCAACTGAAGCCAAAGAGGTCTCTCTCACACAAGCCTCCTAAGGAGGAACAAGTAAAAGAATAAAGGCAGGTTAAAGCTGTATTCTGAGGGCCCTCTCTGGTGGTGCATCAGGTTAAAGCACAGCACTGTGAAGCTATCCGCAGCCATTGTAGCAAGAGTTTGATCCCTAGCCTGGCGGGGGCGTTGGGGGTGGGAGGAAGGTTGGTGGGTGGCCCACACAGTGTGGCAGACTCCTCTGACCCCACCCACTGCTCCCCTCAGCAGTGTTTTTCAGTCAATGTGCCTGTTCTGCTCCCCACTCTGTCTCTGGTGAGTCCTCTCAACCCCTCACCTCTGGCCTGTACCCCAGTTTTTGTATAAATAAATAAGTCTGAAACTTGACTGGGAAACTTGAGGAACTTCAGTAGGTTATGTTGCTCTTCTGTGGTCATATTATGAGAATTTTAAAAAGCAAGATGGAATTAGAAATCTGGGGAAAGTAACAATATCTTCCTGCAGAAAACAGACTCCAGGAAGGGTAACTGCATTGACCAGATAGCGCTGAATGGTCCTGCCCAGGCTGAAATAGAAAGTGCAACTCACATAGTTGGAAATGGTGATGGTAAGTTTCCTCTCCACTAAGTAGGTCAGAAAGACAGGCTGGTGTGATCTAGGCTGGGATTGTGGTGTGGGGGGCAGAGCAGGGGGTGGGAGGGACCCTCACTATGCTGTCTGAATTGTCTAGGTAGAGGGCACGAGAGGATGAAGATGTGGGATGAGAAATTATTCCCAGGTCTAATCAAGATAGAAAAAGAGGTGGAGGAAATGTAACTATACATTCATTGAACAAATACTGAGAATCAATCCACATCAGGCACAAGCATTCCTGGGCTGAGGACAGATATAACGGACAACATAACAGGTAAAAATCCTTGCTTTTGTGGAGATGACATTCATTTTTATTTTATTAGAATTGGCCCCTTAAGTGAAACCTGTAGGATAATCTTTGAATTCTGAATTTTCTGCTGAGAAACTACTCCATCCTGTCTAGCTTCAAGCATTAGGACATCTGATAAATTCCTTTCTAGTACCTTATACCACACTATTAGAAAAGGCCATCCGAATGGGTTTGAAATGTTACAATTGCCACCTCCTGCAGGAAGCCTTCCCTGATATTCCTGTCTCCCTCCCGCTAGGTTAACTCTTGTTCTCAGAACAAACCTTATAGTCATAGGACATAACTCTTGTTATTCTGTATAACATATCTCTATCTCTTTGCTCCCTCATTACATTATAAATTTCCCAAGAACATTTTCTGACTAGGTACTGCCTTAAGTAGATCAAAGAGCCATCCATCAAATTAGTCTTCAAGTAGTAAATTACAACCTAAATATATGTTCTTTTCCTCTATTTAAAAAATTGCATTATTTTTATTAAGGTTCCCTTGGTTTACAAGACTGTATATGATGTCAGGGCATATCTTCAGACATATGTTACCACAGCACACCCATAATAGCATCCTAATCCTCCACCATAGCCCTCTAGATCACCTCCCATTGACCCCCCCAACCCCCAAGTCTTCCTCTGGTGGCCTCAATTCTGCAGGTAGTTTTCTAGGGTTTGTTTCAGTTTAGTTTTGTCCTGTCCTTTGCTTTGTGTCTTTCTATTTCACATCTGTCACTTGTCTTTCTCCTAACTTACTTTGTTTGCTATAATCCACTTCACTCCCATCCATATTGTTGAGAATGGCAGGATTTCATCCTTCTTTCTTTTTTGATAGCTCAGTCGTAAACCACTTTATCTACACCACATCTTATTGTCTGTCACTCAGGTTGTTTCCAGAGTTAATTACTGTAAGTAGTGCTGCAAGGAATATAGATGAGCAACTATCCTTCAGATTTGTACTTTTATAATCTTCAGCTGGATCCTAGAGGTGGATTCTCTGGGTCAGCTAGCAGATCTTCTTTCAGTCATTTGAGAGGCACCCACACTGCTCCCATGGGGGCCAGCCCCAATTCATTTGCCCCAGTTCACTCCCTCCAAGAGGGTAGGAGAGTTCTTTTTCTCCCCACACTCTCACTATTTCCTGTTGTTTTCGGCCTTTTTGATGCGGGGCCATTCTCACACATGTGAGGTGGTGTCTCATTGTGGTTTCACTTGTATTTCCCAGATGCTGAGTGAGGGTGAGCATTTTTCTTGTGCGGGCTGGCCTTCTGGGTGTCTATTTTTTGGAGTCTAATTAGATCTTCTGCCCAATTTTCTGATTGGATTATTTGTCTTGTTAACTTGTATGAGTTCTTTGTAGATCTGGGAGATTAGCCCTTGTCTTGAATGATATGCAAATACTTTCTCCTGTTCACTATG
>NW_004567134.1:10939269-10951706 GCF_000260355.1 Condylura cristata | reverse complement strand
GTGTTTTGCCTGTTTTCTTCTGTGGATTTTTATGGTTTTAGTTCTTTATCCAAGTCTTTAATCCATCTTGAGTAAATATTTATTTATGGTGTCACACAATAGTCTAGTTTCACTCTTTTGCATATGGTTGTCTCCACAAACTAAACACACTTACAATGGAAAACATTTAAATGAACCAAGTCATTTTACTTTCTATTTTCCCCCGTTTAAAAAAAAAAAATCAATGCTATGGCAAAGGTAGAGACCTAAAACTTGTCCTGTAAGAATATCATTCTAATGAAACACATGCATTTCAAAATTCATTCCAGAGGTCCTGCTTTTGAATTTCCTAATGATGACATTATTCAACATTTTGCACTTGGATCACTGCTGAAAGAAAATTCCATGCAGGGAAGAAAAAAGTTATTAGATGGCTCCAAGGCCAAGTATTACTTACAAAAAAAGATACAAATAAACATATTAATTGATACACCCACTATCCCACAACCAACAGAGGGAGCGTGGCTTTGCCCTAGATCTGCCATCCAGCAGAAGGCACCCCAGGGAACCGCGTCATCTGTATCTGTATTGGTGACGCCACACACTGTTTCTGGATGTGTTATAGCTACCAGACTCAAAAGAGAGTCATGATAGCAACAGTCCAACACCTCTTGGATGCATTCAGAACCACACTGCCTTTCTCATCCCATTTACCATTAGCTCAAGACAGCCCACGGGGGCCCTCAAGCCTGCTGTGCTGTGCCTGAATATCTTGCTCCCACCAAATTACTTATTGCTAGGATGGTCGTGCTCCCAGAGCAGCTGTGACGTGGCACAGAGTATGTGTTGGCAAGTTGGATTTTTGCTTCTTCACAAATCACATGAACTTCCGGGGCCACAGGATACAAAGAGGTATTTGTATGTGTGTGTTTCCCCAGCACTGCCAGCCAGTCTGTTGTACCATCAGGATAAAAACAGAGTAGACGAGAATTCTTTATGGTTGCGGCATTCTCATGGTGGAATCTCACTGTGGCTTTGATCTGCCTCGTCCTTGTGCTCAGCGGAGAGGAGAATTCAGCCCAGTTTCCCGCGAGTTCTCTGCTCTGCTCTTTCGCCTCCCCTTGCAGAAGGTGGAAACAAGTAAGTTGTTCTTGGCCCGTGAACCTAGAGTTCAAAGCTTCCCTTCCTTGCTTTCGCCCTCAGTTTTGCATTTTATTTGAAATCTGTTTCAGTACAGATACTTGAAGAGCAACATCACTCAACCCTACTCAAACAAATTCTGAGCATTCTTGGTCCTGTGTAGCATCATCAGGAACTTATATCTAAGCAATGAAGAAACCAAGTCAAGGTGTACAGCAACTAGAGGCAGAGACACACAAGAGGTAGGATTTGCCTGAAGTAGGCGGTTCCTGAAACATACAATTATCACCCGAAACCCAATTCTCTCAAAGCCAGAGGTGACAGCTACATCACACCCTTTCTCTGAGAGCATCCTGCTCTTTCTGCAGGACCCTGCCTGCATGCTAATTCAGAGCCTTCTGAGTACCTTGGTGTTTGTTCGTGGCCATACACTCTGTGGACCAGTCTTGGGGGATCACAGGGTCGACCAGATCAACGAACTTGGTCAGGGGACAGCTGTGGGTGCAGCCTGGCAGCGTGAGGGGATATGGCTCATGCTGGGTCTCATTCAGATAGTGCATCTCTACAAAGTAGCTCCTGTAGAGGGGAAGAGAGGTGAGCAGAGGAGAGAGCTCTGTTAGTTCTGTGCTTACTGGACTGTCCCTGAATTTTTCCCACTTGCCTGTAACATGCCAGTTGAAGTACCAATGGAGGAATTTATGAAAGAGCAAATATGAGCCCATTTATTTATGGCATGGGAAGATTGGAGCCGGCTGGACAAAACAGGAGGGTGGACATAGGGGGCTGGTTTGATTGATTGGGGGCATCAAATGTGGGTGTTTAATCAGAGGAAAAATTGAGCTGCAGTTACAATGGGCTTAAGTGTTGGGAATGATTGATGAGTCCATGAGTAGGGAGTTGGGGGAGGTGGATGGAGTTTTGGGTTTTCTTCTATTCTGTCCATTTATGCTTTTTCATTTGCTCCATTTTTATCTCTCTTGAGATTTCTTTCAGTTTTCTCCTGAATGACTGTGTATCCCCCTCCTTCACCCAGCCAGAAACATGGAACTGAATAAAATATAACACATGCACTTGAATATAGGGCAAGACTTTTAAAAAATTATACCTCTGCCAGAGGGAATGGGTGTATATCCAAGCACTTACAATAGCTCGCATTAAGGCAGAACTTTTTAGTACCCGATTTCAAAGACAACGGACTATTTGGGGAAGGGCCATCTATTAGATGACTGAGAAATGATTCTCCTTTGGGTTGAATTTGAGGTTCATTTGTATAGCAGCCCAAATTGCCTTTATTAATTAATATATTTGGAAACCAGTTTTAAGGGACTCAGAATTAGCTGCAATGATGAAGACACTAAGATGCATATAAAAACTTGGGATAGAAATACAAAGGTGGAGAATTCTTTATTTTAAAAAAATTATATAATAGTTTATTTTTACATCATTTTGTGCCTTTTTCCATCTCAGTTGTAATCCCTGTGGGCTTCCCATCACCAAATTACCTGTGTGCCATCACCATAGTCCAGTGAACTTCCTCCCCAGTGGAGAATTCTTTTACAGGACATATTATTTTAAACATTTGTACTTAACTAAAAATTAAATACTTTAAGAATGTATTTACCTCTCTTATCTTAAACCTTATTTTTAAACCTTAGAAGTTTATATATTTTAGGGCCCTCCCTGGTGGTACAGTGGGTTAAAGCACAGCATTAAGAAGCTAAAGCCACTTCAGCATGAGTTTGATCCCCGCCTGCCCCGGAGGTGACCCACATGATGCAGCAGACCTCTCCTGACCCACCTGCTGCTCCCCTCAGCATTGTACCTTTGTCAGTCTGCCTGTTCTGCTTCCCACTCTGTCTCTGGTGAAGCCTCTCACCATCCCTGAACCTCTGGCCTGTACCCCAGTTCTGTATGCATAAATAAATAAATCTTTAAAAAAAAAGTTTATTTTAGACAGCAAAATCTAAAAGTCAGACCAAGTCAGACCTCCCTGGTGGTGCAGGGGCAAAATCTCAGCACTATGAAGCTATCTGCAGCCACTACAGCACGTGTTCAATCCTCCACCAGGGAGCTGACCCACCTGGTGCAGCAGACCTCTCCTGTCTCACCTGCTGCTCCCCTTAGCAGTGTATTTTAGTAGATCTGCCCATTCTGCTCCCCACTCTGTCTCTGGTGAGTCCTCTCACCGCCTGTATTACTGACTTACACCCCAAATCTTGTGCGCATTAAAAAAAAATCTTAAACCCTGCAATGTGATTCACCAGATATAACTTCCCCTTGTCTTCCTGGTAAGAAAGCCAGAGTCGCAACAGGTGCACATTTCTGACAGGACCTCAGCTATGAGGCCAGGTCTACCTGGGACTAGGAACCCCTGATATTGTGGACTAATGAGAAGACCTGGTCACACTCACTGCTGTCTTTCTAGGGCATTCAGGCTGAATCTTTGTCTGACCACAGAGTCAACCCTGCTCAGAAGTTGTACTTAAAAACCCCGCACTGCTGGGGAATGGGATCAAAAACTGGGGTGGGGGGGAGGGAAGTGCACGGGACTATGGTGATGGCACATGGGTGACTTGGTGATGGGAAACCCGCGGAGATTACAATTGAGATGAAAAAAAATAATGTACAAAATGATGTAAAAATAAACTTAAAAAAAAAGAAAAAAAAACCCGCACTTCTGGGTAAGAATCACCAGAAGCCGCATTGAATATGTCTGAAATCTTTAACTGAAAGAACGTTATCTTACAACCATCAACAAAGCTTAATTTTTCTCATGGTATTTTCTGCTCGAATTGGTTTTTAAGAGAACAAGGTGATATCACGTTTCTTTTTTTTTTTTTTACGGCATGCATTTTTTTTTATTTTGTAACAGTTTATTTTTTTAACATTTTTTTTTTTTTTTTGCCATCTCAATTGTAATCCCCGCGGGTTTCCCATCACCAAGTAACCCGTGTGCCATCACCATAATCCCGTGCACTTCCCTCCCCCCCCCCGATATCACATGTTTCTTAAAAACCTTCATTTATTTAAGTGTAAGTTCTGTCACATAAGGGAGTTTGCAAATATGCATCTAATGTCTCAGTGTTCTTCCCAGTAAAAGTCTTTACGAAAACAAAGAAAAAAAAGGCACAAAAGTATTGTTACTTGCCACCATCTTCCCCCGAATATAAAAGCAAGCAGGTAGACAGCCAAAACAACTCCTGAGTCAACAATGATAACAGCAAAACCTACCACCCGCTGATGCTAACTCTAGACACTTACCCGTTGTCAAGATACAGCTCCGTTATGTGGCAGGAAGCATAGGGAGGGATGAGCCCGTTGTAGACCTCTAGCGCCATCTGCAGGCCACTCACAGTAGTGTCATGCTGCAGAGATGTGACACGAAATCATTTTAGATCTTTGCCTCTGGTTCATATTTACATCCAATAGGTGTGCATTAAGCATTCACAGAACACCAGGATGGCTTCTGATTCCCAGAAATTAAGTTCTCCATACCCCAGTGACTGACATAGAGCGGGGAAGAACTAATTTTAGTGGAGCACCTGATGTGTGAAAAGCAGACTGGAAAAACTGGCAGTCAACTAATTCGAGACCTTGGTCTCTCCAGGAAGCGCTATATTCTGTTCCCTCCCTGGGTTCTTCTCTGGCCTGCACCACTGAGCATCCCACATAGTAGCCCAACTCCAATCATTTCTTCCAACTTCATGCAAAAAAGGCCTCTTCAGACACCCACATCTGAGAAGTCCTGTCACCGTGAAGCGTATGGGGGATGAGTTGGCATGCTCCGTATGGTGTTCCTGTTTACCTGTCTTCTTTTCAGGACTAGATAAATTTCTCGAGGCTCAGGCCTATGTACTTTATTTTATAAGTTTTGTTTGCCTTCTGCATGCCTCTTTCCTGCCCATTCCAGACTCCGTGGGTGGCCGTCCAGTGTATGATCCACCTGCTCGTTCTCCCTCACCCATGTCTCCTTTTCCAGATGGAATTCTTCTCCAAATCTCTCTCTGTTCTTTCTGCACCCACATGTAGCTCCACCTTAAAGTCCCAGATCTTTTTTCCTTTCCTCTTCTCTCCCCTTTGTCCTCTAGAGTTTTCTGCTCAGATTCCCCTGAGCACTTCAAACCTCACTATTCCAAGACCACCGTGCATTGGTCCTGACTCCTTGTATCCATGGAGACCTGACACATCGCCTTCCACAGCTCTGCCCTAGTCCAAGCCCTGCACACTTGACTTGTCCTCTCTGGTCCTGATTTCAGTTTGGTGCAGAGGTCCTTTTCCTGTCTCTAACATCTTTCCACCTTGCTTTGTATGATGTCTCTGTTTTTTTAATGCTGTATGCATTAAAAAACAAACAAACAAAAAAGCCCTGCAAGGTGGTTCACCAGAAATAACTTCCCCTTGTCCTCCTGGTGAGAAAGCCAGAGTCACAGCAGGTGCACATTTCTGACAGGGTCTCGGCCATGAGGCCAGGTCTGCCTGGGCCTAGGAACCCCTAGGAACCCCCATCTTATCAGGACTGGATCAATTGCTGAGGGCCAGAATTATTACTTAACTTGGTAAGTTTTGTTTACCATCTACTGGGTGATAGGGAAATGCTATGAAAGAAGAGGGGGTCTCCTGTCCAGGGTTGCTGAATGGAGCCAGAAACACTTACCGCAGAATAGATCACAAGTTTTCTGCGGTTTGCTGGCTGAGTCGCTCTCTTCATTTGGTCAATGATTTCCTTGACCAGGACGCCTGAAAGAACAACAACTCAGTCATGAGCTGAACCCAAGATGAGCTTGTTTTTCGTTGACAAGCTTTTTGTTCATTCCTACATAGCTAGTCTCTCTGCCATAATTCTCAAGAATTTAGAAGAGAGGAAAGAACTAACTGTCCCATATCTGCTGTGAGCGAGGGAGGGCCAGAGAGCTGCTCTTACACTCACAGCTCCAAAAGCTCAAGTTAGGAGGCTCGGAACTTGGACATGACTGCATAAGTCTTCTCAGACCGTGTCAGCCAATGCCCTTCTGCAAGGGGGGCCTGAGATAACCGCATGGGGGCTCCTTTCTGTCTCTACTCCTCTGGGAGCGGTAGGGGAAGCAGCTCTCTGGTGTCAGGGTTCATTTGCTGTGGGTTGATTTTTTTTTTTTTAAAGAAGATGTATTCATTTATACATTACAGAACTGGAGTAGAGGCCAGAGGCTCAGGGGCAGTGAGAGGATTCACCAGAGACAGAGCAGGGAGCAGAACAGGCCGACTGATGAAGTCTACTGCTGAGGGGAGCAGCGGGTAGGCCAGGAGAGGTCTGCTGCACCATGTGGTCACCTCCAGGGCTGGGGACTGAACTCATGCTGAAGTGGCCTAAGCTTCTTAGTGCTGTGCTTTAACCCACTGCGCCACCAGGGAGGGCCCAGCTGTGGGTTGCTTTCAGGGGACCATTTTCCTGACTGTGACAACAGTCCTAAGCTAGCATTAGGGATTTTCCTGTGGGCATGCTCACAGGCATACGTGTGCATGTGTGTAGCAGGCGGCTGAGATGAGAGGATTACTAATCAGGATCACTGGATGGGTGATCATCACCCATCATGGAGGAGTCTTGACATGGATGGAGCTGGATCGTGCTTAGTGAAATAGGCCAGAAAGAGAAAGAAAAATACCAGATGGCTTCACTCATAGCAGGAGCATGAAGGGCCTATGCTTTATGTGTGTGTGTGGGGGGGGCTGGGTGGGGAATAATAATAATAATGAACAACTATATACCAGAGATATTTTATGGGGATGGAGCGGGAAATGGGATCAAAAATGGGGGGGGGAGGTAGGAAATATACAGGACTATGGTGATGGCACATGGGTGAACTGGTGATGAGAAGCCCACGGGGATTACAACTGAGGTGGAAAAAGGCAAAAAATAATGTAGAAATAAACTATAATAATAATAATAATAAAAAGCAATGGGTGAGACAGAATGGTTGGCAAAGGGCAGAGGGAGGCTGGTCAGGTCCGGAAGACCTCTAGACAATTCGGGTTCTCTTGGCACGACCGTGTTCTGCGCTTCCTCACTCATCAGGTGTGCCACTGATGCGTCTCTTCTCTAGCCAGATCTGGACAACAGGCTGAGCTTGCGTTGCGGCAAGAATCACTCAAGAAATAATCTGCTGTCTTATCAATAGCATGTTTTCCTCCAGAAAATAGGCATGTTCCCACAGATGCCAGTCTTTGAATCCCAGACCCAAGAGGACATCTTAGTCATCAGACGGCAAAATTGAGTCCCAGAAGGGGATGTGACTTCCTCTTAATGCAATTGCTAGTAACCAACGAAGAAAAAAGGAAGCACTAGCAAGTTGCTAGAACAATCCCCATCTTTCACTACATCCTGCTCATCTAGTACTAGACCATGGCCAGCTTCCGCCTGGCTCTCCCTGCCTCTTTCACTAACTCTTGCATTTAGAGAAGTGCTTTGCAAACTTGGATAAATGTATGAAGCTATCTTGGGGTTTTAATTCAATGAACATTCTGATTCAGCTGGTCTGAGGTGGGGCCTGACCTGGCTTTTTAGCCAGATGGTGGATAATGTGGATACTGCTGGCACCTGGATTGTATTTTGAGTAGCAGGAGACTGAATTCCTGAACTCATGTGACTAGGTTGGGGGAATAAATGGCGAGCCTCAGCTCTACCATGGTTTGGGGTGGACCACGGTGCTGGGGTGCCGTGCTCTGGTGAGTCTGGAGCTGTGAGGCCCACTGTCCACCCGCAGCCTCTGTTGGTGAGCACACAAGGTAGAGCTCGGTCCTGCACACCGCCTGTATCTTCCTGCTAGCTTCCCCCAGCATGCAGGCTCTGTCTGGACTCACCCTGGATGCTCGATCCCCACACATCACCCCTCACTGCTCTGCAGTGACAGCTCACCCTGCACTCTAGAACAGCATTTGTGACTGGCAGATGCCTCTCCTGGTGCTGGTTTGGTTCTTTCTCAGCTGTGCAGCCCTGAGTGAACATCGCCTGAGTCTAATCCAGTCCCCAGGATGTTTTACCTTCTGGGTTTCTGTGAAACTTGCCCTGACTCCATTGTGAACAGGGTCTGGCCATGGTTTGAGTCCTGATGGGATTGTACTGATTTTCTCCAATGGGCTAGAATGCCGACTAGAAAGCCCTCATGTGGCTTAGACATGTGTCAATTACATCAACCTGCCATGAGGAACCACCTCTTACTCGTCATCCTTTGTTTTAACATCACACTCACCAGACCTGAAACTGAGATGATTTGTAGTCCCACCCTGCCCACCCACCTGTCCTGTCAGGTTTTGGCATCCTTCCCATCCTGCCTGGTCCTGATTTTGTTCTTCCACCCACCTATAAGATTCAAGGGTTGGGTGTCCTCTTGCCTGGGTCTAACTTTACTTTGCTAGGGTGCCCTGTATACCCAAGGGCCAAAGCCAGCTGAGAAAAGCATCACTGAGAAAGGAACATCTGTGAACACCACGGGAAACTGGTCTGTGCCATCAACTTGCCAGTTGCTATAGGCATTAGTTTTTAGGGGATAACTGAACTTCAAATTATTTTTGGTCAATGTTAGCAATAGCTACCACCCAGGGTTTTGGGAAAACAGTTCACTTCTGTGATACCTCCCACTTAAGAAATTCATCCTATAGGCTACCAGGCATAATTGATTTTCAAGAGGTCAGATGCAAAACCTTTGTTACTTTGATCTGGAAAGAATGAAAAGTATCATTCAACTTTGTCCTGGGCTTTTATTTTCCAGGTGGGAAAACAAAGGCTCAGAGTGGATAACACAGATGATTCTAGAAACACAAAATGTTCACTGACTGTGTATTAGGTATGAGGTAATGTTATCCTTAGTCTTGAAAACACACATGTACTTTAATCCTCATTCTCTGGGAAATCAGTTTCACCCTCATCTCCATTTTGCAGAGTGGAAACTGGGCCAGGGTGATTCAGGGACTTGTCCAAGATCACAGCTGATGAGTGATGGGACCAGGACACAGACCCAGATCACTGGAGACATCCTTGGAATACTTACCCCCTTGAAGTCTAGATTTCTCTTTCTGCTTGTAAACTCCATAGAGGGACAAGAGAGACAATTCTGACAATTCTTTCAACTTAGTCATGGTGTCCTCCGTGGCCCAGGAGGGTAAAGTAAAATTGTGAATACCCTGTAGCAAAGAAAAAGAAAGCAAATATCTGTGAGAAATATTTATTTCTCAGTGCCCTAACCTCTTAGATCTCAGAAGGCAACTAAATCCAAACTTTTCTTCTCCTGTCTAGGAAATCTGTACATTGTGATAAGGAGTGGTACTGATTTTCAGAAACACCAATTTGTCCCTTCCTACTAAATGCATAGCCTGTAATTTAACATTAGGATAATTCGTATTTTGCAGGCTAAGGGTGCAACGTGGCAAGAAGGCACCTCATTTCTTTGTGAAATCTTTCTATTAACCAGTGGGGAAGGCAAAAGCTGACAGGTGTGTTGACATTTCCTTAAAAGTCAAATAAACAGGGCCCTCCCTGGTGGCACAATAGGTTAAAGTGCAGCACTATGAAGCTACCTGCATCTGCTTCAGCACAAGTTCGATACTGGGCCCCGGAAGACTCAGGGCTCAGAAGACCTCTCCTGACCCGCCCGCTGCTCCCCTCAACAGTGTACTTCGTCAGTCTGCCTGTTCTGCTCCCCACTCTGCCTCTGGTGAATCCTTTCACTGCCCCTTCCCCTCTGGCCTGTACTCCAGCTTTGTATGCATAAATAAATAAATCTCTTTTTTTTTAAGCCAAATAAACAGCTTGAGAGGACAACTGGAAAAGAATATATATTTCCAAACTTCTATCAATGTCTAGGTTGCTGACTTTTGGGGGAAAATCTGTACCTTGTACACAGCAGGCACTTGGTAAATATTTGCTAAAGAGGTGAAGAAGCTAGAGAGCAGGGCAGGTAGAGACCTTCTACCACTATTTAATATCTGCTATGGAAATTAAGATTCTTTGTGTTTCAAAGGTGGAATTCAGAGAGAGAGAGAGAGAGAGAGATCATGAAAGAGGAGACTGAAGAGAAGTGACCTATAGGGGAGAGTTAAAATGACACCACACACTATGGCCACATTATGGAACAAATCAGACAGGACTGTAGAAAAGAAGGAAGAAAAAAAATTAAGACACATCCAACGTGAGTTCTTGTGTTCACTGAATAGTTACAAGCCTAAAAAGTTTTCTGAGAAACAGATACCATGGTAGAATGGAAATACTGCAATGTAGCTTGTGCTGAATTACTTTGTCATATAGGGGAAAGCTGTTATTGGTGCTGGGAAGGAAGGAGGTTCACACCGGCAGACATTCCCCCAATCTCAACATCAGAAGCTTGCAGGAGACCCTGTGTGCTTAGATGTTGACCCTGGGCTCAGCCAGCTGGTCGGGGAGATAGGGCTACAGCGAACTCCTTTCAGCCACAAGGTGGGGCGTGTGAGTGAAAAAACCCCAGTGTGGCTCTGAAAAACTCAATAGCAATTTAGCCATGAGATTATTCCCCACGCATTGTAGAGCGAGGAAGAGAGTCTGTCCCTGACAAGCAATTTCAATAGCCCGGTTAAAGTTGGCTTGCTTATTTCTATATATATCCCGAAAGCAGGTAATTTTCTTTTCTCTTTTTGCACAATACCATTGCTTTTTCCATTAAACTCCATGACAAGAGCCCAATTTCTGAGTGACTGAACAGTAAGCAGCCAGACACAGAAGAAAAGCATTTTCTTTTTTTGCTTGCACTTTTCGAAAGGCTGAAAACATAGGTAATAGAAGTTGGAATTGTCAACTTAATGGAAAGACTGCAATGGTGGTTCAATGTCAAAGAAATAAGTAATACAATGGCAAAAAAGCAAAAGAAAATGTATATTTATGTCTCAAAATTGGTGTTGTCACAGGGCAACCCCAGTGTAGAATGGGTACCTGACTGGGTCCTCACCTGTGCATGGAAAAGGGACTTATCATGAGACTTGACCACAGGCACACACAAAAAGAGGTCCTAGGGGCTTATTTCCAAAAAGGGGAAATGAAGAAATGAATAATGTAGGGAGAAAGAAAGATATCTTGGTGAATGTATCCTACTGGTGGAGAATAGGGTGGAAACTGCAGGGAGGTGCCACAGACCAGAAACCAGGAATCCAGGCTCACGCTACGCCAGGAGCCGCAGGTGCGGGGTAGGAGGGACCAGCGTAGCCACTGACCCAGCTGGAGACACGAAGACCCCAGGCGCCAGGCCTCGACCACAAAGCACAGACCCAGGCAGGCATCAGGCTGCTGCAGGAGGGCCAGGAGTGCAGAGCTGAAGGTGAAGACTGGACCACTGTAGAAACCTGGCCCCTTTCAGATCTATACAATGTATTCAAAGTCAGCAACAAACAGGCCACTCTGCGAAGGAGCGAGCCCCTCCCAAGAGAAGGCTGTGTCAGGGCCGCCTCTGTCCTGGCCGGGGCAGCCGGGGCAGCAGTCTTCTGCCCACCTGGGCTTGGCAGGTGCTTCATTTTGCCAACTCTATCCCTCTGCCTGCTCGTGACCTGCACCTGCCGGGGGCTTCCCTTCACTGACCCCCTCAGCAGAGGCTGCTCTCCTCAGGGCCGCCCGCCTGCGACCATGCAGGCCTCTCAGCAAGCCTGTCCCTCTCAGGGCTTCTCTTCCTGTGCATTTGTGTCTATGACGCAAATGTCTTTTATTCTACTCCCTTTTTTTCACAAACCTGCCCTTTTGGATATAACGAACACCTCTGTGTCCTGGAGAAATTCACCTGGGATCTCACTGGTGCTGGTGAGATCCCAGGTGAGTTCACCCTTTCCCAGAGTGAACCCAAGGACCCCATTCTCCAAACCCATCTACCCCAAAACCACATCACTCCCAGTTCCACTGAGCGGGAACCCCAATAGCACACTGAAAGCCTGAGAGAAGTCAAGGACCCCCAAGGCCCACTGTCTGGTTATGCACCAAACCTGGCTGCTGAAAGCCACCCTCTGCTCCCAGCATCCTCCCTTTGGTGGGGATGGCGTTCTGGGATTTATAGTTCTTGGTGTCTCAGATCTCTTTGGTCTGGGCTGGGGTTCATAAATCTGCTTGTAGAGCACCCTTTCCTCCCCAACAGTGTCCGTTATTAAATCAACTGCAGGCCCTCCCTGGTAGTGCAGCGGGTTAAAGCACAGCACTGAGAAGCTAAAGCCACTTCCCATGATTTTGATTCCCGCCTGCCCCGGAGGTGACCCCATGGCGCGGCAGACCTCTCCTGACCCGCCCGCTGCTCCCCTCAGCAGTGTACTTCGTCGATCTGCCTGTTCTGCTCCCCACTCTG
>NW_004567134.1:10914167-10938669 GCF_000260355.1 Condylura cristata | reverse complement strand
CCACCAGGAAGGGCCAGGGTAAATACTTTTTAAGTAGGGTTCTCAACTTCATCATTATTGATATTTTGGGGTGGGTCATTCTTTGTCATGTGTGGGGGGCTTGCCTTATGCCTTGTGGGGTGTTAGTAGTATCTCTGGCCTCTGCCTATCAGAGCCAGCTTCATCTCCAGTCCTTCACTGTTTCCAGTAAAGTGCTGAAAGTATCATTGGCCTCTCATCAAGAATGCCAGTTTATGAGAACTCACATAATTTAGTGATAAGACGAAAATGAAAAATTGTATAAATACTAATTGATCATTTCTCATGATTATAATGTGGGCAGGGCCCTCTAATGGCACAAGGGGTTAAGCCTCAGCACCATAAAGCTATAGTAGCTTCTGAGCAGAAGTTCGATCCCTGGCCAGGGAGCTGACCCACATGATGTAGCAGACCTCTCCTGGAGGCCCACTGCTCCCCTCAGCAGTGTATTTCAGTCAATCCACCTGTTCTTCTGCCCACTCTGTCTCTGGTGAATCCTCTCATCCCCCGCACCTCTGTCCTACACCCCAATTCTTGTATGCATATACAAATAAATCTTTAATAAAAAAATATGGGCATGTTTATTGCTGCTTTATTTACAATCAGAAAGACATGGAATCAACCCAAATGCCCAAAAGTAGATGACTGGATTAAAAACATGTGGTACATATACACAATGGAATATTACTCAGCAACCAAAAGAGATAAAACACATGCCTTTTGCAGCAACATGGATGGAGCTGGAAGGGACCATGCTTAGTGAAATAAGCCAGAAAGAAAAGGAAAAAGACCAGATGGTTTCACTCGTATCAGGAGTATAAAGGACCAGGGGAGAAAATAATAATAATGAACGACCATATACCAGAGACATTTTGTGGGGGTGGAGTGGGGAATGGGATCAAAAATGGGGGGAAGGGAAGTGCACGGGACTACGGTAATGGCACATGAATGATGTGGTGTGGGAAGCCCACGGGGATTACAACAGAGATGGAAAAAGACACAAAATGATGTAAAAATAAGCTATTACATTATTTTTTTTTAAAATGTGGACAATGGTTGGCTTACTGCCATGGGTCCCTGGCTTTCCCTGGAACCAGACCTTATTGCACCAGCTGGATGCTTTCTGAAAGCAAATGAAGGGCGATTCACAACTAAGTGAGCTCAACTAAGTGAGCAAGGAGAGACTGAAATTGTGCCTCCAGCCAAGGCACCCCAGGAAAGCGCAGCAAAAAGGGGGCTTGGTGACTGACAGTGACATTTGGATGCAAATTCCCATGAGGTTCTGGACTGTTCTTGGAGAGTCATGAGGATCAGAACGGCTGCTCAGTTATCTGCCTGATGAAACAGCATTTTCTGGGAAATGGCTTGGAAGATACTGTTTGCCTAATGGGTATATGGTCTGGGAAAATAGCATCTGCCAATAGTAACCCTATTATTTTCATTAAGGAAACAATAATTATTGCAGTCCACCCCCTCCAAAACAAAATGTGAGCTGCAGGGATAGATAATTTTATGGATGAATTCTACCAAATTTTTCAAATGTCAATTTTTCTAATGCTGTTTTAACTGTTCTGTGGCCTTCAGAAAAGTTCTTCTGAAATTCTGGTATGCACTAAGTACAGCAGTGATACGACAAAGACTGGTCAGGAAAGAAAACTATAGTACAATTCACTTTGAATGACAATGCAAAAAGTCAAGATAAAATAATGGGGAACAATTCATTGTCATGTTAAAAGAAGGGAGTTGATCCCAGAAGTGAAAAGATAGTTCATCAGTAGACCTAATTCTTCGGAGTCATTCACTGATCCAAGAACAAAAGTAACTTGATTATATTAAAACACCAACCTTTCAAAAAAGTAAGCAACAATGTTGATATAAACACTCAAGAAAAACACTCTTTTTAAACCTTGTAAGGAAGGAGCCGCTCCTGGAATTCCATCGAGGTCAAAGTCTCTTTCTCCAGTTCTTCAAAACGAGGACAGTGCTTAAAAGGCAGGTATAACAACTGAGGACAAAAGAAATACCAAAATGCTTGGTTAGCCCGAAGAATAAGACATTCAAATGTGCTTTGAGCTGAAAGCAAATTCTAAAATTAAGGGGAAAGAGATATATGGTCTATTGGGCTTAAAATGTTGGGTAGCTCCCCAGAAGTGAATGCCATTTTTTTTTTTTTTTTCCATTGGGCTTTTCTTTTTGTTCCTTGTTCCCCTTCCTTGGTTTTCCAGGCTTATGATCACGGTGACCTTGATTCCTCCTGCCCCTTTTCATTTCTAGCAATGGATGTGTCTCTGTATGTGTGTGTTCACGGATGTGTATGTGCACACGTTCCCCAGGACAGGGAAATGAATTAAAAGTTCTGGAAAGAATCCTAATAGATCTATTAACTACTTGTTGCTTTACTTTTGCAAATTCACAGAATGTTACAATAAGGACACCCGTTCATTAAATGTGACAGTCTAGTTGTGTTAACTACAATCTGCTGCTTGGTGATACCAAGTTTCTATTTGTTGCTCTCTCTTCTATCTGTGGCTAGAACTGAGTTTCTGATCCTTGGTGAATATCACTTCTTGCTGATTTCTCTTCTTCCTCAAATTTAACATGAAGCTTAACTGTCTTCAATTTTAACCATTTCCCCTGTGTCTTCTCTTTTCCTTTTGTTAACAATAATATTATCATCCCACAACAATGACCCATGACTTGGTTAACTCCAGGAATGACTTTATGTTAACTGATTTTGTGAGATTTGGAGGCTGATGGTAGAACTGTTTTTGCCTTCGTGGCAGGAGACTGAGAGCCACAGGTAGATGGTTTTGTCCTACTGTAAGAGAGTGGTCCCCAGGAAAAGGGGAGGTTCCAGGTTCCCTGCCCCACCCAAAAGGAGGGTGGGGTTGAACAGGGAGGTGAGGAATCTGGAGAGGAGACTGAAGAGGAAGGAAGCAGGAGGGGGGGGGGGACCCAAGGAAGCACAGGGAGCAGAGACCTGTGAAGAGGCAGGTCTTGCCTCTTGGCCCTGGACTGGTTGAAACAGATGTGGGTGAGAGACCTGTGGAGAGGCTGACTGCAGCAGTGTTTATCTCGATTTTAATTTTGTTCTTTTCCTCCCAGACTTGTCTGGCCATTTCTGACCCTTTTCTATGGGTCCCGGCCAGAAGGTGATTTAGTCTTGTGGCGGCTTTCAAGCCTTGCTTTGGGCCAGTCCTCTTTGGGTGGACTTTTACCCATAAGGGGACGGGTAACTTTGGGTGTTTGATTTAGAAACTATATTCTTTGTCTTTTCTGTATTGCACACTGATTGTATTAAAGTTCCTTTCCATGAAAGGTCTTATATATTTTGTCTTGATGTGGTAGATGGCAGAACCTATTTAGAACAGGCAGGTTTGGGGGTCGATTCAGGGGTTCCCTTTTCACTGTCTTGTAACACGACTTGCTTTTCCCTCCCTCTCCTGGCTCTTCTCGCAAAGCTGACCTCCTCTTTACTGCATAATTAATGACTATGTTTCAGGAACAAGGATTAAACAGGACCTGGGTCTCCATCAGCTAACCTTGTTGACATTCTCCACCTTTCTCTCTCAGAGAAGTTTGCGATCAAGGTGATTTATTTTCTTTTTGCTAACAACTATTCACAAACTCCTTTCCTACGAACACTGCAATCAAATTACTTCACTCTTGATTCTATGAAGGAAAAGGCATAAATAGATCATCTTGTCTTTTCTGGAAAACACCAAAAAAGTTGGGTGGGTAGATTTGTAGAGAGTTAAGTGGGCAGGATAGGACTGTTCTACAAAGCATTTGGGGGAAATTCTCAAATCACCAGCTGCAACAGTTCAGTTAAAGTTCTAGGAGGACGGGCAAGGCGAGGAGACGGTGGCTACCTCGGAGGCCACTGGGCGTAGTATCCGATGTCCAGGGGTCACGCCAAGCCTCAACCACGGGCTGATGTGATACTCATAATGCCCTGCAGGGGGCACTGCAAAGGGCTCTTAGTCCTTCCTGCGGCCTTGGGTTCCACACAAAAGAATTTATTGTATTTAAAAAAAAAACAACAGTCCCTCTGAAAAGGTTAGTGCACTCTTGCTCAGTCCCACTTGGTGTAAATAAATTTCAGAGTTTCTCTGTCATGGGCTCATTCAGGCAGCTTAGTTTATGGCACTGGCTCTCCATGGGAAATGCGATGGGGGATTATTGTAAAACAGTGTTGCCTGGGTCTCATCCTTGGAGATGTGTGGAGGTGACCTGGACGGCGATTTAAAAAGTAAGCCGGGTGATTTGACTAAGGAGCTAATTTTGACTAAGGACCATTTGTTTATAGGGACCAGCTCTGGGGCTTTGGTCCCATTCTGCTTGCCAGACTTCTCTGAGTCCTCAACTCCCTGGTTATCAAAGAAGAGTGCTACTGTTGTCTAGTTAAGGTTGTTGGAAAGGAAATACAACGATGCTTAGAAAGTGCTAGGCAGTAATTAGTCTCTCAAATTGTTTTACTACCCTCTACCCTCTACCTAGGAGTGAGAATCTCCATGGGGAGGGGAATTTTGCAGATCACAAGGTCTGAGGATCTTCTGAAAGGAGAAAAAAAACTGTGTGGGACAGTGAAAACCAATGAACTTAAGGCAGGAAACTGGGAAGCAAGAGAGTAAAACGGAGGCAGACAAAATGCCAGCACTGAATGAAGAGATAAAGAGACAAGAAAGAAAGAGCCAGAGATATCCCATGCACATTATATAGGAAGGAATCAAGACTTCGTGATCCAGTGTCTGGCCTCCAAAGCCACAAGTGCTAAGCAGAATTCCTCCCTCCTCCCGGCCTGGCGCAACTCCCGATTTTTCCGGAATACTGACCCGATCTTCAGAGAGTGGCACCGTGTGCACTGGGATGGGCTGCCAGAGTAGCCGGGGGTTCCAGATGCTGCTGTCCTGGGGGGGAAATAGGCCTGCAAGATTTGCCATGACACTCATCAAAGTCCGGTCGACATCTGTGCTTCGGACATAAACCTAGAGCAAGAAAATCGAAGCAGAATGCAGCTGAGAGGATCTGTGGGTTTTTTCCCTCTGGAGTTAATAGCATCTCGAGAAAAAGCAAGACACACGCACGAAAAGACTGGCAGACACGGCGGAAGCTTCATAGTCATAACCTGTTATGGAAGACGCAGGATTATGAACATGCCAATAAATAAAATAACCTGTCTGAATGGACAAGAGACCAGTTATGGGGGGACTACTTGCCTCGTCAAAATATTTATGATAGGTGTCCATCAAATTTGAATTGAGCCATAGTCGTGAGTTTTGGGGGACAAAATCATTGCACAAGATAATACATTTATAAACACAATCTCTGCTTTGCCTGACTGGGGGATCAGGCAGAACCCTTTTCCAAGTGTAACCTTATGTTAAAAATCCTCCAAAGGAAGTGGGGGGTGGTGGGGAGGGAAGTGCACGGGATTATGGTGATGGCACACGGGTGACTTGGTGATGGGAAACCCATGGGGATTATAATTGAGATGAAAAAAAAAATGTACAAAATGATGTAAAAATAAACTGTTTTATATATATATATATATATATATATATATATATAAAAGAATAGCTAAAAAAAAAAAATCCTCCAAGGGCAACATGTCCATCTAAACTTCTCAACTTGCCTGTTCGCGTTTGTAGGACTCATTCAAGAAAAGTCCGTATCTTCTCCTTATCTGCTCTCCGAGTGCATATTGCTGCTGCATGCCCACCTATGGAAACAAGTAAAAGGAAAATCGAGTGAGTTCTGTAAATCTCATCCCAGGGTGTCATCTCTCAAGAACGTGCAGTATGAACAGTGGTGTCCTTTAAAAGACCCATGGCAAGACCTCCATGGTGGCATAAGGGGTGAAGCCTCAGCACTATGAAGTTATCTGCAGCCACAGGGAGCTGACCCACCTCCTGTCTCGCCCACTGCACCCCTTAGCAATGTTTCCACCTGTTCTATTCCCCAATATCTACTCCCCAATATCCTCTCAACCACCCATCTGCACCTCTAGCCTGCACACCAGCTCTTGCATGCATGCATAAATAAATATTTTTTAAAAATCCATGGCAACACATATTTAAGTGGAAATGAGAAAGAGCTATGATCTGGAGTCTCAACTCCCTAAGAAAATGCACTCATCTTAATTAGCCCTTAACATGGAGCCTTGCACAGTTCACAGCTGGTGACTGATCGAAGTAAGTGCTCCATCTTGGGTGTGGTAGAGATTTCAGGGCTTCATCTTTGCTGGAAGAAGTCACTGGCTGGTCGACTACTTAGGGAGTTGTGTGGAGAAATTCAACCATCTGACAGAGGTGGCACATGAGGAATCTCCGCAGGTAACCTTCAAGCCCTGAGTGCAATGGTTTATTATTTGCCCAGTTTACTTATGCCTGGCTCATTCAAAAGATAAATAAACACAACCTGTTACTCAAAGTCTGCTCTTTGGATCTACTCTTAGCATGACCTGGGAGTAGATTACAACTCAGCTTCTTTGATCCACCCTTGACCTACTGAACTAGGATCTTCAAGGATGGAGTCCAGTAGTTTCTCCCCCTGATTTCCTGTGAGGCTTGAGGACTAGAGGTTGAGTTTAGTTGCTAAAGGCCGCTGATTCACTCACTCATTCCTACAGAATAAAGTCTGTAAAGCCCAAGAGGAAGGCACTTTGGAGAGCCTCTGTGTCAGTGAGCTTTGGAGGTTTGGGAGAAGATGTTGTACCTGGACTGACCATTGAAGCCCACCCCCACCCCCCACCCTCCATAGCTTGCCCTAAGCATTTCTTCCACCAGACTGTCCATTCACATCCTTTGGAATAAATTGGTGAACTGGGAGTAAAGAGGTTTCTTGAGTTCTGTGTGCCCATCCAACAATTTAGTGGAATTTGATGTGGGTGTTCTGGTATTACTGGATTCTGGGTTCTTGAGTTCTCGGAGAAATAGAAATAATGGGGATTCTAGTTCTGCAAGCACTAAGCAAGGTTTTAGGAAAACAGATGCACTTTGGCCTAAGGGATTCAGCCTCAGGGGTTGGGCTGTGTGCTGCTCCCCCAGAAAAGACTGGAGGCTCCACTGAAGCAGCTTTTTAAAAAAAATTTATTTATTTATGCATACAGAACTGGTTTACAGGCCAGAGGTGCAGGGAAGGCAAGAGGATTCATCAGAGATAGAGCGGAGAGCAGAACAGGCAGATAGACAAAGCACACTGCTGAGGGGAGCAGCGGGCGGGTCAGGAGAGATCTGCCGCGACATGTGGTCACCTCCAGGGCAGGCGGGGATCGAACTCATGGGAACTCATGTGGAAGTGGCTTAAGTTTCTTAGTGCTGTGCTTTAACCCACTGTGTCACCAGGGAGGGCCCCCATTTAAGTAGTTTTAACTCAGCATAATTAAGGGGCTGGGACCCTGAGTTCTTCCCACCAATGCATTCCATCTTCCAAACGTGTGATCTTGTGCCCTTGACTTTTTTGTTCTCATGGATTCTCTACCAGATATCTCCAGCTGGCAAAAAATTATATTTGGTGTCAGAACTTCCCAAGAAACATTTTCCAGATTCTGCTGGTTCAGTTTGCCGATTACAAGATTATCTTTGTATTTTCAGGTGGAGTCTGAGCAACTCCAGAGCTGGCTTATGAATACCTCTTGTCTTTCTTCAGCATCTCTAAGTTCTTTTATTCTTCTGTTGTCCATCTCAGCTCTTAGGCTTTCATAAAATCAACAGGGTAAAAAAGATCAAAACAGGCAACTCTATTCACTTTTTCTGATGTGGTCAGATCAGAATTGATCAAAAGTAACCCCAGGTGCCTCTCGTTTTGTAATAAAAAAATACCTTCAACGTAAGATTCCAGGTAGATGTTCAGAATGCTTTGTCAGATCTCAGTAATGAAAGGAGTCATGTGGTTTCAAGAGAATACAAGCCCCAAAGCGGTTTTTTTCCCCTGAGATGCATCAATAACCATTACCTGAAAATAGAACCAACCTGTGTGAGTTGGCCAAATCCTTGTGGCCACGAGGATTCCTTAATGGGGTCATTTGGAAAGGTCTGGATGGGGCTTCGATCTCCATGTCTGAACACCTGCAAACAGCTGTATATTAAAACTTCATAGATGTTTTGCCTCTGCTCATCATAATAGACTTTCCTCTAAACCACTGGATCTCAGCTTTTTCTGTAGCTGAATCACATGTTAGATGTTTTCAGATGCCACGCAATTGTGCAAACTTTCCCAGATCTGAGTAACTGAAGCTGTTACACAGTTTCAATAGATTATAAATCCACTTTGTTAAGTTTCCAGGATTTCTCAACCCCAGTACCTGTTGGAGCCCAACCTCTGGAATGTCCCAGGTAGAATCTGAAACCAGCCTCTTTATAGGGAGGATGGAGAGACACTCAAGAATGAGGCAGAACACTCTGGATGGATGGGAGGCCATTTTAATGAATGAAGGAACTCAGCTTCTACACCAGCCCCTGTCAAATCTTCAAGGTTTATATAGAAGTCTCAACTGTGCTCAGTCACATACTATGTAGGTGGTCTCAATGCTACAAGGCTACCTCAATGCTCCTGGAAGCAGGGGAAGGAAGCGGAATGCACCCTGGATTGGCGGGAGGGGGGACAGGTGAGGTGTGGAAGGAGCCTCAGATTTCCTGGGTTCAGTTTGCGAATCAACCCGTGGGCACGCTTCCTTCTGGCCTCTCCCACTAGTGCTGCCAATATTTTGGGCTGGACAGTTCCTGTGAGAGGCTGTCCTGCAGAGACCAATATCACTACCCAGCTGTGAGACCCAAAAAGTTCTCCAGAGGCTTCCAGGTGTCTCCTAAATGCAAGAGCCACTGGGTTAGCGTCAGGCAGGAGATACAGTAACGAACAATGCTTCTTCCCAGGCTATCAACACAAACACGATTCAGTATTTTTTGAATGGTTGTTTTACCCTAGAAATTGTGCTAAGTGCTTCTCATATTTAATCCTCTCATCAGTTCTACAGAGCCGTTACTGTTGTTATCTGCATTTCACAAAGGAGGAAAGTAACCTTAGGGAAGCCAGCTGTTCTAGGTTACACAACACAGATCTGGCAGAACAAAGATCTGAACGCAGGCCAAGGTCTCCAGTGCCCGGCACTTTAATCCCATCTAAGGGACTCATTTCTCTAAACCCAAACACATTCCTTAGCGTCCCATCCGCTGAAGACGATAATCTGGGATTTAGGGCGTGTCTGTATCAGCTCTCCTCCATAAACTCTTCACAGTGTGCGTATGTTTGTGTCTGTGTAGCGGGTGTTGGGAGGGGTGTTGCATCAGAGAAACAAAGCCTGATGTAAGAAACCCAAACATTACTTAAAGAATAAAACCAAAGATGTAATTTATGCAACTGAAGAACAGATGACCTGGGGAGAAACACGGTGTAATTACCAAAGATTGTTTTAAGGAGCAGGGCCTGCTCATGGGCTGTGAGCTTTCTTATGTTCTTCTTTTGCCTTAAAGGTCAGAATCTGGGCTCTCCCTGGTGGCACAAAGGGTTAAAGCACAGCACTACAAAGCTCACTGCAGCCCCTTTAGCTCAGGTGTGTTCCTTGGCCGGAAGTGACCCACATGGCTCAGCAGACCTTTCCTGACCTGCCCACTGCTCCCCTTAGCAGAGTATTTCACCCGATCTGTCTGTTCTGCTCCCCACTCTGTCTCTGGTGAATCCTCTCACTGTCCCTGCACCTCTGGCCTGTACCCCCATTCTGTACACATAAATAAATAAATGAGCCTTAAAAAAAAAAAGTTTGGAATCAGTAGAACTCACCTACGTTCCAGTAGGTTTCAAGGGTTTCCAAGCCAGTGGCTCAACGTGCTGTGAACTTATTGAAATTGCATAAAAGCACCCTTATCTCCAGTAAGGAATCAGAGAGAAAGAGAGTACGTGTGTGTGTGTATATGCGTATGTGCCTGTACATACATGCCTCCAGCACACAGGGCATTCTGAAGCTTGGAGTTTTGCCAACTGGGCTGGACCATCAGCCCGTGCTCTTTGAAGTCTGTGGTAGGGCAATTTTCTTAAGTGCTGCTCTGCCAGAATTATATCCTGTGCTCTAAGCCTGGCAATCACGTTCAATGAAATTCCTTAGAAACTAAAGGACAGGGAGGGCAGCAAGACTACTGCCAGCTGCCAGCCTAGGTGGTGACCGCTGCAGGAAGGTGTCCAAGGTGAGGACAAGCCCTGATGTCTCCACGACCCTCCCTGGTTTTGCAGATGCCTACCTCCTGCTGTCTCCTGCTTCCCCAATTCCCTGTGAGGACAGGTCCAGCCATGCTCAATGGTGTATAAAGATCCCAGGTCACCTCATTTTCACGATTGCTAGACCCTCGCTTCACTACCACCTCACATTCTGTTTCTCCTCTTAATCAGAAGGAACTTTTCAAAAATGAATCAAGGTTTGGTCTCCCCCTGAAGGGTCCTTTTCTGGGGAGTCAGCTGACCAGGGGTGGGGCACATGCTGTGGGGGTTCTAGTGAGCAGGGGGGTGGATGGTCCATTTCCTCTCACCACACAGCAATCAGGTCCTCTTTGCAAAAGAGCGGAAATATCTCTGTCAGTGGAAATATCTCTGTTGATTGCTTAGAACTCTATAGTGTTCTCTCATTCTGTTAAACCTTTTCTGGGCCTCCCTAGTGGTGTAAGGGGTTAAGTCTCAGAGCTATGAAGCTATTGCCAACCACTGTGGCCTCAGTTGAATCCCTGGCCAGGGAGTTGACCCACTTGACACAGCAGATGTTTCCTGTCTCACCTGCTGCTCCCCTCAGTGGTGTATATCAGTAGATCTGCCTGTTCTGTTCCCCACTGTCACTGGTGAATCCTCTCACCTCTGCCCCATGCCCGGACACCTCAGGCCTACACCCAGGCTCTTGTATGCATAAACAGACAAAAATAAATCTTATATAAACAGAAAAGCCATTCTTTTCTGTGATAGACACAACTACAGTAGAGAAGTTTATGAGACTCCAGGTCCACCTCTTACTCCAACTGCCAACAACTGCTTTGTGAGCAATGTTGGTGCAACTTGGCTTCTTCACTTTAGAGACTACCTCCTTCCCACTGCTTTCTACACAAAACACCAAGTGCCCCCAGTGGCCCACAAGACCTTACCTGTTCTCAGGCGCCTACCTCCAAGTTCTTATCTTATATTCTTGCTAATCCTGCTTGTTAGCCACAGGGGCCCTCTGTTGTCCAAACCATTGTTGACCCAGCCTCAGGGCCTTCACATTCTACCTGGAATATCTTGCTTCTGCTGGCCCATATTTACTCAATGGGTAACGTCAGGTCTGTCTTGACAGGCCACCTCGGCAGAGACAAGGCTTCCCTTGACCAGTGCAAAGGAGCTCCTGTCTGGGACTCTCACTACATGGTTTTGTTTTTATCCCTGAGTTTCGTGGGTATGTGTGTGTGTCTGGCTTCCCCTCTCTCCCTAAACTCCCTGAAAACAAAATCCTTGCTGTCGTGAGCCCCCAGATCCCAATGGTGCCAATCCTATAGCAAGACACACACGAAATGTTTGTTCTAATGAATGAATGAATCTGGGGTGTGTCCTTCTCTACCAGGAATATTCTGACTTTCTTTCTCAGCTTCTCATTTCCCCAGCCCTTTCAAGTCCCTAGACTTATGTGGCCCTAATAAAAATATAAATAGAGTGAGGGCTCACCTAGAATCTTGAGGACCAGTACAGAGTAGTCAGATTCACAAAGTTGGAGAGAAGGAAGCTGGAGTTGGGGAGGAAGGGAAGATATTGCTTAATGGTCATGAGGTTTCTATTCTACATTACAAAAGGAGCTCTGGAGCTGGATGGGCTCACTGACAACCCAACAATATGGACACATGGAATGTCAACGAATTTTATTCCTCAAAAATGGTTAATATGGAAATTTCAGTGACTTCTCTATGGTCACAGACCCTGTAAAGGACACTGAAGATTGAATTAATCAACGTTCAATGTTTTCCTAGGTCTGGCTTTCAACTTTTATTTTAGAAAATAGCATTGGAAATTTATGACATCACTGACATTACTGAGCTCCAGCCAAAACGGTAAGTTGAGTTTATTTATTTTTTTTTTAGTTTTCAGGAGGAATGAGGTAGAAACCTCAAAGTCTGCAGCTTATTTAAACACCAGACATTGGCAACTGGATAGGCAAGAACTATGTATTCCAATTTTCCCCAAACCCCTAAATGTTGCCAGTACCTATTAACATATGGGTTATGTGTAGCAAATTTCAGAGCTCTTAAAAGTTTTGTTCTCTAATCATCAACTTCTGAAACTTTTCATGAAGAGTCAGAGGCATCTAATCCTGAGAAGCTTAACTATGGTAACTGGAAACACAGCCATTGTTAGCTAAGATCTGGGTCAAAAGCAAAATGCCAGACACAATTGCTGAACTCATGTGACCACCAGTCTTATTTTCTTCCCTGACCAAACCCTCCGCCAGGAAACATTGCCCACCATTCTTGAAATCATCCCTTGGACATTGCAGGCCACACTCCTCCAGCCTTTGGTGAAAACCATGTAGCAATCCCATTTTAGCAATTTTTGGTTACAGACAGGATGTGAAGCCCTCTGAATGTACCAGAATTAACGAGATCACTCCATCTTGCATATTAGTTTTATTGCAGTAAAGTCCAGTGAAACACTGACAAGAGTTGAGGTCTCTTTAGGACGCCTTGGATGTTGGCTAAGCTAGTGTTTAAATTTGCCTGACCACGTTCTGGAACTTACCCATCTTAGTGTAGACATGGTGTGTTCAAGATTTGGAGGCTATTTGCATTCAGACTATCTTTGACCTTGTGGTCAGTCTTGAAGAATGAGAAAAACTTTTATTTAATGGCTCAATACCTCATTTGTATGTAAAACCCTGGTGTACTAAGAAGGGATTTTCCTGTCTGTCTGAGATCACCGGAACCTGTGTTTTACCCCTATGGGGGGGCGGGGGAGGGGAGAGAGAATACTTTAGAGTGGCATTCCCTGAATTAGATCAGTAGTTGTGTGTGATCATTTAGTAGTTGTGTGTGATCATTTAGATAAAGAAGATTAGCCTTAATGGGTAATTATAGAAGCTGGGTGGTGGGGACAAAGGAACCCACCATACTTTTTATTCTCTCTTTCTAAAGTTAGAAAAAATCTCTCTAGGTTTTCGGTGTGAAATGGGAAAAAAGGAGCTAGAATCTATAGTCAAAGGATAAGAAAGAAAATTTTGAAAAATGATTTTAAAATCCTTGAAAACTAAATATATATGAAAACATGAATGACTTCTAGGAGTTCTGTACTGAAGAGACCTTTGAACACAGTTTACAACAGGAGACCTATTTAAAAGATAAAAAATAGAAGTTTGGGGGGGAACAGTTCAATCTACTTTCTGTCGATTTCTGGGTATTGAATTTTTTTTTTTTTTTTAACCAAGCAATGCCGCTAAGGACTCTTTAAACAAGCATTCCAGAGGAGGCCCTTGGCGAACCTGTTCTAAGAGATCAACTGGTGACTGTCCTGAGCGAGAACAAGAACAAACAATAGTCTCCTGATCTTTCTGCCAAGAAAAGCTTTTCAAAACTGGGGAGGATTTCTTTTTCTTAGATCACTAAGGAAAAGCAAGGAACTACCTACTGATGGAGGTAGACACAGGCCCTATGGGATGACTTCAGTGCCATGTGCTGGGTTATATGCACATGGTTAGGGTTGCACTTTGTCTCACATTTAAGGGCCTGGTTCTGGGGTGATGGACCTGGGTTGAAATTTTAGTCATATGACCATGAGCAAGAAAGCTCTCTTTCTTCATTTGCAAAAGAGGAAGGATTAAGTTCTTGCCAAAAAAACTATAGTTTTAATTAAGCAAACAAAATTTGCGTGGAACCTATATACATTAAACAGTGATCTGCTGTTTATCTGAAATTCAAGTGTAACTGGGCATCCTGAGTTTTTCTGGCCAATCCTACTATATAACATTGTTGGGGGGCATGATGTGACATAATCCATGCTGAACTTTCAGTCTGCCCCATGGGACACTGCTGGGCAGTGTCATTACTAGTACTGTGTTCATCAGAGATACCTTCCTTTATAATGTGGTTGTTTTCAGGGATACATTTCTTTATACAGAACTGGGGTACAGGCCAGAGACGCGGAGGGTGAGGGGATTCACCAGAGACAGAGTGGGGAGCAGAACAGGCAGATCGAGGAAGTACACTGCTGAGGGGAGCAGTGGGAGGGTCAGGAGAGGTCTGCCTAGCCATGTGGATTTCCTCCAGTCATGTGGATTTCCTCCAGGGCAGGCGGGGATCGAACTCATGCGGAAGTGGCTTCAGCTTCGTAGTGCTGTGCTTTAACCTGCTGCGCCACCAGGGAGGGCCAGGGATACATTTCTTATAGTTCCTGAACACACATGGAGGGAAGTTAACCCGGCCCAAGTAAATCTTGGAGAATAAGCTAGCGTGGTTAACTGGGAGTTCTCAGTGAATCCGCAAAGCCACCACGCAACCAGGTAGTCCCAGGTGTACCGTGTGGGCAAAGCCATAGCGCAGAGACCCTACAGTTACCTCAAGTACATTTTGCAAAGAACCCAGCAAGATAAGGCAAAGTCTAACTCAGTGGACTCCCTAGAACAGGACATCCATGCAATATGTTTTGTTTATTTCAGCACAGAAGCCTGACGAGTGGTAAATCATTTGTAAAATAAATTGATTTGTTTCTCTGGTTTGCTCTTTCTTTCCTTGTTGGCTCTTAATCTTCTAGAGATTTACTAGACGAAGAATCCCGATTTACATACACACGGCTATGAACTATTTCCATAGAAGGGAAAAAAGGAGCTCAGAATCCACCACGCTGAGAAAATAAGAACTTCACCTTTAACGTTTAAGGAAAAGGCAATTTCCCTCCAAACTATAAAAATAAATTCTGAGCATTCTTACAGGAAGGAAATTTACCTATTTATCAACATACTTTCACTATGTCAAATAAAACTTGTGAGGAAGAAAAGACCTGGGGAGCCCAACAGGCAAGGAGAGGCAACGAGAGATAACAGAAAGAAAGTGAAAAAGAAAGATTCAGAGAAAATAAAAGATACAGGCAGAAGCTAAGAATATACGGCGGGATTAAATCCTGAACCCATATGGCAGGTAGTCAATCCTCCTTTGCCTTTTAAACCCCCTACCTGATGTTAAAGCAATGCCATCAGTGTGATTTCACCCCTTAACATACACTGACTACCCTTCCCCCCTTCTTCATAACTTGCCACTTATACCACAGGTGGGGAAAAACATGAATTTGATGGTTAGCAAAATCTACGCATCAGAAGTCTGCCTAGAACTGAGGATACTGTCGCTTTTATACTTTAGAAACTGTATGCAAATATATTTCCCAATTTCCTGATAAAGTGGGGGAAAGAACTCCCTAAGTTCAGAAAACAACTGTTTTTTTGGTTGGCAAACAGATATCATTAAACAGGATGATGCCAATTTAGCTCCTGGTGCTAAACAGACAGCTGAGGCTCCCCCTGGCCTCTGTCTGGAAGAATCTGCATTCAAAGCAGTTGTAAAATAAGTCAACAAATAATAAGGGCAAAGCAAACGCCCCCACCGCCGGTCTTTTTGTCAAGACACGTTAGTTAGCTTAGACTAGTCTTCATTAGAAGAACTTGCAAAACTTGATTATTCACTTTGTGAGTTCAGGCTCTGAGAGATAACATAAAGGTGAAAGGAAACCACCACGCTTACCACGCTTGGTTTTCAGGCCAAGCTGGAAACAGTTTTAAGGACAGACAACAAGCTACTCACCAAGGTCGCAAACTTGAGCTCCTTAGCTACCACAGTTCCGCCTATCCAGAGGAAAAGCAGAAGCAGGCTTCCAGCCCTCACCCAGCTGAGGGGAGCTGCTCTCATCCTGGGAAGACCTGTTTGGGGCAGGAATTAGGAGCGCTGCTCCCAGTGCCAAAGCATCGGATGGGAAGCTTTTTAATCAAAGCATGGACCGGGAAGGAGGAAATGGGAGGGGTTAGACTCAAACAGTAAAATCTCCAGGTGGCTTGGGGTGGGGCTTGGCAAGTATGTGGTCAGATAAATTTTGGGCTGGGTGTCAGAGAGCACAGCCTCCTGGCTTCAATCAGAACACCAAGACCCACGATGGGGGAGAACCTTGCTGAAGGTCACAGAGAACTTAATAGACCTTTCATTTTCAGTTCACCTTGTCACTTAGGTGGGATGTGACACAGTGTTGCTTTGTGGCTGGTATTTGGGAAAGAGAGATCTCCCAAAGCTGGAAACTTCAGGCTAGCGATCCCTAATCTTTCGGACATCCAGCATTATAGGGAGAGAAACAGGAAGGAGGGCAGCTACTGGTGTATTGGGGTCCACTTGCCTGCTCAAACATGGCTCCTTTTCCCTAAACTCTCATGTGACCTATGGAGGTATTTTAAAAGTGACGTGAAGTAAGCACTTTTATTTGGAACACTTTTAGTCACACCTTGAAATATCTAGGGCTCATCTGTGGTGTGTCAAAATTAGAAGTACCTTTTCTAACTTGACACAGCTTAAGCATTAAGAACTATACAGAACTTTCCACCCTGTCATGTCAGTCACCAACGCTGGTCAGAAGCCTTCTAGGCCGAGTGAGTCACCCCTCTCCAGTCGTGATCTCCTCAGGGATGCAGCAAAAGATGGACAGCCCTGACTGAGGGAATGGAGCTTTCCATTTTTAATACCCGCCAGCCCCCTCCCAGGCTACCAAGCACAGTTTCCCATGCAGCGCTGCTGTGGTGATGCTTCCTCCCCTCCAGCAGGGGGAGAACAGTGGTTCCCCACAACCCCTCCTCTGGGGCATTGACTCACCTGTGATGGGAAGGTTCTGTCATGTGATCACTGGGTGCCCTAGATTGTGGTGTGTGGGAGAGCTGTTGCTTCTTGCAGTGTGGGAAGAATGCATGCGTGTGTGGTGAGGGTTAAATATTGAGAGTGCTGGTGATCCTTTATTCCCCATCACGTTCTCCACCGGCCAGTCCCCACTGGCCATTTCAATGGGTGAGATTTAGAGGAAAGGGGGTGTGAAGAGAGATGTTGTCCAGTCCAGAGCAGAGACAGAGTCGCCACACTGACCGTTCTTGTATGGGCCAGGCCACCTGTGGAAGGAAGCTGTACACCCTAATGACAGACGTCAGTATTTGACGTGATCAGCAGAACTTTCTGGTTGAATCACTTTTATCCCCTTGTGGTACGTCTTCCTTTATATGTCAAGTGTTGAACCTCTAATTAGCACAGGATTAGGAAATTCTGGAAATGGAGCAGGCTGGTTTCACAGGAAAGCACACTCCCAGAGTGAAATTTGTGCGTAGGAAACGCAGTAGGGAGGCCTCTCAGGATGGACAGCAGAAGGGAGAAGAGAAATAGCAGGGTGGGGAAGAGGAAGAAGACCCCAGCTGATCCTGCTGGAAGGTCTGAACCTGGGGAGCCCTTTCGGAGTTGAATTGGGACCAAGGAGCCAGGACTTTTTTTAAATTAAAGATTTTTATTTTTATTTATGTATGCGCATAAGAGCTGGAATGAAGGCCATAAGTGCAGGATGTGAGACGATTCCCCAGAGACAAAGCGGGGAGCAGACAGGCACATTAACTGAAGCACACTGCTGATGGGGGCAGCGGGGAGACAGGAGAGGTCTGCGGCACCATGTGGGTCAGCTCCTGGGCTGGGGATTGAACTCGTGCTGCAGAAAGCTTGATGGTGCTGAGACTTTAACCTCTGTGACACCAGGAAGGCTCAGGGAGCCAGGACTTTTGCCTGCATTAGGTAGTCGGTGGGGTTGGTTGGTCGTGCAGAAGTGTTGACAGCTGAGTGATGTCAGCAAATTCCCCAGAGTTGGTGGAAGTGAATCCTTCAGTTAAAAAAAAACAAAAAACAAAAAACCAAAACAAACAGACAAACAAAAAACGCATCCACAAGCATTTTATCTATTACAAAAGTTGCTTTAGTCAAGTGTTATGCAGCAAAAATGTTTGCCACAAAGAACACCATGAAACTACACAGGACTCTTCACCAGGTGGGAAGACTATTAAGTTCTGACTTAATGCATGTTCACCACTCTTTGCTTGGCTCTGGGTGTCTTATTGACAACTGGGTACACAATAAGACTGAGGTGTCAATATCAAGGCAAATTGTTGTCTCAGAGCCTTAGAGCAATGTCAGCTATTTTGAGGCAAAATTTACAGTAAGTGTGTTAGCACATGACTGAGGGGTACTCAGAAGCGCCATACTGTTAAAGGGTGCACATTCTAAAGAGGCATCCATGCTAGCTAGCCCCAAGCACAAGAGCAAAAGATGCATACTCTTAGTATGAAAGATGTTTAATGGAATTAGTTTGCATAGAAAAAAGAGAGGAAAGGGTATTACTAATAAAACTCTGAAAATGACCCATCCCAAACAGGCTTGGCTTGAAGCAGGGCTGCTGAGGCCGGAAAACTTGTTTAAAGTACCTTCTGGCAGGGAACTATGACAAAAGGCATTAAGCAGGCTCCAGAGAGCTGGGACAGAAGAGACTCAAAATACACCACATCCAGCTAACGACTGTCATCGTCTCTGCTAGGGACCAGGAGCGCCTTCGACGATATCTCTGCTCTACACGACTTCCCTTCATGTGTTTCTTCTCCATATGTCTCTCTCCCTGCTCCTGATCACCTCTATTTATATATCCACTTGCTCCTTCCCAGCTTCTCCCATTCAGGAAGTCCGGTTCATGGATTGCTAGAATTTGTAATCCAGGGTGGCTGCATGCAAGTGGGGTAGGGTGAATGGTGCCTGTTCAATGCTCCTTCCCCCTGAACAGAGCTGTAGCTATAATCAGTTGAGCTTAGAATAAAGTTTTTCTCCCCTCAACTACTCATTACATGTTTGTTTGTTTGTTTGTTTGTTTTGTATGTCAATTTGTCCTTGACATAGCTATTTTATTATTTAATGGTTAGACAAACATCTCCCACATATAACTAATGACTAGTTCATTGGATTGTTATCATGGTAAACTATAACTTTAGAGACCACCTCTCCTGTACTTCTCAATCGTTAGCATGTATGAGAATCACCTTTAGGGGCCTCCTTGATGGTGCAAGGGGTTAAAGTGCAGCACTATGAAACTATCTGCAGCCACTGCAGCATGAGTTTGAACTCTGGCCAGGGAGGTGACCCACATGATGCATCAGAGACTTCTCCTGACCCGCCCACTCTTCCCTTTAACAGTGTATTTCAATCCATCTACCTATTCTGCTCCCCATTCTGTCTCTCTCACCCCCGAACCTCTGGCTTGTACCCCTGGTCTTGTATGCATAAATAAATAAATCTTTAAAAAAAAAAGAAAGAAAGAAAAGAACCACCTGCAAAGCATGACATACAGATTCCTGCTCCTTACCCCAGAAATCCCACTTCAGCTTCAGTAAGTTCAGAGCAGGTCAGTAACCGTGCAAAGCCTATTGAGACAAAAGGGAAAACTGGTAGTACTGATCCTCTTTCATTTAATATTCTGATTCTTAATCAAATTATTTTACATTCCTTTTTATTTAAAATATCCACCTTTCTGTGGTTATCTCCATAAGGAAGTGAAAACTTGGTTGCTGGATGTTGGTACAGAGGCCTGGAGAACTAAAAGGAACTGAGCGGCTTTATCTGTTAGACTGAACAGAGCAGGCCTCCAGCTACTCGCTGGACCATAATTACACGCACAGGCGGGCACGTAAGCCTTCCTGCTTGTCATAATGTTACAGGGAAGCCCAGAGCGGCCTGGGCCGCCTGTCTGTGAGGCCTTACCCGCACGCTCAATATTCAGCTACACTGCAGGTCCACACAAAAGGGTCAATAACAGGTTTATTTACAAAAGGGGAAAGGAATAGGAAACAACCCAGGGAAAGAGAGCGGGACACAAAGTAACTGCAATACCTTATGGCTAGGCTGACTGAACACACTGAGTCACGCCGTCAGGAAAGCTGTTTCCTGAACCAACGAGTGAGTGAAAGATGCAATCACGCCCTATTTATTTATCCCCCAAATGTCCCAGAATTCCTGCTAGCTCCGCCCTGGGGTCCTCGTAGTTCTCTCCCTGGTATTGCTGGGAGTTGTAGTTTCCAATCACTGGAGTAGGTGGTAGGGTCCAGAAAACCAGAGTAGGGGGTGGAGTCCATAAGACTCTGCAAAGTTCCTTTAGGACATCCTTCCCCTTAACAATAATAATTTTTTTTTTTTTTTTACATTCAGGATTTACTAACCTGAGAGAACAGAACTGTCAGTGACTCCTGCAAAAGATCTCTCCAGCCCAGAGACTCTCTGGAACAAGTCTCAATTGTCTAGGCGCTGGCAGCAAAGCATGGGGACATATGTTTGTCATTGTTCACTTTACACCTGCTGCAAGGTTCTAATTACCAAATAACTAGCTACGTGTTGTCCTGTCCCTGCTTCATCTTTAATACAACTGCACGGGTGGAATGCTGTGTTGGTCCCACGGTGCTTGAAAAGTAAAGGAAAAAACTATCGTAGCTCATGCAACTCTTAACCTATCTCACTTTGTATAAATGCATATTGAAGGAAAGGTGACATGGAGGTGTGCATTTTGCTAGCAAATTTTTCTAGGTTCTGTGATTATAAGCGGTTGCAGTTTCTTCCTTCTGTTTTTCCTACATTCCGAATTTCTTACCATGAACAGATATCTTTATTTAAATAGAAAATTTGTCAAAATGTCTGAAAGGATCTACATGTTATTTTTCTCTTGACCATCAGGTATAATTATGGAAGGTGGGCCTGAAAGGTGTAGCAGTTTATAACGTAGCTCTTTTTTTAATTGAGTAGGGAATTAAATCCCTTGTAGACATTTTTGAATGTTATATTTGATCTGAAAAACTAATATAATGTCCCTTTTTTAATGAGATATATTTACAATAATAAAATAATATTCTAAATAACAGAGCTAAAGAAAGCACATTCCTCTTTGGGAAACTATTTTCAAGGGAGATAAGTGAAATCCCAGACGTTAGAAACTACCTAGTGTGTGGTAGACTTGAAATGCTCAGGAAGAGAAGAAATGATGCTGTGATATGTCTTGCCTGGACTTCATAGACGTTCTTCCCTTATCTCTGAAAACCTAGGTCACTCTTGAGCAAACCTGACCCAGAACCTGCATTTACCTTTTCCACATAACCTCAAGCCTTTATTTGAGTCCAGTCATTTGCTTCCTATCATCACATAAACTACTTTTATCTTCCATTCCCTCTTTTCTCAATACAAGCTCACGGTTCTGAGCAACATATCTTCTGAGCAGTTTTTGGACAGGAACAGAACCTCAGTCTGGCGTAGTGGATGTTTCTCATGTCCCCAGACAGATCTCTATAAGGTAATCTACGTTTTCCGTAGGTTGAGTTAAAAGAAGACACGGCCCCTGTAACACATGCTCTCTCTTTGTCTTCTACTGAGTTCCGTATCCATTTCCTAGTGGAGTTCCAGTGACATGCATCCAACAATGGACTGGCAAATGTAATAGCTAAAAGTTAAATTGCTTTACCTTTTTGTTTGTTTGTTTGTTTTTAATAACTTTGTATGTATGGTTTGCTGACTGTTTTTGCATCACCATAGTTTTGGAAGTGGCCTTAAAGAAAAATTAGTCTAGTCACTTGTCCATTCTCCATCTTTCCAGAGAGGGAATATGATGTGGGATTAAGGGGAGGTGTGTAAATTTGATTACTGTTCCCACCACATGCAATCTGTGTGTCTGTGGGCAAGCTCTTTGAGCTCATGAAAACATATAAAGTGGGGACATAATAATAGTGTTGCACTTATAGAATTTGGGGGAACTGGCTCAATAAGTCATGTAAGTAATATGTTATCCTAAACAACAGAGCTCTTGACAAAAATTTTTTGAGCATCTACTATGTGGCAAAATCAGTTTTGAACTGCTAGGAATATAGCAGTGAGTTATGATAATAACAACAGAACAAAGCAGAGAAAGACCCTGTCTTCTTGGAGCTTGTATGAGAGTAGAAGAAGCAGACAATATTCAAACATAAATCTATCAAGTTGATTTCAGAAAGAATAAGTTCTATGATGAAAAGTAAGCAGGATATAGGAAAAGAAATAGGAGAGGCTGTTAGATGAAGACATCAGAAAAGTCTGTTTGAACAGGTGACAGGTGAACAGAGCCCTGAATAAAATGAGAGTGAAACATGGTGTTTCAAGAGAAGAGCATAGCTGATTAGAAGAGCCATAAGTAGTTTTGGAGGAAGGTGATCTTAAGAAGCATAGAAAAGATTTTATTTTTTCATTCTGTGTTTCCTGTGGAACTTTAATTCTTTGAGTCCAATTGTGCTTTTAGACTGTGGTTCTAGACTGGACTTCATGGAGGTTGATTTCACAGGGGTAAGACTTGTTGGTGAGCTGATTGGGTTGAGTGGCCCTACAAGAACATGGACAATCAACCACAGCTGTCCTTGTGAACATGTAGCAGTAACATACTGTACTTTTAACTCAAATAATTTGGGAAACTACTCAGCTATTCAAATAGGAGAGAGGGTAAGAAATAATTTGGGAATAATTTGGGAAATAATTTGGGAAACTACTCAGCTATTCAAATAGGAGAGAGGGTAAGAAAGCTGCAGGCTTGGTCAGTCACCAAAGAGAGAAGCCACTTGTCAACCATTAAACATGTAGGACGCAGGAGATTTCAAGGTAAAACTGTTGCTAAAGTCTGAGTTATGAAAACAGGCTTTGATTGATTCTATGGAAGCTAGCTCTGTAAATACAGGTTCTGATCCCACAGCTGAGCCCTGACAAGTACTGATTGCACTGGGATACAGCATACGACTAAGGAAGCTGATCCCAAAAACCGAAAGAAGGTGAGTAACCTGGAGTAACAGAGACCCAGTGTGGCTAAGGACTCTTAGGATTCCCTTTGTATGGGAAATTGGAGATTAACACCAGCCCTTTCTCTGCAGATATGTTGTTCAAGCTACTGTGTAGTTATTTGTTCACTGGATGAGGTTTTCATTCTACAGCTTGGGCTCAGATATGCTGAACCCATAATTTGTTACTGTCACTGAACCAGGAGTTAAATAAGACCTGCAGGTATTGTTATAAATAGCAATCAGTGCTGCTGGACAAAGTGACAGGTGCTGGAGGGTGGGACAGTGACAAGTGCTTCACGACATGTCTGCACACACTGCAGTTGCACACCTTCAGAGCTGGCACAATGGCAGTCTTTCTCGGTCTTTCCCGGCTCCTTTAGTTGGGCTGTCATCCCTCCTCTGTCGCTAGCCTTTGACCCACTCCAGGCTGTTCTAACATAAGGGCTCTGTCCACCTTTCCTTCTCTTGGCTCAGCTGCCTCGGGGATAGACTGGTGCCTCTCCGAATTCACCCCCACATACTGGTCACCTGGCAATTACTGGCAAACAGGAGTCTCATTCCCAGGAAAGGAATCAATTCTCAGTGAAGGGACAGTTCAACTTGCTCCCTCATCAATTCTCAGTGAAGAGACAGCTCAACTGCTGTGGACAAACACTTGACCTTACCCGTTTAGCTGAGACACCAGACCATGACGGCCACTCTTTGGTAGCTGCCATCTTCGTACAGGAGATTGGATATGTTGATCCCTCAGTCTAGTTAGTTAGCTTGTTTTTCTCACTTGATGAGTAGACCTTAGTAATCTCCCAGTGACTTAGTTGCCAACTGCTTTGCTTAGTTAGTGGTTTTGTAACACACTGGCTGTTCCAATGGATCATCATCATTGTCATCAAATCGGTTGAATTTTTATAGCTAGAAGGACTCCCTCTAGAACAAAGATACAATTAAAAGTAAACATAAAATTCTGCCGTGAGAAAGGTATTTAGTTTAGTCACTTGGAAGGCTCACTAACAGTGACTACATGTGGAACGAATGGAACATAAGCTCTACCTCCCTTTCTTCTCTCTTCCTCCTCATCCTCTTTCTCCCCCTCTCTTTCTCTGAGTAGGTATTGAGTACTGACATTTGAAAAAAGGATTATTTATTTATTTATCCATACAAGAACTAGGGTACAGGCCAGAGGTGCAAGGGGTGAGAATGTTCACCAGGAGCAGAACAGACAGGGCCACTGAAACACACTGCTGAGGGGGGCAACAGGCGATCTAGAAGAGGTCTGCTGCATCTTGTGGATAGTGCCTTGGCCAGGCAGTAAACTCATGTTGCAGTGGCTGGCAATAGCTTCCTAGTGCTGAGACTTTAACCCCTGCACCACCAGGGAGGCCCAAGTACTTACATTTGAATGATCCTATTTTAGGCAAAAGAGATACAAGTGGAGATTTTTTCCCCTTTCCTCTTTTTGTGTTTTATTTACAAAAAGAGAAAAAAGAAATTTATAAAATTGTGGTTTAAAATTTGTAAATAAAAATCGAGAGGGTAAGCTGCCAGTTATGCCAGTTGAGACAGAAAGCACTTAGGATAAAAGTTCCCATCAGATAGTGAAATTCATGATTTCATTGCAATATATCA
>NW_004567134.1:10895440-10913087 GCF_000260355.1 Condylura cristata | reverse complement strand
GGCCCTCTCCGGTGGGGTTAAAGTGAGCACTGTGAAGCTACCCACAAATTTGATCTCAGGCAAGGAGCTGACCCACCTGGCACAGCCAACCTCTTCCTTCTCCCTGCTGCTCCTCTCAACAGTGTGTTTCAGTGGATCTGCTGTTCTGCTTCTTGTGAATCCTCTCACTCTCCTACCCCCCTGCATCTCTGGCCTGTACCCCAGTTCTTGTATGCATAACTAAATCAACCTTACAAAAATAAAAGGGATGAGGATTTAAAAGGGATCTGGGTACTACTCCAGATCCACTCAATCAAACCTCCCAGGTGACCAAATGCACGTGACATTCACTGTTCACAAGGTGCTGCTGAAGGCCAGGCTGTACCTTCCAGAGCTCTGAGCCTGGGCCAGCTATGACCCTCCCATCAAGGTTATCAAGCTCCTGAAGCCGGGAATGGCTGCGTCCTCCCACTCCTTTCTGCTCCTGTGAGGTTCTTGCGAACGAGCATTTTGCAAACTTGGACAGCACCAGGGTTTCCCCACAGAGGAGGCTCAGCAATGTCCACAAAGACTGAGGGTGGTGCCCCTGGGAACATTATCAGTTTCCCAATAGCCATCAGATTGCTACTGAAATTCTCAGATTTTGGGGCCTCCCTGTTGGAGCAAGGGGTTAAGTCTCAGCACTATGAAGCTGTCCGCAGCCACTAAAGCTCAACTTCCATCCCCAGCCAGGGAGGTGACCCACATGGCCCAGCAGACCTTTCCTGTCTCCCTGCTGCTCCCCTCAGCAGTGTATTTCAGTAGATCCACCTGTTCTGCTCCCTACTCTGTCTCTGGTGAATCCTCTCATCCCACTGCTCATGTGGCCTGTACCCCAACTCTTGTGTGCATACATAAATCTTTAAAAAAAAAACCCATAAAATTCTCAGATTTTACCCTTTCTTAAGATACAATAAGTCGTATGTGTGTTTGAGGAAAAAATGAAACTTCCAACAGAGGTGTATCTAATAGCATCAAGTAATGAGGAAGGGGAGAATTAGGGCTTTTTCAGCCTGGCATTACCTTGATATTCCGAAGGACCATTAGAGCCGAACTGATTAGTAAAATATCTTTTCTTTTTCATGATGAGTGTGATGAGGTCCAGGGGTGCAGAGGGACCCTGAGTTTCTTGACTTCTATGCAGGAAAGAGTTCATGTGGGAGTCAGTCCAGGGGGGTTGAAATGAAGCTTTGACACAGGGTCTAAGGCAGCCCCTATAAATGGGCTTAGTTTGAGGGGGCAGGGAGCTCACAGATGGGTTTTGACAACTTTTGCTTACTAAAAGGAGCAGGAATTTACACGTAATGGTATTAAAATTTGGCCAATTTGTTTAACAGAAACTACAAACCCTTACCTCCCCTTAGATAAGATAGAAGTTTTACAACTAGTGGTGCCTTGTATGAGATAAACCAACAAGGTTAGTATCAAACGAGTAGGGTTTGAGTCACTTTGTTCTGTTTTTCAGAAATACTGGATGGGGAGGTTGGAGTCTGAAGCCATGGCGACAGTTTCTTGTTCTGCCTTGAGTCGATAAACCACCGTTGTCGCTGTGCCCCCTCTGGCTGCCAGGTCTCCCTGCCGGTTCTTCCTGACCCGTGACCCAGCACCTGGCAATCAAAGTGGGCTTTCCTGGCCTATCTGGGGTGCTCAGGACCTTCCGTCATGTGGGGAACCTCTCTCCTGATATGTTGGTGTCCCTATATCATGGCTTATTAGATGCAACGGGTCCTTACTAGTTAGAGTTTCTACACATGTGAATGTGCTTGAACTCATGTGTAACCCCAAATTGATGTTCATGGTGCTTTGGTGGTAATTTGTGGTTACATGCCCAGTGGTGAGATGTTGGGCTTGCCCGCTGTGCACTATCCCAGCTCAACCTTCTCAAGCTCTCAAACTGCAAACATCTGTCGTCTCATTAGTCAGCTGCATGCCATTTGGTATTTTCCTGCTTTCTGTTGGTGACTCCACTCTTTAAAGTGGCCTGAGAGCATTGCACTGAGGAGCTGCCGATTGTCCCCAAGGGTGGGGGAAGCAACTTCAAAAAAAAAATGCTAGTAGGGGGCCCTCCCTCTTAGCACAGCAGGTTAAAGCACAGCACTATGAAGCCATCTGCAGTCACTGCAGCACGAGTTCAATCCCCGGCCCCGGAGGTGACCCACATGGTGCGGCAGACCTCTCCTTACCCTCCTGCTGCTCCCCTCAGCAGTGTACTTCATCAGTCAGCCTGTTCTGTTCCCCACACTGTCTCTGGTGAACCCTTTCACCCCCTGCACCTCTGGCCTGTACCCCAGTTCTTGTATGCATAAATGAATAAATCTTTAAAAAAAGATAAAGAAAAATGCTAGTGTGGGAGAGCTTTGCTCACACAAGAGTTACAGAGCTGCTGGCTGTGCATTCAGGACTGATGAAAAAACAACATGGAAGTGTAAGGTGTTGTTGAAAGGAGCCCACACAAGCAGTCTTAGAGAGGAGAGGTTTATTGGGGCCAGTTGCCTACAGGACTCCAAACGAGGAGCCGTGCCAAGGGAGCTGTGCCAAGGGGTGGCAACGTATACCCAAAGGTGGTAAAGAGGTGAAGGTGGGAACTCAGAAGAGCCAACGCGGAATGCACTGGTCCAGGCCCAGGGAAGGCCCAGATGATCCCTAATCTGCACAACCAGGAATGTGGACAGCGTCCTGTTGCCATGACATCTGCCTCTTCTGTACACTATCAGTAGGCTGTGAGGTCAGAGGGCCTTTCTGGCCCCCCCTACTGCCATGCTGACCTAATAGGAAGATGTCTTTCAAGAGAAACACACAGAACAAAACTGGGAAGGTGTGATGAGAGGCTAGCAGAAACTTCAGCTTGCATTTCCCCTCAGAACAATGTTCTATATCTGCTAATTCACTGTTAGTGGGGAGCCCGTGCATCGTGAATGAGGAACATGACTGTATTTAGAAAACCACCTCCTGATATGATTTATAAATGTTTTAAATAATTTTTAATTGATAGTTTTGCTGAAAATGAAGAGTTCCATAATCCTAATGCTCATTGGCTTGCCAGTTTTAAGGTACTTGCTGGGTGGGAATGGAGGACCGACTAGTCAAGTTGTTAGTCAGGGAAGGCAACGCTAAAAAAAATCCAAAGGCCAACTCTTCCTAGAACCCCAGGAAAACACTTGGCTGAGTTGAGGCAATGGAGAGCCAAGAAATGCCCAGAGGGGAGAAGGCAATCCCCCAACCCAAAGGCAGGGGGCGAAAGCCCAAGGAGAGGGAAAAGCAATACAGGGGACTGGTAGACCTGCTGCTATGGCTAATAAAACTATGCAGATCTCCTTGCTGAACTGAAAATTCTGGGGTTTAAAATTTTGTAGCTCTAAAGAGCTCCTCTGGGATGCCAAGGCTGCTGGGCCTTAGACACACTTAGTAGAAAGATTCCAATTTGCTTGTAAACTGGAAGATCATGGGTTAAACAATTTGCCACCCAAGAGATTTTGATTTAATAGGTAGGGTGTGACTTGGAAAATGAGACTCTATAAAGTTGCTCCAGGGAAAGAACTCAATGTTTTTGTTTGTTTCTTTGGTTGTCTTGTATTTTACATTTCACTGGCAGATAGTGGAATCTGGAACTACCAGCCATGCAGGACAGGCAGTGAGTGGAAATTTGGTGTCCTGGGGAGGGAAGGAGCAATTGCTTCACCCAGGGCTCTCGCTGGTTATCCGAGGCTGGAGTGGGATGAGAATGAGTGGCACTTCCCTGCCCACTGAGCCTTCAGAGTCTATAGTTGTTGGGAGGGTGGGGTGGTTCAGAGATCCGTAATAATTGCCTGGTGGTGGCGATTTCATCTGCTAGTCAAATCATGAGGGAAGAGCAAGGAGAGAACCATCTTCCAGCTTCTGTGTCTTCCTCTAGAACCCTTTTCTTTCTGCATTTGTGATATGGATATTGGCTTTAAACTTCCTTTGGAGAAGCTGCTGGCCATCTTCTCCCACATTCTGTTTGTATTGAAGTTGGAGCTTAATTTGAGGCAAGCCCAGCTGCACTGTTGGGACTTGGGGTGAGTTGCTGAGCAATGAGCTGTGTTCTCCTTAGTGCCACTATGAAACAAAGAGGCTAATGGGGGGGGTGGGTTGGGGGGGTCCCTGGGAGCATAGGGGTAAATCTCAGCACTATGAAGCCATCCACAGCCACTGCAGCATGAGATCAATCCCCACCAGGGAGGTGATCCCCATAGAGAGGCAGACCTCTCCTGGCCCACCCACTGCTCCCCTCAGCAGTGTATTTCAGTAGATCTGCCTGTTCTGCTCCCCACTCTGTCTCTGGTGAATCCTCTCACCCCCTGCACTTCTTTCTGGCCTATACCCCAGTTCTCTTGTATGAATAAATAAATAGATCTTTAAAAAGAAGTAGAGACAGTAGTGCTTGTTTAAGGCAAGGAGAGCAATCTCTTGCCCCAAGGTCCAGTTGGCTATACTACCCTGCGAGTTGATATTCATCCCACAGGGGATGGGAACCCCAAAGACCTTCCCCTTCTTTTCACATATAAAATGTAAGAAGGGAATCTGGTAATTTGGATGTCCCAGGTCAGCTGGGCTGATTAAACTCTCCTTTAAGGCTTTATATTCTTCCCATAGATTTGGATCAATAGAGCAGACAGAAGTTTTGCCGTTTGGAGCTCAGTTTCAGCACTAACCAGCTAGTCCAGACGACTTCAAAGCTGACATTTTGTTTTGTGGGCTTGGGGAAACCCAGGTCACCATGAAGCCTAACTGGTTCCAGGAATAGCTCGTGTTCAGATATTAGATGCCTTAAATATTGAACCTGGGCTTGAGAAAATTCAGCTCCTCTTGGTGACCTGTGTCCCTTTCAGTCTAAAAGCTTTAGCCAAAGGAAGAATGGGAGGGAGAGCAAAGAAGCAAATCACCCACATGTTGTAACAAGGTAGAGCCTCTAGGAAATTCTCTATCATATAGATCAGACACCAGATTTATGTGAAATAAGGGTTTCAGTAAAACCTGGAAGTACTTGCCATCTAGGTGACGTGTTTTTGTCATGTAAAGACACATAGATGCTAACTACCTTCATCAACTGAAATGCTGAAATATTGCACCGCACAAGTTAATTGTAGTGAAGAATTCACTTTTAGTTGGACTGGCTACTTATTCAGTGAGGGGGTTAAAAGAGACTGAATGCAGAGAAATGACAACGTTCTTTATTGCTTGGATGTTCTGGGTGAGCCTGCACCTGAGGGCCGAGGTTTTCTCAGGGCTAAAATAGGAGTTTCACATGGACCAGTATAAGGCACAATGAGGCCTGGTCAGGGTCTTGGAATGTTCTATTACAGGCTTTATGCCTCTAGGGCTTCTTTTTTATAGAGCATTGACTAATTCTGGGGAGGGATTTTATTTTATTTTTAAAAGATTTATTTATTTATGCATACAGAACTGGGGTATAGGACAGAGGTGCATATGTGTGTGTGTGGGGGGAAGGATTCACCAGAGACAGAGTGCGGAGCAGAACAGGCAGATCGATGAAGTACACTGCTGAGGGGAGCAGTGGGTGGGTGAGGAGAGGTCTGCCGCGCCATACGGGTCACCTCTGGGGCTGGGATTGAACTCGTATGGAAGTGACCATGGCTTGGCTTAGCTTTGCCCTGGGAAGGGACTTTAAAAGACCTACTTGAATATTGGTGGGAAATGGGCTGTGAATTTTGCCAATATCAGAGTAGAATTTGCCCATAAGTGGGATGGTAGTGGACTCAATAGGAAAAAGAAACAGTATCCGCAAATCAACTCTAGCATTGTGAGACAGAGCAAATAAAGTATGTTCAGTTTCATTTACTCATTGGATGGGCTGTTTGGATTATTACTGTCAATGTCTAGAGTGATTTCCCCCTTTTGGGAAAAAGACAACCTGGGATACGTTTCTAAGAAGACTTGGTCTAATAAATAAGCAGTGGTAGCGGAGGGAAGGGGAAACAGTTGGGCAGGTCTCAAAGGGCCGAAATAGAGGAGGTTATGTTTTTTTCTTTAAAGACTTATTTATTTGTACAGAACTGAGGTACAGGCCAGAGGCTTAGGGGCGGTGAGAGGCTTCATCAGAGACAGAGTGGGGAGCAGAGCAGGATGACTAATGAAGCACACTGCTGAGGGGAGCAGCGGGCGGGTCAGGAGAGGTCTGCCACACCATGTGGTCACCTCCGGGGGCAGGCGAGGATTGAACTCATGCGGAAGTGGCTTTAGCTTCTCAGTGCTGTGCTTTAACCCACTGCGCCACCAGGGAAGGCCGAGACAGTACCTTTTTTTGAGGTTTATTAGAAATCCCCACTCTTTGAAGTGTTTCGAACTCCAAATAGCGCTGCCTTCCAGGGGTGGGGCTGAGCACTGGCGGTGTGACTCTAGTGTCTTAAGGATGGAGAATTGCCTCCTTCTGGAGGTTGTCTCTGAGCCAGTTAAAAGGGAGGTCCTGTGAGTTCCCTTGTTAGCATTGGGGTGTTGCTAGCCCGGGCAGGGCAGAGGGCCAGAGGGTCTCCTGACCTTACAGCCTGCTGACAGTGTCAGGCAGGAGGCAGATGTCATGGCCACAGGACTCCGCCCACCTTCCTGGTTGTGCAGGTTGGGGTCCCCTGGGGCTTGGCTTCCTGGGTCCCTGCATTCCACCTCTGTTGTTCTGAGTTACAGACTGCCCCTCCCCCCTACTATTCTTGGTTATAACTTTTCTCCCTCACTCCTCCCTTGGAGGCCCGCTGGCAACTGGCCCCAGTAAACCTCTCTTCTCAAAGCCCACTGTGGGCTCCCTTTGGGCAGCACCTTACAGGGAGGACCTCAGAAGGACTGGTTGGAATGTTGTCAGAGGAACAGCAAAGAGCAAATTCCAAGCGGGTGAATGGTCTCCTGGATGAGCCTCATCCCCATCTGCTTGCTCACAAGCGCTCCGATGCCAAGAATCATGCCTCCCAGCTGCCAGGCACTTGACTTCCCGAGTGGGGGGGCCCCCGGGAGCTAGGGGCAGAGTTTAGAGTTTAGAGGCTATTGCTCTCTTGCTTGTTCTGAGTTCAACTTGCACACTAGTTGTGATGGCTAATTCTCTCTCCTCTTGCTCTCTGGCTCTCTCTCTCTCTCCTCCCTCCTCTTTAAACCTATTTAAAAAACTTGTCCCTCTGTGTCTGCTTTTGGGTCCTGTCCTAACTTCTTAAGCACATGAGTGAGGACTCAAAACCTGGGTCACCTACGTTCCCCAACCCCGCCGCAGTCCATCTGTAACCAGGCATAGAAATGTTTCAATGTATGGCAAGCTTTTCTCCAGTGTCTTGACTCTTTGGGTGACAGGCACAGGGGCTTTATTATAACATCATTCCTACTTTGGTTTGTTTGAAAATCTCCATTTTATTTTAGACTTTATTTCATGGTAGCAAATTAGTGCCATCTATGGGTCATCCATGAGAGTTGTCCTTTCAGGGAGGAAAGGAGGATTTAAAATCAGGCTGCAGAATAACTAAGAGGTGAACAGCTGATACACCACTACTCAATTACTTGGAAGACTCAGCCCTGGGTGCTCATGGATACGCTGCTATTGTTACAGGACAGCAAATCTGTTTCAGGACAGGGAGAGAGGGGCACCCTTGAGTCCCCAACCTGCCTGCTCTAAGTGGGTTCTGCCATCTGTGCGTCAAGACAAAACGTATAAAACTTTAATAAAAAGGGACTTTAATACAGTGAATATACAATATGGAACACAAAGAATATAACTTCTAAATCAAACACCTGAAGTCACCCATCCCGTCGTGGGCAAAAGTCCACCCAAAGGGACTGGCCCAAAGCAAGGCCTGAAAGCTGCCACTAGACTAAAGCACCTTCTGGCCAGGGCCCATGGAAAAGCGTCAGAAATGGCCAGACAAGTCTGGGAGGAAAAGAGCAAAATCAAATCAATATAAACACTGCCATGGTCACCTCCCTACAGGTCTCTCACCCACATCTGCCTTAGCCAGTCCAGGGTCAGGGAACAAGCATGGTTTGTTCAACACATGCTTGCTGCTCCATGTGGCTTCCTCAGGTCTCCTACTTGTTCCCCACCCAGGTTCCTTCTCTTTTTTTCCCCTTGATTCCTTCTCTCCTCAGCTTGTCTCCTTTTTCTCTGTTCAGCTCCACCCTCCTTCTGGGTGGGGCAGGGAACCAGGAGCTTCCCCTTTTCCTAGGGACCACCCTGTTACACTATCTTTGGGACTCGAGGGTAGGGAATAAATTTTTTTTTTGTAGTTTTCCATGTTTCATTCACAGGCACAGAGTTTAGCACAAAATCTAGCCTCCTGTTCATACTAACCAAATGTTCATGAATGAAAGCAAATATGTGATTTCCTCGACAACAAAGCAAATTTTGCTACAATTGAAGGGGTCATATTGCAAAAAGGGTGTGGGTACCAAAGTGTTGATAAAGCCACACAGTTCAAAAGTTATGATTTGTAGAAAAACTAACATCTGCGTACTTTTACATTTTTTGAATAGACTTTAGCAAATTAATAATTTAACAAGTTCTACTATAAAGTACTTTTGACACTAGAAAATATTTTTCCCTGAAATGTGTGTGGGTCTGTTAATCTTAAGCAAAGTGTTCCGTCAACATCATTGTTACCTGCACTTCTCTATTCCTATACAAGGTCAGAACTGCCTGCTCAATCAGTCATAGCTAAAGGCATCTTTCAAATCAATCAAGAGCAGAAATCCTTGATCACCCTGGGGAGGGTGTGCATGGTGAGGTGCGACCAAGAGGACTCATACATCAGGAGGTGTGATGGGAATGCCCAGGGGGCCCAGGACCATTGTGTGGTAAGGGACCCCAGAAGCTGTTCAGTGGAATGCCTTGTTGATAAGATTAGAACCATGGCCTGGGGGCTGGAGTCTGGTTTCTATGGCAACACTTGATCATCAAGCAGATAAGAACTATCTGGTCAGCAGACTCAGGAACCATAACCCCCAAAGCCCTAGAAGACAAAGTCACATTCTTTAGTTCCACCCATTTTCTCCTGGTTCTCCTACACACACTCCCTCCCCCCCCCCATGCTGTTTGATGATTCTGTCAGTAAGGAGGCCAAGGTCCTGCTTGTTCAGTAGCATCCTGCATTGTGCAGCCTGCACAGACTAAAGCGACTCTGTATTAACGGTTTCTTAAGATTTCTTAGGTTCTTCAAAAGCTGTAACAATGTTAGTATGCAGCTTAAGCACCATTTTAACCAGGAAGAGGGGGTGGGGAGACAGCCAAGGGGTCTATATTTCTCTGGCTCTTTACCATTTCTCTCTTTTTTTTTTTTTTTAAGATTTGTTTATTTATGCATTCTACTGGGGTACAAGCCAGAGGTGTAGGGGCAGTGAGAGGCTTCACCAGAGACAGAGTGTGGGAAAAGTTCAGAGGTACACTGCTGAAGGTGTTATGGGGCACCCCAATTCTGTTAGAGGACAGGGGGAGAGGGACACCCCTGAAGCCCCAAAACCTGCGTGCTCTAAGTGGGTTCTGCCATCCGCCGCAACAAGACAAAACATATAAAACTTTAATGAAAAGGGACTTTAATACAGTAAATATACAATACGGAACACAAAGAATATAACTTCTAAATCAAACACCTGAAGTGACCCATCCCTTCGTGGGCAAAAGTCCACCCAAAAGGGATTGGCCCAAAGCAAGGCCTGAAAGCTGCCACAAGACTAAAGCACCTTCTGGCCAGGACCCGTGGAAAAGTGTCAGACATGGCCAGACAAATCTAAGAGCAAAAGAGCAACATCAAAATCAATATAAACACTGTCATGGTCACCTCCCTACGGGTACCTCACCCACATCTGCCTTCACCAGTCCAGGGTCAGGAAGCAAGCACCGTTTCTTCATCACATGCTTGCTGCTCCATGTGGCTTCCTCAGGTCTCCTCCTTCCCGCTTCCTTCACTCCTCTTCTCTCCTTTTTCTCTGCTCAGCTCCACCCTCCTTCTGGGTGGGGCAGGGAACTTGGAACTTCCCTTTTTACTAGGGACCACCCTGTTACAAAGGGAGAAATGGGCAGGCCAGGAGAGGTCAGCTGCACCATGTGGGTCACCTCCGGGGAGGGGATCGAACTTACACAGAAGCGGCTGCGGCCAGCTTGCAGTGCTGCATCCTAACTCATTGTGCCACTGGGGAGGGCCACCATTTCTCATTTAATCCTCACAAACACCTGCCATGTCGCGATTACTATTAGTTTGCTGGAGATGCCAGGACATAAACTGTAGACTAGAAGCTTAAACAACAGAAGTATATTTCCTCACAACCCTGGAGGCTGGAAGTCCCAGCTCAAGGTGTCTGTCACAGGCTTGGTTTCTTCTGAGGTCCTCAGGTTGTATTCTTCCTACTGAGTCATCCCACAGACACCCCTCTGTCCACACACCTGTCATGTCTCTTTCTGTTATCCTGAGGACACCAGTCTTCAGGTCAGAGCCCACCAATCATCTTTCTTTTGAACTTACTTTCCTCTCCAAGGAACTAGGGAGTTAGGACTGTAACATATGAATTGGGGGAAGGACACAATTCAAGCCATAGTAGTTTTTGTTGTTGTTAATTTTCTTTTCTTTTCTTTTCTTTTTTAAAGATTTATTTATTTGTACATATAGAACTGGAGTACAGGCCAGAGGCTCAGGGGTGGCGAGAGGCTTCACCAGAGACAGTGGGGAGCAGAACAGGCAGATTGACAAGTCCACTGCTGAGGGGAGTAGCGGGCGGGTCAGGAAAGGTCTGCCGCGCCATGTGGTCACCTCCGGGGCAGGCGGGAATCCAACTCATGCGTAAGTGGCTTCAGCTTCTCTGCAGCGCTTTAACCTGCTGCGCCACCAGGGAGGGCCTGTTGTTAATTTTCTTAACTCCATTTTTTTTTTTCTGCCAGTGGTGATATCAACCCTGGAGAACTTCAGTATCCTGTCTAGGGTCGCATCATTTGGAAATGGCACAGTCTGGATTGAATCTAGAATATTCTCACACTCTCTCTCCTACAGGGCATGCCAGTTTCCTGTTTTCCCCTGTCTCCACACTAGCAGATACATTTCCTGTCTGATCTCTTGATGAGTAGGACAACATCCTCTCCGCTAATCAGCTCTTGATGTTGTTGAGAACAGCAAAAACGTTTGTTGTTGTTGTTTTACTTTAGTATTCGTGAAGGTTTTCTTTGAGCCTGCAATGCTTAAATTTGGTTGTATTTATTTCTGTAGTAACTCAAGATTTTTGCTCTTTTCCTTCTTTAGGGAAATAGACATGGGCTAACACAAGTTATAAAGTGTGGAAGAGGAAGATTGTAAATTCGTGTCCTGATTTCCCTTCTCTGTGGCACACATTGCCTTTCCTAGTTGGCTTTTCTTATTTTGTACTATTATCCTGAAGATTTAGCTGCTCCCCAATCTCCCACTCCCACCACCTCCTTTCCCCCTCATTCCACCTTTCTTTGACCTTTTCCTCCATAGTGATATCTGGAGTCAGTCCCTTAGGAAGATTGGAAGGCTCACTTTAAGCCAATCGGCAGTGGTGAATCAGCAGGTGATTCAAATGTCTTCTGACACCCAAGTTGTAATTGACATCTTAAGGGGCACACCTATCTCATTTGCCATCTTCTTTCTTTTTTATTTATTTATGCATATAAAAACTGGGGTACAAGCCAGAGGTGCAGAAGGTGAGAGGATCTACCAGAGACAGAGTAGGGAGCAGAGAGGCAGGCCCACTGAAGTACTCTGCTGAAGGGAGCAGCAGGCAGGTCAGGAGAGGCCTGCCACACCATGTGGGTCAGCTCCCTGACTGAGATCGAACCCAGGCCAAAGTGGCTGGCAATAGCTCGACAGCACTGTGTCCCCAATGCATGTGTCACTAAGGAGGCCCCCATTTGCATCTTCTTAATACAGTAAAAGTTTTTGCTTACCTGTCACTAAGATTAATAATGAAACACTCTCTTCAGGGTGGCTGATGGAGAATGATGGAGAATGTCCCTTTACCTGCCCCCCACCCCTTTCGAAACCCAGTAGGGGGAATGAATACATAAACAGGTTCTGGCTGCGTGGGCTATTTTGTTAAGCAAGTTTAAGACATCTGATCAGGCAGGACTGGCTTCTTACTACTTACATGGAGAAACCATTTTATATCTAATTTAAAATTCAAAGACTTGTTTTCATAGGCATTAGATGTCCATTTAGAATGCAGGATCTAGCTGACCACTCCACCCACCCCTCTTGGAACAGGTTCTCCAGGCCATCAGCATTTTTCTGTGGTGCCCGGGTGATGCTGAGTTTCATTAAGCTGGCTATTTTAGGCAGCTCTGTTACAACAGTGGCTACCTTTGCACATGGGGACTAAAATAATAATGCCATTTAATATATAATTAAGAAAAGGCCATTTTCACTTTATTGGTGTCTAGCTGAAAGCAATGCCAAATAGCCCGTGTCTAAAGGGAAGAAGCAGAAAGAAACTGCAGACTGTGGAGACTTTGTCTTTGCCTCTGAATCCATAAAGGTTCAAGAACAATGGTTTCTGACCATCCTAAATGAAATGAAAGATTTGAGAGCAGTTTCATGATGAGGAAAAGCATCCATTTTGTGACCTGACTGGATGTTATTAAACAAGGGTTTAATGACCAAGAGCTATGCAGGAGAAAAATGAGCATGAATCTTTATACTGGCTTGGGAAAACCACTTATAGTTGAGCATAACACATGTAAAGTAGCTTCGGTAAATCAAATCGAACCAAGCCAAACATATTAAAGAACTGCTACTCAAGTCTAAGAATTTGAGAGCTGTCAGGTAAGATACCCAATAACTGAAGTATTTGGATAACCAAAGTCCGTGATAAAATATTTATCCATGTCTTGGCTGATCAATCTCCCACCGCTTCCCATTTGGAATATCCCAGCTCAGCAAGGACCAGATTGCTAAGCTTTTCCTACAGGGATAGAAACACTGTTTGGTGTATTAGTGTATTCTGCATGAGAGTCGTAGCATAACATTTAATAGACCTACATTTAAGTCCAATAAGGTAGTTACTAGCCACCTGTTGCTACTGACATGGCACACTTAATCAATAAACACTAAATAACATTAAAAAAATTCTCTTCTTCAACCTCACTAGTCCTGTGCCAAAAGTTCATCAGCTCTGTGTGATTAACGGCTATCTATTAGATAGGTAGACAGACAATATTCCCATTGTTACAAAAGGTTCTATTAGAGTTCCTCCACTATATCAGCATAAGCCTGGCCATACAAAAACCTGAACTAACTGCACAAGGTCACCTATAATGTGCATAATAAATATTATTTTATCTATTACATATATGATTATATTTCTGAAATGAACAGTGTGACATATAACAACTCACTGTTTATGGGACAGTATTAAATGAAAACTCTCTATCCACAAGAGTTTGAGAATAGTTCAACTCAACAAAAATATTATTGAATGCCTACTATGTGCCAGAAATGTGTTGCCTACTATGTGCCAGAAATGTGTTATCTACTAGAGGTAGCAAAATCAAGCTTCTGTGTTGTCTTGTACTGGGAACACTAGTATTGCTAAGCATTGCTATTGCTAAGCTGAAAGATAAGTCAGCTTGCTGGGGCTGGGAATATCAGCTGAGTTAATGTCACAGAGTCTGTATATGTGGTGGGAAGTTATTTCGAGAACTTGTGAGTTTAATAACAATAAAACGATGGTCACATGAATACTGAATCAAGACATGAAATGTAAAGAGGTATTGAATCTAATGGGGATATTGACTTACGAGGCAGGGAAATAGCAAAGTAATAATAAAGAGTCAGCAGACTGGAGGGCGCTGGGAGGAGTCTTCTTTCACACAGTGTTGAATCCTATCTAGAATAAGCTAGTGCTTTTGCCATAATAAAACTAGCAGAGTAACTGGAATCCCAAAGGGGGCACAGTCTCGTCAGACCCCTGTCTTATCGATACTCAATGCTCATAAAACACCTTGAGGATAAATATAATTATTGCAGTGGTTCCCAAATTTTAGTGAGCATAAGAATTCCAAAGGAATTTGTTATCATTAAAGATTCCCTGGGTAAGTCCCTACCCAACCCCAGTAGATTTGTGATGAGGACAATCATTTGCATTTTTAACAAGCATCCCAGGTATTTCTGATGTAGGTGAGCCCATTGACCAATGTTTGAGAAATACTAGTTGATCAGAACAATGGAATGGGGAAGAAAGAAACCAGGTCACTGGAAGATTTGTCAGTCCCCTTTCAAAAGAAGAAAAGGATATGCAAAATGAGTATTTTTTTTTTTTTATAAATATTGATTCTCTGGCAATATCCAGAGAAATTTGCATTAAAGGCAAATTGCAAATGGATTCCAGAAATTAGCCTCGACTGGGGTAACTGGACTGACTTTATGGAGAATACTGGCTAAGAGGGAAATAAGAATTTGCCCTTGAACGTTTATTTAATTTGCAAGACATTTATCAGCTATAATTTGCTTAGTTTTCCAGTTGGAGGTTGGCACACAAGAGTTCTGAATGGGAAACTGGGTTTCTATTGCAGCCAGTAAGCCGCCTCTTCAGTAGTTCTGAAAGACCCTTTCCAAGTTCCCTGGAGGGATAATTTCCCCTTGAGATGAACAGGCAGCTCAGTGTCCTCCTCATCCACCATTCCTAGCCTGTGATACACTTTCTTTCTGGCTAAAATGAAGGATTCGGTAAGGCTGGATCTTCATGGAGGAGTAGCCAACTGGACCAGAGATTGCAACAAGATGGCTGCCGTAGCTTCCTGTTTTGTATCTCCGGGGATAAAAAAGAATAGACAGGGCTTCTGGGGCCTTGGAATGGAACACAGAAAAGAGGTTACAAGAGGCAAGTTGCTTTGAATCTCTGTGCCTCCTTCTGCTTGATCTAGGACAACCCTTTTCATTCCATCTAATTTAGTTATTCAGTTCTTAAATAAATCGTGATTGTTCCCTAATGGGTGGATGGCAGGTGCAAGGAGGACTGGTTAGACAGGGAGTCTTGGAGAGGGTTTTAAGGGATGATATTACTAAAGAGGAGTGGAGAACAGGCTGGCCTTCCAGATGCCTGCTGGGAAGGAAAAGGTCAGGCTGATATAGACAGAGGTGCTACCTCAGGAGACAATAGAGCATGAAATTTCTCTTATAAATGCTGAAAATCTCACCAGGAGCCTCGTTGTTATTACCCTAGGTGGAGGTCCATCTTCCTCCTCTGCCTGGGACTAATATGTGGGCCCTCTTTCCTACTAGACAGAAAGCAACAGCTTAGTCCCGGCAACTGAAGACATGGCTGCCGAGGGGGTCCCCACAACTCCATCCTCAGGAAAGGAACACAGGGGGCTTCCTGGTCCCGGAAGTGAAGTTCTGGGTTACAGGCACCTTTAGACTCAGCTGAGGGAGGCAACTCTCTGGTATCCCATACTAGGATCGGCAGACAGAGGGCTAGACCAGGGAAATTCTGGACTGAGTAGGAGGAAGTACAGTGGTTGATGGAGGCTTGAGGAGGAAGAAGGGGCCAGGGAATCAGATGCTCTCCCTTGGGATACCTGTTCTCAAAGGTTACCTTTAAGACATTTCCTTCTCCAGCCTCCTCAGTACCAAATTTATCGTGTGACTCATATGAAAAGTCACCTCACTCAACAGCAGAGTCACGCAGGCCCTGCAGGCCCACAGCTGGGCAGTTCATGTTGTCTGGGTTTCAACTGGAGGAAACTCTATCCATAGAACAGAATAAAAAAATCTCAACAGGGGCTATTTATATCTCCTGGAAACTCAGTCACTATGGCAGTGGTTCTCAAAGTGTCACCCTGGATCAGCATAGTGTCAGCATCAGCAGGGAAATGATTAGAAATAAAAATTCCTGCACCCATCCCATGAACTGAATCAGACCCTGGATCTTACCTGCAAGATCTTACCCGCAAGCCTTAGGAAGGTCTGACACCTATCTCACCAGAAAAGTGCCCTCCCCCAGAGTTCTGCAAGCCCTCTTCTCCTCACACTAGCCAGCTTAAAGTTGGTTTAAATTTTGGAATTTTAGGAATGGGAGGGGGATGGTCTCCACCCACCTCAGCTTGGCTTCCCTTGAAACACTCCGTACCACCCTCTCCTCACTCATTGCAAGAGCTGTTAGTACAAAAATAAAAGCAGTTTTAATAGTAAGGAAAAGCCACTGCAGATGCCACATTCAAATCAGAGTTTTGTAAAAGGTATATTCTGAGGGGATTTGCAGATGAATTTTACAAATTCCCTCCACCAGGGCAGCAGTCCCCCTCCATGGGTGGGGGTGCTCCCAGCTGGCCTGCCTCCCATTGCCAGCACACCTCTCTCCTGCTTCCTTCCTGCCCACGCTACCCCAGGGAGAAGACACCTTGTTTCTTCCTACTGCTGACCAAGCGACACTTCCCCTCCTGTGACTTTCCTTGTGCTCCTAATGGATAAAGCTGTTTTGGTGTGACACTCGCCATAGCTAAAGACAACATTCTTTTTTTTTTAAATTTTTTAATTTATGCATTCAAGAACTGGGGTACAGGCCAGAGGTGCAGGGGCGGTGAGAGAATTCACCAAAGACAGTGGGGAGCAGAACAGGCAGATATACTGAAATACACTGCTGAGGGGAGCAGCCAGAGCGACAGGAGAGTTCTGCTGTGTCATGTGGATCACCTCCCTGGCCAGGGATAGAGCTCAGGCCCTACCCATGATAGGGCTGAGACTTAGCCCCTAGGCCACCAGGGAGGTCCCTTTGATTGCAAACAGGTTTCAGGACATCTCTGACTCTGCTCTTTAGGATTTCAGGGCGCTAGAGGGCAGCATGATGGAACATGGAAAGGCAAGCGAATGTTTTGTCAGCTGAATTCAATCTCCACAAGTTCCCTGACTTCTGGAAACTATTTACAGAATTGGGCATTTGAAATTGGGGCACCTTTTTATAACTGAAAATATTTTGGGACTGTAAAATTTTCATCTAGAATTTAAATTCTCCTTGATCTGCTAGTGTCTCCCTCTCCCCATTTCCTAGCCTTCTTCTGAAGTTCCTAGAAAGCAAGGAAACATTAGTGAGAGAAAAATAAAAAAGTAAACAAACATTCAAGGCCTTATGCTGGCCAAAGGCTTGGGGATCTATACCTGACTTTCCCAAGTTCCATTTCAAATTTGAATGCCAACCCTGTCGAACTGAAGAGTCAGTTCTCAGCTGTAGGCTCTACCATCTGTGGATTTCCATTTTTTCTTCCTAAGCTCCCCACCCACTGCCTGGATGGCCACATTCCCCTGCACAGATGCCTCGTCACCTGATTTTGGCACACGCCTTCCAAGCTATGACCTTAGACTAGTGGAGAGGAATTGCCACCTCCTCCCTTCACAGCTGGCAGCCTGGTGCTTCTCTGATGGAATCCCACAGCCCTCCACCTCAGGGCGTCCTCTGGTCATGACATTACATATATGATCAGTAGGAGCAGTGTTGGGTGCTGCCCAGCAAATTTGAATGTGTGAGAAAGTATTGCTACTGGCTGACTCTGTAGAGAGGCTGACTGGAAAGTGACGCATACGGCCTTGGTCCCTGGAGAGGTGTTGTGCTGGAGCAGGACGCACTCCTCGAAAAAAGCCAGCCACACTGCTGTAAAAACAAGAGGAAGCGGCCCTCCCTGGTGGCGCAG
>NW_004567134.1:10884992-10894295 GCF_000260355.1 Condylura cristata | reverse complement strand
CAGGAAACAAGCCCGGTTTCTTCCTCACATGCTTGCTGCTCCATGTGGCTTCCTCATGTCTCCTTGTTCTCCACCCAACTTCCTTCTCTTCTTCTCCCTTGATTCCTTCTCTCCTCAGCTTGTCTCCTTTTTGTCTGCTCAGCTCCACCCTCCTTCCTGGTGGGGCACGGAACCTGGAGCTTCCCCTTTTCCTAGGGACCACCTTGTTACACTTAGAGAATTGTATTCTTCCCAGCAACATTAACCTAATGCATTGACTTGCTGTATCCAGGTGATAGAATAAAGGGATTTTAAACAGAAATAGTTTCTTACAGAGCTATTAAATATTTGATTATTTCCTTATGGTTTATATTCCACAGATTTCCATGTGGGATTGAGGTATTAAAAAATTGAAAAACTAAAAGAGGATCAAAAACTATGTAAAAAAAATAGGCTAAACATTAAAATTAATTTATGACAATGAATGAATAAATAGTAAATTTGCTCAGAGCTTGATTCTGGAATATGCTGTCCTACAGCCTTGTCTATGGTTGACATAGCTTTGAAAATGTCTAAGCCGGAATCTTAAGTCTTGCTTCCGGGAATATGTACTTCCAACTCCTTTAAGATAAAGCTTCTCAGCATATTTAGAATGTTACTTAGAAGATTTATTTCAAACGAAATGCTTGAAGGTGGAGGGGTCTTAAGAGATCACCGGTTCTGGTTCTGTCATTTTGCAGATGAAAGATGGAACATCCAAAGAAATATAGGGATTACCCAGAGGTCAGGCTGGTTGAGCAGAGTGGGGTTGATTTCTAGCTCAGTGTTCTTTCTCTAAGATTGTTCATAGATCTGAAGTTTTCGGAGTTACTATGCAACAGTGTTTAATGAGAAATGTGAAGTGTAATGTTTGCTACAGCAGGGCCAACAGTTTCTCTTGAAGATTTTTAAGATGTAAACTACAAAGTAATTACTGAAAATGTTATAGGGCAGGGAGAGAGGCACCCCAGAGCCCCCAAACCTGTCTGCTCTAAATCAGTTCTACTATCCACCGCATCAAGACAAAACATATAAGACCTTCAATGGGAGGGAATACAATCAGTGTGCATTACAGAAAAGACAAAGAATATAGTTTCTAAAATAAACACCCAAAGTTACCCATCCCCTTCCTTATGATAAAGCATGGATAACAGTTTCATTCTCACTGGGTTGTCCTAAGGATTCAACAAATTAACATTTGTAACGAGCTTAGACTCTTGCAAGGTAAGTTATAAGAGCAATTTGTGTTAAATACAATTATAACATTTCAATAGCTATTTGTTTTGATGAGCAGTAGGAAGAAATACAACTGGCATGATTTCAAGAATATTTTTACTTTGGATGAAGCAGAATAAAAAAAAACAGTGGGTTGCTTTCAAGATAAATACTTAGTAAATAATTAGTAGAGGAAGTATTTTTAAATGTTAAAAAAAATCTAACAGTGGAAAATGAGGATTCAGTTTGGGAAGTATGCAAGAGAAAAGCAAGGCAGTATCTAGGGTGATAACCAACCCAATTTGGTTTCCTGAGGGATTTCCTGAAAAGAGGGGTTCCTGGAACACAAGACTTTCTATGCTTAAAGTGTAACAGGTCCAGGTTTCATGGACTCCACCCCCACTCCAGATGCTGGAACTCCAAATCCCATCAGTACCAAGGAGAAGCACGCCGGGACGTGAGGGCGGAGCTGAGCAGCCAGGTTGGGATAAAACCGGACATGTGGGCTCTGGGGGGCTCTTGGCCTGGTGGTTTGCGGCTGATGGTTTTGGCGCTCAGTCGGTTTTCAGCGGCCGGTGGAGTCCAAGTCAGTAAGACATCCTAGTTAACCTGTGTTTCTCTCCCTCTTTCCCTGGGTTATTCCTTTACCTTTCTCCTTATAAATAAACCCATTATTTAACCTTTTGAGTGTGTCCACAATACGATTGAATCATAAGCGCGCGGGTGAAGACCCACAGACAGGCAACCCAATTCACATTGGGGTGCCCTGTAACAAAAGCACAAGACTCCCCAGCAAATTAGCATCTTCTTTCCAGCTACATATAACGACAGTTTGATATGCATATTAATTAACCTCCTACACTGTTCCCCCGCACTGGGATTCCAAGGTGCCCCCTGCTCTGAGAGTGGAGCCCTGGTCTCATCCGGCTACCCACGTGTCTGTGATTGTAAGCCAGCTCTTCAGCTTCCCTCCATCTGTGTGTCTTGGTCTGGCAAAAGAAGTGTTTGGAAGAAATGATCTCTAAAGCCCTTCCTGCGCCGAGGTTCTCTGATAGGAGAGGCAAGCAGTAGATTCTGCTGGTGCTACTGTAACAGGTACAGGTTTCATGGTCTCCGCCCTCATGTCCCAGCCTGCTGCTTCTTGCTATTGATGGGATTAGTAGTTCCAGTATCTGGAGTGGGGGCGGAGTCCATGAAATCTGTACCTGTTACAATTCAATCTCCACTCCCACTGATGCCCAGGGTGAAGAACAATGAGCAGAGGTTGCTTTGTTCTATTTTTGAGGCTCTCAATTCCATCCTGAAGTAGGGAAGAAAAGGGGTGGACTGGAGTCTTTCTTTTCCTGGGCTCTTCATCACCAGAACATTAACACAAAATAACCATCCCAAATTTAGGATTTTTTTGAATACTGTGCGTGGCCTGGGAAATCAGCAGACGAGAGAGTTCCCAACAGGTTTAAACATGTAGGATTTCCATAAGAAACCTCAGAACAATTTATTAGGGTGAGCAGAGATGTTTATGAGCCAAGAAACACAGGTTGTTCCAATTATGGTGCTGTTTGGATGTTGAAAAGGAGTCTGGTGGTAGGAACAGGATAAAGAATGTACTCGCTTGATTAAGGGACTCTTGTTTGGAACTTAGCTTCTCTTTATTCAATGACCTTTTGGAGCTGACACTATTTCAAGTTTCAGGCAAGTCATGTTACATAAGAGTTTAACTCACTGACCATCTGTTTTTGTATGACTAAAATTATCTTACAGTTGTGGCTTGGAAAAACTACCTCATACAAATCACTATTACTTTTTAAATGTTTTTTTTAGAGATTTATTTATTTATGCATACAAGAGCTGGTGTGCAGGCCAGAGCTGGGGGTGAGAGAATTCACCGGAGACAGTGGGGAGCAGAACAGGCAGATTGACTGAAATACACTGCTGAGGGGAGCAGTGGGGAGACAGGAGAAGTCTACCTCACCACGTGGGTTACTTCCCTGGCCGGGGATTGAACTCATGCTGCAGTGGCTGAGCCTAATCTCATACTGCTGCATCTTAACCCCTTGTGACACCAGGGGGAGCCTTTCACCAAATCATTATTGATATGTTTTTTTTTTTTCCCCATAATCAATTTAACATAGCTATCTATTGACTGCCAGTTATGAACACAGATCTGACAAGTCATGAAGAGGAAAAATAATCCTAGTGGCTGGGAGCCCTGATTAAGGTAAGAATGGAAAGTACCCCAACATCCACATTATATTGATGTTGCCACTTGTGGAAAGCCAGGTGAATTTTACCTGGAACTGAAGTTTGATTTATGACATATATGGTAGCCAGGAGATACATTGGATATTGGGAAGTCTAAGAAGAGTTTCTTGACTTGCAGAACTTAGTTGTCAGAAGTCCTGTCCTTTGTTTCCATAATAAACTTCTCCTAGGGCTGATAATGCCAAGACTTCTTCCAGGCTACAGTCTAATTATAGCTTTCTAAGCCATTGGAGGGCAGATAGAAGGGCATGTATAGAGAGAGATAGTCTATAAAAAGAATTATTATCCATGTGGGGGTATAGCTCAGGGGTAGAGCATTTGACTGCAGATCAAGAGGTCCCTGGTTCAAATCCAGGTGCCCCCTACTTTCGCTTTTGCTTTAGCTTTAGAAGAAGATGGCTTGACACCATCACCTATAGCTCACACCTGGTTGATTAATAACCAGGATTCAAGATGAACAGGTTGAGCATGCACCCAGGCTCTTGGCATTAGTTATCTCCTCCATTTCTCACGACACCTTTACAAAACACTATCAGTATCTCCATTTTACAAGAGGAGCCTGATACCTGGAGATGCTCAGGAATTGGCTCAAGGTCAAAGGCTGCAAAGGTCAGGTTTAGGATTTGAACGCTTACTGTCTCCGTGATGTCATTCTCGCACTCAGCGTTGTGACAAAATTCCAATAGCCATGCTTACAAGGTGCTGCGGCCATCTGAGTTTTAAAACCTTTTAGCTACAAGGCCAACCCGGCAGCTTAGTGACTGTGCCCACACTTGACAAGGCTCTTGGGAAAGCCAGGGAACAGGGTCTTTATTCACAGAACATCACTTGGCATTAACTTCAGGACGGGCCTGAAGCTTAGTGATCAGCTCTCCTTCCCTGCTTTCAAATTAGAGGATGTTCCATTTCCATTACCTTTCTGCTCCCAATTCATGTAGCTGAGCACCCCTGTATTGGGTATCTTCCTTCCAGCCCCAGGCTGAGGTCAGAGGTGAGTGGGGTGTGGAGAGGATGGGTTCTTCTGAGCTAGCCTGGCTGGGTTGCGGGGATGGGGTGTGTTTACCAAGTCTGGTGTTGCCCCAGACAGCCTCTCACCAGCGTCAGAGGTGTTCAAAGGTGAATTTTGGACTCTGGGATGGCCAGTTTTTAAAACTCTAAAATGGGGTGATTCATCCTAGAAGAGGTCCCCCCTGAATATCTAATGATACTATGTACAATAAACAGTACAGGCACATACCTGCATATCATCCAGAGTTGTTTACAAGCCTTTGAGTCCAATTGTAGAAACCCAATTAAGATCTGCTAGTACTTAGCATGTCTTACACTTATTGGTGGTCCATAATACGTAAAACATTCATAGATGTGTCCAGCGTTTTATGGGCAAGTGGTGGTATATTTTAAAAGTAGAGAATTAGACTGAGAATACAGCACTGAATTTCTAGGTGTGGGGGAGAGAATGAGAAGACAGCCCTGGGAAGAGCCAGAGGTGGTGCGGCTGAAAGGGAAATGGGGCTAAGCCTAACTCTAGCGCAGCCATAAGAGTTTATGAAATGTGACTTACTCATAAAAGTAGAATAAGCATTTATAGGAGGCACATTGTTGTGACGGGGGCATAGCTCAGTGGTAGAGCATTTGACTGCAGATCAAGAGGTCCCTGGTTCAAATCCAGGTGCTCCCTTCCTGATCTTTTGCTTCTCTAGACATTTCATTAAATAACTGGGCTCAGGGTATGGCACAGGCAAGATGTCTAAGGGCTCAGAATGTGAGGAGATCGTACATTGGGGTCCATGCCAGCTTGATGGCTCATTCATTCCCTCACAGTAGAGCTATGTGCTCACACAACTCACCCCCCCTCCCCCACCCCCCACAAGTCCAGTCACACACCCACACACCTCTACCACATTCACACCTCCCCACACCTACAAATACTCACGTGCTTTCTCACAGGTACCTTTTACTCTCCTTTGCCATATTCAATTTTACTAACCTTTCTGTCTTCCTTTCTTCCAACTTTGTTGTTGTTTTCAGCTAGAGCCCTTTCTACTTCTTTTGTTCAGGCTAAGTTGGAAATGCCAGAGAGTGAATGGCCCCTGAGGCAACGTTATAACAATGAGTGACAGAGTTGATGTTTACCCAGATTCCTTGCCTTTCGGTGGATGAGAAGCCACAGCGCAGCCTACCTGGGCTCCAGAGTTCCCCACCAACTGTGGTTGCCCAGCAGCGGGCATTTGCATAAGAAGGCAGCATTTCTGGGCGCTTTCCCTCTGTTGTCTCCCTTCACCTCTAGGTGACCTGGACTCATCTCCCTAGTGAGCTACTGGAACTGAATTCTTGACTCAGTTTGCTTCTGTGGAAACCCAAACCAAGGCTTTGTCAAATGTCTGAGTTCATTTTAAAGATCTAATTGACTTTATTAAATGATTTCTGAATCAGGCAGCTCTGATCTAGCAAGTAAGTAAACAGGGGCTCCTTAAAGCTGTCCAAGATAAAAGGTTTTATATGCAAAAGAGGGCAAGAGAAGGGAAGAGGAAATTGTTTTAGCCTCAGGTAGCCTAGTTAAGGGAAGTGGAAAAAGGATTTGTGACTGATTGGCTCATTTTCTTTTGAGGCGGGTGGACAAGATTATCTCTTTGGTACTGATCAGAAATCTCCACTCTGGGGTTAGTGACTTACTTTTTTTTTTTTTTCCTTTTATAACAGTTTATTTTTTCTTCATTTTGTACATTTTTTTTTCATCTCAATTGTAATCCCGCGGGTTTCCCATCACCAAGTCACCCGTGTGCCATCACCATAGTCCCGTGCACTTCCCTCCCCACCCCACTGACTTACTTTTTAACTTCATCCTAAGACATAAGTCTTATGAAGTATTTTTAAAAGCTTCATAATGTATTCTGTACATGATATTAAATATTTAAACCTTTTCTAAAATAGATGAGCTTTACATGTTGCATGGACTTTATCACCTAGATAATAAAAATAATATGCTGTTTTTTCAGTTGTTTTCAGCTTTCCCACCTAACTGTAATCAACCTGGCACTAAATAGAGCAAGACAGGACTGACCTTTGGGGTCAGAGTTTTGAATAAATAAGCCACAGATGGGCTATTAGCATGCATGACAGGGAGGAGATAATCTACCTAGAGATTTCCCAACCTCCCTCTGTTTGATGTTCTTTAAAGGTTGCTGTATAGAGGGGATTCTTATGGGGGGGAAAGTCAAAGGAATCTCAACTGTATTCTACTTTAAAAGAAAATGAATTGCAACCAGGCTTTTATTAAACAAGGTACCATCTTGGGTTCGTTTCTTTTTGAAAAGGAGTGATAACCACAGTTCATTATGTGGTGTTTGGCCATCTGGGGCAAATTTGGCTTTTTGTTTTACTCTGGGGCAAATTTGGCTTCCTCCTTATAAGAGGATATACCTCATCTACAGTTTGGATAACTTCTAAAGTTTTATTCTAGTTCCCCGAGTGATTTGGAACCAGTTAACTACCTCTGTAAACTCTGGGTTATTTTTTAATTTGTACATTGGGGATAATAATAGCATGTTCCTTATTAAGTTTGATGTCAGAATTACATAATATAATTAATATAATAGACTATGTTCAATAAATGAGAGCTATTATTTCATAGAGGCCTCATTTCCAATGGTGAAAGGAGTAACAGAGCTAAGAGTGGGTTTAAGAAATAGGAAGGAGTTTGGGTATGTCTCATTAGATCCAGATGACTCATCGATTAGACAGATGTCTCACTAGAGCCACGGATCTTGATTGGCCATGGCTGGGGACTCGAAGGAGGTTGCACTCAAGTTGTGGACTAGATGAAGGGTTTACTGCCAGTGGACATGTGGCTTTCAAGGTGTCTCACTCACACTGTTGATCAGCTAAGGCTGCTGCGATGAGAGGGAGGCCTCATTCAGCTCCCTGACATCAAGACTTCCTCATCGGGCAGCTTGAGTATCCTTATATGTGGCCAGCTTTTCCTGCCAAGAGAGGAAGTCATGCTTCTTCCAGCCTACTCCCTGTGGTCATAAGCCATCATTTCTGTCACATTTTGTTGTAAGAATCAAGTCAGTAAGAATATGCCACACTCATGGGGGCAGGAATTAGGCTCAACTTCTGAAGGAAGGAATGTCAAAGAATTTGTGGCCCCCTTTATAGATCACCAGAGTTGCTTTTTGGGTAACACTTCCTATACTACACCACCCAGTTCTTAAGCTGCTCCACTCTGCTGGCCCATTGTAGAAGATTCCCGAGACTGACTTTTGTCTTTGGTTAGTTGTCTTGTACCATCTACCAAGTGGATAGCCCTTCTTATTGATTTTCAGGACTCAATCCAGATTGATAGCAATATCCAAGGGGTTTTATACTTATAAAGACTAAGATTCAACCACTTATTGAACATTTACTATATAAATTGATAGTGGGTGAACCCCATTATTCCCTAACTGATAAGTCCTAATATAACTGAAGCCTTTGTCCATATGAGATTGAGTTCACAAATTTGGACTTCTTGTATGCTAACCAGGTGAGGGGTTGCAGGAGAAAGGCTGTTAGACCCTTCTACAAAGTTGCTACACTGTGAGGGTGAATAGAAGCCGAAATCCAGCCCACATTCCACCAACCAAACCAGTCTGGACTATGTCTACAGAAAAAGGGAGCCTTCTCTCTCATTGCACAGGCTTACCATTCACTTGCAGAGTTTTGAGCCCTCAGGGCTGGGCCCACCAGACTGGGTATGTTTCCTAATTTCCAGGAGGTACATGTGAGATTGGTGTGGTCCTGTTTGGGCTTCCTTTTGTCACACACAGCAGATACTCTACTCAAACTGGGTTTTAGTAAAATAAGAATCAGGAAAAAAAAATCTAGGTTTTATATTTGGCTTTAAGTAAGGCTACAGCCAGGTACCCTAGTCATGTTACCAGGAACATGTGTCTCTCATTTTCATGATTCTGCTTTTTCTCTGTGCTGACACTGTTTTTCAAATTCTCTCCAAATGATGTCAAATCGCCATGTTGACCTCCTTCTCTCTTAACCATTCAAGACAAAAGGAGGTTTGTCTTCTGGATACTTCCAGCAAAAAGCCCTGCAATTAAATCTGTTTCTAAACCAGTTATGTGGCAATGACTGTGGAATTTTCTTATTTGATCAGACCTTCAAAATGTTCCCCATTTCTAGAGTTTGGAGTTCTTTCTGTTCCCATTCAAGTCACACTAATATTGGGAATGGGTGGTTACCTCAAGGAAAATTGGATGCTTTTATCAAGATAAAAAGAGGGAACCAGATCTTGGGTGGATTAAAAACCATCATAGCTGCTAGTTTATTCACCGAATTAATTCTTTGTTAGGGTATGTCCTTGTTGACCTCATGTGAAAACCAATCAATTATTTTATCAACCAAATAAGTTTATTGGAAACAAGGAAAGTGCAATTTGGATACCGCAGTCCCATGGTGAGACACAGCACTGCCCACTTAAGCTAACACCAGTGACCCCTCTCAGAGCCTTCTGAGGTCCTTAAATACACCTGTTCCTTCTGCTGTGGCTCAGAGGCAACATCACTTCCTTTGGAGATGCAAGGCATGCTGGGTTCTGTAATTTGCTGATTACACATGCACAGGCATTCTCTTGTAGCCTCTTGACCTGGTTCAATGGGATTTCCTTATATTCATGTTCACATTTTCTTAGATTTGAATTGCAGAAAGGGAACTGAGAAAGTCATAACAACAAAGCCTGGGTTTTGACCATAATTCTGTGGCAGCTCAGAGTTCCCTCAGGTTATAGAAAGGTTCTCTTCTCAGGGAACTATAAGG
>NW_004567134.1:10877268-10881717 GCF_000260355.1 Condylura cristata | reverse complement strand
AGTTACTTAGCTCCTCAGTGCTGGAATTGCTGACTCGGTTACTTGCCATCTCTGTGTGCTGCGGGATCCGATGATCAACTATGGAGGAGAGCTATTAAATCACAGCTCTCTGACATCAGATGCTGGTGTTTGGCATATTTTGGGCCCTTAGTCTTCACTAAGCAAGTTGAGAATCATGATTACTGTGCTTTTAAAAGATGCTTATTCACTGAGGTCCTTTTGTATGCTTAGTCCTAGTTAGGCTGGGCCTGTATTTTAAAAGCTCAGAATACCTGGCTAGGGCTGAACAGGAAGAAAATAGAAGTAGAAAGAAAATGGCCACTAGACTAGAGTTTTTAAAGTTCCATTGACATTAGCATTGCCTGGTGCTGGTTGAAAACATAAATCTTTGTGCACTACCTTGAAAATGAGTCTCTAAGGGTGCTCTCTGGAAATTTTAATTAGCTTAAATTTAACTAGCTTTCCTGCAATTCTTACATCTTTATTAATCTTAGTCTTTAAGAATTACCATTGTAGAGTTATAAGACCTTACTCTGTTATTGTATAAGAATTAAAAGGAAAGCAATATATTGACTGGCTAATTTTTCAATATTCTTCTAGATGACTGGCTTTTTAGAGGAGTTTTTAGGTTTATTACAATCCACTAAGGGCAAGATTATGTGATAGAGAATGACTGAATGTGAGAAGAGAAAGTGCTAAATAAGAGTCATTATGCTTAAAAACATCTTTTATGTTAATATATGAAGTGAACACTATTCCAGGCATGTCAGATCCATTGGATTTTACTGGAATTTAAAGAATGAAAGCAATTGGACCATCTGAAATAACGCCATAAATTGCCAGGAGGGAACCGCAGAGGGCTGCCAAATGACCCACAGCGCCTAGGAGCCAAGGCGATCAATTAGGAGGAACTTAAGACTACCTGCCACAGCAGCCATCCCAGGAGGGCCTGCTGGGATTGTCTCACCTGGGTAGACTGAGGCTTAACCCTAGATGAAGAGGTCTGGATCTTAGGCAAAAGGCCACGCCTAGGCTATGTGGAAGGGAAGAGCTGGCGAGGGAAAGGCAAGCTGGGTGAGTGGGGAGCAGGGTACATGGTGGGTGGATCACAGAGGAACAGAAGGAGCATTAGGAGGTTCATGGCTGTCAGGGAGCACAGCTTCTTCAGAGGTAGTTATCTTGGGTTTTACTACCTGAGGGAGTTTTTTTAAAAAGACTTATTTATTAAAAAAAAAAAAAAAGACTTATTTATTTTATACATACAGAACTGGGGCACAGGCCAGATGTGCAGGGGGTGAGAGGATTCACCAGAGACACAGTGGGGAGCAGAACAGGCAAACTGATGAAGTACATTGCTGGGGGAGCAGTGGGCAGGTCAGGAGAGGTCTGCCACGCCATGTGGGTCAGCTCCCTGGCTGGGAATCGAACTCATGCTGCAATGGCTTCAGGCAGCTTCTAAGTGCCTTAACTTGTTGCACCACCAGGGAGAGTCCCTATCTGAGGTAGTTTTAGGGGTCTCTGCCCTATTAATGTCAGGGAATGTTGGGGTTCAGATGAAGAACATCTCATAACCAGATCTTTGAAAAACCTGTAATCTAATCCCTTATTTGAGAAATCTTAAGTAGTAGATGTTCAAGTTCTTTCTCTCTTTTATTGTTTTTGACAATGCCCTAATATTAAAAAGAAAACTTTAGGACTATAAGACAGCAGATGATTAAATGCTGCCATTATGCTTTGGTCAATGCTTGCTCAAGGAGTTTCAGTGAGGGGGAAGATCAATGAGTAGCTTCTCTAAGGAAGTGAAATTTGATCAGAGTCTTAGTGGGTGAAAAGTGATTAGAAAGGCAAGGCCATGGGTCAAGGGAGAGAAACTTGGTCTTCGGCAGCTCTGTAAGGGGAACCTCATCACAAGGGTTCCTGGACATTAGAGGGGTACCTGGACACGCAGTGGGCTTGGCACAAAGCTACTGGCTTGACCTCTATTAAACTTTGTATTGTGTGACACTTCCTGCCTATTTGAGCAAGCAGGATCCAGTTTGTTCAAACAGTGGGCGTTTATCATTGACTCTAAGGAAAGAAAGCGCATGCATCTGAAGGGCTCATACAATGCAGATTCCCAGGGAGGACAGGAGGCCTCATTTCTTCTGGATGGGGCATCATAATGTTGACTCTGTGAACAGATGTGATCTACTTTGGACATGTCAGGAGATACTAGAGTATTCCTAGAATTTTTGTAGAGATGAGAAAAGGTTTCGTGGAGGATTTCTGAAACTGTAATTTGTGCTGAAAAGATTACGCATACCCCGCCAAGGGGTCTTCCCACTTAAGAATGGCCTGGCCATTGTGGTCCAGAGATTGGTAATGAAGTATCTCTCTGGGATGTCAGCCTCTTGCTATTTATTCCTAATTACTTTGCTTCCACACTTGTTTAAAATACTGTTCTGTTGTTCATGAATTTTTGTAAGGGCTTTGTGTTCCTCCAACACACAGTGTAAAGCATTAGCCTATCTTTATGTGTCTTCCATGTAGGCTGAGCAACTTGAAAGGTAAAATACTTTCCCATCAGTAACAGAGTCTCCCTGTGGTGGTGATTCACGTGGAAACAAGATGGGGCTTGGGGGATCATAGGAAAGGCCAGATAGCCCTAAGGGGAGCATCACAGAGACCTCAGAAATCCTCCTCTCCACCCCTTGTGGAACTTCTAGAAGCATTGCTCTAACTTCAGGATCCAGGATGCTATGGGCATTCTCTGCGTATGCATGTGTCTCTATCTGCCGCTGGTTCAAAGTGTGACATCCTTTTGCTGACCTTCCCAGTAGGTCAAGTCACTTCCCATTTGGAATCCAAGGTGAAAGAACCTCCTCATGGGAGAGAACAAAAGATGGTTCTCAGATAAACACCTGGCAGCGTAAGTTTTTAGGGAGCTTAGAGCGTTATTTAATAGTTTAATGCCCAAATGGGAATACACATTCTTTCAAGGTAGCACTTGTATTGCTATATTCATGCTTCTTAAAGTGTGTTGCTAGAAAAGGGTGGGTTCCCAATCCGTTTGCAAAATGCTGTGAATGATTTGTGAGTTGTAAATTAAAATATAATGAGATGCATAGTTTGAAAGTTGCTCAATGTCTTGTCAAGGAATACCTGCCTTCTAAAGCTCTTTTGCCCAGAGAACTGCTTCATGTAATTTCCACGAGGCTATCGCAATCTTGTATTCTCTGGAACACATTTTAGAATATTCTAATCTAAAATAAACCCCTTATTTTAAATATGCAGCGAGTGCAAAGTCTAGCTTGTAGTGTCTCCAAGACCCATTTGGTGTCTCGGGATTGGTCCAAACTGACCTGGATTCCTTTCACCCACCAGCAAGGCCAGGGGCACCGGGACCTGCAGGGCTTTGCTGCCTCCCCTCTGTCCTGGACCTGGCTGCTCCTCCCCAGGCTCTGCTCTGCCTCTGGTCCTTGCCCTCTGCCTAGCTGATGGCCAGTTCAGTTCACATCATCATCTGCTTGCCTCACGAAGTGGATCTGAGTTGCTAGAAATGGGGCGCTGAATTGATAAAGAAGATGACATCTCCTACCCACCGATTGTTCCATATCTTGTCTTCGTGCACATGGCTGTAAATATGTCTCGAGTGGGTATTCATTGTTTGGAAGATGGACATGAAGGACAGTAATGAAGTGGGGGAAATATAGAATCTGTATGGTGTGGGGGGAGATGACCCTGTGGAGTTAATGGAAGTATGAGCTGTGATGTAAAGTGATCCAGTGCATTATCGCACCAGGGTGTGGCTCCTTCTAACATTTTCCAGGGCATCACCTTCTTTTAAGAAAGCTGACTGGGGCCTCCACTTGGTTGGGGGAATCCTCTACTTGAGAAAGTCTAGCTTGGGGCTTCTGGACTCTGGGCTTGAGGAGCGGCGCCATTTTTTCCTGGGTACACCTGCTCTTGGCACTTTCTTTCCTTGCCTGCTTTTGCCACCTGAGTGATGTGCCCAGACGCTAAGACAGGAGAGAAGGAGCTCATTTGCATCTCACCTATGGCATAGGGATTGGAAAAAAGGCTTTCTGCTTTCCAGCCCCACTTAGTAAACATTTTGGTTTTTGCAGGCCACACGGTCTGTGCCATGACAGCTCAGAGGTCACTGTGTGCAGTGAGTATGACCTGGGTCATACTCCAGTGAGTGGATGCGGCTGGGCTTCTGATCAAGCTCTGCTTATGAAAATGGGTGGTGGGATAAATTTGTAGGTCATTGTTGATGTCTTCTGCCTTGGAAAATGATTTCTTTTTTTTTTTTTTTAAAGATTTATTTATTCTTAGTGAGCAGCCTATATGTCTGGTCACAGACATCTTGAATGTTTCAGTAAACATTTTGAAAATATAAATCATGAAACTAGTTAAGACCGAAGAACAAAAATTGAAATGTGTTTTTTTTTTTTTTCTTTATACTGG
>NW_004567134.1:10864358-10877158 GCF_000260355.1 Condylura cristata | reverse complement strand
CAGGGAGGGCCGGAAAATGATTTCTTAATGCTACAATGGCAATGTGCTTTAAGTCCACCAACATGCGTTGGAATAAAAATTGTCCTGAGGATTCTCCTGCTTATCTCAGTGAACCTATGGCATAAGGAGTTGGATTTTCAGGTCCTGGGTTGATGTCATCTTTCTCTATCTCTTTTTCACAGATCTGGTGGAAACACACACATCCACACGCCCCTCCCCAACGCCTCCTTCCCACCCATGTTTGTGATGCTCTTATGAAGTAAGTCCCACCCATAATCATTTTGCCCCTATTTTGCAGATGCTCTGTATTTATTTTTAAATTTCTGCAAAAGATATGTTGAAGAAAGCTTAATAACAAAGTAAAGTGTAGCAAATCAAATATGATAACTTGATGAATTGCACAAAGGCTGGTTCAATTTGCCAGGTACCCATCATGGGCCATAAGACAGTGGTGATGGATTGTGCAGGGGAAAAGGCATCAGCATGTTTATTTTGGCATCATGGGAGGTCAGCTGGGGTAAAACTAGGGGCTCAACCCCCCTCTAATGAGACCATGCCAAGTGCACAGTGAATCTCCTGTCTTGTCGCCCCACTACTTTTGGGGTAACTGCTGGTCATGTGGTTAAACCAGCTGAAAGAGTTAAACAAGAAGAGTTTCCTGCTGCTCCTGATCTATTTAATTGCTAGTTTTGCTACATCACCCATCGGCTAACCCCAAAATTTTCAAAAGAAATAACCAAAATCAAGGGAGTGGGTGTGGGTGGGAGATTTGACAATTGCTAGTGTGTGGCAGCATTTTTCTGTCTTTGGTCACCAATGGATTCATTTTCAGACCTGCAAAGGCAACTAGGTCTTAGGCACACGATCCCTCGGTTCCTCAGCAAGCAGTTTCTGCGGGTATGAACAATGCAGGCAGAGAGTTCTGGATGTTAATTTAAAAAGCTTCTAGTTAAATTCTATCCTATTGGTTCTCTTGAAATCTACAAAATCTAATTAGATATTTTCTCAGTCTGATTTTCTCCCTAGACCTTATATGCCTTTGATTCTTCTTATTTTGATACCTAACGAGTAGAATTGGGCTCAAGCTTATCAGCTGGTCTTGGGGTCTACAAAGCCATTTCCAAAGTGAAAAATCATGGGTAATAGGCCCAATTAGAAGGATGTGAGTAACTTTCTTTTAAAAGAACCAGTAGCCTGGGTTATATTGGCTTTGAATTAATTCTTGCTTTCAGTACCTAGGACAGATAGGCTTTCTGATAAAAAAAAAAAAAAAAAGAAGATGCAGTCTGGAAGGCTTTGGAAATGACCCAAACATCAACACAAAGTAGATTGCTATTTTTTTTCTTCTATTGCATTATGAGGAGAGTAATTCCTTGTGTGAGCTAATGAGCCTGTTACAAGGATGCATTTGTAAAGACAGCCTATGAATATTGCATATTATGTGTAATGAAGTCCCAAGGTCAGATTTTGTTTGCTTTTATTTTGGCACCCAGTGCCCGTCCATCTCAGTTTTACTACCGCTCTCTGGGGTGTTTGGGCAGGTGGTGGGGGGAGGAAGGGCCTACCTTGTCCTCATCGGCAAATTCCATCCTCCAGCTCCACAGTTACCCAGCTCCCTGCCACTAGTAGCCAACCAACTCATCTCATGTCTTCTGGCTACCAACATAAGTTTTAACTGAGTCATCGATTAATTTCTCAGCCAAAGAAATCTCTTTGCTACTGCTAAGACCCATGGAATAGAGGCAAGTATTCTTCCCAGTGGATTTAACTAGAAGGCCACATGACTTTCTGAGCTGTGGCAACCGTGTTGCTCTTATGTGACTGCTAATATGACTCCAGCCTCTAGAGCCAGGAAATAAAGAGGAAGAGCGGCTTCTGGGAACATCACTGGAGTCTGGTCAATCTACACATGATTTCTGCCTGGATTTTTCAGTTATACAAAAATAATAATTCCCACCTGGTTTTAACCACCAGGTTATTTTCTGATTTTCTATTATTTGCAAGCAAACAAGGTCTAAATATTCAGATCTAAATGTTCATGCTGAAATGAACCGGAGGGGTGAGCCCCTTGGATGCCTTTTTAATTTTTTTTTTATAGATTTACTTATTTATGCATACAAGAACTGGGTGTAGGCCAGAAGTGTGGGTGTGTGTATGAGAGGATTTACCAGAGACAGAGTGGGGAGCAGAACAGGTGGAGCGACTGAAATGCACTGCTGAGGGGAGCCGCAGGTGGGACAGGAGAGGTCTGCTGCATATGGGTCAGCTCCCTGGCTGGGGATTGAACTTGTGCTGCGGTGGCTGCCGATAGTTCCATAGTGTTGAGACTCAAACCCTTGCGCCACCAGAGAGACCCTTTGAGCTCATTTTCTATAGGAAAAGAGAGTGGTCAACTCATCATCTCTTGCAAGTGTTTACAGAAGGTATGTGAAATATAGATTTTCAAATACTGTTATGCTAAGCCTGTTAGAGAGGGGAGATGTAGGGGATGGGAGGGTGCTCCAGTGGAGTCCCTGTTTCCATAGTTAGAGAAACACAGCTGAATGACAACCACTTGGCGTGAGTCTGTTTAGAACCAGTAGGAGCTCTCACACTCCAGTAAGAGTTTTCTCATTTCACTGGAGTACGTGGCGCTTCTTCCTCCTGCCCTTAAAATAGGTAGTTTCTATAACAACAGTCCTAACTTAAATAGATGCCTGCTCATCTCTTTGTTATGGAGGAAAACAATGATTTAAAGACTGTTTTGCAAATGACTTTCAAGACTGAAAAAGATGTTCTGACTCATAACTTCCTAGGGACTGAGCCTGTCTTTTTACGTCATTTCCATGGGCTCTGAATTACTATTTTGGGGCAGAACCCAGCCACCTGCGGAGGCCAGAAACCCATTTCTCTCTGTGAAGTGATGAGTTAGATGCATTTGAACTCTTGGGTCTGAACTGAGACAGTTGAAAGACCTTAGCAGCAGGGACTATGCCTGTGAATGCTTCCTCAGGACAGGTAGGAGGGAAGGGGCAGGATAGAGAGGCAGGGAGTGAAGGCTGCCCTCAGTTATAAGAAAGGGTCATCTCCTGCATCAGAATCGCTGCAAACGTTTGATTATGGGAACCCGGGGGCAGGCTCCTGAGTCCCAGACATAGCCTTCCAAGTCAGATTCTATGAGAAAGGAACCCAAGAATGCAGACCTTCAAGAAACAAGCTCTTGAGGAGATTATTCTGAGGCCCCAAGTCTGAGAATTGATGAGTATCACTGCTGTCCACCACAGCAGTTTATATGAGAAACATTTATATGATCTTCGAGAACAGAATCATCATGGTTAAAGTCATAATGTGGGATTTATATCCCGGTGGGTTTGGAAATTTAGAGATGTGGTGGTGTCAGTGACATGTAGGACTTTATGTAGACCACCCAGAGGGTTTTTTTTTTCATTTATTCTTTCAAAATATCGTCATCATACATTAAAATATTTACCGACTGCCTACATAGTGAAGACATGTTAGATTTTGGGTGTGAAGTATGACAAGAACCCTTACCCGCAAGTAGCACACAGTCTGGCCATTGTACACACATCATAGATGACACACTGTGTCACACATTGAGAGTCACACATTGAGTGTGTTTTTTTTTGTGGGGGGGAATTTCCTAGTAAATTCTCTAAAAAGGAGTCAATGGAGAGCAACTTCAAGTACCGAAGCGAATGTTGAGTAAGAGGAAAATGGACATGAGGCCATTGAATGTGGGCCTTGGAGCCCATTAGTGACCCTGAGATGAGCAGTTCCCGTCCAGCTGGCTCTGGTGTGGCCCCAATTCAGACAGCCTGGGGTGAGCGGGTGTGAGCAAGGAGCAGAAACTCTTGCTGAGCTCGGGCAGATCATCAGGGTAAATGGTGATGGGAATGGTGGGAACTTGGTTCTAGTTTTACCTCACATGAATTTCACTGCAAATATTGTTGCTGCACAGCTAATGGGCTGTAAGGCAAATTTGCCACAAAAGACAAAAGACCCCAACTCCAACGCTGGCTGTAACCTCACCCTTTCAGGATGTCCTTTGAGTGTCTCTCAATAGTGATATTCAAGCCTTACAGCTAATTAACCATGTTTATGATGAAACTGCCACATACTGGGATCAGAGTTAGGGAGCAAAGCTCAACCAAAGAAATGGGGGAACTGGGCCCCAGGAGTGGGGGTCATACCTAGAGCTGAGGGTATTTGCACAGGTGCAGAATAATGCCAAAGGCTGGTGTTTGCATTCACACAGGTGTGGGTGACCCTGATGCAGCCGCTCTTTCTGGAAGTAGTATAGTTCCTTGATTAGTATTTGCACTGGTCCCTCGGCTTGATGGGTGAAGTATGGGACACACCTCTCCAGAGCCTTTACTGCTCAACAAGCCACCATGCAGTTTATTGGTTTAAACAGCCACTATCTAGTTCACACACACTTCTAAGGGTTAGCTGTGCCCAGCTGCACCCTGTGTGTGGTCAGTTGCTGGCCAGCGAGGAGACTTTGCCTCTGGGGGTTGACTGGTTGTTGTCTAAGGCTAAGGGCAGGAGACTGGGTCCTGGGTCACTCATCCAGCAGCCTGGCCCATGCTCGGTGAGGTGACAAGAAAAATAGTGCAAGACCTCTGAATGTGTAGGCTCCAAACCGGCACCATGTCGCTTCTGTTGCACTTTCCTGGCCAAAACAGATCACAAAGCCATCTCAGACGCAGAGGATCAGCGAACGAATATTGATGGGAGGAGCTGTCAAGCCACACTGCAAACAGATGGGACGCAGGGAGGGGAACTGTTGGGGCCACTTTTACAGATAATCTGTAGTTACAGATAATTGTCCTGCTTCTGTGAGCAACAGAGCCCACTATATTGGAACGTATGTCACTTTCTATCAAGAGTCATCTTGTCCTCCCAGCGGCTTGTCTAGGCAGCCCCTGAAATAAGCATGCAGCACAGTAATTATAACCCCACTGGGAGGGGGGGTCTCAGAGCTGGGAGCAGGCTCTGTGGCCCAGATTACCTCCAACATGTTCTGTGCCTTCAAACTTGAGATGGTTTCGGTAATGACTTGCTAACCAAGGGAACTAGCTCTGGGAAGAATGTCCAACATTGGCAGAAGTGAACAATACAGAAGAGGCCATCAAGCGCCATGGCTTCCGGGAATGTCCAACACAAAAAAGTCACCACCATACACTCCCTGCTCTCTTTCTCAGGAGATGACAACGACCACACACTGATGTAATTAGGCAGTCAGCTGCCTAGGTGATGACTTTGGCCAAAATTAATATGTAAGGAATCTTGCCTTCCTCCCTCGCCACCCGTGTGCTGATGGGAGCTGCCATTTGGGCTGCTTTGTAGTTAAACAAAGCTGTGGGTGGTTCCAATACACTCAGTGAACCCCTTCTAAGGGATGGCTCTTGAATGTCAGATGGGCTTCTCCCTCTCCACACGGCTTGCAGCCACCATTAACATTCTTCATGTGACTTTTGTGCGAATTACAAACTAATTGAAGAATGCATAATTAAGTGCACCATCTTTCAAAGGTGAAAAAAATCACCAAGCATTCCGTCCTTTGAGCATGGCTTTACTATCGGTGATTAGCAACATGATTCATGTTGAAATGGGAGGGGTGAAGTTGGAGGTAGACTTTTCACTTTTCACGCATAATAAAAGGTTAGAAACTCAGGACAGATTCGATTAATTTTTCTTTGTCGAAGTAGATTTGATGGACGACCACTTTCTTCTTGGTCTGGGCAATTGTCTAGTTCTCACTGAGTATATCATCTCCTCACTGGCTGAGGTCAAGCTAATAGATCGGAGACACAGACAACAATTGCTAGTCTCCTGCTATGTACCACAATTGTATTATATGTCTCATATGTATCACAGAGATGCTCACGTAGCCCCTTTCTCTCTGCCTACTCTTGGCAAGTCTGAAATCCATGTTACAGTCAGGTAGCCTGAAGTTCAAGGAAACTATGTGATTCAGGGTCCTCTGAGTAACTAGAGGATGACCGTGGTCTTTGGCCAGTGTTAGTATGATTCTAGAATCCCATGTGCTTCCTCTTACAACCTTATGGAAAGGACAGGGTTGGGAGTTTGGCCAATTAAGTCCTGTTTGGAGCATACCTTTGGGTACCCTACTTTATCCCCAGAATTCTCTTGTGTCTGATACAACCCAGAGCTGCTGCTCTTTGTGCTGGTTGGAGGCGGTCATGTGGGGTTGGAGGGGGGAATGGGGTTTTGGCAGCAGAGAGGCAACAGGCAAATGTCCATGAAGAGTGTAGAGATAACACAGAATCTTGAGATTTGATTGCGTGGTTGGCTCTTGTTATAAGATGACTTTCCCTCGAAATGACCTCAAAAGTATGGACTAAACAGCCATAAGCATGGTTGGACATAAGTGTAGAAAAAAGTGCTCTTCTCTGAACCTCTGCTCACTCACAGTACTTCTGACTCAGGTATGTGGGTCTTTTCCCAGTAACAACCAATTCTCAGACACAAGCTGGGTGTCCTGCAATTCAACCGAATTTTCATAGGGTCTGCCTGAAGTTGCTGTCAGCTCTCACCTGGGAAGGGCTCAGCTCCACAAGACTATCCCACTTCAAATAATAATCATAAGTCTGAGCCATAAGAAAGGTTTCTCATGATCCCTCCCTTGGGTATGGTAATGTGCTGAAATAGCTCAAAGAACCCCGGGGAAGAATTGCTTACCTACGCCAGTATTTTAAGTAGTAAAGTGTGTGATAAAAGGTAAAGATGAACAGCCAGAGAAAGAGGCATCCAGATTGGAAAGGAAAAAATAAAATTGCCTTTATTCATAGATAACATGACCTTATATATAAAAATCCTAAAGAATGTGTAATAAAAAATTACTAGAGCCAATAAATGAATTTGAACTAACACATGAGTTACAGGATACAAGCATACATACAAAAATTACTTGCAGCACATAATCCAAACATGACTTCATCTACAGATGCATCAATAATGATAAAATGCTCAGGAATACATTTACTGAAATAAATACAACAGTGATTAGAATTTAAACAGTGCATAAGTCAATGAAAGAAAATCTAAATACAGCAGCCGCTCCTCCAACCTGCAGGGTGACCGAGTTGCTCTGTGAACGAGGCCTCTGAACGTGTGTGTCCTCCTTCCTTTCCCTTTCCCCACTCTCCCCATCTGCCACCTGTTCCTTGCGGAAAACTCCAACTTTTCCTTTTAACTTCCAGTACCTCTAATTTTGGTAATTTTTGTTTATCTGAGTTATAGACTATACCTGGAGTTTTGTTTTTTTTTTAAATTTATTTATGCTGTGGTGCAGGCCAGAGGTGTTGGGGGCAGGGGTGAGAGGCTTCACCAGAGACAGAGTGGGGAGCAGAATAGGCAGATTGACTGAAACACACTGCTCAAGGGAGCAGCAGGCAAGACAGGAGAGGTCTGCTGTGCCATGTGGGTCAGCTCCCTGGCTGGGGGTTGAACTCATGCTGCAGTGGCTGTGGACAGCTTCATAGTGCTGAGACTCAATCCACTGTGCTCCCAGAGAGTTTAGGGTTTGTTCTAATTAAATGTGGTGAGAACACAGACCCAGAAATGATTGTCATGAGAGAAAAACTCTTATAGATTCCCAGAATCAAAAGAAAACACTCTTATAGTTTCTCCAAACTAAGAGACACTTGCATGGTGCAGAGCTTTGTGGAGAAGAACCAGGGTCGTGAGGAGGCTGAGAGTGGGAAAGCAAGGCCAGGAGTCTTTACTACAGGTTTTGTGTGAAGGAACGGGCGAGGCAGAGTGAACAGGGTAGACAGGCTTAGGACTGGCTGGTTTTAATCATTTCTGTGAACTTTGCCCCTCCTTGTCCAATCACTGGCCTGTTAGCATCCTGATAAAGGAAGGCAGCTGGAGTATGGCTTTGGTTTGTTTGTCAAGACTGTGCTCTCTGGAAAGTTATTCGCTATGTCTAGAAATTTGCACAGTCCCTCTGCAGGCCCACAAAATGTGACAACATCTTGAAACACAGAGAATAAAAACACAATTAATACAGTGTATTTCTCAGTTCCCAGCCACAGAACTCCATTCCCAGCTGGCAACTCATTCCTCACATCCTGGCTGGCTAGCTCACTTTGGCTTGGCTCAGGAGTCTATATGTGAATTTCCCCTTTGTTCTTAATGAGATGAAATCCAAGATCCTGATTTATTCCTCTCCCTTGGCTTAGGCCTCAGAGAATTGATCCTGTAAAGCTAAAGATGTGGTCTCTCTTTATTGCCTCCCTGGGTCAGGAAGGGTTTGGCCTCCCAAGAGACAGGAGGTCTAGACTCTTTGCCTTCAGGCCTCTGGTTCTATTTATACCAGTTAGTAGCCATACAGGCTTCCTCAGAGCATGCGTCAGTGGGTTCCGGGTCAGCTGCCAGCCAGGATCTGTTAAGGAACGCAGTTCCCATCCCTTGTGTAAGTCCGTGGCTGGGTTCAGTCCTTCCCAGGGAAATGATCTGTCTTTAAGAGGTTCTTGACCCCAATAAGCAGGACAGCTTGATGACTACATCTGGTTTTATGGTCTATATTAGAAGTTATTTAAATTAAAAAATCTTTTTTCTCTAAATAAAACTTTTTTAAAAAAGATTTATTTATTTATTCGTACAGAACTGGGGTACAGGCCAGAGATGCGGAGCGTGAGAGGATTCACCAGAGACAGAGTGGGGTGGGGAACAGAACAGGCAGATCGACGAAGTACACTGCTGAGGGGAGCAGTGGGCGGGTCAGGAGAGGTCTGCCACGCCATGTGGTCACCTCCGGGGCAGGCAGGGATCGAACTCATGTGGAAGTGGCTTTAGTTTCTCAGTGCAGTGCTTTAACCCGCTGCGCCACCAGGGAGGGCCTAAATAAAACTTTTATTTATGATTACAAGAACTGGGGTACAGGCCAGAGGTGTGGGGGTGGGAGATTGAGAGGATTCACCAGAGATAAGAGTGGGAAACAGAACAGGTGGACTGACTGAAATACACCGCTGAGGGGAGCAGCAGGTGGGCAAGACAGGAGAGGTCTGCTGTGCCATGTGGGTCACCTCCCTGGCTGGGGATAGAACTTGTGCTGCAGTGGCTGTAGATAGCTTCATGATGCTGTGCTTTAACTCATTGCACAACAAGGGAGGGCCCAGCTATTTAAATTAAATGAACACATAGGGAGGGTTTACAACAGAGTTCTGGATTAATAAACCCTCAGCAACTGTTAACCATTATTGTTCATCACTTTTATGTTATATACCCTTAATGGAGGCTCAGTAAAGGACGCCTCACTATTACTGATGTACAACTCTTAGCATGCCATAAGGTTTATATGAAATCAGTTAATACAGAAATGAATCCTGTGGGCTCTTGATAATCTTTAAGATGCAGAACAAGTTCAAGGGGAAAAATTCCTGGTAAGAGCTGCATTCATGATTTTCAGAGAAATATGAGAAAGAAGTGGTAGACAGGTATGAAAGCATTTTGGTTAATTGGCTCCTACAAAAGGTTACAAAATACTTCTCAGGTTTAAACAGTAGAACTTAACATTAGTGCTTCTGTGAAAGTAATAACTTTTGATGACATAAGAAAAACTTAAGGTATCTATGTAAGCACAGGCTTGGGTGTCGAGGGGCCTCCTACAATGTACATTTTGAGACAATTCACCCTAATTATTTCTTACTTTTTCTTTCTCATGATCTTATTGGGGTGGAGCGAGAACACTCTTTTTGAACTGAAAAGCAGTGTAAAAAGTGAGGTTCCCATTGTTTTCAAGGTAACTTAATTACTTTGGGAAGCCTCAGCTAGGGGCTAAGAACCTTGTATAAGAGTAACCCCAAATCAGTGTGTTCTTGCCTCTGCCCTCACCTGCCTGGTGGCAGTTTGGTTTCCCTCAGAGTTCTAGAAGTCCTTGGGGGCAGGGCTCACAGGAACTCTCAGCCTCTGCAGTGAATCTTTCTCTCATGCTCTCTCCATGGTGCTGATTTCCCCAAGACTCTCTCCCCAGGGGGTGCCAGTCTGCATCCCTGCATCCAAAGACCCTGATGTCACTAGGGTGGCATCGTGTAAAGTGAGGTCTGCACCAAAAAAGTGTCCACTGAATTCAGGGGAGTGGAGGATGGGCCAAACTCTATGAGTAATAATTGAACATGCAGTTCTTATCCATAGAACTGCAGTCCCCAGAGTTGGAAGGGACTGGAGAAGTCATAGGTGGAGACCAAAATCTTTAGGTTTCTTGATGGTGCCTCTGTAGAAAGCTTTAGTGACTGGGGCTTCATCCAGCAGTTTCTGTGCCCTGGCTGGGTTCCATTTGCTCCCCCTGTCCGCTCTGTGTAGACTCAGGTGGACACATGCCCACAGACACACTAACTCAACACTTCCTCATCAGGGAGGAGTGACTCCAGGGTCTCCCTCTCACCCTCTCCCCTGTCAGCTGTTCTGTTGGGCCCTGGCCAGGCCCCTCCCCACCTTTGTCCAGATACATACTTGCTCCTTCTTTTGTCACAGTGCAACCCTTTGCTTCTTTTTCCAGAACCATCTTAACCTGCTTTGTTCTATTCACATGGAACCAGTTGCTGGATCTCCAACACCATTTTGCTTCTCCATTTGCTGCCTTTGTGTTTTCATTAAAATATCTCCTTAGAAAAAGTCTTGCTGTTCTAATGAACACAGTTACCTTTTTTCCCATTTGCCTCTCTGTGACTGGGCACAGAAGGAGGGTAGACCTGGTGGTCTTTGTTTCCTGTTACCAGGACTTCTCTCAGTATCAGGAACTGAGTAGATGCTTAATAAATGTCTTTTGAAGTGAAAGGCCCATATGTACTTGTAATTGGTAAGCAGAATTACATTTTATTCTATTTGTGAATGTGTCACTCTATTGTCTGGACATTATTAGAAATTCCCAACTTGCAGAGGACAAGCTGTTGGCTTGTCTTGGTTTGTCTTGATGTAGCAATTCCTGTGACTGATGGATGTATCCATAACCCATGAAGGCAAATTTTAATTTCCATATGCTCATCAGAATGAGATTCCTTTTCTGCAGTGGCCAAGTTTATTAGTATTTATTGTTACTTCCCCTCCTTTGCTTTTGGTTCACAGCTCCCAATTAGCATATTTTTCTATAGCATTTGCCTTAACAATGAATGTATACAAGATCTAGTTTATAGCCCTCATTACCTGGAGGAATTTGAAAAATGGTTTCTTCTCGGCCCAAGAATACTGGACATTTTTCCATTTTCTCATCTCTTATAGCAGTTCAGAGATTATTTTCTCAGTAAAAACAACTTTTTAGTTATGAGCCTCATACTAGGCCTCCTTCGTGAAGACAAAGGTCTGGATCACAGTACTTTTCTTAAGTGAGAGAAAGAGAATCGTAGGCAAGTGGCTGTTGGGTCTCTGCAGCTCTGTTTTGGCTACAGTTTTCCAACTCCCTTCCTTCATATCTGCTTACAAAACTTCCCCATGATCTCAGTGGAAGGACTAACTTTTAGGCAATTATCTGCTAAGAAATCAACCGTGGAATACTCAAGTATCACGGAACAAGTTTCACTGGGTTGTTGACACTACAAGGTGCTTTCCCTTATCTTTGCTAGCAGGACACCAAGCTCATTCCCAGCCGCTTCATGCCCAGCCCGAAGAGGACACTTGTAGCTAGTACAAGCGCATTTGGCATTCAGACTCTCCTATGCCAGATGCTTCCTTTCTCTGTCTCCTTGGAAGTAGAAACACAGTGGAAGTGGGGTAGAAATTTGAGTGTCTGTGGACAGAAGGGAAGATTCTCTGGTTGGGCTCCTTCCACCCCCCCATTACTTTGGCCTTGGGATCTTGATGGACTGATCCTAAGGATAAAAAGGCAAATCCTTAGGATGGGGGCAAAAAGGATAGAAATCACTGGATCCTTAAAGCCACTTTGCAGCTGCTGGACAAGCCACAGAGGCTGCTTCTGGGCGTGTTCAGTAAATAGAATCTGTCTTGCTATTTATTATGTTAGACTTTATGTTACTTGCAACAAAAGTACAGCCAACAACTTATCTCTGTATCTGTAGCAGATGGAACTCACTGAGCAGACTCTCTGCTCAGATTCTGAGGTGCTTCTGTAAAACATTGGCTTTTTTTTTTTTTTAATCTCTAGCTAAACATGTATCACTCATTTCCCCCCCCTATAAATTCAGCTTGCATTAATTTGCATTTAATCTGTGTTCTTTTCTCTGCTATCCAAGATTGTCTCAGCATTTGTCTTAATATAACCAGGCAACCATAGGTAGTAGGTTGCCTGGTTTTACTTCTATCCCGGCAATTATAATAAATACTTTGTTTTTCCTTGGTCTAGGCCTCTGCTCTCTAGTAGAACTATAACTAGAGCTCCACATAGACTTACAAATTTTCTAAAGGGAAAAAAATACTTGCAGATTATATACAACAGTAATATCATAGGCAATACAATGGCTAGAGCAAAGTGGAGTTTTAATCAGAACAATAAAATGTACTGAATACAATATTTTGCATTGCTTCAGTTTTACACTTTAAATTAGTTAAAATGATTTTATTGTATCGGTTTCACTTAAGTGCTCCACAGCTACATTGGGTAGCTCAGACCTGTGTTCTGAACCCTTTGAGGGCAGGAATTTTATGCAGGTCTCACCTCAGTCATTGCTTCTTCCTGCCACCCTTGCTAGGACCCCCATGACTAGCTTGGGTGCCCTACAGGCCTCTGCTAACTTCTCTACAGATGCTCGCACACTATTATCTATTTGCTCATAGGCTCCTGACAAGCAAGAACTGTTTGTATTTCACTGTCATAAGTT
>NW_004567134.1:10837414-10863035 GCF_000260355.1 Condylura cristata | reverse complement strand
GTATAATGGACCAGGCGAGAACATAACAAAAATAATGAACAACCATATACCAGAGACATTCTGTGGGGGTGGAGTGGGGAATGGGATCAAAAATGGGGGGTGGGGAGGGAGGTACACGGGATTATGGTGATGGCACATGGGTAACTTGGTGATGGGAAACCCGCGGGGATTACAATTGAGATGAAAAAAAAAATGTACAAAATGATGTAAAAATAAACTGTTATGAAATAAAATTTAAAAAAAAAAGTAGCTTTGGGTGCTTATATCAGACTAAGAATTCCTTAAAGATAGGGGCTATGATTTTCCTCTCTAGTCCTTTCACCAATCACAATGTTACCACATAGTAAATACTCAATAAATGTTTGACCCTGTGACAGTCCTGGGCTTTGCAGCCCTCTGTCTTCAGAGACGAGTCTATCTACAGAGCTGTAGCCTCAGCTGCTCCTCAATCTGAGACTTAGGATTCTGTCCTGAAGACCTGAGCAGGAGTCTGTCCTGCTTCCTTAGCCTTGTTAGTCCTGGGGCCTCTCTTTAGCTTACCAGGTCCCCTCCACCTCTGACATCCAACCACAGCTGGATGACCAGTCACTGGCCCCCCTGACTTCTGAGCCAGTTCCTCTGGATTGTTCCATATTGCACTACGGAATAGATCTCCAAATCACACTTGCAGTCTTGGGGCTTCCTGTTCTCTTTACCAGATGCAATCTGCCAAGTCCATCTCAGTTTAGTCAGTGCAGGTTTGCAGTGACAGGGCATATTCCCTGGGGCAAAGTTTAGCTAAATTTGGTTACCTTAGCTCTGACTGGTTATTTGGACAATGCACCAGCAGATGGCAGTAAAGTGTTTTGAGCAATGGTTGCTTTGTTTTAGTTTACACCAAATCCCCAAGTAATCTAGGGTCTGAGCTGCCAGTGGATCTGTGCAAATCTAGCAGGAGAATCTAGTTGTAGCTTCCTGCCCCTTATCCTCATAGTTAATTATAATCCAACCAGGTCAAGAGAAAACGTGGTAAAGTAGAAAACACCTCACGCTTGGGGATCGAGACTCATTTCCTGTTGACTATTTCCTGTTGCCAAGCAGCACAGGGTACAGTTACAGGATCCTTTCTTGTGCTCCTTCTGACCTTGGGCTCTGGTCTCAGGCTCTTGCTTTCTGCACTTTACCTGTGGACACACCTAGTCTTGAAGATGAATCTGTTTAAAGCATCAGTGTAGAGAACCAGTTTCTTAATAGGCAATAGTGGCACATCCCCTGGAGATTTTAGGTCATTTGTATGCAGCATGTTTAAAAAGGAGAAAGCCATTTAAGACCACTAAAAGGACAGAACAAAGCAATGAAAGGGAACTACTCAGTGGTTCCGAGAGAAGGGAAGTGCTGAGATGTTTGTGCTGCTAATTTTCCTTTTAAGCCCAATTGTCTGGACTGGTGGAGTCAAGTCTAACTGGGAGAGATCCATAGCCGGGAGCATCTCTCTGTGTGAGTCCATCAGGAGGACACTGCTCTAGTGATTGACTAGTCTATCACGCTGCATCTCAGAGCGCACTTGGGATGAGAATTCTATCACCACACCCCTCAGGGTTAGACTCCATCGCTCAACCCAGGAGGCCTCATGGAAGAGAGCACATGACGTTCACCCAGTTCTATCCTGTTCATGGAGTTGGCTGTATCCCAGAGAATCCCCCTTGTTCCACAACTTTCCTGGAAATTTTATTTTAAATATTTATCTAATTATACGCACACACATACATTTAAATACATTTAAATTTTCCTGGAACATATTCCTGTGTAAGAGAGTGGAACCATTCGGCCTTCATTTTGATTCTTGTAAGATTAGACTATTTCAGATTATTTCTTCATAGTTTGTGGGTACTGGGGGGCAAGAGGTCACTCAGAATTGTCTGCTTTGGATCATGACCCACTGGCCTGGAACAAGGGAGGGTTCTCAGCTTTCTTTCCAGAATTAAACAGATATGGCTAAGGCTCAAGATAATTTGTCTCTTTGTGAGACTTCACTGTGGGTACTAAAAAAACTGAAGGGCCCTCCCTGATGGTGCAAGGGGTTAAAGCACAACACTATGAAGCTATCTGAAGACATTGAAGCACAAGTTCAATACCCAGCCAGGGAGGTGACCCACATGGCGCAGCTGACCTCTCCTGACCCGCCTGCTGCTCCCCTCAACAGTGTATGTCAGTCAATCCTCCTTTTCTATTCCCCTCTCTGTCTTTGGTAAATCCTCTCTCTCATCCCTCACCTCTCTGACCTGTACCTCAGTTCTTGTATGTATACATAAAGAAATCTTAAAAAAAAAAAACTGGATGGGAAGAAAAGAAAACTGAGTTGTAGCCTTGGTCTTGCATATCTGACTAGTGATACAGATTTGGGAGATACGTCCTTTCTGGCGACTGCTTCTCTGACATGACAGGTGAGATGTGAAGGGGAACGTTTCTCGACTTCTCTGAGTTTGGGTGCTGTGTAGCCTGGTGATCGTGTCCAGGACAAATACTGGATCACTAAGAGCATGATACCAAATGCTTGGCATGCTGCTGCCATATCTCCCATCATCAACACTCAGAATCATTCTCAACATAATGCCCCAGGAGGCTGTGAAAGTTGGCCTTCAGGATGGCACAGCCCCATCTTACCATCCCAGACACATGAGTGGTCAGGTTCCCATATCTCTGTCACACCGCAGTTTCCATTTTTCTTACAGTGCCCAAACCAGTTAGTTGTTGACAACAACAGACATTTTTCCAGACTCACTAAACTTCCATTCCTAATTTTTGGCAAACATTAAGGAAGGTGAATGTGAAACAAATGAACTAAAATAAACAGAGACAGTAAAGACAGGCTATATTAGTATCAATGAAAGATGTTTGTGCTATACACAGTAGGAAAGACAGAGAATTAAAGAAAAAGATCCCAAATCTAGAACACATTTCAGAACAAGGGGAATATCTCTGGCTCATAATGGGGTAGCTGTTCTGTGTTGCTGACTGATTTTTCTTGTTTGATGTAAAATGATGGACAGTGTAAGCCAGAGTCTGTTTTCTCCAGGAAAAGAACCTCCATGTTCAAGGCAATAAATTCTATCTGCTACTATGACATGAAGCCCTTGACTCTCATTTAGAAGCAGTATTATAGCATCGTGCCAGCATGCATTTCAGGAATTGGTTTTCACTGTTGCTTCTGTCTTTATGGGTATTGAAATCTCCCAGGGGCTTTCAAAGAGTCCAATTTATTGGGCCCCACTTCTGGAGTCTGGCTTAATAGATCTTAGAAAGATGATTTTATCAAGTCCCGGAGAATACTTAGATCAGATTGAGGGTAGTTGTCTTTGTTCTAACAAGTTACCTCTTCACTATGCTTGAAGCTGGGTGTCGACAGCTTTCACTGTTTGTGTAGGTTAGCCACAGAGTAGTTTATCTCAGTTTGTATCATATATTAAAGAATAGAGTCAAGAAGCTGTCTGGTGAATAGCTGTAGTCTTTGCATGGGATAACCCTAAGTGGCAGGAATAGTCATAGACCTCTGTGATAATATTGTGTTTTTTCTATTGACTGAAGGAAAACAAATACCACCATGAAAAAATGTTAAATATCTAGTAGCACCTTTGCATGCATTTAAGTCACTCCCAGATATTCATGCACATTGAAAAGAATTAAAGCTTATATGTGTGCATTAATAAATAAAGATGCTCTTTATGTAATCTATACCTAATGGATTAAGAAATCACAATGAAAGGATTCTGTAAACCAATCCGTGTGACTCCCATCCTTCTATAAGGGTTCTTGGCAGATGTTTGAATCATTTGGGATAGGGGAAAGCTCATGAAGACTTGAGCGTGATTTCCATAAAGGACAGTTTGGCCGAGTTATTGAACTGCTTAACCCTTATGTCTCCATTTCTTCTTAAAATGACAAGGGTCACCATATCCCTAGAGGGATTAGTATAAAGACTTGTTTAGAAGTAGACAACATTAGTTTTCTTCCTTCCTTTAAAGAATTCATGAAGTGACTCTTGATGACTATAACCACAAGAGTCTAAAGCTTTATGTGTTCCCCTTTAATTCAGCTGAACCCCCCAGAGGCTTACCTTCTTTACCTGAGATACCATGAGATTGTCCAATGACAGTTATGCCAATGTTCTTTATGATTCCTCTGTAGCCATCAATTGATCAAGGACCCATGGACCACAGTGATCCTGGAAAAATAAGGGGCAGAATTGGAATAGTCCTGCCAGTTACTGTAGGTGACACTATTGTTCTTCATTAAAAAGATCAAGCACTGGTACAGAATAAACAACCACCCAATCCCCTTTCACTCTGAGAGGAACACAAGGAGTGTCACCCATAATTAGTGTGCTTTTGTTCTTAATGTTCTCAAGTCAAGCCTACAGATAGAGCCAGGTTATTAAATCCACTTGAAACCTTCTTTATCACCCCTCGTCAGAAGATAACAAGAGGAAGGTAGTGTTTCTCTCTTTTTCTGCAACTATTCTACAATTTGACACTGAAAACATGCAGGCTAGAGGTTTAATTTGAATATCTATGGTATAAAATTACCAGTGTTCACATCCCCTACCATTTTCCTGACAAATTAATTGCCAATACAATTTTCAGCAGCGGGTATGTGTGGAGGGTGGCAGGGTTAGGGTTCAGTTTATGGGAGGTAATTATGGGGCCCTTGGCCAGGAAAGAGCAGAGATGATACCAGGGGAGCCAATGTTTTGGGTAAGCAGCACCTGCTCCTTGGCCTTCTCATAGACCCATGGATCTGGGAAATACATGTAATTTGGGAGACTGTGTGTATACCTTTGGTATGTGATTTAACCTCTTAAACATGGTGGACACAACAGGTGCTCTCAGCAATTATTTGGAGTCTCCGTTCCATAGATCCCTGCACCATTTAATCCAGCATCCTATGTCTTCAAACCACAGTGACAAAGAAAATAAACAGCAAGCCTGTCAAAGGCAGAGAGTTATATAGGTTGAAGAGGCAGTCTTCGGATTTGGCTATGTTCGAGGCAATGTTGATGACACATCTGTTGATGTATCTGAAGGGAACTGTTCTTCTCCAAAAGACAAGAGAAAATACTGTGGGGTGAAGCATCTGATCTTTTGAGAACTGTTCTTTTTTCTCAATATCTCCAGTGAAAAGCCATTTCCCTGAAATATCTACCTTTAGATAGGATGTTCAAGTTCCTTTTTCAGCCTAAGTGTCTCAGAACCATTGAAATTCTCTGGTGTCAGGGGAATTTGCTGCTGAAGTTGTTTAGATTTTTATTGTGTTTAATTGTAAAATAACAACTATGGCCACAACAACAACCAAAAAAAAAAAAAAAAACTCAAGCAGCACAGTCTATAGAAATCCCAAGTTTGGGTAAGGAAGGAGGTGAGGTGAGAGGAGTGGTGAAATTCAGCCTACATCAAAACCTGTAAGCATCCTACTTGAATTTTTTCAAGCATTTTAAATATTATCATTTCTGTAGGTTTCTTTTCATCTAAAAGTTATTTTTGGAAACAAAGGGTTATAACATTGTTACAATATTATGGGACCAAATGAAAAAAAAAAATGACAACATAGAGAAGTACATACGTTTGATTCCATTAAGTTTTGTTCTCGAGTTTTCCCTGTGAGGTCAGTTGCTTTTATAAATATTAAAGATCCAGTGAGGATGAGATCATATTTCTGGCATTCTAGTTTCTGGAATAATGGGATTGGAGAGCAGGGAGTACGACTGTTTGTTGGCCACGGTTAATGGACAAGGGTTTCACTAGTCTTAATGGATGTGGAGCTCGTCAACCAAGTATCTTAGCTATAAGGCTTCTGCCACGTTTCCTGGGAGACATAGTCACCCTCTCAGCAGTCTCGCTGTGCAATTATAGTTTGAAGAGGCCAAGGGTGGGCAGGAATAGCTACTCTGACTCTCCCATTTTGCAGATGAACCCATCCTACCAGATGGTGAAGGAATTGAACCAAAGCTTGTCAAGCCAATTAGTAACAGAACAGGGCTAGCAAGTGGGTCATGTTGTCTTTAAGGCAGCAATGAACAGATGTTCTGGGACTGTAATCAATGAATTTACGTGGACGTGGCCTTGAATTCATAACTCGACAATTGGCTTTATTCTAGAAAATGTACAGATTAGGATGTTATTTGGCGGTTAAGTAAAGCTGGGGAAGGATAAGAGAGTGAATGTTAACTGTGACACTTACAATTTCCTATTGGATGTAATTTTCATGTCTCCCCCATAAAGTAGATATTTCTACTGTACACATGAGAAAGCCAAGACTTGCAGAAGTTGAACAGTTTGTCCCAGATCTTACTGGTGTGCAAGTAGGATCCAAACCCAACTGCAACCTTTCCAACTTTGTTTCACGCCATTCCAACATTATGTTATTAGCTTTTTAGCACCAAGCAAACCACAAAGCAGGGTCTACAGCTTCAGTCCTAGCTTTTAGCATAGACCTTTGTTGTGCAGCTACCAAGTCCCAGCTTTGTGCTATGTGGAGGGAAAATTCCAAAGGGGGTAGGTGTTTTGTGTACCTAGAAATGTTAAGTCAGGATACATATGACTTTCCATTACAACTAGCAGGGAATGCAAAACCTTTTACAAGACCTTGTATCCTTGTTACTCAAAGTAGGTCCATGGACAAGCAGACTCAGAATCATCTGGGGGTTCATTAGAAATGTGAATCTGAGTGGTCATGCAGTGGGTGAAAGCACAGCACTACGAAGCTAGCCACAGCTGCTTCAGCACAAGTTCGATCCCCGGCCAGGGGAGTGACCCATATGGCACAGCAGACCTCTCCTGTCTTGCCCGCTGCTCCCCTCAGCAGTGTATTTCAGTTCATCTGCCTGTTCTGCACCCCACTCTGTTTCTGGTGAATCCTCTCACACACACCCCCCCCGCATCTCTGACCTGTTCCCCAGTTTTGTTTGCATAAATAAATAAATGTTTAAAAAATGTAAATCTCAAGTTCTACCTCAACTTGAAATAGACTGCATTTTAATAAGACCCTCAGGTAATCTGCTATCACATTCTATTTGAGAATTGTAACCACTTTGCTCTTTTTTTTTTTTGAAAGATTTATTTATTTATGTATACAAGAACTGGGGTACAGGCCAGAGGTGCAGGGAGGGGTGAGAGGATTCACCAGAGACAGAATGGGGAGCCGAACAGGTAGATGCATTGAAATACACTGCTGAGGAGAGCAGTGCATGAGACACCGCCCTGGCTGGGGTTTGAACTCGTGGTGCAGTGGCTGTGGATAGCTTCATAGTGCTGCACTTTGACCGATTAGGCCACCAGGGAAGGCTCCTTTTTCTTCTTAATGCTCAGCCACAGCAGCTATTTTTTCCACTTCCTGCTCCTACATCAGCACCTTTGCTTGTGACACCCCCTTACTTGACTGCTTTGTTCCCAATTTTTTCATAATGCTGTTTTGTTGCACAGATTTCAGCTCAAGCAATATTCCCTCAGAGTATAAGAATGCTGACTTCTAGGGAAATTGTATCATCCTATTTTCTTTGCTCATTGTATTTATTATTCCATGAAAGAATACATCATTTACTTACTCGTTTCCTTGTTTGGTATATCTGTCTCCTCTCAGTAGAATATTAAACTCCTTTGGTGTAGCAGCAATTTGCTTGTCTGATTCATTGTTTTGTTCCCAGTACCTGGCACACCACCTGTGCCTTATGTATTCCATAAGTATTCTATGAATTCATAAACGAATGAACAATGGAAAGTATTTGATTACCACTGAAATTTCCACATGTGGATATTAAAAGCTTACATTGTTTGTCAATGTTTACTTAACCAAACTGCCAATCTATGCAGTTGTTGTTGTTTTTTTTTTTTTTCATATTTGCTGGTCTGAGCTAGAGTTCTTTGGGGTTGCAAGTCATGCATCAAGGAAAGGAATGCTGTGGTAAAGAAGAAAAACTTCAACCTTTGCCAATTTTTTATGAACTAATTTTGTTAGGGTGGCATTTGGGGATTTTAGATTTATCTGGATAGGTAAGTTTTCTCTTAATATTATTTCAGTGATTCCCTGGAGAAATGTAGTTGTTTACCTTTGGCACAGGCCAAAATGTGACTGGAAACCTTCCCTTTTTATTTATAAGAGCCCACAGTGAAGTGGTTTATTTCTTGGTTAAAAACACCAGTTCGGAGAGAGTTCATGCATACTTAATGAGCTGACTCTGATAGTACACTGCAGAGCTTCCTGGAGCCAAAGGCAAAGGTAACGTCCCTGAATTCTGATGAGACGTCCTGGGACGATCGGTTGCATCTGCTGTGTACAAAGACCCTGTCAAAAAAGGAAAAAGAGACATCATTTGACACTTAATACATGCCCAGTGAATTACACAGCAAGATCTCATTTTAATCCTTGGAACTGCGTGATCAGGCCTGTGACCCCTTTTCATGGGGTGAGAACTGAAGGAGGGTTTAGGAAGTAATGGAAGTCAGCCCCTGGGTAACGTCAGAGCTGGAACCGAAATCTGCGATCTTTCTACCATATTACAGTCCCCTTCTTAGTGAAACTTCACCCCCTGTCATCTTCTGTCCTTGGGAGGATGACTTGATTCCTACCCTTGTATATGGAAATTGTTATGTGTGTGTGTGTGTGAGAGAGAGAGAGAACAATTTTCTGCTTACTTCAGAAGAACACCTCAGGGACCAATAATAACATTATAAAGAATTGATGAGAACAGAGTGATGGTGCAAAATCTTTAGTAGAACTGTACAGGAGATGCTGTGACTCTGAGGTGAGGAAATCCACAGATTCAAATTTTGCTGACTTCACAGGACTGTGGTATTTTTAGTTGGTGGATCCAACCAGATGTAATTTATTAAGAATTTAAGAGATCAACTGTGGTGATGGCACATGGTTGAATTGGTGGTGGGAACTCCATGGGAATTATAACCGAGATGAAAAAAATGTACAAAATGAAGAATGATGTAAAAAAAAAAAAAGGCATTTTTTTGGGGAAAAAAGAATTTAAGAGATGAGATTGTAGTTTCATATGCACATGTGTGTGTTTGTATTTTTTTAAAGCAACAAAAATCATTGTCAAAAATCATTTCATATTTAGATTGAGTATTCATGATTCCATTTTGTGGAGAAGAGGAGAAAAGAACTTTGAGGGAAATGTGATATTCAGGAGAATGAATCTTTCTTTCAATCTGAAAATAGTGAGAGGAGGGGAAGAATTTAGTGGCAGGTTCCCTCTTCCCCAGTAAGCCCTACCCCCAGTCCTTAGTAATCTTCTGGAGACTTCATTTAACGAGTCTCATTTTGTATCTTTCCCCCTGGAAATAGAACTCCTAATTCTACCCCAGAATTTAGGCAAAGAAACAAAACAAGATTTCCAGGTAAACCCAAGTGGCCACCGGAGTTTCTAGAAGTTTCCCTGTATATGTCAAGAGGTCATTTTGCAAAATGGGTCTTGAATTTCCTCTCCCAGTGCACTGAAATTTCCCAAGCTGGAGTTGGGGTAATGACCAGTAGGTGGCGATCATCTGCAACGTTCAGTCAAAGGCATAGTTTTCACTTCTACAAAGTTGCACAAAAATGGTTTTATTTGAGTCTTGTGGAAACCTGGAGTTTTGGAAAAGATATTTTTTTTTCTCATTTCCTGATTCATCATCTATTCTTTCAGAAATCAGAACGCAAAGGGTGGGAGAGAAAGTTGCTTTCTTTTGTTCATATAAAGTTTTTACCTTTAGTTTATAAAATTTGTGTTAACTCTAGTATCTTTCATGATTTGGGGTGGGCAGGAGGAAGCAATGAGACAGTGAGTGTTCTCTCACTAACCACCTGGCTTGTTTTCTTTCCCTTAGGAAAGAAAACAGCCTCTTGCTGACCACATTGTGCATTGGGGGAGTTTATTTGGACGTCATTTGCTGAGAACTCAAAGTCACCTTTTTCTTGAAACAGGTGATTTTAGGGCCTTCCTGTTGGCATAAGGATTAAGTCTCAGTGCTGTCATCACTGTGGCCTGCCTTCTCTTCCCAGGCCAGGGAGCTGCCTCACATATGGTGCAGCAGACCTCTCCTATCTTGCCTGCTGTACTCCTCGACAGTGTATTTCACTAGATCCACCTGTTCTGCTCCCTATTTTGTGTCTAGTGAATCCTCCCCCTTCTCTCCACCCCATTTCTGGCCTACAACCCAGTTCTTCTATGCAAAGAAAAAGAAAAGAAACAAGTAGTTTTAGACATGGTGGTGAGGTCACAACACATGCCTTCTCTGCCCCTGAAGTTCAGCGTTCTCAACAACGTTCAGTAACCTAGGTGCTCTGTAGACCATTGTGTCTATGGAAAATGAGTTCTCAATTCTCTTCCTCATGGAGTGGCTGCGGCTAAAAATGTGAATGCCAGAGCACAGAATCAGAGGAAAACTTGGATGACAGTGATTCACCAACTGTGGGTTACTTTTATAATCACCTGGTAGGACAGGCTACACCTGCTATATTCAGACCCCATGCAGAATAAGTCCCCTAGGCTGGGTCCCAACTTCTCTCTCAGCTAATTAGTGTGATCTTCATATAAAGTATATCTTACTCTTTTCCAAGTTTTATAGGGACAGAAATATTGCATTTGAGTGTTAAGTACATAGGAGACAATAGGCTTGATTGATACTAGGCTATTGTCAGATATATTCAAGAGTGTTCCTGCTGAGGACTTTTTTTCTCACTAGCTTTTTTTTTTTTTTTTTTTTTTTTAAGATTTATTGATTCATACAGAACTGGGGTATGAGCCAGAGGTGCAGGAACGGTGAGAGGCTTCACCAGAGACAGAGTGGGGAGCAGAACAGGCAGATCGACAAAGTACCCTGCTGAGGGGGGCAGCGGCAGGTCAGGAGAGGTCTGCCACACTATATGGGTGACCTCCCAAGTGGGGATCAAACTCACACTGAGGCAGCTGTGACCAACTTGCAGTGCTGCATCCTAACCTGTTGCACCACCAGGGAAGGCCCTCTCACTAGCTCTTTTAAGGCATTTCCTCCCGAAAGTGGTGTGTTTTGTGCTTTCATTCATTATACATTACTGAACATTTTCTACCTATGAAGTGCTCCTCCAGATAACAGACAGTGAACTGGTCCATCTGTGAAATCTGGCTCTCCACCTGTTTTTGTAAATAAAGTTTTATTGGCACACAACCATGCTTCTTCTTCTTCTTTTTACATATCATCCTTCTGTTTATAGGTCTACTTTCATGTAGCAGTTCAGTGGTTGCAACAGAGACTGACCTGTGTAACTTCCTCACTAGTGAAATTATAGTGGTCCATGGCCTTAAGGAGCTAACATCTCTGGGAGGGGATGTGGTGCTGGAGAGAGAGAAAAATCAGGTAAACAAATATGAAACACATTGCTAAGTGCTAAAAAGGAAACAAAGCAGAGAGATGTGCTAGAGAAGGGAACTCCCCGGGGATAGAGCTACTTGAGATCTTGCGGGGGTCTTCTGGAGGGACTTCTGAGAACAGATCTGAGTGGTAGGCAGGGCAGACCTAAGGATCTGGGAAGAACAGCTGTGGCAAGGGAAGAGCTTGTCTGGAATTAGGTCGGCATGTCTAAGACATAGAGGAGGGGGCAGTTTGTTTGGCATGGAAAAGCGAGAGGACGAGTGACAGCAGATAAAACAGGCAGCTAGGGACAGGTCAGTGGCACCTGATAGCCTTGGCTTAGCATTGGAGTTTTTCTAAAGACACCGAGAACTTTTGAACAAATGGACCCGATGCATGCTTCCCAAGATCATCCTGGGGGTCGGAAGGAATAAGAGTGGCAGAAAGAAGAATGCTTAGGAGACACCTAAGAAATGAGAGAAGTTGGAAGCCATCTGATGAGAAGTGGGTTGATCTGGGATAACTTCTGGAGCTGTGACCAATGGGACATGCTAATGGATTGGATGCAGGTGTGAGGAATAAAAGAGGATTCAAGGTGTCTTAAGTCTGTGGACAGAATAACCAGGTAGGGGGTGCTGCCTTATCTCACGGGAGTAGAACAGGTCTAAAGATGTGGATGAAGATGCTTGTTAGATATCCAAGCAGAGGTTGATGTGATATCAAAACCAAGGTAACATGTAAATGGGAAATAAGAATTTTCTATATGCCAGGATAAAATTGAAATAAGAATTCAATCTATGTGCCCGGCACATAGATGGTTTCAAAGCAGCTGGAATGGAAGGGATCACCTCAGGAGTGATACTGCCAGAAGTGAGGGCTATGAAGAGCCATCAACACGCAGCCATTCTCAGGATGGGTAAAGGATGATTTTGACTCAGATTTTAATTTTTTCTCAGTCTTTTCCCAGCTGTGTAGTCTTGAAGGGCTTTTATTTCTTAGGTACTCAGTTTCCCGATGTCAAAAATCTTAAAAATCTTTCACTTTTAGTCTCTGAGCTAAACAATGATTGCTTGCCAAATCAGGTTTCTTATTTCTTGTCAAAGTATGAGCCTTTCCACCTGGAGAATACCATGCGTTCTTATTTGACGTCATCTTCCAGTTTCATGTATCAAGGAATATAAATAAATGTTGGGGTTCCAGTGAAAGTCCTCGCCTGATGGCGATGCCACTTGGATCTCAGAGCCTTTCAGAGGCTTCTGGCTTCCTGGACAGAACCACTTACCCGGTGCTATTCACATTGAACCCCGGGCCACCTTGCTGCATCATTCCCACCGAAGATGTGGTGAGAGGCATGATCTCCATGCAGGGGAAAGTTTTCTGCAGTTTGAGTTCAGAACATTCAAGTCCCAGGCCTCTGTGCTTGACTGAGTATGGCTGGAAACGGCAGTTTTCTACCAGCATTTCTAGCAAAATGCTCCTGCCAGCATTTTTGAAGTGGTCCAGACACTAGAGCCAGCAGACCTCTGCTTCATTGCATCATCCTGAAAGGGAGGTCACTGATGCCATTTCCGAGACGACTCCCTCCTCAGCCAGGCTAGGCGGTTGCTTGGGGGTCAGCTGAGACTATGCGACCAGATTCTGCATTGATAAAGTGATTTAAGCAAGTTGCTCAGCTTCTTTGAACTTAATTTCTCCTCTCTCTGAAGGGCACATAATATCAGCTTTATTAGGTTGTCTATTGATTCGTGGAGATCATCTTTCTGAAAACGCCGGGCAGAGTTAGCATTAGTGTCCTCTCCGGTGGAGTGTACTGCTGGAGTGTTCTTAATATGCTGTTCACTAAATGACTTCATGCAGTAATGGGGAAGCATGAGGCCTAGGGCTGGTCTTGGAGAGAAGGTATAGGAGGAGGAAAGGGAATGCTAGGTGGGTGAGAAAAGGAAGCTTCATCTATGAGACTGGGGTGTTGTGTCCTGAAACTCACTCACCTTCTGTATGTTTGAAATTTTCTACAATATACTAGTGTTATCACTCAAGACTGTCTTGCCTCCTCCAACGTTGCATAGCCGCTCAGTATATTGGATTTTCATGAACTCCATTTATTGTGCATTTCTTCTGTGATGGGAAGAGGGGATGTGTAAGAATCAGGTCAATTAGGTCCAACTTGGCTTGCAGCCATGGTTTGGGGCATTTACAGAACGTCCCTTTCGCTACAGCAGAAGAGTTTATTCAAGACCAGGGCATTTCAGTGTAAAGCTTTAAAGTGCTCATGATTGATCTTGAGATTGTTCAATGGCGCTTCTGATTCATGCCTGGAGTGTGGTTTGAGACTCTTCATTCTAACAAGTTCCCAGGGGTGTGGAGAGAGCTGCTCTGAGGAGCAGTTTGAGTAGCAAGTGTCTACATTTTTCAAGATCAAAAAGACTTTGGTTTTAAGGTAGGTGAAACAGAAGACCTGTCTTTGTCACCTTTCATTTGGTCATTCAATAAAAAGTTTTCTGGTACTCACTGTGGGTCAAGACCCATTTTTAGACATTGGGACTGCACAGGGTAAGATGGCCCAACCCAATTTAGAAAGTCACCCTCTGACTGGCAGAAAAGACATGGATGCAAAGGTTTTTTTTTTTTTTTTAATAGTTTATTTTTACATCATTTTGTGCATTTTTCTATCTTATTTGCAACCCCCTTGGGCTTCCCATCACCAAATCACCCATGTGCCATCACCATAGTCCAGTGCATTTCCCTCCCCCATTTTTGATCCCATTCCCCACTCCACCCCCACAAAATGTCTCTGGTATATTGCTGTTCATCATTATTTTCTCGCCTGTTCCATTATATTCCTGCTATGAGAGAAACCATCCAGTATTTTTCCTTTTCTTTCTGGCTTATTTCACTAATCATGATCTTTTCCAGCTCCATCCATGTTGCTGCAAAAGACAGGTTTCTTTTTTGATTGCTGAGTAATATTCCACTGTGTATATGTACCACATCTTTTTAATCCAGTCATCCACTTTTGGACATTTGGGCTGTTTCCATGTCTTTCCAATTGTGAATAAAGCAGCAATAAACATGGGGGTGCAGGTATCTTTTAATCATTGTTTTTGTGTCTTTTGGGTAGATACCTAGGAGTGGGATAGCTGGGTCATAGGGAAGCTCCATGTTTAGCAGTTTGAGGAGCCTCCAAACAGTTTTCCAAAGTGGTTGTACTAGTTTGGATGCAAACAGTTTTTAAAAAAATTTAAAAATTATTTATTTATGCATTCAAGAGTGGGGGTACAGGCCAAAGGCATGGTTGTGGGGAAGGGAGGTTTGAGAGGATTCACCAGAGGCAGAGTGGGGAGCAGAACAGGCAGACTGACTGAAATACACTGCTGTGGAGAGCAGCCGGGAGACAGGAGAGGTCTGCTGTGCCCTGTTGGTTACCTCCTTGGCTGGGGATAGTGCTACAACTTAACCTGGGCTGCACCACCAGGGAGGGCCCGCAGTTTGCAGAGTGAATCTGACCCACATTCCTGAAGCAGAGATTTCTCTCATTTCTTTAAAATCCTTATCTGTTCTCTGGTTAAGTTCCTTTTATTCACTTACACTGAGGTCATCTTAACAGCTACAGTGCAGGGCGGGGAACTGATTGGCAGGTCTCTAATGAAAAGAGAGCTGGACTGAAAACACCAGAGCTTTCATTTGGAGTCTGAGTTCTTTAATGGTCTTGAGACTTTGGTCAAGATTCTCAATTTCCTATTTGCAAAATAGGGATCATATCTAACCTATGTATCCTATGAACTCTCTAGGTAGCTTTCCCTGAGACAAGGAGGTGAAGTGTGTTTGAAACTGGGGTGCTGGATCAGTGTGAAGAGACTGTTCAGCGCATGGCCATGCAGTGAGTGATACCTATAACACTGAAAATGTTGGAAGTGGAATTTAAATGTCTCAAAAGTGAGACTGTAGTGAGGCTGAGCCCCGTGGTAGCTAATGAACTGTGAACAACAACAATGGGATTGGTTCTAGGCTGGTGGCAGGAGCTGTGGTAATCCTCCCTGCACCCCCTGGCACAGAGACCATGAGCAAGAAGGTAATGAGCATGAAGGAAGTGACCCAGATCTCCAAGTCAACATTTGGAAAGGAAGCACATGGGAGGGTCATCTGTCTCACGTAACATTGCAAGGACGAAATAAACTTCACTATGTTAAATTCTTGAAATATTGGCATTGAAATGTTATCATGGTTTGGATGGAGACTTGCAGGACTTTTCTTTCTCCACAACAGAAGAGTTTACTCAAGACCAGGACATTTCAGTTTATAACCTTTAAAGTTAAACCTATGCTAAAGAATAACTTATTTTATCCTGAGAATATAATATAGATATATAGGTAATTATAAATCGGTGGTGGTGCCATGTATATATATATTCTGACCACAAAGCTTTCCTTCCTGGATATATGTTATAATGCAGCTTAAAACTCAAACAACAAATGGGGAATATGTTTTATGTTGGTTCACATAGGTGGCTGTGTGCTTTTAGCAGATACGAGGTATCCCACATTAGATGGGGAGTTTTCCACCTGGAGGGAAGTTGGGTTAATTTCAGTGTCAGTCTGTTTCTCGCACTTTCTCTCCAACAGTCCTGAAATAAGCATATGTGTACCTGTTCCTTGGTACACCGGCAGGTGATTAAGAGTACATACCAAGAAGAGGAATCGATGTGTTAACAGAGCATGAGTATTTCAGATACTAACAAATACTGCCAAATTGTCCTCCACATGAACTCTTCTTGTATAGTATTTTAATACTTTGTTTAGTATAAACCGAATTGTACTTTTACCAGCAATGTGTGAGAGTGCTCATTCTCCACACCTTCCAGGTACTTTTCTTTTATTTAAAGGTTTATTTATTTATGCATACAAGAACTGGGGTACAGGCCAGAGGCTGGGGGAGAGGATTCACCAGAGACAGAGTAGGAAACAGAACAGGCAGATGTACTGAAATACACTGCTGAGGAGAGCAGCGGGCAGGAGAGGCCTGCCACGCCCTGTGGGTCACCTCCCTGGCTGGGGATGGAACTTGTGCTGCAGTGGCTATGGACAGCTTCATAGTGTTGCACTTTCACCTGTTGCGTCTCCAGAGAGGGCCCCAAGTTACTTCTTTTTTTTTTTTTTTTAGGATTTATTTATTTACTCATACAGAACTGGGGTACAGGCCAGAGATGCAGAGGGTGAGAGGATTCACTAGGGACAGAGTGGGGAGCAGAACAGGCAGATCGACAAAGTACACTGCTGAGGGGAGCAGCGGGCGGATCAGGAGAGGTCTGCCGCGCCATGTGGTCCACCTCTGGGGCAGGTGGGAATCGAACTCATGCGGAAGTGGCTTTAGCTGCTCAGTGCAGTGCTTTAACCCGCTGCGCCACCAGGGAGGGCCCCAAGTTACTTCTTAAATAAGCCTATCTAAAATTCATTCTTAGGGTGGCACAAACCCTATCAAAAATATAATGGTCTGAAAGGACAGCATTTCATTATTTCTCAAGATTCCACAGTTACATCGCAGTTGGGCAGAAGCTGCAATTATCTGGTCTCCACTGGCCCAGAGTCTGAGATGGCCTGTTTAGGAGGCTGCCATTGGTGCTGGCTGTCTCCTCTACGTGTCCTCTTTCTGTGGCTGAACTTCTCATAGGTCCCTGGGTTCTTGGAGAGAAAACAAATGCTGCTAGTACTTTTAATACCTGGTTTAAAAGTCTCAGAACATTTCCCCCATGATGGTCAACCACAGGACCAGCCCAGGCTCGAGGGAAGGGTAAATGGACTTGGAAATTATTGGTGGTCATCTTTGAAGACGTTTGATGCAGTTCAAGTTCAAAGGCACAGTTGTAGCTTTGAATCTGAAGGAAGCTGAAGAAAGAGTATCTGCAAAACTTGCACTACACCAGTGGTGCTCAGACTGTTTGATTCCTGCTTATGAAGGAAATGTGCTCTGTGCTAACGAAGGCGCAGGATAGGAAGTTCTGCCAGGAAATCTATTAGCTTGAAGGTCAGTCATCTTACTGGTGACTATGTAAGTCAAGGTGTGAACAAGCTGTAATTGTTATGACTGTAAGAAAAGGAAGGATTGTGTTCAGGCTCATTTCCAACTATCTATCATGTGTTTGTGAGCTTCAAGGATAGATATGATGGGAAGCATTCAAAACAAATGGCTCCGACATGTTCAAGGTCTGCATTATTCAGAGTGACAGTTCATTAATTAATCTCCTGCTCTAGAGATGGGGTGGGCGGTGAGGTAAATGAAGGGGTTTTAGCAGGAGGGGAAGGAAGGTGGGGGGGGCAGGTTGGAGAGAAGCTCACTGATTCTGCAAATATCACAGATGCATAGGAAAGGCTTTCCTGGTCTGCGGTTTTGATGTGGCTAAACAATTGCAGTGTGGTCCCTGGAATGATGGCAAGAGACAGGAGCCAGAGCCAGGGGGCCAGAATTTGGGCTAAAAGGGGAAGAAGGAGCTATCTGTCTTTTCTCAGAAGGGACATCCTCTATCTTGTCTATTCGAGAGAAGACGTCTATGAAATATTCAGGTCTTGGTTGTTTTATTTTAAATTTGCTGGAGGAAGGCCACTGAGCACCAAATTTATGGTTTCATAAAATGGTGGGACATGTGGAAATATCAAAAGTGTATTCTGTGGGATTGGGCAGACGGAATCTCAACTGTGATGCTGAACTGGCCAAGCCTTTGCTGGCCTAGTGGGGAATTTGGGAAATGAGGTGGTGCAGAGGAAAAGGTTCATTCTTATAGTGCTAGTGTTTGTGGGGGGTGTTGCCCCCAGGACACAAGATCTTGGTCTTTGGCTGAGTGCTTCCCCACCTCATCCCCTGCATGACAGCATGCCCTTGGCTCGAAAGTAGAGGCCGCCTAGAGAGTGCTTATAGCCAGAGGCTGTCAATTAACCACATCCCTCCAGCTTGGCAGTGAGCTCTTTTTCGCAAGGATTCTGTTGGGTCTGCAGGAGCGGAGGGGAGTGGTCATTCTCCATGCAGGCGCATATCTTTCTCCAATTTGGGGACTGGTTGCTAAATTTTCTTCGAAGCTGCATTGCAAAAGATGATCTCTGCTCTTGATGTCATCATCAGACCCTTGGGCAACTTAGACCTGCTTAGGAGAAAGAGAAGCTTATTATTCATGCCATCAAACCATGGAGGGTTGGGAATGACTGAAAACAGAAACTCAGATGCTCTCTATGGGGTCACTCCCTCGGCTGTGTGTCCCAGGGGCCATCTAACCTAGGCTGCTTGTCCTGGCATCCTCTCCTGGGAACCTGGAACTTTACAGAAGAGGTTAATGAGAGGCTGTTCAGTGTTGGAGTGGGAGGGTACTTTGAGCGGTTTCCCACCGCGTGCCATGGGAGCCAAGGCTGCCACTCTGCAGAGATGGGAAGGAATAAGGCCTTTGTGGAAACTGTTAGGGGTGTGTGTGTGTGTATGTGTGTGTGTGTGAGAGAGAGAGAGAGAGAGAGACAGAGACAGAGACTGTTGAGAGAACAAGAGAGAGTGGATTGAATAACACTGGTCATGATTTTAAGGTCTCTGGTTACAGCCTTTGATGGTCCAGCTGAACTTTATCCATTTCAGTTCTAAGAAATCCCTGCAGTGGCCAGAAAACTTCCCATTTACTGGAAAAGAACAAAAGGGACTCTACTCCTTTTAGCAAACCGTGCATATTCTGACTTCAATGTAGTGAACCTGACCTGATAGCTCAGCTGAGACCCAATCCATCCCAGAACACTCCTCCCAACCCTCACCAGTCTCTGCCAGATGCCCACACAGAAAAATCCTTGATGAATCTCGCCCTGCAGTTTATTATTCAGGGCAGATTTAGAAAAGAAGAGAAAAGTACATTTCAGGCTGGGGAAGAGAGACCTTGGACATCATCTAAAGAACAAGCCCCTCATATCACAGAGAAAGGAACTTAGTGCAGAGAGGGGAACGGACTTGCCCAAGGTTGTACGTTAGTTACCAGTGGAGCTGAGATGAAAAATCAGGTCTGATTATCATTTCAGCCCTGTCTGATTTTAAACCAGCCAGAGCCCCCCTAGAGAAAGACAGCAGCTGATTGAGCAATCAAGTATATATTCTGTATCACTGTTCTCTGCACCTCCATTTGATCGCACAGGAGCCAGAGTCTTTAGGGAAATCTTTGCAGTAAGCAGCTATAGACATTTGGTTATTGGCCTGATTCAGGGGACATAAGTGGACAGGGGAATACATAAGGGTCATTTTAGGGGTCAACTTAAATTTGTGCAAACCTGGTTGATCCTGAAAACTGGCAGCACAACCTAGATTATACTGTGAATGAGAATAGACCAAGCTTTTAACATTGCAGTGGGGGAGGGGAGTGGATTAGATGTCCATGACCTTAATATTCTTGTACCCAAAAGACAGGTGTTTCTTTAAAACTTTTTATTCTGGCCTATTTTAAACATATACAAAAGGGAGTAAAACAGTGTAGTGGACTCCCAGACAACAAAGATTTCTTTAAAAAATTTGTTGAAATCCAATTGCTATAGAGTAGTTTGGCCCACATTTAAAGTGTTTACAAGCTGAGCATTATCAACACAATCCAGATCATGGACAGATTTTTGTGCGCCTCTTCCCACTGCTGTTTCCTCATATCTCTTCGGAATCTCTCCTGTGACAAATCCCACAGGCCTCCTCCACCTCCCTTTTCCCTATGTAGGCAACCACCATCTGCTTCTTGTCACTATACATTTGCTAGAGGTTTATATGAATGCAGTCATTATGAATATTTTAATGTTTTTGAAAATGATTTATTTCTATATATTTTACATCATTGTTTATTTTTTTCTTTTTTACAGTTTTGCTTTCTTTTCTCAGGTGCAGTCCCCATAGAATTTCCACCATCAGTTCACCTCTGTACCTTGGGTTCTTCCACATCCTTGTTTTGATCTGTCTCTCTCCCCCTCCCCTGCAGAATGTCTCTCATTTATATTTGTCTGTTTATTTTTGCTTTGTTGTATTTTTTATTATTATTTTCCCCCTGATTCCATGTTTGTGAACTTTTTAATGTTCAATTTTTTTCACTCAGCATATTTATTTTGAAATGTGTTTATGTATTGTTGCATATATCAATGGTTCCTTCCTTTTTCACCGGTGAGTAGTATACCATTCTATGGCTATCCCAAAGTCTATCTTTTCAGCCATTGATAAACTTTGCATTACTTCAAGTTTTTGTGGGAACATGTTCTTTCTTTTCTCTTGGGTAGATTCTGGAATAGAATGACTGGATCATATGTAAGTCTGGGGGTTGAATTCATTCTTCGTGAGGGATCTTATTCTCTTAAGGTATTTAAATGATTGCCTGAGGCCCACCCACATTGCCAAAAGTAATCTGCTTTACTAGTAGGACTGTTTTAAATGCAAGGCAATTCCAAAAAATCCCTTCATGAGAACATCTTGTCTGGTCTTTGACCAAACACTGGTTATCTGGCCAGCGTGACATATATAACTAATTATCAAAGAAGTAGACTCTGAGAAGAACAGCAATGCATGGGAGGTTTATTAAAGATCTATATGGGATCAATATTTGTGGAAAGGAAGAGTAGGAAGCAGGACTGGTCAGAGGCAGTGGGTGAGTGTGATTTAGTTCTGATGGCAGCCTTTTGTATGGAGCTTTCTAAAGAAGCATGGCCTTTCAGAAGCACCCCGTTTGGGAAAAGGGGACTATGTCTTTATATGTTTACACTAATCAGTTATTAGATATGAAATTCCCAGGAAGGAGATGTGATCTTGAGCAAGGTGATTTTGCCAACCCAGGCAGTCTCCCTAAGAGTCTGACAGTACTTTCCTGAGCTGGGGACATACTTCCTCTGATACCAAAGTGGGATCTGGCTGCCATATGACATCATCTACTTTACTTAACCTTTTCCTGTTGACATTCTCATCCTACTTTGTCTTCCATAACCCCACAGACTATATAGTTTCTGAGGATCAGGATCTCATAATATATCCAACACATAATCCACGGTCTGCACAGAGCAGACACTCAACAAACCTTTATTAAACAAGGCAAAATATCCTGGGCAAAAAGTAATTTCCATCAACAAAATCAGATTCTGATAAAGAACCGAATGACTGTAGATGCTGACACTGCTGTTCCCACAGCTCTTTCACATCTGTCTCATTTAAACTTCACAACAATTTGCTGGACTAGGGAAATTACATTTTCTAGATGAAGAAATTGAGGTGCAGAGGTACAAATGGCTTTCCTAGAATCAAAGAGCTAACAAGTGACTTTTGCAAGATTTCTTTTGCTGCAGTTAAGAGTGATGGTGATTTGTTCAGTAAACACATTTCATTCTTATCTCCCAAGACCCTCACAGTCAAGTTCAGAGGTACAGTGAACAGTCAAACACCCACCTTCCTTAGCTGCCCAAGGGATGCCATTGACTTGAATTTCCAGGAGCTGCTCAAATTCGGGGAGATCCATTGCTCAAGTTAGTGGTGGTTTCAGAACATGTCAATACTACTTCAGGGACTTCCCCAGAAATAGCATCAGCATGCTATCCTCACTGTCTCAATCATACTCTAGTTACCCAAGGTAGGTAGCTGGTTACTGGTACCATGCAATCAGACCTGAGGTTGTTAAGAGAAGAGAGATTTATGGGCATTCTTCATAAGTGGTTCTGACTTTAAAAAAGCTAGCAGACCATCAGATGAAAATAAAAATAGCCTTTCCTGGCATTGAGTAATCTGACTTCCCTTGATGAAGAGGTTATAGAGTCCCCTCTTTAGGTGATTCCTTCTGTTTGATTAAGTAGTCAAAGCCATTGAGGAAAGGACATTCAACTCATTGGAGGAAGGAAAATGGAAATATTTAGGTAATAGACTTAATTTTTCAAGCTGCATTTTTAAAAAAGGATTTATTTATTTATGCAGACAGAACTGGGGTACAGACCAGAGGTTCATGGGCGGAGAGAGGATTCACAGAGACACAGTGGGGAGCAGAACAAGCAGATCGATGAAGTACACTGTTGAGGGGAGCAGTGGGTGGGTCAGAAGAGGTCTGCTGTGCCATTTGGGTTACCTCTGGGGCGCAGATCGAACTCATGCTGAAGTGGCTTTAGCTTCTTAGTATTGTGCTTTAACCTGCTGAGCTACCAGGGAGGGGCCCTAAGCTGCATTTTTAGGTGACTTTCATTTCATCTTATAAAATCTACATGGATCTGTTGGTTGAAATGACAGCAACAGAACTAGATTCTATTTTTTTTCTTCTATTTTTAAAAAGATTTATTTATTTATTCATAAAGAACTGGGGTACAGGCCAGAGATGTGGAAGGTGAGAGGATTCACCAGGGACAGAGTGGGGAGCAGAACAGGTAGATCTACAAAGTACACTGCTGAAGGGAGCAGCGGGTGGGCCAGGAAATCCACGCCATGTGGATATGTGGATCTCCTCCCGGGCAGGCAGGGATCGAACTCATGCGGAAGTGGCTTAAGCTTCTTAGTGCAGTGCTTTAACCCGCTGCGCCACCAGGGAGGGCCACTAGATTCTATTTTTTGAAAGAAAATAAGGTACATTAAAAATGTCTTTTGGTGCAAGAGTGACCTAATAACAAGGAAATTAAAGCCAAAAGTCAAGAGCCCAGGACTCAGTGCTCTTAGCTATGTGTGAGGTAATGGAGAAAATGTTAGACCTAGATAAAAGTGGGTTCTAGTCCATCTTGTTTTTTTTCTGACCCTAAACTTCAAGCCTACAATTGTTGAAGAAGAGTTCACATATATGCCCTCCTAGAGTATTTTTAAAAAAGATTTATTTATATATGCATACAAGAACTGGGGTACATGCCAGGAGTGTGCGGGAGAGGGGGGTGAGATTCACCAGAGACAGAGTGGGGAGCAGAACAAGTAGAATGACTGAAATACACTGCTGAGGGGATCAGTGGGGACATAGGAGAGGTCTGTCATGCCACGTGGGTCACCTCCCTGAATGGGGATCCAACTCGTGCTGCAGTGGCTGCAGATCACTGCACAGTGCTGCAACTTACCTCTTGCACCACCAGGGAGGTTCCCTGTAGAGTATTGTTCAAGTCAAATAAAATGTAAGTCAAGGTTCTCTCAGAACAGTAGAAAGACTTACTGCTACTGTACGAGACGAGTTGTAGCATAAGTGAGGATGGAAATAGACTTCTGTGCTCCTCTGTTGCAGAGAAATGATTTGATACCAGGAAAGCTTGCACTCTTCTGACAGGTACCCCATGTCTCAGTTCCCTGGGAGTAGCATGACTATCTACTGGCTATTCTTACCAATCAGCTGGATTTCAGAAAGCCCTTTGACATTATTTGAATCTAATATTCCAGATATAAGTTGTGATTTTTTTGGCTCTAGGTGGTTTCACTGCCAGAATCTGTACTGCTTACACAACTATTTTTAAGTCAATTTTGCTGTAAAAGAGAAAAGAACTAGTTGACAGTTGTTTTCATTCCTCCGTGGATGAAAAAAAAAAAAAAGACACCAAATCTTTTCTGCAAACTGGTATATTACTGTATTCTAGCATAATAGTATATACGATCTGGTTTCCCTCTCTCTTATTTCATGCTTTCAGTATATTTGATCATTGAAAAATATCAGGAATAAAATTAAAAAGTAAAGTTAGGGCCTCCCTGGTGCCACAAGAGATTAAATCACAGCACTATGAAGTTATCCGCAGCCACTGCGGCACTAGTTTGATCTGCCCAGCCAGGGAGCTGACCCCCATGGCACAGGGGTCTCCCCACTGCTCCCCTCAGCAGTGCACTTCGTCCATCTGTCTGTTCTGCTCCCCACTCTGTCTTTGGTGAATCCTCTCACCACCCGCACCTCTGGCCTGTACCCCGGTTCTTGGATGCATTAAAAAAAAAAAAAAACACACAATACAATACCATGAACAAAGGGGAGACTGGGAAGGCCAGCGGGCAGGTGCCATCCTCAAAATAAAACCAGTTCTTTACACAGGGTGGTCATGAATCTACTCACGTGAGAAAAGTCATCTTTCATGACGTCCTGGAGAACGCCCCTGTTTGCTTTCTTGTTCTTTCCTCCTTTAGAGCAAATGCGCGGGGCAGCGTCGTGACGAGTTTCGCAGCCCAAATCTCTGTGGCGAAAATGCTTGTGACACATCGTTTGTGGCGAAACTGCGGGTGGCGAAACTTCTTGCGGGGAAAATGTTTTCTGAAACTTCCCGGCGGCTTCCGGGGGCGAGTCCACCGGACGCGTGTTCTGAAGTGGTAAGTCGCTGCCCTGAACGCGCCCACATTTCACTGACGCACTTTGAGGCCACAGTTCTGCGAGTTTTGGGGAATGTAGAGCCTCTTCCCGGCGCTGCAGACCGTGGAGCGCGGCGTTGCCTCTGGCACAGGCCGGGGAGCCGGAAGTCTGAGGAGAACTGGACAAGACATGGCTACGCCCTTTGGCAAGCCTTTGCTGCCGGCATTCTGGGGACAATGAAGCGTGTTGGTGGCCTCCTCCTTGCCAGCCCTGGAGGCAGCCCCTGCCATCAAAAGGACTGGGCCTGCGTCCCGCGCCCCCGGACAAGGGTGTCACCTGTCACGGTGACCGCAGTCCTGTCCCTGGAGGGCAGAGCCGCTGCCCCGCGCCTAGCTGACACCGCCCTGACGGCCTCGACGCCCCAGACCTCCTACTGGACGTCATTTGGGTGCCAGATTCCAGGAGCTGAACCTTTCCCCCCAAGCCCCAAGCCATTCTGGGGACCTCTGAGAAGCTATGGAGCCCGTGGTCCCCACGGAGGACCTTATTTTAAGTCCTGGACAGAAAATTTCGTGTTGCTCACTTAGGGGGAGGATGTGACTGAGGGACCACAGTTCCTGAGGTGGTTCTGCTAAGGAAGCTGGAGTTTGCTAGGTGAGTATTACCATGGCAACTGATTAAGATTGCTGGAAAGAACAGGAGGAAGCAATTTTCCATGTACAGGCTATTAAAGTCCCTGAAAGAAAATGCCAATGGGTCCCCAGAAGTTTACTCCTCACTCTCAGACCTTAGGGCGCGTGGAATGGTCAGAAGACCCTACAAACAAACCCTAAACGTTGCCCGAAGGACTCCATTTTGATCCCAGTCTTTTGAACTTGATAACTTTTCAAGCATAAATTTATTACTTCAGTTTAATTTCTTTATCCCTTAAAAGTGGGTAGATGGAAGAAAGTGGCATTTGTCTCCCTTCTCCAAAGCTTTCAGAAGTGTGTGTGAAATTGTGTGGTTTTGTGTGTATGCATTTTTTAAAAAA
>NW_004567134.1:10815250-10837159 GCF_000260355.1 Condylura cristata | reverse complement strand
AAGTACACTGCTGAGGGGAGCAGTGGGCAGGTCGGGAGAGGTCTGCCGTGCCATGGGGGTCACCTCCGGGGCAGATGGGAATCTAACTCATGGGGAAGCGGCTTAAGCTTCTTAGTGCTGTGCTTTAGCCCGCTGTGCCACCAGGGAGGACCCAGGATTGTGTAATTTTAATTGTCATATGTTTAAAAGTTTTGTTTTCATCAGAAAAAGAACATATGCTCATTAATAGAGAAATAAATAGAACTGAAGAAATAAAAACAATGAGAAGTCACTCATAGTCCCACCACCTGAAGAAAAACTGTCAATATTTTTGAACATTGTTTCAGGAGTTTTCGTTAGGTGTAATATTGTGTGTGGTGTGTGTGTGCACATTGTTTTGATCAGACTTGCTGTATGATTTTTTGTCTGTTCCTTTTATTAACTATTAGTATATGTGTTGTAAATATCATTTTTTAATAGTTACTTGATACTCCATCATATGGCTATGCCAAATTTATTTCATATTTTTATGTTGGGGCATTTACATTGGTTCCATTTGTAAAAAATATAATGAGCAATCCTGTGATAAACATTCTGGTGCAGATATTTTTCCTCTTTTCTGTTTTGTCAGGCCAAGCTCCTATTCTGGGGTTGATAAATTGAAGGATAGAAGCATTTTAATGACTATTAACATATATAATTAAATTTGGGTGGTTATTATATTTGAGAAGCAAAGCCTTGGGCTAAAGGAATGAAGATCTTTCAGTGGAATTGAGGGTATGGCCAGCTGGCCGGTGAGAGGAAAAAACCAGTGTGAAAATCAGTTCTCCTGGAAAGACTGTCATTCTCTTCCACGCCAGGTGCCAAACCCAGTTTTCAGGAGGTCTCTGGGGGGGTCCAGGCAGACAGAGAGTGCAATGGAGGGAACTTCACAGGTGACACAGGAGAGGTTCATACCTCACTGAATCCCACAGGGCTTGGGTTGCTCTGTGTGGCCTGCACAGCTGGAGGCCATGGGAGGGTGGTGCCAGCCTCTTACGGGAGGTGGAGATGACGATGTGCTCCGGAGCGTTTACCCGAAATGAGTCACGGGAGAAAAGAAATGCCTTGCATTGCCTTGGGCCAAGGATTCTCACTTAAGAGGTCTGCTTCCCTGCCTCATTCCCTGGGAGAGGCACCAACTGTACAGTCCAGGGGGAGAGGCACGGAGCTGGTTCTGTGGCAGTTCTTTCTTGAGGCTTCCATTAAGAATCCTGGAGGCTCTTGAAAGATGCAAAGTGAGGGTACCACTTCCAGGTGCGCTGTCCTAGAGGTGGCCTGCCCACAACGGGTCAGCTGGGACTACCTCTGACGGGCAGCTTGCTGACCAGCGCTGTGAAGGCCTGCCTTCTGCCAAGATGGCGGGGAGGGAGCAGACCCGCTCTGAGGAAGTGCAGTGGCTGCAGTGTGGCGTGTTGGCTGTGGGCTGTTATCCTTCAAAGAGAAGCAACACTGAAACTTGCAAGTTACTGGCCAGTTGTTTAAAGTTCCACTTACATTCCTTATGTTTATTTATTTTGATAATTATTATCTTAATCTTTGTTTTCTCTTGTATGTGCTTTCTTTCAAGATTTTTTTTTTATTTATGCATACAGAGTTGGGGTACAGGCCAGAGGTGCAGGGGTGGTGAGGGGATTCACCAGAGACAGAGCAGGGAGCAGAACAGGCAGATGGACAAAGTACACTGTTGAGGGGAGCAGTGGACTGGTCAGAAGAGGCCTGCCAAGCCATGTGGGTCACCTCCCGCATGGCCGGGGATCGATCTCGTGCTGCAGTGGCTCCGGAGGGCTTCATAATGTGGTGCTGTAACCCATTGCACCTCCAGGGAGAGCCCCAACATCTGTTTTTTAATGAGTACTGCAGATGATTGTCTTTCTCATACACACCAAAAAATGAGAAGGACCACAGGAAATGCTTGGTTAATTGTGGTCTGTGTCCACTTTCTCCTTTCAGAATATGGCTTAGTTTTCTCTTTTATTACTACGATGAAAGTAGCGTGATGACACAGAAGACAACCAGACTTTCTAATTCCAATCAATTAGGGATTTCTGCTCACTGTGAAAAACGTGGAGGCAACATGGGAACTTTTTTATGGATTATTTATACTGGGACATACTTTGTTTCCTTTCACAGGGAGATTTTTTTTTATCCTCGGAATTATTATTTCTCTTTTTACTGTGATTGCATTTTTAAAGAGCGTTAGTATTTGTAGCATTTGTCAGCTTCTTGAAGGGATATATGACTCAAAGAGAGGAAGTGAGGAATTGCTGCTTGAGACAAAATTCAGAATCTGGGCCTATAGTGATGTATGGTATGTCTGCTTAAAGAGGGTATATAGTCAGTGTGTCTGTGTCTGCGAGAGTGCCTTCGAGATACTGTGCTGCTGCTTGTAAATAATAAACCATTTACCCTCCAGCATTCAAAATGCAAAGTAGACATTCATGCACCTACCACCATAATCAAAGTAGAAGATTAATGAATAAATGTCTATGAAACTTGGATGAAGATTGGGCACATAGCTCCCTTTTTAAGCTTTTTACCATCTGGGATAAAGGTGTTTGGGTGTCTCAGCAATGTTGAAGTGGGTGTAGAGGAGTGGAGTAGTGGTGGGCATCCTGGTGTGTGGTGCAGAAGGGCAGGACCTCAGCCCATCGTTGTCAGTGAGTGGACACGGCCTCGGGAGGGCACGCCACAGCAAGGGCCCCAGGAGGTCTGGGCCTTTGATCTCCTCTCTGTTTTTCTGAGTGCCCGTGTGTGTGCATACAGGATGATGCCAAAGTCGTAATTCTGTGGGTTTTGCTGCTAATTCTAGAGGTTGGGAAACAGAATGAGGACAAAGACCGAAGGAGGGGCTTGTGTGCATGCAAGTAGCCACCAGCATTCGTGGGTATGAGAATTATCAAGCGCCACTGGCTCGTGGCTAGATGAGTTGTGTTGTAGTAAATGAGCTGGAAGCTCAGCTCAGTTTTGCTCAACTTTTGAAGTTTGGTGTCCTTAGAAGATGATAGTCAGCAGATGTTTCAAAAAGAGTAGAACAAACGTCACCAGCTCCATCTCCAGGCAGGTGGGAGAGAGGAAGTTCTCTGTGCCGGCCTGGGCCTCTTCTCTCTATACCTGCCGCTGAAGCACCTTAAGATCCTTGGAGACGAGGCTGCCCCCTTTTTCTTAAACCATGACTGATCTTGAAGTTCCAAAGGTTGGTATTGATTGACCAGAGGAGGAGGGAGAGGACACTAGGTGCAGAACAGGGCTTAGTAAATATTCATAGGTTAATAGATCGAGCGACTCTGCCATACTGTCCATAGTTTGCTGCCTTGAAAATGCCACTCGCCTTTCTGTTTATGTCAGTGACGATGTAGCATAAACGCCGGCCCCTGTGTTGTTTCTTCAGCATCTCCTCATCATTCTTACTTGTCTGCAGCCCGACTTTGCTGTGTCCCCAGTCAGTGGCTCACATTACCAGATATGGCTCATAAATCACAATACCCCTTAGGAAAAAAAAAAATCTCTTGTCAATTAGGAAAATGTTCAGTTGAAAATAAAAGACAGACCATCTGAGAGAAGTTTGAACAAGGGACTTGCTTTCCTCACTTAATGAGAAACATGCAAAGACAGGCTGGAGCAGGCACCCAGCTGTGCCCTGGAGGACGTGGGCTGTGGTGCCTCATTCTTCAGACTTACTGGGTCGGTCTCAACCCCACGTCTGTGACCTCATGGTCAAAGGCAGTGTAGCGACCATCCCTAGGCTCACGATTGCAGGAAGGAAGTGAATGGTGGAGGAGTGACTTTTTAGCCCGACTTAGCTTTTTTTTTTTTTTAAGATTTATTTATTTATGCATACAGAACTGGGGCACAGGCCAGATGTGCAGGGGGTGAGAGAACTCACTTGGGAGAGTGGGGAGCAGAACAGGCAGATGTACTGAAAGACACCGTTGAGGAAAGCAGCAGGCGGGTGGGTCAGGAGAGGTCTGCTGTGCCATGTGGGTCAGCTCTCTGGCCTGGGATCGAACCTATGCTTCAGTGGTTGCGGATAGCTTCATAGTGCTGTGCTTTAATCTGTGGTGCCACCAGGCAGGGCCCAGACTTAGCTTTTTTATCAACCTCAGTGACTTGTCTGTATCTCTTTGGTCAGACTTGGGTCTTAGACCCACTATCGTGTACAGGGAGCCTGGGAAGTTACACAATGTTAGATGGACATCTTGTGACCTTTACCAAATCAGGGCAGTGAGGAAGAAGCGGGTGTGTGAGTGGAGCGGGTGTGTGAGCATGGAGTGTGTGTTTGTGTGTGTGTGTGTGTGGTGGGGTGCCGGGGTGGGGGAGACAGCAAAGTCTGTGGTGGGGTTTTACTTGCCAGAGAGTTTTAGCAATAGTGTTCTGTGCTCATGGGTCCGTTGGTGGGTAACATGCCAGCACATCCCCTAGGGTCAGGCTGAGGGGCGAGTCGTGGAGCAGGTTTGCAAGGCAAGTCTCTGCTGCCCACTGTGCACCCTCTCACTACTTACTAGCAGTCATGGGCAAGCAGGCTTGATGATGTGACAGTGGCAGGAGCAGGGTTTGGGGAGACAAAGGGTAACCAACTTTATGGGGGACTGGAGGGGATGTGTCGGCCACGTATATAGGGCGGGCTTCCTGTGCAGGTGCTTGACGTGACTTCTGAGCTACACCCAGACCAAGACCACACAGTCAACGGCTACCTAGTGATGTGGACTGTTGTTGTCAGGCTGTCATGCCGGAGTGCCTTATCCAAATCGCACGCATGCACACACGCACAGAGAGGCCATGCACACCCAGGCGCAGAGGCCCCAAGGGCTAGAAACACCACCGTCCTCCCAACTTCATTATATTTGGGATCATTTTTGTTTTCCTTCTGGATCTTGTACCTGGGTCCTCATAGAGTTGGTAGCTCGGTGTGGCCCCCTGTGACCTTAGGGATCCCCACCTAACATGACATCTTCCCCTGATTACCTCTTACGGGAGCAAGCCAGGCTGTGTCCTTTGTATCAGCTTGCTGCTCATCTTTATACCACCTTCCAAGCCACAGCGCAGTTCTGTTTGAAATAAAACCCAAACCGGAATTCTGCTTCCCTTCCAGGTCACAATGATCCGCAGTAAAGATGGCCTCATCGACTAGCATTGCACCTTCCGTGCAGCTGACCCGGCCACTGCAGCAGTCCTGACTGCCCACTCGGGAAGTCAGTCATGCTCTTGCCTTCGCTTTATGGCTGTTAGACAGCTTTCCCCTTTCTGTGTTCACCTCTAGTTCTTCAGCTTTTCACGAGCCTGTTTCTGTTCCCCATCCTTTCTCACCCAGAAAGCCGAGTTGCAGACTGAACTCTCTTCTTCCACCCTTCTTTGCCAGCAGTGTCTTCCCTGATTCCTGGACCTGTTTTCTCTCCCTGTCCTCTGTGCTCTGGCCAGTGGCAACACCGTTCCTGGCCCTCCGATGTTTAATTTTTAATTTCTCCAATAGGGAACCCTGGAAAGGAAAGGAGGCCCAGATGACAGCAGGCGCTCACCGCAGCCTCATCCTTGATTACAGCTCTGCCTGCCAGTTGGCCCACGAGTTCCCTGCTGACTGGAACTTCCTTAGCAGTGCCCAGGCCATATTTCTGGGCCATAGACGGCTGGCGTCTCTCATTCAGTTATTGTCCAGCTGATAGAAATGGACGAAGAACAGGTGGCTGGCTTTCTTGGCCCAGAGCCAGGAAGTAGACCGATCGAATGAAAAATTGCTATCTTTTTTCAGAATTTCAAAGTTAAAATCATCTCAGTCTCTAAGTTGTGACTCAGAAGAGAAAAAAATGCATTAGTAGAGCTAACGGTTAATGGGAAATGGAGGGAAAGAATTGGAGGCTCAATAGAATAAGCACAAAGCAGTGACGAAACCCCACTGTTCAGAAATTCACTTTTTGCCACTTTGCTTTTATGAAAGACCTATGACACTACCTGTTTTCATTAAACACAGGGAATCTGAAGGGGATTTCTGCTTTTATGCCAAAAGGCAAGAAGTGAAAATAGCGTTAGGCATTGCTTCAGCAGCAGCCGCTCTCGAGAGCAGCCTTCTGAGCCCTGAGCTGGCCTGCCCGCTCCTGCCCTGGTGCCACGCACAACTGTGTGCTGATCGCGCGGTTCCTGCCTCACTCCTTTCGTGTCATTTTGATTTCATAGGCTAGTTTGGGCATCTGGCAGTGCTCAAACACTTTTCCGTGTACATTGGTGGAAATTTCTGTTTGCTTCACACCCTGTAGGCTTCCAGAAGCCTTCATGGAGCAGTCTGCTGTTGGGTGGTGGGGAACCTCTCCTGGGAAACCTGTGTTCTGTTGCAGGCTCTGCTGTGTGGTTTGGAGCACATCAGTTCACTTTTCTGAGTTTCAGTCACTGGGCTAGCGATCAGTCTCTCCCCAGTATTAAAGTGTGAAGATAGGTACAACTGTATTATTTCATCCTTCTCGAAGGCATCAGCCGTGCCTGTTGTTATCCTCTAAGTCTCATTCTCGAAATTCTTTTCCCAGGCTGTCCCCAGGGACCCAAGGTCAGAGGTCGTCCATGTCTGTTTCTTTTGTACAGAATTGGCTCTGCACTTGTCACTTTAAAACGTGGGGCTCGGCCTTTTTGGGAAATGGACAGGCAGAGTGCAGTGGTTTCCAAATTCTGGATGCATTAGAATCACCCAGAAACTTATTCAACAGAGACTTCTGCACCCCTCTCCCAGTTTCCTTTTCAATTCTGGAGTAAGATGGGACTACTTGCGCTTGTGACAAGTTTCCAGGGGATACTGATGCCACTGGTGCAGGGTATCCCACCATCAGCCAGGGGGTGGAGTAAGCAGAGGCTTCATCCATAGACATGAGTGCAACTCTGACTCTGTCACTTAATGTTTATGTGACTCCGAGCAAGTTATTCCGTCAGCTGAAGCCTTTGCTTACTTACCCATAAAATGGGATAAAAACTCCTGTATCTCTGATGGTTGCTGTGTGATTTAACTATAACAGCGGTCCACTCTGGTCCTTTACCAGCCTTAACTTCCTAGTCCCTTGTTCTTTCCTACCTCCATTTGAAATCTTCTAGGAAAATAATCAAATCATAGAGTATTGTGTAGATAGTGACTGTAGTTGCACAAGCAGAATTGAGGGAAGTAAACATCTACTGTGACAGCTTTCCCAAAGGACATCACTTTAGCATGTTTAATAAAAACCTTTCAGAATATTCAAGTATTTCACAGGTATCTTTCCACCTAAAATGCTCAAATATTTTTCAGTTGTAGCATACAAGGCCAATATGTGAGCCTTTATTTTACATCTACAATGCTAAGAGAATAAGACTAGGACATAAAATCTTGAGGAAATGGGTAATTTTTACTCTTTTCCATTTTTTACTGAAACCTGAGGAATTTTGTATCCAAGTGGGTGACTGGCGAATTTGGCACTTACAGCTACCTAAGTGACATGTGCTCTTAGCTTAGCCATATCACAGGTGGTGGGAGCCGGAGGGAAATAGCAAAGACTCTGGACAAGGCAAATAAAGAAATCTTTACTAACTGTTTAGAAACAGTTACAGATACCATTACTAGGGATAAATAAATGTTCAATGCTTTCTTTAATTCAGAGTTACACAGAGACACAAGTATCTGAAGTTACACAAATTTGAATCTTTGTTATGATTTGACTTGTGAATCACCTTAAATTTCATTTTTTAAAAGGATCACTTTTTTAAACACATTGAACTTGAGGGGAAAGCAATCACTCCAACAAGGGAACGTGCTTTCTCTCATTCTCCTAAAACATACAGCTTCCTTGTTTTAAGTCTCCCAGCTTAATTTGACGATAGAGAAAACACAATCTTTTAACTCTTTAATGAAAATGGCAGCACAAGAGTGGAGATAAACAGAAATTGTTGCTCAGTCTGAGGATGAAGAGACCACAGGTAGAACCAGGGCCTGTGGCTGGTTCCTGCCAGCTGCTGCCTGCCCTGACCACATTCGTGAGATCATGTGGTATTGGACCCCACCCTTCTCTCCGATTTATTTCATGTACCTGTCATGTCCTCAAGTTCCCTCCACATTGTTGTAGATGGCAGCATTCCATAGATTTGTGATCACATTTTCTTTATCCATTCCTCTGTGGGCAGATAGCTCTGTGTCCTGACTTGTGAACAGTGCTTCAGTGAACATGAGGGTATAGAGCTCTCTCTAGAATCCCCTTTACATTTCCTTTCGATGTGTGCCCAGAGTAGAATTGCTGGATCGTAAGGTAGTCCTGCTTTTAATTTTTTTTGAGGACATCATGCTGTTTTTCATAGTGGCTCTTCCCATTTACACTCCTCCCAAAACACACAAAGGTTCCCTTTATTTCACCTTCTTGTCAGAACTTCTTATCTCTTGTCTCTCCAATGACAGTCGTTCTTACAGATGTGATGAGATAGCTCATTGTGATTTTGATTTACATTTCCCTGGTGATTGAAGATGTTGAGCACTCTGATAATGCGATTCATAGTAAGAAATACAGATTTGATCTTGATCCCCATTCCTAAAAACCTTGGAGTTTCCTAAGCAGTGCCATGAAAGCCATAGGCCACTGGTGTAGGGCAGGGGCCAGCAGATTGGGCCAGGTGCCTGTTTGAAATGAAGTTTTACTGGAACTCAGCTAGGTCCATGCAGCTTTGTGTTGTTCTGGCTGCTTTGGTGCCGTGATTGCAGAGTTGAGTAGTTGCCAGAGACCCTATGTCCTACAAAACTGAAAATATTTTACATAAGGCCTTTTACAGAAATGTTTGCTAACCTCTCTGCCTTTCAGAAACACGCCCCCTTGGGTTTCAGTCCATTTCCACAGACTGCCCCTTTGTTCCCTTCATGAGCCATGTCCTGCTTTTCTTAGAAGTGTTTGTCATGAGAAGAGACTGTGCTACCTTCTGTGAGGGCCAGACCAGAGAAAATTCACTTAAGCATGGGCTCCATGCACAGTGTCTAATGAGGCTCTATTGATAGATTGTTACCAAATGTCAGTTTGCAGGAACTGGCTGTCTCATTATCCCCCACCCAGCTGGACGGGAACATTCCTGCACTCTCCTGTCTCTAATCTTCAAAATGGCAGTGACAGAAGATGGGATTTCAAGCTTGAAAACTGACTTTGAATTAAGACTTCAACATTGATGTCACTGTCATCTCTATCTCTCATATCTATATTTCTGGCAAGTGTGGGCAGCATCTGTGTGAGTTATAGTGGAATATTGTCTAAGCAGGAAAGTAGAGGGAAACTGTGAAGTTGTGTCACCTTATGTTTCTCTGGCCTTTTTTTTTTTTTTTATCATTTGTTTCTTGTGGAAGGTACTAAAAGTCATCCTATGAAAGCAATGAGTATTGGTCTGGAGGGCCAAAAAGAAATGGCTGTATGTGAGTTATTTTCATTACAATACACGTTTATCATTGGACTCTAACATTCACATATATATTATATACATCTGATTATGGGATAAAAAGGTATACTTAAACATTTTTCATATAGGCCTATTTGTGGCTCGACTTACCAAACTATTAGCAAGGCATTGAGATGTTAATAGCATTATAGACAGTGAGGTCTGAGATACATCAAGGTGTGTGTGTGGGTGAGTGTGTGTAGTGTGGGGAAGTTTTTATAGAGGACATTTGTGGAAGGGTGAGTAGGAGTTCTCTTGATGGAGAAACAGATGGAGGAGGGAGCAGAGGGCCAGTCCATCTCTCCAGGAAAACCAGGAGGACTTTATAAGCACCATCAGCAGTGTCTTTATTGTCCACCGAAAATTTGACTGTTGACAAGCTTGTAGGAATAAGCCACCTTCTGGGTTTGCTTGGTTAGTCTTTTGAGAATGACCCCCTTGTTCTTAGATCAAAAGATATGCTTACTTGACTTTGGGTAGAGGTTATGTGTATCCCCTAGCTCTTGATGCTTTGGCCCGGCTCACCAGTCCATAGGAATTCCATGACTTGGTCGGCGTTACAGCAGCAGGATTCAAGCTTGACAAGGGAAGTGAGATCTTGGCCTTAGCCTTACTGTTGCTAAAAGATTTCTTCCCCTGGGTGTCCCTGAAGCAATGCTAAGAAGCCTCCCTGATGCATCTGCACCCTACACCAGGATCCAGTGACTTCTCCATGTCTGGACCCTCCCTGCAAGTTCTCTGTCACTTCCTGTAACAGATGGAATCAGTCAGCAGATGCTGACCTTGTCTTTCTGCATCAGCCAGAGCCCCGCAGGCCAGGAGTCTGTGTTTCCTACAGCCAGCCTTTGTCCTTCTCCCAGGAGATCACATTTGTCCTGTGGGGGGCAGGTAGGAGTGGCAGCTTCCATCCCAGAGACTCTGTGTCCAAGAGCTGAGTCCTAAGGCCCTTGGATGTTGCCACCACAGAGCAGCCGTGGCCTCCTGATCAGGGACTCTGTTTACATGATCCTGTAAACCAGAGTGAAGGGAATTGTGTCAAAGGCAGAAGTACAGCTCCCACAGCCTCACCAGGGCCATCAAGTGGTAGCTCTGGTGACTTGGATTTGGCAGAGACATGCGCGAGGTCTCATGAAGTCTTTGGTTGTGTAGCCTGCACATCACTGGCTCTCCGTCCTTCCCTCCTGTTCTCCTTCCTTCCTTTTGATCCAGTATTCTCTTGCATATCTATAGTACACTAAATACTGGGTTCCATCAGTGAAGGAATACACATTTTTCTGGCAACTCTCGGGAGAGACATTCCTGTTCCCAGTTGGCATCGTGAAGGAATAAGCCAGGGCCTGGCAGTCTTCACAGCTATTCCTGGCAGGCAGGGGAAGGATGGTCACAACTGGACAGCCACCAGACTGTAGAGATTAGGAGCCACAGACCAGCAGGGAAGCCTGGATCACCTTATTCCCCACTCAGGTTCTCCAATTTTATTATTCAAGGAGACTGTTCTTATAAGTCAGTTGATTGGCAGTTTGATTTGGGTTAGTTCTTAGAATGAATTAAAAGCATCATGTTGTAAAGTAGTCTTTTCAGGATTTATTCAAGCCAAGGCAGCTCATTATTTTAATTAGCTAAAGATTGTTGGCCCATATATCTTTTTTCAAGGACCAGCAGGACTCTCCCTATCTGGTAGATGCTTGGAACATGTCATATGGATTCGACATTATCTTTATTCATAGGGGCAGAAGACAGAGCAATATAGTTTATAGATTGTTTTAATTACAAGTGGGAAATGGAAAACTTTGTAGGAAATGGAATGGCTAGGTATTCTAAATAGCTTTTCTCTGTTCTCAAAATTCTAAAGGTTATTTCAAACGATCTGACCCACATTATTTTTAGTCTTTTCCAGTGCATCGACTGATTTCCATTCTGTTGGTCCCTCCCTAGCTTCTTATCTTAGCGTGCTCCAGTGATTGAGCTTAAGATATTGAAGGGTGGCTGAAGTTAGATACATAGCTCTAACTAGGAATGCACTTCTCAAGGCGTAACAGAAGTGCCACCGTGTTTTAAAGTGAGCTACGAGTCTCTAGTAGAGATGGTGGCCCAGCACCAGCATCCTTCCCCAGCAGACCCTGGAGCAGCTTGTGCTTGTATTTTCTGTTGAACCTGTACTGTCTTTGGGCGTGGATGCCTCGTGCTGCTTACGGCCATCCAGCTGCATCCTGACTGATGGGTGTGGGTCATCTCTTGCTCCTAGGGGCAGCGCCCTGGAAAGGACAAGCCTCCCTCACTAGGGGCCCCTCAGAAGGATGAATGTGGAGTGGGGAGCATTCCCCTTACCACCATCCCCCTACCCCACTATGGTCTCTTCAAAATAGAGCACTCGAGTTCCATGGGGCTGAAGAGTGGATCAAAGAAATGTTAAGCTAGGTTGCAATTGACTTTTTGCCATCTTTGAGGAAAAATGCAGAAGAACGGGACCTTGAAGAGGTTCTCTGGCAGAGCAACTCTGCTTCCTCTGTATTTAGAAGCTTACCACACCCTCTCACAGCTGACCTTTTTCTTTTTTCAATTTCATGCTTAGAATTTGCATCTCAACTTTGAGAAAATCCCACTCCTTATATATGATGGGACTCCAGAATTCTTGGCCTGGGCAGTGAGGCCTAAGTCCTTTATGAAACCATTTCCTTCAAGGCCTTTCACAAAAGTCATTCTCAAGTTCTACATTTTGAGGTCCTGACATCTTCTATCATTTTCCCAGTTAAGACAATCTTTTTCTTTCAGGACCCTCAGAGATATCCCTTCTTTTCTTCCTTTCTTCTTTTCTGAGCTATGTAACATCTCTCTCTCTCTTTTCTTTTTTTAAATATTTGCTTGTGCTTACAGAACTGGAGTACAGGCCAGAGGTGCAGGGTGGGTGAGAGGATTCACTAGAGACAGAGTGGGGAGCAGAACAGGCAGATTGAGGAGAGCAATGGGCGGGCCAGGAGAGGTCTGCCACGCCATCTGGGTCACCTCCCTGGCTGGGAATTGAACTCGTGCTGCAGTGGCTTCGGAGAGCTTCATAATGCGGTGCTGTAACCCGTTGTACCACCAGGGAGAGCCCAATGTAACATCTCTTTAAGTAGTTTGGGATTGCACAGAGGGATGACTGTGGAGTATCACTTGGGTTACCAGAAACTTCAGTTGTTTTTTTTTTTTGTCCTGCAGACCTCCCCAGTTACAAGGGTTTACAAGGAGCTAGGCTTTTTTCCTGAAATGGAAGTGGGAGAGGAGGGAAAAATACAGAGATCAGAATAAAACTAGTATTGCAATCATTTTTGCCACATGTATTTGTTATCATCTCTCTGTGTAAGTCATCTTGTCATTTGAAGAAAACAAGGGCCACTATTTCTGGGGAACAGTGATCAGTTTCCTTTAAGACTTCATTTGACAAACCCTAAAACACATCTCCAAATCGAATCCTGTATGACTTGGGTAAACTTTTCCTAAGTTCTTCTGAGAAGGAGATTCTGAGATAAGAATTTATGAGAAAGTATTTTTAGGAAAAGTCAGCAGGACTTTGGGGAACTGGGATCAGATGGGAAGGGTCTAAAGAAGAGCCTGAGTTTGAGGAAGATCTACAGAGGTTGTCTTTGACTTTGTCCACAGAGAAGCTCTGAGAGTATGCAGGTCACACCTCAAAGTTGCCCAAATCAAAAGGCGAGATGCAGTATTCACCCTCTACTCCTGCCATTCGATAGTTGAGGGCTGTGTGGTAACTGCCAATTCCCATGCAAATAGGTAAGATGGCTTCCTGTGGGCAGAGCGAGCGCCCCGACAAAGAGAGTGAGGTGCTTTGAGTGTGGTGCACTGTGTTTTCCCAAAATGTCACAGTTCTATCTCCCGTTGACATCCTCTCCTCATGAGCTGATGTTGACACGCTGTCTGTGGAGTATGGAGCCCTTGTTTTTTCCCTTGTACCCATTTAGGTCTCTGTGACAGGCTGCAGCGGTGGGCAGAAGCTGGGGCAGATGCAGCAGAAGTGGTGCCGCAGATGCTGGCTGGGAAGGGCGTGCACTCCTGTGCTCTTGTGAGACTTGCCTTGGAGCCCTGTGCTGCTGTGTTAGCATGCGAGGCCCTCAGTCCGCGAGGAAGCCGTTGAGAGGCGTCATGGAGCAGAACTGGGACCCTGTACCAGATTGCCGGCTTTGTGAGTGAACCAGCGTGGAAGTGGATCCACCAGCCCAGACTTGCCTCTTCACAGGCTGCTGTGCTAGAGTCCAGCTGGGCTGTCCGCCTCTGGCTCTGCTCACACTGAGGATTCATGAACAAAATGAGCATTGCTACTTTGAATCGGTAAGTTTGTGTGTGTGTGTGTGTGTGTGTGTGTGTGTGAGGGGGTGAGGTGTGCGTGCACAGGTGTTTTTTTTTTCATGTACCTATATCACCGTTTATGACCTAGATTTGGATGCCATGCAGCGCTCCTCCCCCATTTTCTCCAAGGTTTAAAGGGAGGGGACATAGACCCAAACTCTTGATGGCAGGAATGTCAGTGTCATATTGTAGATTGTGAGAGTCGTTGGGGGATGAGATCGTCTGTGCCCTCTTGGAGAACACAGTGTCCCACGAAGAAACCTAAAAGCCACTGGTGGATGTAGAGAACAACAGGTAAATGCCAACCTAGGTCTTGACTAACTTCTCCCAGACTTGAGCCCCTAAATGTCAGGAGGGCTTAATTTATTTGTCTTGGAGTGTTTTGCACAAAGAACTGTGTTGGCTTCATTGTAGGGGCTCAGTGTTTATTGTGTAGATGAATGGGATCAGTTAAATGCCATCTGACCCAGCCGTCAGGAACAGTTATCCCAGTGCATTAAGAGGGGGGAGTGAGAAAACTAAAAAAAGTAAGTCCACAATGCTCTAGGAAGTAATATTAAACTGCTGGTTGCAGACCCTGACCCCAGTTGGCAAAAATAGTGTGGATCGTTCCAGAGGCTTCCCTGAGGTCAGAGTCAGTGGGGAGTGAGGCAAAGGGAGCAGCTGTAGACAGTCACAGTGGAGCGGGTTGGAAGTGACACCGTTGGGGTGGCAGTGGTGATAATGGTTATTATTATCGTCACGATAGCAATGACAATAATTACCGTATTAGCACATTTACTAGAGAATCAGCTGTGTATCAAGGACTTTAGAAAAATTATCTCTGATCTCAAGAGCCAGTGAACAAAGTAAAAGGTAGCAAAGCACAGTTACACTTCTATTTTTAGGTGTCAAAACAGCGATTAAGAAAGTTGAGGTAATTTTACCAAGATTGCACACTTATCAAGAGTAGAACTGGGAGTCAGGCCGAAATAGAACCTGTCTATACTCATTCTGCTCCCTCTTCACCACCACCTTGGGAAAATAAAAGATTTGGAGATTTGGGGTGTACGGAGTCTTTAGGACTGAGATAACTGAAATGATGACTAAGATCTTGATGGTTCTCCTGACTGGCGTGACACAAAAATGAGAGTTAAATTAATACAGAAAATGAGTGACTTTGGGCCGGGCTTTTTCTGGAGCCTTCCATTTGCCTATAGCTTAGTGCTCCAGGTCTTGAATCTTCATTTGAATAGAGAGAGGTGAGGAGGCTGCCTCTTGGATTCATTCTTGGGGCATCTCAGACCCCCTTGCCATGTTTCCTGTGCCTCTGACCTTCTACCACAGATCTGCCAAGATACCAGTTCTGGGGGCTCAACCTCCACCGGAGGGAGGTATCTCCAGCCGAGTCACCTTGGACGCTACACGAACGATTGGCATTGCTTTTTCTTTTCCATGGTGAAGTTGTCCTTTGTTTGCTTGTTGAGTTTTCTCTGTACCTTTCCCAAAATTAAGCCCCAAACCTCTTTTTCTTTTTTTAGTAGTACCATTCACCAGTCAATTCCCGAGAAAACTTGGAAAAGAGATAAACTATAGCTTCAGAGAGGCAAGTCTAGGTAGTAACACTACAAATTAAGAAAAGTCTAAAGGTTCCCCTGGGTGTAAGCAGTGGTAGCGATTGGGAGGAGATTCAGTGGCAGCTGCTGAAAACAACAGTGTTTTTGGTCTCTCCCAGATAGCTGGGGGCTGCATGGATGTTCCCTGTTTGGTAAGTTATTAAGTATTCTTCTTGTGTACATGACTCCATATGTATTTGTCATTTGATCAGTGCAAAGCATAAAATAAAGTGCTTCAATACCTGATGTAGAGTACAGCCTCAATACATGTCAGTTATTATTGTTGTTAAAGCAATATATTTTCATCTTAAAAGATTTATTTATTTATGCATATAAGAACTGGGGTACATCTGCGAGCGTGTGCGGGTTCTCGCCTTCCTCCTGCAGGGCAAGGATTACCTCTTGTCTCCGTGGCATCTTTCCTGTAAAGTGAGTCTGTTTCATTCCAGGTCTGGCTTCTTGGGCACCAGAGCCAAAGGGACAGAGAAAGCCATCGCGTCACTTTGCTTAAGTTCCCTGAGACTTGGGTCAAAAGGAATAGGACAGGGCCACTGGCCCCTGAGTGTTTCTCTTTCTGAACTGGAGTCAGGCTCTCGCTGGCTTTACTGTTTTTGTAATACAAGTGCTTGACTGAAGCTTTACTTGCTGAAGCACCCAAATCAAAGAGGCTGGGCCTGGAGGAAGGCTGGTTCTCGTCAATTGTTGCCAGCTCTACCCTGCCCCACACAAGATGCCTTTGTTTTACAGAGTCCTCCTTCTCCTCCCCCTCCCTCTCTCTCACTGTCTCTGTCTCTTCCCAGCCACTTCACTGTGGCCCAGGTGTGCTGTGTAATTTCTAGGTCTTATAAGTAATAAGCCTCTGTTTTTTCAAGGTTTACGGATGGTTATTGCTGTAGGGCTTGTCATAAGACGAGATCAGGGTTTATCGATAGGCTGAGACTTGATGCAAAGCATGGACCTATTTAAAGATCTGTTGGGCTGCAGTGACTGTCTTTTTCCAATGATCAGATTACCAGAGTAAGAGAATCTCAAATACTAATTTAAAAAATCACTTAGAGAAGATTGCAGACAATCAGTGTCAAAAAGGAAAGAAATGGAATTGATTGCTGAAACTAACGTGAGACAATGATCCATTTGACTGTTTCATAAAGGTTTCTGTGCCTTTGTCATTTAGTGAGTGCAGTAGTGCACCAGGCATGTGTTAAGTCCAGTGATGTTCTCATTTCATTCCTTCTCTAAACCCCCTGCCCATGAGCACAAGGCACTGGCACTGCAGGTTCAGAAGCTGAATAGACAAGAGTCAGCAACACACGCCATCGACCTGGGCCTGTTTCTGACATCACCACTCGTCAGGGTCTTTTCTGCTTGTGCTTTAGGCACCAGCTTCCCTCTGGAGGCTGCTGTGGCCTGGAGCCACTCTGTCCGAAGATGTGCCTGGATACAGACTTCAGTCTCTAGCGACAAGGGATTTGATTATTTTAGTTTGGCTCTTTTGTTCTGGACAGATGAAATCCCTCTCTCCCATGTTAGCAGTTTATCACTGCTCAAGATGGTTTTTCATGGCACAATTGAAACTTCAAAGCTCTTGGCTTCGCTGGGTCCCGGCTCTGCCATTTACTGACTTAGGGGCGCTCACCTAAATTCAGCCTCTTCTCCTTAAGTGGATCTGGACTTATCTCCTGAACAAGATAGGGAGGGGTCTGTCATGGGCTTTTAGATAGACAGTTTCGCTGAGAGAGGGCTGTGGAGAGACAGGCAGTCATAAACATCACCAGATGCCAGTGCTAGAAGTGGTGTTCAGAGAAAAACGCAGACTTCAAATTTAGTTTGGCTGAAGATAAAGGAAAAGAGAAAGCAGCTCACATGTCTCATGCCCGGCGTACGCTGCTCACGCTGACGCACTGTCCCTGTGTTTAATTCCTCGCTCACCTTAGCCGGGACCCGGCCACGTCCTGCAGCGTAGACAGGACTTTGCTCCTTTCTCACCTCGTGCCGCGGCGTTGGTGCCCAAGCTGAGACGCCGTAGGTGAGAGAATGGTGGAGCGCTATGTGGAGAGAATGTGTATGAAGCGCTATTCATCCTTGAGTTCCAACTCAGCCACATCTCTACCTAGTTCCCGACACTGTGTGTTTATTAAAAGGTAAAAGAATTTAGGTTGTTCTTCCCCGAATTCCTACTTGACAGCACAATATCACACACACACTCCTCCTGTGCACCTCCCCTACGGTGGACCCGAGGCCAGGCCCTGTGCCAGCGGGCCCCTGTCAGGCCACAAACTTCTTCTGCACAGCGTCCGGCTTCTGCACAGCAGTTCCGACGTGCAGGCTTGGCCGAGAAGGCATGATGGCCGGGCTCCTAGTTGCATGGTGCTCGTTGTGCTGCACAGACCAAAGCAGCGAGCCCTTGTAAATGGTCAACGCTTCCACCCCCGGGTGCTGTCTCCTCTGCCTCTCCCCCTCTATCCCAGGCTGGTTTAAATAAAGACTTAAAATGACGCACAACAGCTGTGTGCGGTTGTAGTCTCCAGTCCGAGCCCCGGCCCCTCAGCTTTTGCCTGTTTTGATCTTTAGTTTTTGACCTTCATTCTCTGATAATTTGGTTCCATCAGCCTGAGCGTGGCCTCTGGTGTTCAGAACTTGAGCCTGTCTCTCCGCCCCCAATTCGGCACACTGCCTGCTTGCCTGTGGCCACGCCTGGCCAGTCGCCGTGCCTGGCGGGAGGAAGGGGCTTTCAGGCACTGCTGGGACTGAGCTACCACACAGAGTAGCCTGAATGTGCGTCCCTGACTGCACTGAAGCGAGGGCAGGGGACAGAACTGACATAAAGTCAGAATTCTGAGGGTGGTGATGGCTAGTGAATTCCTGTCTGTCACCAGAGACCTCTTTAGGAGACAGAAGAAAGTCTGCAAGGTGAAGGTTTATCCTGGGCCCTGAGTACCTTAGATATTTGACAAGCATTCAGGATCCTGAAAAATTGATTGGTTGCTTGGTTTAGTCACTCATTCTCTTGTTAATAACACATTCTTTAAGTACCTGCCACGTGCCTGGCTTCTAGCCTAAAGTCTGATCTCTTCTGCCTCCATGAAATTCGGCAGCCACTGTGTTTCTCCAAATGGGCATTGAAAACCATGGTCCAAGGTGAAGCCGAGGGTGTGAACTAGAAGGCTCCGTTTTGCAGCTGTGTTGGTGGCTGAGAACTTACCAGAACAATTAGATGGGCTCTCTTTTTCCCAACTGCTGGTTGTGTGGTGCAGCCTGAGTTCTTGTGGAGACAGTAAAAACACTTTAGAACAGAGTCATGTAGGAGTTTCCTGCTGAGGAGACAGAACAGGGCAGAGTAGAGATCCCAGTCCCTGACTTGACTGGTGTTGAGTCATTCTCTACATTCATTAAATGCAGAAAAATGAAAAGAATTTCATATATCTATAATATGACTCTCCACATACAAAATTGTATACAAACAGGATTACAATATATGTACTGTTTGTGTCAGACTTTCCCCACTAACATGTCTTGAAAATTTTCCTACCTCACCAAATACTTTTAGAATATAGTGGCTACATATATCCTATTATTTGGGGTGTGTCAATTTATTTAACCATTTTTATTATTTTAAATTTTTCTTTATTATAAATAATACCTCTGTAAATGCTGTCTGTTTGCGTCTCTGATTATTCTTGTAGATCCTTAAGTAGTAAATTTAGGGATTTTAACTCTTTAAGGCTATTGCTCCACACTATACAGGTATTTTTCTCATTGGACGTACCAAAATGCACCCATCAGCAATCTATGCAAGTGATTGGAAAAAGATACTCCTCCAAGTCACGCTGCTGTCAGGAGACTTTAACTGATTCCTGATCTTCACCCCCATCCCTCACAACACTGGATTTGATCATATGATGATTTCTTTCTTCTGGTTGATGAAGTCAGAGGTACCTGGGCATAGAATGTGATTTGAAGCCAGTGATTAGGATCTGGGGAGGAAAGATTATAAAGACTTTCTTACCCACTGGGCATTTTGACCCTGACTTAAAATTAGCTCGGAGAAAAGCATGCTAACTTTAGCTTTGTCGTGATACCAGGGGTCCAAGATTGTCATGAGATTTTTTCCCACAGAGGTAATTGACTATAATTTGAAAGTTAACTCAAAAGAACATTTTTAGGAAGAGAAGGGTGTATCATGGAATCGAATATAGAGTAAGCTTTCTCAGCTCCCTGAAGACAAATGCTTCCTTCTGGTAAAGTGACCTTTTGTGTGGGTGTTTTTTTTTTTTTTTTAAAGATTTATTTATTCATACATACATGTGGAAATGGATGACGATCGATTCCAGGAAGATAAATGAACAAAGGAAGAATAAGTGGGACAGACGGAAAACTGTCTTCATAGTCTATACATTCAAAAGACAGGCTGTTGTGTACCCCAGACCTGGGGTACAGGCCAGAGGTGCAGGAGCAGTGAGGATTCACCAGAGACAGAGTGAGGAGCAGAAAAGGCAGATCGATGAAACACATTGCTGAGGGGAACAGTGGGACTGTCAGGCGAGGTCTGCCACGCCCTGTGGATCACCTCTGGGTGGGGATCAAACTCATGCTGAAGTGGCTTTAGCTTCTCAGTGCTGTTTTTTAACCCGCTGCGCCACCAGGGAGGGCCCTTTGTGGGGTGTTTCTGCACAGTCAGGCATGATCATTTTGCTGAAATGATAAAGTAAGGTTAAATTGGATATGTGTTTACTGGTGTGAACTAGAAATTAGGAATAAGACTTATTATGGAAATTGGGGGGAAATGCAGTGTAGATATTATGGGATAAATAACATGGCAGCAAACCCTAGACAACATGATAACACCAAAGATACAAAGATGGGGTACAGTAGGGAGGAATGGAGATGTCTCAACAAGTGTGTGACTAGATGCTGTTTTGACCCTGTTAGCTTGAGGAGAGCCTTTTGGAAGCGTCTGTGTCCAGACATCATGAGTCCACCTGAACTGAACTGTAGCACCTGTCTACCTGGAAAGAGTAAGGAGGTTGAATGACGTAAGGAGACTGAAATCACAGCAGGCAAAAAAGGCAAAAGGCCCGTGATCTAGGCGAGGGCACGAAGGTGTTGCTGAGAAGAGTTTATGACCAGAGCTACCTCATCATCCAAACTCCTAACGCAGAGCTGGCTTGGTCCTCGGGCAGCCTGGTGATTGAGAGAACAACGAGCCAGCACAACGGCTGGGACTGGGAGCTGGGCAAGCCTTTCTGAGAAGAGCACTCCATGGGTAATGTGGTCCAGGGTTTCGTCTCTGTCTGGGGTCATCACAACAGCCTGTCTTTTGAATGTGTGGATTGACTATGAAGACAGTTTTCCGTCTGTCCCACGAATTCTTCCTTTGCTCATTTATCTCCCTGGAATCGATCGTCATCCATCCACTTCCACAATTAGTTTGAGGGGGACCAAGGGGCCAAGAAGGAAAGTGCATGGACTCTCTCACAGTCATACCTGCGGGGGGCTGGGGGAGGGCGAGATGGTCCACCCAGCTCTTCCATTCGTGTTCTAGGAGAGTGGTCATTGGACCGAGCTGTCCCTCCTGCCCCCACGTAGCCCTCAGAGTGGCTGTGCCGAGGCTAGAAAATGTGTGTAAGAACGGTTTGGGGCAACCTATACTGAGTTTCACAGGAAACGGAAACTCGTTTTTCTCCTACTCTCCAGAGCATCGGCGATGGTGTGCAGTGTACACACGACACTTGGGGGCCAAACATGCCTGGGATCGAATCCCAGAGTCTATTAACTGAAGCTAGTCCTCGATTCCTCATTTGTAAACCAATATCTTCCTTGCTGCCTTCTACGATTGTTTTGCTGATCGGTTGGGATAATGCAGATGGCAAAGCTCTGTCCAGTGATGTGTCTCATAAATGCAATTACTGTTACTAAGTGAAAAGAAAGAACTGTCAGCCCTCTGAGATGATGCGCCCCCTCCAGCTTTAACTCAGGCCAGAATCTGGAGAGAAGTAGGGCCGTGTTTTAAGGTACCAGATCCTCCAGAACCAAGTGAAGACCATCTAGCCTGACCATTCACAATCAACATGTCATGTGCAAGAAGGGACGGGGATAGCCGGAGGCCACCTGCATTCTGACCTCACTCTACATCAAGCCGTAACTCCTGGAAAAGAAAGAAGGCAAGAAACCTGATCAAAAGTCCCGGTGACAGTAAGCTTAGTCCTTGTCTGTCATCTCTTATACCAGCAGAGCCCAGTGTAACCTCTTATGTTTAGCCCCTTGTTCACAGTCTCTGAGTTGACCGGTCACAGCTCTCTGAAACTGGCAGGGAAGCCGTGCTAACGCAGGTGACCTGCTCTTTGTAAGTGGCATGGACCGCACACATCTCTGAGACACTCAGAACTCAGTTTGGCCTGGAGTGCGACCTAAGGCAGCCAGAAAATACTTGGTGGGGGAAGTGTCAACAGTCCAGTCTGGGCCCTCCCTGGTGGCACAAGGGGTTAGGACGCAGCACTGCAAGCTGGCCGCAGCCACTTCAGTGCGAGTTTGATCCCAGCCC
>NW_004567134.1:10812311-10813940 GCF_000260355.1 Condylura cristata | reverse complement strand
AAAAAAAAAAAAAAAAGAGAGAGAGACCAAGAAACACTGTATCTACTTGGTAAGTTCTTGTGCTTTTCTCAGGGGAAATAGAACCATTATTTCATGGAAGGCTTGGAAAATGAAATTTTCTGTAAGAACTCTTCATATCTATTGCTTGCACTACTTATCACTTGCACTACTAGAATTACGTAGAGTGGAGCTTGACCTTCCCAGCTGGGGCGTGTGTCGTGGTGGGAAGGAGCCGTGCTTTCCCTGGCAAGGCTGGGGTGACACAAAGCCCATCTCGGTGTGGCTCGTAGTAGCTGCCCGGAGCAGTAGGTTGAGGAAGATGGTGAGGCTGCACTTTAGCTGGCTCAGGAGTGGACTCAGCCTGCAGTTCGGATGCCTCGTGTGGGCGTGAAACTGTGGGGTATGCCATCTGTTAGGTATGGTCTTGCTTTGGGTCTGTTTTTTAACGTCATTGAGGATGGGCACTCGCATAACTTAACCTTCCTCCATAAGTTAAAACAAAATGCGCAACTGCAAAGGAGTTCTGTAATCATTCCACTTCCTACTTCTCTCTGTGAAACACGGGTCTCTACCCAGATCAGATGGTTTGTTGCTCAAAGTAGGTCGATAGTGGAGTGTCGCTGTGCTAATAATTAGGCCGGGACAGCACCTGCATGCTAGGGCTGCACAGATAAGTGAGACAGTAGGGTCATTGCCTTTGTCTCTCCACCGTGGCCCAGAGTTATCAGGGGCAGTGAGAGGTGTTTGAGCTCACCTCCAGTGAGGTGTTGCTTACCTCATATGATGGATGTCATTGGTGACTATCGGGATCTTCTAAGCACATTTCATGGGGGCAGTCTGAGAAAACGAAATCTACATCAAAGTGTTTCTGAACTTGTAGTTCATTATTGTTAATGACTTACTGTTTTGCAAAAATATATCACAATCTCATTGTGATTCACAGGATATAAAAAGTAGAAATAAGATCTGCTATTAAGTGAACATTATTGTCAGTATTCTAAACACCCCTTCCCTTCCCTCCTTTCCACCCCGTCTCTACAGACACATTCAAAGCTAGAAAAATGGGTAGGTTCAACGGAAATGATTATTAAAAGATCATACTGTATAAATATCACTTTAAATGACATTTATTAAATTTCCTCCAATTTAAACTAAAACTAAAAAACAAAAAATCCAGAGTTTTGAAGGGAATCTAGTTCCAAAAGCACCTTCTGGAGCAGTGGTTTCTGGATCAGGAGTGTCAGCAGTCACCCGAGAACTTGCTAGAAATGCAGACTCTCCGGTCCCGTGCACACTGAGCCAGAAACCGGGAGGTGTGTGCAGCAGTCTGTACGGTAACAAGGTCTCCGGCCTTCCCTGCACACCAGAGCTTCCGTTTCCTGTGGACGAGAAAGGCGTGGTGGAATCCGACCTGGTGGAGGCCCGTGCGGTTGCCAGCGTGCGGTGTTCCCCGACGCTCTGTGCGCCCAGGAAATGCAACGGCCGTGGCGTTTTCCTCTGTCTCCCTCAGGTACTTTCTGATTTCCTTACCTCGCTCTGTTTTATTTTAGGTGGTCAAGATTTATAACATTCACTTCATTTTATTCCACAATCATTTAACCCTGACTATTTTTTTTGGTTTGATATAAA
>NW_004567134.1:10760238-10812061 GCF_000260355.1 Condylura cristata | reverse complement strand
GTTTTCCTGAATTCAAGGAAATCTACTCTGTAGTTTTAAATACATTTTATGTCCCATTTATTGAGGTTTCTATTTCTGGAAAGGAAATAGAATACTTTGCTTTATGTTAAGCCTTTATTTTATTTTTTTTTCTATTTTTTGCATCCATTATTTTTTTCTTTTTGTTTTAGGCTTTCCCCCTTCTTCATTCTCTGTGATTGTCTTCTTTATATATTCGTAATTGTTTTCAGCGGTGTGTGTTATCATCCTTGTTCCACAGTGGGTTGTTTGGTCTTTGGCTGATTTCCTTATCTCTGCAATCTCAATTTTCAGCTCATCCAGTTATTTGTTACTTTGGTTTGTGGCCTTATTTGATTGATTTCATTATATAGAACCCCATGGAAATACATCACGAAATACTCTCAGCGAATTTTCTACTGTAGGTTTTGAACAGTTTTTAGCACGTCTCCTCTCTCACCTTTCTGTCCCATGGCTGTAGCGTGTTCTTAGTGCCACACTGCTGCGTTGTCATCATTAGTACTTGATGAGGGTCACACAACCCAACGTTTCTACTTGTCCTGAGAGTGTGGACAGATGCTCCTTAATGCTCTTCCTTCTCTCAGTGCTTTGTTTCTCTCTTCTCTTGGGTTCCTTTGATGTGTACCTATGGTGAGTTTTGAGGACCCCTGCCCGGGCTCTGTGTGGCCTCCAGAGGACCTGGGACATTGCTTTCTTTTGAAACATAGTCAGATATCCTGTATTAAGACTCCTTGCACCTGCCTGAGCCGTGTTCTGTTCTGGGGTTTAACTGAAGTAGCCCCTTTTGCTACATCTGCTCTGTACTTACATCAGAGGGTCCATCCTGGTTTTCAGATGTCCAATTACACCTAGGAGCTATTTCCATTCCTGCTAGAAGAGAAAAAAGAAAAACAAAAGCAAAAACAGCATCATGAGAGCTGGCTTTTCATCGCTCCGAGCGTAGCGGCGAGTGATCTGAGGTCCCTGCGGATCCTCCCACACGAGAGCTACATCTCTCCTGTTTTGGCAATGCTTAGATCTGCCTTGTTCTCACCACTTTGCTTCCTTTTGGCTTTTGCTTCCTTTTTGCTTCTCTGAGCCAGGGGATGCCGTTGTGGAAAGGTAGGAATTTCTCCCATCCCTTGGAGTTACTGGGGTGATAGGCCCAGGGGCTGGGGGTGGTTTTACAACCTCCCCAATCGCTGACTGTGCCAACGTGGGGTATTACTGGTTATCCTCATGTTTGTTGACCCAGTTTCCTGATGTGGCACTGATTTTGCTGCTGTACCAGAATCAATTGGTGTAGTCGAGGAAGAGTGAGCTTTGGAACCAAACAGGCTTAGGTTTACGCCAGTCTCTACACACGCACACGTGATGTTGGCCAACCACGCCAAAGTTCAGATTCCTCTTCTGTAAATGGGACTCGTGGGGAGCCAGCACATTCACAGTGCCGCCCCCCCCATCCCCTCCCCACCTACACGACACAGGTCATGAAAGTGGTGGTCCTCTGCCCCTCTCCTGTCCCTGCCCTCTCCATCTCAGCTAAGCCAGCAGGGGAAAGTCCACTTTGCTCAGACAGGACATGAGTCTGGGAGCTTGACTCATGGGAGTCTGGGAGTTATTGCCCAGGCAGCTTTTCACCTTTGTCACATGATCCCTTTAACATGGCGAGCAAGGGGCGAGATCAAGGGGCCACCAGGTGGTGATGCATTGCCTTCCCGATCCATCACTAAAAAATGGGTTATGTTTTCCTTAAAATTCTATTGTGTAAAATCCAGAAGTCAGAAAAAGTGATGGCATGTATTAAACTAGTGGTTCTCCCAAGGAGGGATCTTGACAAGGCCCCAACAAGGATAAATAAATATTAAAAAATGGTGGGTGCAAAAGATGGAGGTACCTGATGGTACATGACTTGCTCCGTCACCGCAGTCACCCATGAAGAGAAGGACTCTCAGGCAGCATGCTGGGCTGGCAGAGGCCCTGGGAGGAGCGCAGGGTGGGGTTGGAGTAGGGCCTAACACGGCACTTGTCAGCCCTCAGAGAAGTGGCCCCAGTGGGAGTGCCACAAGGGACTGTGATGGGGACGGTGGGTGCTTTGGTGCCAACCCCTGAGGGGGATCCTGTAACCCCATATAAAACAGTGATGTAAACCAGCATCATCTCAACTTAAAAAATACATCCAAGCAATGTGAAGTTAGGGAAACGGGCTGTCCGGGATTAATTAACTGCTGTTATTTGAATTTTGATAGGGGAAGTCAGAAAGCGATAAAAGGGAACCAGTGTAGACAGAAACACGGACAAAGAAAGGATGGCAGAGGAGGGCAGGGCTTCGTAGGCACAGGGAGGGAGAAAAGGGGTGCTGAGAGCTACTCCGAGACTGACCTTGCTTGCTTTTAAGGGAAAAACAGGTCAGTTTGCCAAAAGCAAGCCAGTTGTCATAGTGAGGCGGTTATGTATTTAAAGCAAGATGAATACCTGTGACTTCATTACTGTATTAAAGATCAAAATTAGTTATCTCTTACCTAGCTCATCCTCTCCATTCCACAGGCCGTTTGTCACCTGCCTGGGCACACACGCTGCATGCTGCGTAGAAGACCGGAAAAGTGCCCACTATCATTGCGTTTTTTAACAATTTTATGGCATTGGGTTGTGCTAGTAATTCTTTGGTTTCCATTCTGTGGGCAGGGTTTGTAATAGAAGGAGTAGAGACCTTAGATTTATTAAGTCCCCGGGTTGAATCCAGACTGTCCCCACTTACTAGCTGTGTGGCCTTGGGGAAATCACTTAATTTCTTAAGTCTCTGTTTTCTTACATCTTAACAAGAACTAAGACCACCTCCTTTTATCGATTCACTATTGCTGCATAACAAATCACCAAAATGTGAGCATTTATTAGCTTGCGATTCTGCCCAGCCAGGCATTTTGGGCTTGACTCATTCATGTGTTTGTGGCTGATGATGGTTGGCTGGGGGCTGGTCTGCTGATCGGGTGGGGCTGGCACACCCTGGGCCACAGCCTCGTGGCTCAGCTCCGGCCCGTCTCCTAACCAGGCAGCCTGTCCTCACTGTGGCTGGGGGAAAGTGCCAGGCCTCCTAAAAGCTTGGGTTCAGAACTGTCACTGCATCACTGTTGCTGCTTTCTGTTGAACAAAGAAAGTTGCCAGGTGGACCCAGATTTAAGAAGGTGGAGAAAAAGCCCCCCCCCCCCCCCCCCGTTAGTGGGAAGAGCTGCAGACGCATCACAGAGGGCGTGGAGACAGGGAGGGCAAGACGAGTGACCGTTGTTCTGGAAGCCCCCACACTGTTGCACTGCACTGTTGAGAGAAACGGAGAAGAACGTTCTGCAAGGAACCCAATACGGTGCCTGGCACACAGATGCTCAGCAGTTGTTAAATTTCCTTTCCTATAAATTCCCAAAGCAAGATAGACGGGATGTAGATGACCCTCTGTGCACTGCTCTGAGGAGGAGGGGAGTGAAATAGAACAGATCAACTTTTCATACATGCCTCAGCGTTACTTCCTGATGCTTTCCCGACAGGCAAGTGTTTTTAAAAAAGATTTTCAAAATGGCAAAATTATAGGTCTTGTTTTTAGAAAAAGTCAGCAGTGTGGTCTGTCTCTTGCTCTTTTTTCTCCCCCGAGAATACTCTCAGAATGATAGGACTTCTCTTCTGGAGGAACAATGTGTTATTTTGGTCTCCCTCTGATCACCAGTGATTCACTGTGAAGGCAGCGCCGCTGGAAGAAACGCAGAAAGCAAAGTTGCAGTCAGAAAATTGAGTGTAGAAGTGGCGTCCTCTGGCTTTCTGCTCTTTGTCCCAAGAAGGCTTTTTTGGGGACCAGTTGAGAACCAGCCTGGCCGGAGAAGCTGGCTAACCCTGTGGCGTCACGGGCAGTAGCTAGTCTTCCTTACTCTGCCAGGAGTTCACCTGGGAACAGCTGCCTGTGGAGTTTGCCGAGGAAACACATTTGACTTAAATAACTACACCAAGGAGATAGAGTAATGTTTGTTCTAACCAAGTAGGCAAACGAGATGGTCAAGTTAAACCACTTCCTGCTCATTTCACAAAATGCCTCGAAACCCTAAGATTGATATCTCCAAAACCTTCACTTCAGTTTGTCTGCTGTCAGCCCAAGGAAGTGGTTGGAAAAGTTATGGGTGGTTTAAAATCAAACTTAATTTGGGATAATTTTACCTTTAGATAAAAAGTTGTAAAGATTGTACAGAGACTGTAGACTTCTCGCCCGCTTTCCCTGATGTTGTGCGGAGTATCTTACCGTGAACATTTCTCTTAAATAAGAAGCCCAGGTGGTGCATGGCTAAGTAAGTGCCAGGCTTGACTTGGGTGACCCCAGGCGTTTCATGTCCACTTGGCCCCAGGTTCCAGGATAAAGCAGCACAGAGCACTGGCTGTTGTGGCTCAATCTCTATGACCGGTGAGCGTTCCTCAGCCTCTCCTTGCTTGTCAGATGTTTTCCCTCAGTATCTCTCCATATTCTGTCTCCCCACCCTGACCTGTAACTGCACCAGGGTAGACATCTTCTCTGTCTGCTCAATGGCTGCATCTCTAGCCTGCGGTGGTGCTCAGGTGACAAGACACCTCTCTCCCCTCTCTAGTGTTTTCTCTCATTAATCCCCTTTATTCAAGAACAACATCTGATCACCACGCTGCCTGCTCAGAACTCCTCAGTGTGGTCCCAAGACCTCCAGCTCGTTTCCAAATGTTTAGGGTTCCCGGAACAAGTCTCAGCACACAGTTCTTGGGTTATCTTTGTTTCATAAGCACTTTTACCAAGTAAGGATAATTTTAAAATGACAAAACCCCACATGAAGCTGATGACAGGAATGCCGTGACCAATATTTATGTGAAAAAGGTGAAGTCAGAGGTACTCTTAAAAAGTAATTTAGCTGTAAAAAAAAATTCTTGCTTTTTCTCATTGTATCATCATGGATCAAGGACACGCTGGATCCTCCCTCAGCATATAAGCAGCTCATTAAGTCAAATCAGATCTTCAGTAAGTCTGGACTGACACTTTTTCGTGCCTGTTGGTCTCAGTCCTTACTCCTTTCTCCCTTTTCCTGTGCCAGATACAGCGGCTGCTCAGTTATTAGCGCTTCCCTGATGGAGCCTTGGTCATGCCTGCTCTTGACCGGGAGAATTCAACTGCGCTGTTTCCTCATTTGGAAAGCCTTTCATTCTAACGGGCCCGGCCAATTCCTACAGCGTATGAAAATGAAGAGAAATATCAGCAATCTTTTTTTGGTAGACAAAAACCTGTGCCAAAGGTGGAATGTGGGCCTCTCAATAAGCAAGTAAGAAGAAATTGAGGACACAACATCCCAGGTGAGTTCCATGACGCTGTTGTGGCGGTAGCGGAACACATCTGCAGTATCTCACTGTCTCTAGCTAGCGACGCTCAATCGCTCTCAGCCTCAGTTTGCTGTCTTCAAGCAAGGGATACAGACGTTTGTTTACCTTATGGGGTTGTCATGAGACTTATATGTGACCATGTTAAATCATTCAGCCAAGTTTCGAACCTAGAATTGGTTCAAATACTATTTTTCTTTTTCCCCACATCCACCGACTTGTTCTCTAGGAAAATGCAAAGCTGCTTCAGACAAACTAAAATGGGTTACTTTGGGAACTGCAAAGGCCCTGCCTCCCTCTCTGGCCCATTTGGCATACTGAAGTGAATGATTAAGAATGACCCCTTGGTAGGCATATGCTTTGCTTTGTCTCTTTAGCCAGAATCTTGTCCTTGACTCTGTCCAAACCAAAACAAACTGGAAAGGAATCTGTTTCTCCATGGCCATTAGTAGAAAAGTGTCCAGATAAACTTCTGAGTGTTTATCAGCTAGAAATAATATTTGGCTGTTTGCTAGTAATAAAAAGCTAAAAATAGTGGATTCAATCAACTAGTAGTTTTATTTTTCTCACAATAAAATGGGCAATAAAATCTTTGCCTTCATGATAGCAAAACCCATGTTCCCTTTCTCTTTCTGCTTAGCCTGCCTTGGCAGGTGCTTGCAACTTCATAGTCACATGACGGTCAACCCACCTTCACCGCGGGCCTCTGGGAAGGGGATGTGAGGGCCACTGGGATAAAGGCAAATGCCAGAGAATAAGACCCAAGAAAATGCCCTATAATGTCCACCACCCTATAGCTCCACCTGTGCAGGCCATCAGAACTTTCTGCATCTAAACTATCCAAGATGGCAGCTACCAGCCACCCGTGACAAAGCACATTTAATACGAGACTGGAGTGACTGAGGAAATGAATTTGTAAGTTTACTTCATTTTAACGCATTTAAGTAGCCACGCGTGTCTAGTTGCCATCCTGCAAAGGCCATGCCTTTGTCCCGCGCCACTCCCGGGCAAGTAAAGCTGGGAATGTGGGCTTTGGGCTGAGTACAGAGCTCCCTTCCTCCCACAAAATTCTGGTCTTCTTTAGTGAGGAAAAACAAGCACATGAATAAAGGCGAGGCAAATGGCAGTCTTCCTCAACAGAGCGCTCGTGGCACGCTACCATTCCTTAAACCTCACGCAAAGGCATCCCAGTGGGGTGATGGCAAACCTGAGGTGTGGTGTGGCTGGGCAGTAGTAGTCTGGGCGTTCAGGGAGGCAGCTGAGACTGAGGAGGGTGACTGCGAGGCTGGACGAAGATAGATGGGATACATCTGCTTGGAAATATTAGCTAACAGCCGCCTTCGTGTTCTTTAACAAAACACCTTTGGTTAGGCCGACCCTCGAGTAGTGCTCTCCCTGCTGTTTCAACGTGCGATGGAACGCTAGAGGGGCTGTGGCGCCACCTACTGGTAGTAAGGGCACAAGGCGCCCTGAGCCTCGAGGCTGGCCGTGTCACAGGCGGCTGGAGGCCAGGTAGAATGGCAAGCGGTGGAAGGTGTGTGCCCGGCGTCAGCTTGGAGCTTGGTGTCCTGCGGGTAACTCTGGACACTCAGCATGTCAGCAGGGCTTTCTCAGCGCATTGCTCTCTGCTTTCCAGTAATAACCCACTGCAGGCAGGCAAATATAGAAAATCAGAGGAAGACAACTCCGTCAATTTTCAAAATCACATGAAATAGGGGGAAAAATACATTTTTTAGCTATAAATAACCCTGGAGTGAGATTCAAGGCTTTTATTTGATCCAAAGCCTCAAAAATAAATCCTGTTATTCATGGCACTCCCTGGACTAGCTGAGTATGTGACCATCCTGCAGTCAAAGGGGAAAAAGAAAAACAAATTCAGTTTCAAAACAAAATGCTCACCCTGACTCATTCGGGGAAGGATCCATGGTTTTTAGTGCAGGGCACTGACTGTTTTTTTCCTTTCATCATCTGCTATCCTTAAAAAAATGGTATCAACTGCACTGGTAAGAATCCACATTTCTTCCCTCTTGTTCCCTGGCTCCGAGCCAGCATCACACTTGTCACACTGATGGGTGGGGTGTCTTTCCTATTGGCACAGGACAGTGAGCGATGCCTCCCCTTATGTTATCAGAGACCCAGCAAGTGAAGCTCGCCAGCGGAGAGCCTCCTCTGCGGCTCGGGAACACCCGTGGCACCGTGGCTCTGGCTTGGCTCTAGACCCTTCTGATGATGGCTGTAGAACCCAGCAGCTCAGAGTCCGCGAGAAGGAGGATTGGAAGGAGGTGAGTGATGCAGATGAGGCGATTTTGATACCCTGGTTGCTGCAGGGACCCCGGCCGGTGAGCAGGTGGCCGTGGGCAGTGATGGTGACCAGCGCTCGGCGGCTGGTTGTATGTCCATTCCGAGAGATGAGTTGTTGATCTCAGCGGAGAGGCAGGAGTGAATTCCGACTTCAGTGCCGTGTAAAGCACCTCAGAGTTCACCTTCAGTGTCATGCCTTAAGGAAAAAAAGCCAACTTTCTGGCACACGGCTGCACGTGTGTTCTGCACACTGGTTGTGGGGCGACTGTTTGTTTCTAATTAGGGCGCCAGCGCCTGCTGGCAGAGGAAACCATATTCGTCACAAGTTGTGTTTTGTTTGTGTGTCTGTGTTTTTAATGCGGGTGGGGGTAGAGCTGACTGTACTGGCTTCTTCCTCTGGGCAGTGTTTCTTCTGCTTGGTGCTGTCAGGCTCATTTCTTCGTTATTCCTCAGAGCCTTGAGTTCACACACCCTGATCTCCTCTCAGCTGGTTGTAGCCGCTGCTCTGGCCATTTGCACCTTCCAAACTGCAGGGTTGTTTTGGTTTTTTTTGAATAGAAGAAAAGAAGCTTGGGCATTGTTGAGAAGACGCAGGGGGGTTATGGAGTGCCTAGCAGATTGCCTGGATAGAGATGGAGTGGAGCACATCTTAATTCCTTTTCTCTCAGCTATAAAACAAGAAGTATGTTTTGTCCGAAGGCACTTTTAAAAATGTCACTTAACCAGTATTTACTGACTGTGCCAAGTGACAGATGTCGTGGCCAGCACTGGGGTTACAGTCACGAGCAAGACAAGAGAACAGACCAGGCCCGGCCTCATGGAACTTAAATACCAGAGCACACAATCAACATCCAAGGGAATTCATGATGACTTTTCTTTAGTCCAGCTCAACCGCAGAGTTCATCTCCGAGGACACTTCCTTCTTAAACCTGGAAGGCAGAGTTTCTGAGTGAATATTGTCACATTTAGTAAACAGATGTGACTTTGTTGTCTAGTATTCATGCCCCTTTGCTGGTTGGGGGCCCTGGATTTCTTTTGGGGAGCCATCGCTGTGGCTCACTCTCAGTGGTGGTGGATCAGGTGAGAGTTCCCCCTGCTCCGAGGGCCTGAGGGCAGAGGGGTGGAGTGCTCCCAGACCCTGCCTGCCAGCCCATCAGTTACCCTCAGGTCTGAAGACCACAGTGGTTGGACTGCACTTAACCCGGGACCTAAGTTTATCCAATCAAAGTGAATGAAAGATTTCTGGAGGAGCTGCAGTGCATAGGCCAGCTCCCTCAGAGCTCTGCTGAGCGTGTTCAGTGACATCTTACTTCTGAGGGGCTTGAAAGGCAGCCTGGGGGAAGAAAAATGTTAATTTGCTTTCTTTCTGAAACTTTTCCATTGGCTCCCAGAGCCTTCCTGACTGCCTCCACAGAACCTTCCCGTGCCTCCTCCTTCCCGTGCCTCCTCCTCTCTCCCCTGCTGTTTCTTCTTCTCTGGCCTTCAGTTGAGTGCTCTGTGCTTGATGAAAACTGCTGGCCAGGAACCTCTTCATGTGAAGAGCGGTGATGACAGGTCCGCCTCAGGAGGGAGGAAAGGCCTCTGTCCCACTCCCACTGGGGCCAGCCTCCGCCACCTCCCATGGCAGTGAGAGCCTTCTCTGGAACTTACAGGCTTTCAAGTCCATTTTGTGATTTTGACAAATCCTATATGCACACACGGTAAAGTCGTCTCGTTTATCAACTGTTGCAGAAACAGACAAAATTTACAGCGGACCCCTCCATCCACGCATTTGACTTGAATTCGACTACTGTTTGGAACAGGAAAGCTGTGCTCGCCTAAAGCGCATCATAGCGCACGCCGGTTACCCCTTACTAATGAGAGCATTTGTGTCTGTTTTTTTAAAAAAGGTTTATTTATTTATATATACAATAACTGGGGGGGAGGGCAGGCCAGAGGTGTGAGGGGTGAGAGGATTCACCGGAGACAGTGGGGAGCAGAACAAGCAGGTAGACCCCAAAACGCTGTTGAGGGTTGCAGCGCCAGGGTCAGGAGAGGTCTGCAGAGCCATGTGGGGCAGCTCCCTGCAGGGATGGAAGTTGAGGTGCGGTGGCTGCTGACAGCTTCATAGTGCTGTGCTTTAACCGTTCGCGCCACCAGGGAGAGCCCGTCTGTGTCTATTTTTAAATAAAGGTACTCCCCAAGCTTTTTTTTTGATCTTATACATATTTGTGAGGTGGTTATGTTCAAGAAAACATTATGGGGTGAAAAAGACCTCGCTGTCCATTTATTTACTAAAAAATAATTCTAGGACTCCGACCCTGCGTCTCTCGTTGACACGGGCGGGCCCCTGGAGGTGAGCTATAGCTATACAAATTAGGGTGGCAGTTGAGCATCTCTCCAAGAAGTTTCCTTGGATGTGCGGAAAGAAGTATCACTTCCACCCCCTCCTCATGTTACCGCTGTGCCCTGGAGTGGAGCTGAGGTCCCAGCACTTGGCGAACTGAGCTACAAGGAGTGTCCTCCCGACGCACCCCCGTCCGGGGCGGGGCCTTGGGCTGCGTTCCCGGGGCAGGGCTTGCCGCCGCCGGAACCCCCCAGGGGGCGCTCGCGCGGAGGTTTCCGAACTAGTATCTCGCGGGTTGCTGGGCGCGTGGGTTTCGTCAGAAGGTGGAAATCTCTCTGAGAAGCTGCCATCTCCCCGCCACCCGCTCGCGTGCCCTCCTCTTCCTTCCTGCCTCCTTCCCTTCCTCCCTTCCTCCCTCACTCCTCCACTCCCCCCGTTTCCACACTGCCTTCCACTTTACTCTCGGAGTTAACTGAGCCGAGCGGCTACCTCCTACATTTTCACCCTTTCCCCCGCACCCCCCTCTCCAAGAATGGAGTCAGGGTTTCCGGGGAGACCAAACTCTGCTCTCAGCATCTTTTCCATCTGCTGTTGCTAAACTGGCCTCAGAGGACGAGGGGGGAGGGAAGTCCGACCCCCTTTACACCACTACACAATTGCAACACCTCTACTCCAAAGCCGGATTTTGCATCCTGGGGGCGGGACAGACCTCTTCCCGGGCCGAATTCTCTTTTACTGTTCGAGGTTGGCACACCCAGGTAAGTAAATGCCAACTCTGCATTCCTGTGTTCTTGGGGCGCTGTGATTGCAAAGTCTGTTGGGGGTGCTGCGTAGCAAGACCAACTTTTGAGAATGCACTGGTTTTCGCTCTTATTTGCTTGTTTATTGTTGCTGCTGTTGTCTGAAGAAGCGACTGCAAGCATAGTCTTTAATCCAAGGGAACTTTCACCCCTATAGCTCCCCTGGCATTTCCCCAACTCTCCCAGGTGGGGTGGGGAGCAGTGGCTTGCTGAGGAAGCCTGCAGAGGGGGGGCCTGCAGCGCCCCAAGGCGGGTGGGGAAGTCCTGCTGGGGTGTGGGGGGGCTGACGTTATTGTTTTGGAAATTGGGGAGGGAGAAGGTAGCAAGTCCTGGCTGAAGTTGCAGCTTCCCCTGTCACGCTGAGGAAGCTGAGGAAGCTGTGGGAGATTGTGGCGCTATCCCTTGACTTGACCTAGCTGTGGCTGGATTCAGCCTCTCAACCTCCTCCCCCAACCCCACTTACAATGCACTGGGGCTCTCGGGTTTTAAGCCGGAGATGCAAATCCCTTGATGGAGCCAAGTGCCTCAGATCTCCTTCCTCTTAAATAAAGTAGCCAGGGACGAATGGGGAGGAGGGTTGGATTTAAGAGGTGGGAGGTTCTGTGTGGGGTCACAGATGCCCCAGGATTCTCAGGGCAGGATCTGAGACAATTAGGAGAAGGTGGTCTACACCCAGTGAAGTCGGTGCTGTTTAGCGCCGGGTGGGGAGCAGGCTGAACCCGGAGAAATACTCTTAGAGAGGTATACTCCTTCCTCTTGAAGCAAGTGGGTGGCCTTTAAGGCTCCAGTCTCCATGCTGCCCTTCGGGTATGATTGCCCCCTACCTCCCCTTAGCCCTTGCTGGACTGGCATCCAGTGCCATAACTTGTCAGGCTCCTGGAAAAAAATCACTGGCTGTTAAGGTGATCCCTGGGGTGATACCTTCAGAACTGCATGCTTTGGGGGTTTTAGGGATGGGGGGGAGGAAAGAGGAGCAAAGTAGTGGGCTGGAATAGGGGGGGAGATTGTTCTAAGGAAACTTTGCAAGGGCAGTATCCTATACAATGGTTAACCCCCTCTTGCCTCCCCCTTCCCCTCCCCCTTCCCCTCCCCCCCTCCACTGACCCTCTGATCTGATGTCACAGGATTTCTGTGGTCTTTGGGGGCAGATCTTCCCACCCCCACCCTACATACATTCTTTACACCTATGTTCAAAACTGTGCAAAACCATCTCTTCATCCTCTTGCTGTTTTGCCAGGCATTTGAAAAGCCCAACAACACTGCTCCGCTTGTGCTTGGCTTGCTTGGTTTTCAGTTTCCTAAACAGCATTTGGAGCTGTCCAAGGTACTTAAAATGTTCTTAAACGCTACTCTTGAGGGGAAACATTTTTACTTCAAGTGAAATATTCTTTTTGCACAATCCTTCCTTCTACTACTCTTTCAACAGTCTGTATTTTCAAAGACATTTGTGTTTTATGTTTTTCTGTATGTCATACCAACCCCCTCCAAAAAATACTTTTCTAAAGGATAGGTGTTTTGAGTCCATGACAATTTTTTTGTAGCTGGTATGCACTGGTTAAAGTGTGGAGCACCTTCTGTTCAAGAGCCAGAGGCAAGCAACAAGTTTATCTGTTTTATTTGTGATGCCCTTTACGTTTAGGAAGGTCCCATTGCTTTTTATTACTCAGCTGATAAGGCAGAGCTCAGGATGGCTACTGCTATGATTGGATAACTTCAGGTGTTTTCCTTCCCCTTGCTGAGCTACCACTTCTAGGTTAAGTTCATTTTATTTGCCTGTTCATTTTAAAGAAATGACAAGTCACTCTAGTAGATCAGAGGTTGAGCTCAGAGTAGGTCAAAGTGCCCGCATGTAGGGAGGTGGATAAAAATAGGAGACTTGGCAAATACAGAAAGGACACCTGTGTTAAAATGCATAGTACTAAAGGCCACAATCTTCTCTTTTATTTCTGATGGGAAGATTCTGACAACTTCATAGATTCAAACCACATCAGAGTAGGTGATTTCCCCTGGCTATTACATAAAAGCAAGTATGCAGGAGGGAGCAGCTTTGAATGAATTGGGTGAGAAGAGCTTGCCTGTAATGGAGCCAAGGGTCATTTGTGTGTCCCCATGTGAAAACTCACTTACCCCTTTGAGAGTGTTTGGCCTCCCTAACGTTCTTCCAGACACTACCTGCATACTTTACTGGGAGCAGACCCGGGTGGGGTCCAGTGAGTTTCCTAGCGTGAGATCACCACTTTATTAGGGCTCCTAAATATTGCTTTAAAAGTGGTTGTTCTGAAGTTTTGTAAATTGCTTATAAATTGTACTCAAAGACTTTCTGTTTATCTCCAGGTCTCTTGGTAGCAACATGGCATTTTGCTGGAGTCAGTGGTTTATCTTAAGGAGACCCTGTTTCTAGAGATTTTTAATTAAAGGATAGCTTATACTACAGCATTTCTGGATCTGCATGTAGATTTCTGATTTAAAAATGGCCTCCTTCTACTTAGTAGGAAGCAAAGATGTTAGCTGTTTCCGGATAAGTCTTACATGGCATGCTTCCCATCATCAGCTGACTTGACTCCACATTAGTGACTGAAAACCTTAAGATCATACAGTTAAAGAAAATAATCACAGAGAAAAACATGGATTGATGGGTGAGTCTGTATTCTCACCTGTCTTTGAATCCTTTGGAACCCAATTGAATATGTTTATATGGTTTGCACCAACCTTTCTCTCTCCATGTTCCACGTGCTTTGAACTACTCTGTATCATTATGGCCTTTATTTGCATCAAAATGCACTTTTCCACTTGGAGGGAAGGATATTGGAGTCGAACATGCATGTTGTATGTGGCCAATGCCCTCCTCCCCCCATTCTGAGGGGTCTGAACCCAGAGGGGAAGGAGAAGAGCATTATCCTGACCACCCTGGAAAAAGTCTTGATACTTGTTGGGGAAGTCACTTCCGAGTCTTTGTATATTTCATCAGAGATGGTCAGATCTTTTATTTCACCAATTTTGAAGTGAGAAAGGGCTATATTTGTTCTCTATGTTTGATCTTTCCACTTTGTCTTGTTAATATTTTAAAATACAACCAACAAAAGCCCCTATGGATCCACATGGAAACCCAAGTGTATTTCCTTAGCAACAGTAGCCAGTACTTTGGAGTCACAAACTATCAAGAGAGAAAATTTGAAATGTATTTAAAATACAATGTCACATGGTTCAAGACCATCCTATGGTGCATTTGAATTGGCCTTCCTGCTTATAATAACAGAGTCACTCTTGACTCTGCTCTTCTCCTGACTGAATGTAGATGATAAAAAGCAGATTACAGGACTTGACTGCTTAGGAAGTCTGAACATTTTCGTAATGACTTTCTTTCTAGGGAAGCATGTGATAAAAATAAACTGGGTTGCAGTTACAAATCATTGCATAAGGTGTTTATATACATGGAGGTTGGTGGTAAGTCCAAAATAAGTTCAGTACATGGGTCAGGCAAGATATACTCTGTTTTCTATGTTGTTTAAAATAGACAACACCTGGCAAGATGATAGCAGTTAGCGTTAAATTCAGTCAGTGGATATCCTCTAAAACTGACTGCAAAATGAAAACACAATCGCGTCTTCGTATAATTTCAGTCTTTCCTGTACTAGACATCTCATTGATGTGGGAACTTTTTGTTTAGTCTGTGAGCTGCTATCTCTATCTCTATCTATATATCTATATCTGTATCTGTATCTATCTGTATTTATATCTATATCCATGATATATAGTATTTGTCTTCCCTAAGTTGGCAAATCCTGGAAAGTTCTTTATTCGACTGCTGTGTTCTTAGGGAAACCTCTTGAAAACCAATAGCTTTTTGCCCAGTAAATATTGAGGCAAGTCTTATCAAGACAGGTCTTGAAAAGCGGAAAGTGGCAAAGAGGCCTGATTTAGAAAGGTTTATTCTGCTCCCCCGATTTTAGGGTACTCTTGAGCGTGGGGAGGCCCGCTGGCCCGTGGGGGGCTCACCTCTAGACTGTGAGCACTGGCTATTACTGCATCTGTGACTCTCAGAGCTGGAAGCGAGCTTGGGGATTTTTTATCAACTCTAGCTGTTTAATTTGACAGATGCGGAATCTGAACCGCTGAGAGGTGACTGGCTCGTGATCAGGGGCTACTCAACAAAACTCCTGCTTACTACTCTCACGAAGTTCCTTGGAGATAATTACTGTGGTGGCGCCAAGCTCTGGCGCCATGAGTACTGATAATCTTTACTGAGTCGGGTGTGGGGGGACTCCCACCTCCACGGGGGTGTTTGGAGGAGCCGACTTGGGACTTATTACATTGCTCTCTCTTGGAGCCAGTGCAATATTTACCCAATAGATGTGATTAAATTTGTACAAAGTCGTCTGCAGCCATCTCTGTTAATGTGTATGTTTTGCAAAGCAGAATCACTCATGCGCAGTCTTAGCATTCTATTTTAAATGTCACTATTGAGTCAATAAAGTAAACAAAGCAATTTTATGAGTGTTTACTGTTCTAGGAACTCATGGGGGGACCGTTTTTTCTTTAATTAAAGGTCCACTCAGAATGAGCAAACTTTCTAAAATGTTGGTTATGCATCTCTGGCTTAGGACACAGTTCTTATTTTCTATTTCTTTGTAGTTAGAAATATTGTAACTACTTAGAAAACTAGACATTTCTCTTTGGAAGCATTGGGGGGAAGCACAGAACTTCAGGTTAATGCTTGAAACCTTTATTAGGTGGAAACTGTACCGTATCCCAGTTTCAAGAGCTCCCTCCCTTAGGACAATTCATGTTCTTTGAAGGAGAAGAGCAACAGAATCCGGGCTAGAGACGTAGGGCTAGAACTGCCCAAGGGACTGGAGAGGTAAGAGGGCAGGGCTGGGGAGAGTTGCATTAGAGCGGATGGTCACTAGAGGGCGCCGGAGCACCGGCGGAGTCCACCTCCAGGGACCATGCGCTGCCCTTCTAGGCCCAAGGATGGGGCGTGACAGAATTGGGAAGATGTGCCCAGGTATGAGGTACCGGTTTTCTGGACTCCTCGTACTCTCTTGCCCTGATTGCCTCGCTGCAGAAAAGGTATAAAAGGTCTGGGCTTCAGCAGTCAGTGAGGGCACTTCTAGTGCCTGGTGGGGTTGCTCTGTGGCTGGGCAGACTGTTCTGAGGACTGGTGGTCTGGAGTCTCGACTGCCCTTTGTTTCAGACACTCGGGTCTCTTCTCAGAGGAAGAACCCTGGTTTGAGTTTTGGGCTTTCTGTTTTTTGGGCTTTCAGTTGCAGAGCTTTGCACACACCCCTCTCCCGCATCAGTGTCAGCATCTGGAGAACAGGGCTCCTCCCCTCTGTGAACGTGGCATAGCCAAGTGTCCCACCCCTCGTGGACAGTCAGGGCTAGTTCCTGCGCCCCTTCTCTTGACAGTTTCCCATACCTCATCCCCTCCTTCCATCTGAGCCTTTCTCGGTCCCCATGTCTACCCCAGCCCTCTGCAGAAGGGTCTCCTTTGTGCTGCTGATGAATAATAACTGGCCATAGCCATTATGGGATGAACCTCGGTTTCCTGGCATTAGATGTTCCGGGCTTGAGGGGCAGATGGACCGTGACACAGGACACTGAACTCTCGGTGGGAGGTCAGGCTGGGAAAGTGAGCAGTGATTTGATTGATGTGGATTATGTTGGAGGAGAGGCCTGATAGAAGGAAAAGGATGGAAGGAGTGGGGTTGGGGAGAACAACACTCGTGACAGCTCATGGGCTGATTTAGTCACTCAGGTGACTTTCATCTTCTTGGCTAGCAAGGGCCCGGCTCTGGGACTGGTGGTCTTTTTCAGTTTTTTTTTTTTAAATCAAGGTAATATTGATTTACAGTATGGGGTATGATCCTGGGGTGTAGTTCGCACCATGTACATGGCCAAAGCCTCAACAATCCACCGTGGGCCATGGGCCTCCTTCCCTCCCTCTTTGTTTCCTCATCTCCACTGTCCCCCTCTAGTAGCCTCAGTTCTACAGTCAGACTTTTAGGGTTTGCTGTGCTTTAGTTTTGTCTGCTTCTGGAGGGTAATTCTAGGGGGAAGGAGGGGGGCAGAATCGCACTCAGCATACGCTTCAGCGTATGTGTATGCTAACATATAACTGCTGCAGAACTTCTGTACCACTCAGCTGTGTATGTTCATTTCATCAGTATCATAAGTGCCTGTGTCATTGACTTAATCCACTTAAACAGAAAAATGATTTCTAAAGGAAGCATAATAGAAATATCACAAAGCAACGCTGACAAACCCTTTCTACTAAGCGGTGGGTCTGAAGCAACCTAAATGAGAACTCTGTTTTAAAATATTGATAAATACATTCAATACAGATACCAATAAAATGGAAAAATAATAAGGACTGTAGAATGGGTAAGAAAAACGCGCTATCATCATCATTAAAGTGACAGGAAAGCTTTTAATCTATTAGGAGGCTCGGGGGACCCAGGATGCCAGGTCTGATGCTTTGGTATATTTTGTACGGTTTGTTTGCAACGGCGAGAAATGCTGGCGATTAATGGGAAGGTCAGGGAGGTTTGTGCCTGAGAGCGTGCTGTTGTGAAACCAGGGGTGGTAGCTGGGCCGCGTGGTTACTGTCATGTGGCCAGATAGAGGGCAGCTGAGCTTGACATGTGCTGGGTGCTCCGGAAATTCGGTGATTTGATTGAGGTGAATTACGTTGGAGGAGAGGGTTTGGGGAGAACAACACTCGCGACAGCTCATGAACGGAGTTAATGGGAAAGAGAGTCCCTGTAGCTGCCCAGAGACTGCTGACTGTGAGTGCCGTAGTTGTTCTTTCTTACTCGTTCTTTTTCAGAGACGTGCCAAGAAGTCACTGTGTCGCCTTGCAGTCGGATAAAGACAAATATTTGTCAAGTTTTGTTATGTTTAGGGCTTAAATGGTGAAGGTAAATGGACTTGATTCCAGCCCTTGACCCCCCACTCAATAGTTGTTTGGCTTTAGGCAAATGACCAAACCTCTCTGAGTGAGTCTTATCTCTGCATTTGTGAAAATGGGGCTAAAGCCCTGGAAGGTAGCAGAAGACCTGCATCATGGCTGAGCACCAAGTACTGGCTTTTCTGACTTTCCCACTCCTGCTTGCTGTTCATCCCAGAGAAATTGAAAGGGGGACCTAGTGTACTTTTTCAAAAGTGTTTTTATTTCAGGTAATGTGCATTTGTCTTGCAGAAAGAGCACTATTCCATTGTGTAAACATAAACCCAAACACAGTGTTTCGGTTAATATTACTGATCCCATTTTATAAATATTTGGGTCAGTGCCCAAATACTAACAACTGGAGAAAGAAGATTCAAATCTAGGGTGTCCCCGCCCAGTCTCTCAAGTCCATGCTTCATCATAGGAGCTCTATCTATCCTCCTCGGTCCACTTCCTTGAAGAAAGCTCCCATTCTCTTTCCCTTGCTTTCATGGCTTTCGTCCCCCCGGGGTAACGTGGCTGTGCCTGGGTGCGCCCACCCCAGTGCGCTACAGTCTTCTATGACTGGCTCTTCGTGGATGCCTCCAGGAAACCTAGAATTTTCTGGGTTTCCATCACCCTGGCTGTGGGATGTTCCTTTTGCATACATCCTGCATCTAGGTCAAGTCTGTGTGTGATGCCACTACGTTCAAGTCACTTAACATCACTTCTGCACCCTCTTTCATGTATTACAGATGTACTTACTATCTTCTGATGGTTTGTTCCGTGTTATGTAGCTTAAATTGGTGAGAGAAATTAGACAGATACTTTTGGACACTGTTGTATGTGTCTTACAATGCATCTTGTACTCAATGAACAGTAGATGGGGGGCCCCCGCCCCCCCTGCACCCCCCGCCCAGATAATTTTAATCATATGAGTTTCATCTGCTCATTGATGTTGGAGGTTGGCCTTTAACCGTGATCTGCTCCAGTCTCTCTTCCATTCTCGCTGCAGGCTGTGCTCTCTGCTGTGGGTTGTATAGTTTCACAGATGGCTCATTCCTGAAAGGCTTCCATTTTGAGTCAGATGTTCCTGGGTTTGATTCCTAGCTCTGCTCAACCTCTTGAACTCAGTTTCCTCAGAGGTAAAATGAAAATAGCGATTGTGACTATATCCTGGGATAGCTGTCAGCCCTGACAGGAACAGTCCAGACCTGGAGCCTTCCAGATGCCCATGTCAGTGTGAGCACTTGGAATTTACTGAGATTGTAGCTATTATTGGCTGGTGGCATCACCCAGAGGTTGGGCTCATGAGTAGTTACCCTGATGGTGTGGTTTGCTGTGTTGTCAAAACTAGGCGTGCGTTTATGAAGGAAAGATGGAAGTGAGCAATAGTTTGCATGCTTTCACAGCCACAGACGCCACCATTTACCTTCCTCCTCCCCTCCCGCTGGCTCTCTCTTTTCCCTGCCACAAATTTATGCCTGGCCACAAAGATGACTCCAGGGTTATGCTGGAGCTTCCTTAAGATAAAGCTCTCTCTATGCCTGCTGGGTTCAGCTTTATTTCAAATGCAAAGTATATTTAGCTCTGGCCCTGAGGTACATAGCCAGAATACACAATCCATCCACCCTGCAAGACCCAGCAACAGACATTTATTGCATTTGACTTTACGCATCTCCTTCCTTTATCCAAAGAGTAGTCTAGCAGTGGGTAATAGAGAACACGCTGAGCATTCTGTTATCAAAGTCCAAAGTGCTACCAACATAAAAGATACTTTTATTCAGGGAGTCAGAGACCTCAGGCATGTCTTAAGTCTTGGTTCTTGCACTTGAGCATAAATCAGAGTTTTCTGGCGGGCCGGTTTCAACACCAGGACAGGCGTCTGCCTCAAGAATTTCTGAGTCGAGTGGCTCTAACCTCAGGACCATCAACTTGTATCTGGAACAATTTCCCTGGCGAAGCTGCTGCTGCTGGTGTAGGAACCACACTTTGAGAACCAGTGTCTCAAGGATTCACCTTATATGGACACACTGCTCTTTTTTTCCTCCTGTGTGGCACAACTGAGGACAGCATTAGTGGGGGAAGAGAGGGCGTGACATTTGCTGCCCACCTGCAACATTTGCCAGGTGCCAGGTGCCTCCCCAGATCATCCTGTTAGCGCTTCACAGCCACCCTGCCTATCAGTTCGTGCTGATTTATGGAGCCCTCTGCAGTATGGAGTAGTGTGCTGTGCTGGGCTCCGGGCATTGGAGTGAACACCACAGACATACTCCTCAGCTCTTGAGCAGGTGGCTGTGAGGGGGATTAGCCAGGCACTTAGAGGCTGGGAGACCAGGGAGGCTAAGTAACTTGGCTGAGGCCACAGAGCTAGGGAGAGACAGAGGAGACTAAACGAATTCCAAAACATTCACTCCAAAGGCACAGTCCCTGCCCCGAACCAGAGATTCTCAAACTTTTTGGTCCTTGTAGATCCCTTTATACTCTTAAAAATGATTAAAAAGCCACACAGAGCTTTTATCATTTGGCTTAATTCTGCATTTACTGCATTAAAACAAAGTGATTCACTTCCAAGAACCACTGTGCTAAACCATCTTCCTTAGATTCTGGACCCTGACTTGTTCTGAGGCTTTGTATGACTATCAAAGGTGAAAAACTGTCATCTCCCAATTTTTTTTTTTTAACATGAGAACCTCCCTTAAATCTTCCTGTATATTTCTAGGAATGATGATTTTCTTCTTTTTTTTCCTGTTTGTATATTTTTCATTTTTAACATTTTATTATATATGTGTATATATATATAATGACTTTATTATATATGTATGTATATATACACATATGCATACACACATACATATACACATACATATACATGCACACACATACAACCTCATTCTTCCTTTTTGTACAATGCATGCTTTCTCTTCTCAGGTGTTGTCACTGCAAAATTCCCACCACCAATTCACCAGTGTCCCATCACCATAGTCCCTGAGTAAGAACACGTTCCCTCCCCTGCTTTGGGCCTGCTCCCTCTGATGAATAGTTGCCTGTTAATTTTATTTTTTATTTATTATAGTTATTTTTTTTTCCTGGTCCTGGTCTCTTGTTTGGTTCCCCTACCCTCCTCCTGTGACCGAAACCATCTGACATTTTTATTTTTCCTTCTGGCTTATTTCACTGAGCATAATCCCTTCCAGCTCCATCCATGCTGCTGCGAATGGTGTGAATTTATCTTTTTGACTGCTGAATAGTATTTCATTGTGCATCTTGTTGCTTTTGGGCATTTGGCTTATAACATTGCATATCATTTGGGGGTATAGATTCACATTCTGTTACCACACCACACCCACCACCAACCACCAGAGCCCCCATTATCCTCCACCCTCGCCCCTTGGGCGCACCCACTTTGCTCCAGCTCCTTACTGTCACTCCATAGTCTCACTCTGTCATCAGATTTCTAGAGTTGTTTTGGTTTAGTTTTTTTCTGTTCCATTTTTTTTTCTTCTTTATATTTCCGGATGAAATCATCCAGGGTTTATCTTTGTCCTTCTGACTTCCTTCAGCATCCCCTCTAGTTCTTGCGATGAGGACTTTCTAAAGAAAATGCTGACTGACCTGCCTTGGAATTGCCTCCTTAGATATGTACACACGTACATGTACATTTATGTGTATGTGTGCATTTACTAAACCATAAGGGAAAGCAACAGTCAAGTGTCACTCCCTGGGCTAAGATGTGGGGGCTCTGTAATCCTCCAAGGAACTGAGGCCCAGCTAAGCGCCTGGAAAAGATGCAGCATATAAAAGGTGGTGGTCTGCCCGGCCTTGGGGGCTTCGGGGGCACATGCCATCAGCAAGGAAGCAACCTCAGGGGTGGGGTCCTTCCTGCTCTTGGGTTACAGTAAGACAAACAAGCGAGCGCCTTGTGACATTTAAGACGAATGAGCATTTGTGGCTTTGGTGTGCGTTTGGCAGCTGAATGGCTGGTGCCTGGATCACTGCCCTTCCCCTCGTTTTCACCCGTCCTCCATTGGGAAGGAGAACTGCAGGTAGCCGCTCTCTCTGGCGCAGCTGTGCCTGGGTGCTGGCACACCGTGCCCAGGCTGGGATGGGAAGCTTTACGGCAGCGTTGTTTTATTGAGTAACATCAAACAAATCAGAGCTGACTTAACTCAGGATGGTTCTCAAGTGATGATCTATGAGTTCAAGTCTCTTTTACCTTTAGAGACTCCGAGAAGCCAGAGGGGCGCTGTAGCAGGTTAATGTGGTTGTTTGGACTAGCGGATGGGATTCTTGGGTGAGAAGATGGAAAGGGGAGTCTGCTAGGCACCCGGCGTTCAGTCTTTTTGCTCACTGGTTCCCTGAGCAAAGTTTAACACGGTTACCCAGATGTTTGGTGCCTCAGAGACATGCCCCACACTCCAGCCAGACCAGTGAAGCAGGCGAGGCGCTGGGTGATTATCAGCTGCAGTAAAAGCTGCCACTTGACATACAGCTGCCCCCGCGTGGACCGGAGGCAGCAGGGTTCTCCACGTGGCGTCTGTGTGTCAGGGCGCACTGGCTATCTTGCACCTCTCTAGGGGAATGTCCCGCTGGGAGAGGACTCGTGTAGGAGGCTTCTGAGGCATGTGAGGTACCTGCAGGTCACCTCTTCTTTCACCGTCACATCAAAGGGGAGTCTGGAATAAGCCCCATGAGGAGCCCAGAAACCCTTTTAGCCACACTGCTTGTGCTCTTTTATAAGCTGTGAGTTTCTTGCCCAGAAAGCTCAAATTCTGCCTTGATGGACAACATGAATGACACACACTCCTGAAGGACAAGCCCTGTTGGTTTGCGGCCCCCTGGGGCTGCTCTGAGGACCCCTGGTTCTAAGCAGACACAACCAGGAATGAAGCTGGGACCCCAGCTTTTCACACCCCGCCCCTCCCCCTCCCCCCACTCAGGGCGCAGGGAGGACCAGACCTGCTGACTGACCCTTGGCCTTTGCCCTGTGTCTGGCTTGACAAACGGCCCAAGCGGCCCCGCTTCCACTTGCTCCCCGCAGGAATGGCCTGATAGTATCTGTGGGGGGAAGCAGTTGGGGGTATGCCTGAGATCCTGGGCACATCATCTTCCCCTGGCTGGGGAGGGGGGCATTACTCAGTTAGGGAGACTTGGTGCTCAGTGTTACCATGGAAAGTTCTGTCTCTCTTTGCCTGGATGGGTAGGAACTTGCAGTGTTCTGTGGGGATGAACCCACCTCTCCATGTCTATAAGTGATTCTCGTGTCCAGTTGTAAGACATCCTCTAAGCTCCTTCTATGATTAAAAGAAAAAAAAGAAAACTTCTATGAATCTAAGGAAATTTTGTGGTGCAATAAGCCTGATTAGGACAACCTGAGACATGTAACCCCAAATGTCACTGTCAGTGGGAAGTCACTAAAGCAACGGTCAGTCAGTGACAGCCTCTGTGGCCATATCCAGTGTGCAGATGATTCTGTAAATAAAGTTTTATTGGAACAGTCTCATCGCCCATCACTGCTTTTGCAGAACTGAATGCCCTTGTGACAGGGATTGTGTGGTCTGCAAAACTCTTTACAGAAAAAGCTTGCCACCGCCTGCAGAATTCTTTGGGGCTCTCTCCACACAGGAACCATGTAGGTGCTCTTTTCAAAGTCACAGGAAACATTATTTTGAAATAGAGCCTGGGATCTGGATATCTCAACGCTAGAATTTGGTTGCTGTGCACGGTGAGGGCATGGTACACCCACCGTAGGTGTTTGTGGGCATGTGGGCATGTGGGCATGGGTGCTTGCATCTCCCTAGGTGGGCGATTTACAGTCAGGTTGCATGTGTAAGAACAGCGTGCCTGCTTTGCGCTCTGCCGTTCCTTCTGGCGCGACTCTTCTATGTGATACTGGAGAGCAAGGTGGGAGCCTTGTACTACAATCTGCCAAAGTGACAGCCAGGCCTCTTGAGTCGCCACCAGCCATATTCACTTAGCATCAGCTGGGATTACTTGTCAGGGTCAGAAAGCATGACCATTCCAGCCCCGTGGTAAAGGTGTTGTTCGTAAAGAGGAACAGGAGATTTAGAGGCTGAGTGCGTGCAAATCAGGCTTGTTGCTTGTCATTCGTCGCTTTAAGGAGAAGAGGTCGAAAAGTTTGCAGTGTGTGTTGAGCAGCTCTTGGTATTATCTTGGGCACGTTCCGCATGTAACTGATGTTCCAAACCATGGGTGGAAATCACAGTTCCCTGGTTTCTAAATTACTCTCCAGCAGGTGGAGAGCTGTAGGTGATTACTTGGCAGGGCATGGAGACGGGTAGGTCTGCTCTGACTGTCCTCGAGCCCTGGGGAGAAGTCGGAGCTGTGTCAGCCTGGAGAAGCGCCCTGGCCTGGGTGCCTGCTGAGGTCGGAGCATGAGCTCTGTGCCCTTTCGGAAGTGGAGTTCCCACCGCCCCCTTTCTGAGATAGCCTGGGTTTCCATCTGCTCAGCCGCACAGACTTGGCCATGGGGTTATCATTTATTAATTCATTCATTTGGGAGGGTGACACGCTGCCTCAGCTGAGATGCGAGCCGAGCCCCAGCCTCCGCATCGGCGTCTCAGGCTGTGCCCAGCTTTCCGCACGCACACCAGCCTCTGGAGCCCGGGTTCCGACCAGAGCCTGCCTGCCTCCCACGGTGGTAAGTGCCTTGCCGGCAGCTGGCAGGACCTGGAGCAGGCTGGAGCCGAGGAGGGCAAGAGCCCGCTCCCAAACGCGTGGCTTCCCTTTGAGGGACCCAGACCACCTTTTCCCGTTGGGGAGAGAGGGTAGGAGGGACAGGGCGGTGGACACCGGCCCGATGCATTTGGTGCCACATTCTGACTCGGAGCTGGAAGCCCAGTGGGTGGAAATGTGTTGGCTGGACCGGCCGCTTGATCCCGCCAGCTGATGAGCAGAATTTGTTCATTTTTTAGGCTTTTTGTTTTTGAGAGCATCTAATTTTTAGAACTCCTGAAAGCCATTAGTCTTGGGACGGAGGCTGGAGGCCGAGAATTGCTTTCTGATCTGCTGAAGTTTGGCTAATGTTGCAGTTCAGGGCAGCAGCTTCATTGTGTCAAATGAGAGCACCAGGCAAATTCTCCCATTCCAAGAGCTTTTTTTCTCTGTCATTCTGGTTTTTAAAGTAAGTGGACAAATCCTATGTAGATGACTGTAAACCTTCCTTACCCCTTTATAGGTGCACCTTCATATGTCAGTGAATGTACATTAGATTTAGTTTTTAGATTTAGTTTTTAGATGCATTGTTTTATAGACTTAGGCGATGCTATGCTTATTATTTTGAATCAAATTTATTTAAATCCTTCACGTCAAGCATAGCAATGTGCTTACTTTTTGTGACTCACCACTTTGGGCTTAAGATTTGTCTGCAATCAAGGCAAAAGCTCAGCATAGAAGTTTCTTCTAGAGTGGCACCGTTTGGGGGGCTTGGGAATGAAGAGACTAATAATCGGCTCAGAGGCTTGGACAAAATTTACAACGTTAACATGTTTTCTTGCTTGTTTTATTTGTAAATGTTGATCCTGCCACTGTGAACCTCAGAGCTTTTCCTGTTTTCTTGTTTCACAACTCCTTAGGAACGTACAAAAGAAAAGGTAATAAAGGACAGTCTTTTCAAGATAAAACATGATTCGTAAAGGTGACAGCCACGCCATATGTGAGCAGTGATTAGCAGCTGCAGAGTCTGCTAACGGCTTTTTAAAAATAAAGTGATAAAGCAGATTTTCCCATTATTTTGTGTTTTGGTGCTTGCTCAAATGCATCGCTCTGATTTTTCTAGCTTTCCTTTTATTCATCAAATTATTCATTGTTCATGTCCCAGCAGTGCGGCATTGGGGCTTTCTTAAATATTTCACATATATCCCTGCCTATTCTTCCAGTGAGATTTTAAATTTCGAGACAATGATATGGTAGATATGAACACTGTAACCTCATCAAAACTGCTCATTTTATTTCTGTGGAGTATGGATGGTCAGAAAGGAAAGGCCAAAGCTTACTCATTTGGCTTTGGTTTGCTTTAATGTATAGCCTGATGGAGGTGGGCATTTGATTAATGAAGTGTCACAAGTTTCAGTGACTTTCTCCAGCCATCACCGGCAGACATGTCTGTAGGGTGTGTGGGGACAGACAGACATTCATCTCTGAGGAGTGGAAGGAGACGCTTCCTAGTTTAACATTGAATGCCATCTTAGCTCAATGGGTTAATTCTAGATAGTGCATTTTTACAAAATTCATTGTCTTTGTCAAGCTGACCAAGCTCTCTTCCAGATTGACAAGCCTCCGATAATTAGCTTAGTATATAGCGTGATAGTTTTTAATTTTATTTGGGTCACAATTCTCTTGGTGAAGCTACTGAAACTTAAGACTCTCTTACTTGAGAGAAACATACCTTATTGAATTAAAAAAAAATCTGCATCCAATTTCAGGGGTTGATGGACCTCTCTGAGACATAGACATCCTCCTCTCCCCCTCAGTAACCCCTTTACCGTCACGTCAGTGAAAGTGTTCTCCATGGCAAATTTCTTTAAAACAACAACATATGCAGATATGCGTGATTGCTCGGTGGCATTTCTGTTCAGGGGAAAAGGAACAGTAGAGCTGGAGACATCTTGAGAAGCCCTGAGCTGCCCGGCATCTTTTTTGGGGGTAACCACAAAGAGCTGTGTCTTCGCCAAGACTCAGGCTCCAACCTTCCTGTATTGGAGTCCTCAGGTGTCGATGCTGGGGAGAGATGGCAGAGCCTCGGGGTGCAGTGAGGGAGGCATGGCTGTGTGCCAGTGAGTGTCTGCCAGACACTCCCCCACCTCCACCCACCAAGCCTCGGAGCTCGATTCCCTGGTGGGCTGCCCGGGAAGCCAGTGGACTGAGCATGTCACGTGATGCCCAGGCACAAATAAGAGGGGAGGCCTCCTCTGCAGCTCCTGGTGGCGGGCCAGTGCCTTGGTCTGCCTGGACATCCCCGGAGCGCTCTGCCCCGGGCCGCGCGGTGCAGCCTTCCTGGGGCTGCCTTTGCAGGGCTCTGACTGTTTGCAAGGGGCCGGTGGGCGCTGGCCAGTGAAGCGGATTGGCACTGGGCGCGGCGCACCCAGCTTGTGCAGTTGCACCAACAGGTCCGGAACTGGCCATAGAACACCAAGAGATAGTTTGGAACTAGAAGGGGGACACGTATAAAAATGGAAGACCCAGAGGGACAAGGGTAAGATCTGTCCCGCGTCCCTTCCCCTCTGTGTCCGTCCTCCCTCCTCCTCCCCCCCCCACTTCTCCCGTCTTTCCTCCCAGGCTTCCTTCCACGCACTGTGCTCTCCTCTCCCCTTCCTCCCTCCACGCTGCCTTTCTTCCTCTCCCTCCGCACCGTCTTCCCTTCTGTCATTTCCTTTCCACTTTCTTTCCTCCTCCTCTTCCAGCTTCCTTCTGTCCTCCGTCCCTGTTGAGCTGCATGGGCGCTCCCTGTCGTCAGGGCTGTCTGTCCTCAGCACGGGAGCGTGGTTCCTCTCAGCCACGGCAGGTGCCACCCGCCCTGGTCCTGCCTCACCGGCCCCTGCTCCGCCTTCCTGGGTCACCTTTCATCCCCCAGCGTGTGCTCAGTACTTAGAGAAGAAGGCTAAAATGCATACGTTAAAAAGCTTCACTTTCAGTAATTGAGGCATAAGCAGGAGAAAAGCCACGAGCTATGCGATGTCACAAAGTGGGAACGTGAGGTGACAAAACAGTTTTTGCTGATGAGTGGAAGAGAGGCCCTTGGAGTTCAGGGAACGGAGCACGTTTTGGTGGCGTGAGTGGGTGGTGGAAAGTCGTGCAGAGGATTGTAAAGTGGCGTTCGTGAAGTAGGACTTTCGTATTTGGAGAGCGGAGAAAATTTCCATCCAGGAAAGTGAGGGGAGGTACTGATAGGGGTCAAGTTCGGCTCCGTCAGTCTCAGTCTCTCTCTTTTGGTTGCCTTCAGCTGCCAAGGGAAAGAGGGGAACCCGTTTCCTCTCTCCGGCTCCTGCGACTTCTCCTCTCCCGGGCTCCGCCATCTCCTCTGTTGTTTCCATTCCTTCTGCACTCCTCTGATGCCATTTCTCCTCATGGGGAGGGGCTTCAGGGAGGCAGCCACCCTTGCTCAGCAGATCGTCACTTCAGGCTGCACTTGAAAAGCTACTTTGATGTCTGCATTGGACAGAGTATGTTGCAACATAACGTCCAGTTTGGTGGTTGAAATTCCGGCTGTTTTTGGGTCGGCTCCTGATGGCCCAGAGCAGGGCACGTGGGGTCAGTGGTCTGACGTGTCGGGGGGTCTCAGGCAGTCTGGGGGTCTGGTTGGTATCCATAGCATGGTTGGTCCAGGGCGGTACAGTCCAGTCCAGATGGAGTGTCCGACCTTGTGGTTGGATTTCCTCTTCCTTCTTATTGTAGCGCCTCAGGGCTGACGGTTCATAGCGGTTGGTTTGTCTCTTACATTGTCTGATGCCATCGGCCAGGAGCTCTCTGTCTGTCTTGCTCACTGCTATGTATGTGCATTTAGCCTGTGTTCTTGGACGTTTTCATAGTAGATGTGAGTGCCATGAGCTGCAACCAATTCATACTACTTCATCCCAACATCCCAACCCATGAGGGGTATTTTATTTCAGGTGCCTAGTGGGCCCGGTTCTGGTCTGATGGCTGGCTCTGGTGTGACTGCTTCTTGAATGAGATCTGATCAGTATGCTGTGGGGACTCACTCGCTGTGGAAGTCGCAGTCTCAGTTTATTCCCTCTGAGGCTGGCATTTCTCGACGATTGTTCTATCTGATCCTTCCGAAGATTTAACCTCATTGGCGGCATGGGAGGTAGAGGGTGGCTGGGGTCCCCTCGGCTTGTGGCCTTTTGGTATTTGGCCTTAAGTAAATAATCCCTTTATCAAATATTTGCTAGCTGCTCAGAACAGACATTTTCTCATTGGTACCTCACTATCGATTATTGAAAAGTTCACATTCGGCCATCATATATGTGTCTGGGAGTTAGCACAAAAAATTCCTTTCCTTTCCAAGAACAGTATGGTGACTCTTAAGCATACATTTGAGCTTTCCTTTGCTTCCTTCCTCAGATGAAATCTGATTGAAAGGTTTATCTTGTAGCAGAAGGGCCAGGAGAAGAGAACTCTAGTGGTGAGCTACCCCAGAGCGGTGTGGTCAAAAGGCAATGTGGAAATAGTTCATGCAGCTCCCCATGTGATAAACCGGGGAACCCCAGGCCCACAGTGGAAAGAGATTTGGCCCTAAGTGATGCGGCAGGTTAGAGAAGATCCAGGACCCGAGCACAGGTTCTCTGGCCCTTGGGAATATTTCCACGTGCAGACTCTGCCCCTGGTTATACTGAGATGTCAGGCAGAGAAAGCTGGGACAACTCCATGCAAACTTTCACCAGCAGAATAAGCCAAACATTTTTTTTTTTTGTTTGTTTGTTCTGTATTTCATTAGGGGTGATTTAATGGAATTTTGAAGAAAACTTAAAAACAAATGAGGATAAAACTTTTTCAAGAGCACAGAGACCTTTTACAAAGATATAAAGGGTCTGTTTGAAGAGCATTCTTGGTTAAAAAAAGCAGTCAGATTTACTGCACACACTCCATTATCATGCATGCTCTAACCAGGGAGGTGTAGAAGACCATGATAATTAAAAGCTATCCAGTTGCTAAAATCTATTAAATAACTGTTTTGTGAAAGACAGAAGCCAAGAACACAATATATTAAGAGACAATAGAAATGTAATCCTCCCCCTACACCATGGGATGCAGTCAAAACTGTAATTAGACTATGGTTCCTACTCCCAGATGCCAATGTCAGAGAGAAAAGAGAGATTAAAATAGCTTCTGAACCAAAAACATTCTAAGAAACAAGGGGATAAAAAGTGAAGAAAAATCATAATAAGCTGAGAATTGAGGAAGGAAAAACCAAGCCATCTAGTGAGCAGAGCTAGTGTTTCTGGCCCAGCTGAGAGGACTTCTCCCCCCTCAGCCTCAGCCGTCACCTCTCCCCCTCCCCCTCCCCCAACCCCCCCACTTCTGACTCCTGCACTCCCAGGTGCAGGGCCTCAGAGGGGTGGTGGGTGGGGTGAGGGGCCATTTCCTCTAGCCTGTTCCTTTAGGGACGGCTCTGGAAGGGTGTGCAGAGAGGGTACTGATCCCAGCTATAGGGACCTTCTAGGGCCTTCCCACCTGAGGCTACTGAAGACGGGACCTTCCTGTCCAAGCTGCAGACATGTTGTCTTGCGGTTCTCCCAGTAGCAGCCACAACTCAGAGCCTCACCCACCGTGAGGCCCTCAGGACCGCACGGGGGGGGGGGGGTGGCCCTAGTGGGGAGGGGTGCAGAGCTTTCTGGCTGTTGCGCACACCTTGGCTTCCCTGTGGCTCTCCCTGTGGGCACAAGCTATCCTCTGTGCCCCATCCGTGGTCTCTCAATAAGGAAAATCAATGTGTCCCCACCCGTGGCTGGTTGTGAGGTTAAGTGAGCAGGGTCTTAAAGCATGTTGGGTTGTTCTCAGACGTCCACAATTATTATCGTCTTAACCTGTTAGGGACACGGAGCAAGGGTGTGATAATAGCAAGAAATATAAAGTACAGACCCTGCTGTGGAGTAACTGAACACTATTTAGTCATGCAGGAGGTTGGTGGTGGTGGTGTGCTGATACCTAACAAAGGATGAGGCTTTTATTATTACTATTATTATCATTGTTTTTAAAAAACGATTTCTTTTTTAGGGTAGTAACACTGGTTTACACCCCTTTTTACATATTTGGTCACTGCCGCACCCACAGTCCCTGACGTGGTCGGTTGTGCCCCTTCCAGTCTGTGCTCCCCTCCCCCTCCAGCCTCTGCCCTGCAGTCAGATTCCTGGCTTAGTTCTTAGTTTGGCTGATCTGGCCCTTCCTTTGGTTTCCTTAACTTCCATGCAGAAGTGACAGGATGGAAGGTTGAGGGGATGGGTGTGAGGTGCTGCCTTCCCCACCCTCTGTTCCTGTTCAGCTCAGGAGGGGTGGAGCCTCCCTGTTCACCCAGAGGAAGTGAGGCCTCCAGTCCCGAAACACACTGTCTGAGTTTCATTCGCTTTTTAGAAAGGAAAAAGATCCCAGTTAAAGACATAAGCCCATGCAATTGTCTAGAGAATCGTGATTTCCATGAGTTCTTAAACATGTTGACTGTTGTCACGGCCCTCTTTTTGGTGGTTGTGTCCCTTTGGTGTCCCAGGGAAACATACAGGAGAGGCCAGCATAATCTGCAGGATCTCACACCCATTTATCAGGCTCACAGTGCCCAGACAGATGGCGTGGGCCCCAGCATTTGGGCCTGGCTTGGAACGAAGCATCCGTGCTCCAGGTGAGTCCCTCCTCTGACCACGACATCAGGCCCCTCCCTCAGTTTAATCCAGGACAAGTGAGGGGGAAGATCTGAGGGGGAGTTTCCCACCATTGCCATCTTGGCGCTGATTTTTCTTTGTCCAGAACCGAACCTCTTGGTGGCTTTCACAGCCCGTGTCACTGGGCTAGGGCTCCTCCAGCTTGCTCCACGTCATGCCCAGCTGCGGGGTTAGAAAACTGCTCCGGGAGCTGTCTATCCTGGCGTGGTTTGTCTCGCCGAAGCTCTGCAGGGGCACAGCCACAGCCATCAGGGACACACTGGGGCTTTTGTGCTGCTGTCACAGAGCTGAGTAGTCGTGATGGAGACCATATGACCCATGAAACCAAAAACTACAGGACCTGGCCTAGAAAAGCATCACTGATCCTTGACCTGAAGCTCAGAAGGCAGGAAGCGGGGAATCCTTTCCAAGCGACACGAGGCAGCAGAGGCCTGGCTGGCTCTGCAGGGTTGGACATGAGGAGGAGAGAAAATAAAAGTAGTCAAGTTGCGTGTAGAACAACGGGGCCAAAACAGGAACGGGAACTGTTCTGACTCAGGTTCTTGTGGTTCCTCTCATTCTAATTGAAATTGCCCCTAATGATCACTACGTCTTTCTCATCACAAGTCATGTGAAATACTCCAGTGATGGGAAGCTTAATGGGCTTTTTGAAGTGATCCCGTTCTCCCATAGCGGTGTCACGCTGGCTGTTTACAATTTCAAAACAAAATCATCCTTTGGGATTTGACCTTGCATTTTTGAGGGTTGATTCTAAGTCGGGCGATTAGGTTTCCCGTCCGCAGCTACTAGAGTCCTCTTACTTTTTGAAATGCGCTGAGTTTTTCTGTACCTCCAACAGTCTGTGAAGCATCCTGCACAAGTTGTCTGCCTTTCCCTCTCGGGCCAGGAAGGGACCACGAGGAAGATGGAGAATTAAGTCTGGGCTTTTCGTCAGCCGATCTCGCTTGGCAGAGACAGAAGAGAATTCCAAGGGTCGCTCATTTTCTACCTTAGAGTCAGAGTGACTCTGACTCTACTGAAAGGGTGTGCACCTGAGCCCTGTTCTTTGACAACTCATTTTTGTGACTTGGAGCACGCCCCCTCTCAGAGATTGTGCACGGCATTGTCGGGCGCACCGGGAGGGCTGTGCTAGCTGGGTATTGGGGCCACTTCCCCTCACCTGCAGTTCATGCAGGCTCAGGACTACTCCATCCAGGTGGCACCACTTCGAACGTGCACACAGGTACCTGTGGGCTGGAAGCAGACCTGCTCCTTCCTCTCTCCAAGCTAGCTGCAGCTTTGCCAGCAAGGGGAAACTGAGCGGGGTGATTTCAGAGGCATCTCCTAGCTCTTTGATTTGAAGGCCTTTGCGGTAGTTGGTATGGCCGGCTAAGCAGTTCTGCTCACGCTCTGTGGGCTCCCTGCCTGGAGTGCCTTTGAAGCCAGCTGGGAAAGCTGTGTGCCAGGAAATCCATGGGGCCTGGGGAGGGGAGAGGCCTGGGTAGCTCTGAGGACAGGGCCCTGGGGACTGAAGGAAAGTGTTGAGGCAAATATCAGCTGTGAGAGGTGGAGATGTGGTAGACCAAAGGCAGGTGTGGCTAAGTCTCGCTGGCCTGGCTCCAGATTAAAGCAGCAGAGAAAGGCCAGAGGCCCCCTGGGTTCCGGGACTGGAACAGTGACGTGCTGAAATACCCAGAACAGCCCTTCACTGGGGTCCTACTTGGCCTTTGCCAACAGAGTCCTGGACAGAGTGACCAGGTTACCTAGACTGGGCATAGGGACAGTAGCCAGTGTGTGTCCTGTGGGCTGCGGGTAGTGAGGCTTCCCAGAGCCTACGAACCTTTGGAGGAAAGCAGGAACCAGCCTGAATGTCCTTGAGATTGTGCTAACTTCAAAGTCCAGTTTCTCTCTGATCAAAGAACTAAGTACATTTCCCTTAAAAACCTTGTTTTTACAAGGTCACATAGTGCTGTTACTTACTGTGTGTAGCCACAGTGCTAAATGCTTTCTAATCTTCATCTCATGTTATTTCAGCTTCCCACAGTTAGTAGTGTGTTCTGGTTCTCTGCGGCAGAAGAGGAAACCAAGGCTCACTGAAGTTAGCTAACGTGTCCAAGAGACAGAAAGTTCTATCGCCAGACCTGCCACCCAGATGGTCGTACTTTTCATTGCTAGCCGGTACGCCTCGGGGGTGCTTCACTTAACCTCACTAGTGCAGGGAGGCCACAGGACAGGGCAGCATTCATGCCTGTGCAGAGTGAACATCACCCAGGAGCTGTCAGTCTCAGTGCTGTTGACGTCTTTGTTGAGGGGACTTCCTTGTACATTGTAGGATGTTTAGCAACACCCCTGGTCTCTACCCACTTTGATGCCACTCGTACCTCTGTCCAGGTGTGATGACCCAAAAGAACTCCAGATTTTGCCTAGTATCCCCCAGGAGACAAACTTGACCCTGGTGGAGTGAGAATCACTGAAATGAACTAATATTAATTGGCCATTAAGAAAAATGTCTGCATATATAATTTCTTTATGTCTTCCTTTTTCCTCTTGCACCAAAATTTTATTGTTAATGACCTGGGCCCTTCTCTCTGTCTGTCTGGCTTCCTGAACTGTCACCAGGAACCCTTTCACCTTGTTGGCATTTTCCCAGACTTCCTAGACATCCTCTCGTCAAGCCTGGATCCTCCAGAGAAGAATTAAGAGCCAGCCATCTATGAAAACAATGTGCTTTTCCTGGTGCTAAGTGCCTCTGCTCAGGCAGTAAAATGCCTCAGTGGCATGAACATATGGCACCGACATGGCTGCCTAAAGTCGTGCTGGGCACGGGGGGTGTGGTTGGGGGTGATTTATGCTGAATTCCAGAGGCCTCCCCTCCTGTAGGAGCAGCTGGGCTGAGGACCTCAGGAATCTTTATACCACATAGAACAAGGCTTTGTGGGGAAGAAGGCTGGTGCCTTGAAGCTACTGCATTTTGTTCTGTTAATAAAACTCCCTGCAGATCTGACATCTGCCACAAAGAAAGACCTAGAGCAGCCATATGGCCCAGAGCCAGACCCTGCCTCTGCTCCAGGCAGCCATCCTGCTGTGCTATGCCTTAGACAAGTGACCCGCTGCATTTCAGTGCACGACTCCTTATAAGCTCCAGGCGAGTAGAAAGCCTGGAGTATTTATCATGGAGCAGGTGTCTGAGCTGTTTAACAGCCCAGTTTTTAAAGCCCTAGATGCAAAAGGTTAGAAAAGTCACTGATTTTTTTTTTTTTTAAAGATTTGTTTATTTATGTATACAGAATTGGGGTATGGGTCAGAGGTGCAAAGGCAGTAAGAGGATTCACCAGAGACAGAGCGGGGAGCAGAACAGGCAGATTGACAAAGTACACTGCTGAGGAGAGTAGCGGGTAAGACAGAGTTCTGCCACACCATGTGGGTCACCTCCTGGGGCGGGGATCGAACTCACACTGAAACAGCTGTGGTTAGCTTGCACTGCTGTGTCCTAAACCATTGCGCCACAAGGGAGGGCCTCATTGGCTAATTTTGACAGAAAAGTGGCTGCCTATGAACTTTCATAACGATGCCTGGGGCGAGACTCCCATGGGAGATGTCATCACAGTACTTGATAATGGATTTTTAAAATACTGAGCTCTCCCACAGGAAAGGATTCGTGAGCATAGCCTGAGCCAGACATGTGTGCCTGTGCCTTCCTGCCATGTGCACACACATACGCAGGCATTCTTGTCTTCACAGGGAAGGATCCTGAGGCGTATTGCCAGAGAAAATTGTTCTAAAGTCTAGAGCAGTCACTTTTGCATTGGGCCCTCCCTGGTGGCTCAATGGGTCAGGACAAAAAGAAAACTGGAAAAAACTCAAACATGTGGAGACAGCGAGATGTTGCTATCTAATTCTTGCATTGACAAAGAAATCAGAGAAAAAGTTTTCTGTAGACCAGTGAAAATGAAGAGATGAGCTTCTAGGTTCTACAGGAAGCAGCAAAAGCAACATGAAGAGGGAAGTTCATAGCAATATAGGCTCATGTCAGTAAATCAGAAGAGTCTCAAGCAAACAGCCATATATCTGAAGGAGATAGACAAAGAAGTACAAATTGAGTCAACAGGCAATAGAAGGAAGGAAATAAAAATTAGAATGGGAATAAGTGAAATATAAACTCCAAAGACAATACAAAATATCAGTGAACCCAAGAGCTGGTTCTTTGAATAGATAGACAAAACTGGTAATATCCTCCACAGGTAAATAAAAAGCATCAGTAGTAGGTATTTTACCAAGTAATTACTGTGTCTGAAACACAGTACTGATATGTTTGATTGGATTGCTGAGTGAAGGGAAGAACTGCCATGGACGGTTGTGCAAGTTCCACACTGTGGAGATAGTCACTCGCTAGTCAACTTGTGTTGAACACAAGTTGTGAGACCCTTCACACACAACCTGATGCTCTACTATTTAAGAAGTGTTTTCTTCATTTTTCAGAATTGAGACTCAATGTGATGACTACCAACCTAAACTCACAAAGTGGGTAAGTGGGTGGTGGGTGGCAGATGGGGGATCATGGCGGGCATGCAGGCCCCTCTCAGTTTAGCATTACTGCTTGGAGAATAGGGAAAACAGTTCCTTGAAAATCTTCATGAAAAACTTGATGGTTGGGTCTTTTTGTTTGTTTGTTTTTTTGTTTAATGGCAAATGGGTTTGCATCGTTTGTGCTTCAGAAGTAGAGGCGCCCCCTTCAGGTGTCACTACAGCAACCCGCCACCAGCGCACCCCAAGTCCAGCCCCATAGCTCGTTGTGCTCCTTTCGCCTTTGTTCTCCCCTTTCCCTTCTCCCTCTCTTCTGCTTAGCCCCAGTTCTGCGGTCATGGTCATGTCTCTGGGGTCCGTGTTATTCATTGGTTTTATCTGTGGGTCTTGTCTTTAAACCAAAATGATGAAGTCTCTGGCGTCAAAACGGAAAAATGAAGACGCTGAAATGATTACTTTGCTGGATCCCTGCCTTTAGCTCACACATTCTGTTAAAGTCCTTACCTTATTTTCTCCAAATAGATTATATCATCTTGTTAGCCCTTTGTTCTCCTCTTCTCAGGAGAAGCCTCCATCAAAGAGCCCAGAAAAATGTACTTGCTGTGCTGGGCACAGCGTAAGTAGAATTAACAAAAAATAAATGATAACAGCGTGGACCCACTGTAGCAAGGAAATGTTATCGTAGAGGTTGGTACTGTAATGCTAATAACCAGCTCCCATGTGCTAGTCCTTTGATCCCTCCATCCCTGCTATCACTCTATCCCTGAATCGGCAGTAAACTGGATGCTACAATGGTCACATCTTCTTAAGACCAGTTGGCTGGAAATATCAAGTCCTGCCACACTCTGCCCTCTGAAGTCTTGTATCTCCATGCCCTCGTGTGATCACGGATCCCACGGGAGGTGGGAGTGATGGATGCTCCTGATTGTTCGTCGCTCATAAAGGCAATTTATTTTTCAATCAACTTTTTCATATAGCAGGTCAGCCGAGAGAACTACAAAAGATGAGAGATTTATGTCAGATCACAAAAAATTTGTGGTTAACAAAATGAAGTTTCAGGAAATGAAGGGCTGTGTTATATGACTTGACAAGGGGAATGCAGGACACCTGCTTTGGGAAACATTTTGCTCCTTGTGCTATAAATGTCGTTCTGAATTTCAGAGCCTGTGGAATACTTACTGGCAATCTCTCTTTTGTTCTGCTTATCTTTCTTAAAGAAGGGGAAGCGTGAGGAAGAGATTTATATTTCTGCGTTTCATGCTTGATTTTCTTAAATCTTCCCAAGGATCTTGCAAGGAAGATATGATTATCTCAGTCATACTGATGGTGACTCTGAGGTCTTCAGGAGTCTCCTGCCCAGGGGTGTGGCCACGTTTTTCATCCCTTGACGATCTGCTACAGAGCCCCAAGCTCTTTCTGTGGCGTCATGTATCTTGACAGTCACTGCTGGATTTCTTTCCTTAAATAGAAGGGGAAAAAAACTCTGTGTTAGTGATGGTAATATCCTCCATGGTAAAAGAAAAACACCAGAATATGTGCTCAGTGAGTAGTTACTCTGTGTCTAGCGTTGTGCTCTGTTATATTGTCACAGGCCTGCAGGGAGGAGATGCTGTTTTTGACAGCGGGTGCATTTGACAGGTGAGGAAGCTGAGACTCAGAGAGAAAAATTCTTCCCCAGAGTCACACAGCGACTAGAGTGCCCTTTCTTTGTACTCTTCTGGTTTTCCTTCTCTGTAGATTTTAAACTTTTAGAGCCTGAGATTTCCCTGGTGAATGTCATCATCCTTGGAAATCCCTGCAGTGTGTTTTCCTCTAGTAGACGACTGCTGAGATGTGAGTGCACGGATGGCAGCTGACCCTGGAAACTGCCCACGCAGACGTGCGCCTCCGGTCGCTTCACACGTTCTCCCCAACCTCTGGTTAGAGAGGGCTGGCGGGGAGGTGGGGAAGAAGGTGTATAAACAGATGGCTGTCTTCCTTCCGTAATGCCCGGCAGCTGGCAGCTCTCGGGTGTCGGTGATGGGGGTGACTCTGCAGACAGGCCGGGTTATGCTAACTTGACAAGTCACCCTCACGGACTGGTGCGGCTGATGCCCGCCACCCTGCCCCTCGGCTCCACACGAGCCTCCTTGCACGCTCACCACCGCACCACTTCAGCTGGACACTGAAGGGACACATCACCCTGGTCACATCCTGTTAGCTGAAATTCATCACCTGCCCCAGATTGCAGGGAAGGTGGGAAAGAGGAATTCTGCCTTGCACCTGCAAGAAGAGGAAAATTAGCTGAGTGAGCGGCAGAAGACACTTCTCCAGGCCAATTGGTTCTTTTGTTTATTTCTACTACTGAGTCAGAGGATTGAAGGTCACAGTTATGATCCTGCAGTATTCTTCAGAGTAGTTCCATGGATTTGCAGTTCTAGTAGGCACATTGTACAGATTTTAACTTGGTATGTTTACCATACTGACTCACGTCCAACTTCGGCGTATACCTATGATTGCCCACCTTTTAAGGAGAAGGTATTCATTCTAAAGCACTGAGAGTTCAGGAAATTGCTCTGTTGGTGCTGTTTCAAATGCTGTCTTAATTAGCATTCCTACCTTTTTTTAAAAAAGATTTATTTATGTTTATAGAACTGGGGTACAGACCAGAGATGTGGTGGGTGAGAGGATTCACCAGGGACAGAGTGGGGAGCAGAACAGGCCGACTGATGAAGCACACTGCTGAGGGGAGCAGCGGGCGGGTCAGGAGAGGTCTGCTGCACCTTCTGGGTCAGCTCCTTGGCTGGGGATTGAACTCGTGCTGCAGTGGCGTCCAAGAGCTTCATAATGCCATGCTTTAACCTGTTGCACCACCAGGGAGGGCCCCGTTACCTTTTCTTCAATGTCAGTGTAAAATATTTTCCATCAGGTTATTAAACAAAACAATGCTAAGTGAACTTAACAAGATTAAAAACTATATGCATTATGGTCTCAAATTTCTCTACCCCCACCATACCAGAAATCAGCATATCAAAATATTAACAGTTATAATTACTGAGGCTAAGAGTTATTTTTACTTCCTTTTCTCTCTATATTTTGAATTTTACAAAAAAAAATTAAAGTAAGTTGCCCATTTTAAAAACTAAGTTTGTTTTGCTTTGATATATATCAGAAAATACATTTCACATGTAGATGTAGATATAGGATGGATATTTAAAAGTGCTTGTGTATTTTTTGCAATTCTGTCTCTCAGAGTAGAATGGAATTAAATGATGCCTATTACAGAGTGCTCCCTCGCTCTCATTCCTGTTTGAAGTCATTCAGAACTTGGAGGGAGACGATGTTGTGAGAAGGGCATAGAGAGCAGAATGGGAGAGAGATGCCTTTCAGAGCTGAGGGGACTGTCATTTCCATCATGAAATCCAATTTAATTAGGGTCAGCCAGTCTCCACATCCTGTCTCCTTCTGCTCGTCCAGGTTAGTTAAGTCTGTATCTTCTGATGAATATCATTTTGCAATTAAAATACTGGTGCTGGCAAGTTGCAGCATCTCAATTTCCATGGCCCCTAGCTGTCAGCAAACTTGTCTTTTTAATCAGGACCTCTGTTACTCTCTCCCATCAAGTACTTTTCATTTTTCCAAGTTCCAGTAAACTTGGATGGAGAAAAGAAACATCAGTAGTATTTTAACGTAACCCTGAGCCTCTCGAGAAGCTCACTAGAACAGTGGCATTAGGGTGGCTCAGCCAACGCAAGGGTGGTGCCTCCTGGCTCACCCCATTACCAAGCAGTCAGGGTAAGCAGCAGACCTGGCACCCAGAAGCAGCTAATCAGGGTGACTTTGGTCATGGGAAAGAGAGCGGCTCTAGGGTGCTGTGGTCATCATACATCCTGTTGTCTGCGTCATGGAGGAAGGAGCCCTGAGCTCCCCTGTCTGCTCCCAGGACTGGATTATCTAGGCACAGTGCTGGGGTCAGCGGAATGCGAGCTGACTGATAGGTCGAGTCCCCTGACCAGAGAGTGTCTTCTTCAGCAGACTGAAAAGTTGCTCTCTGTGGTCAGTGACCCTCACTTGCTCCGTTAACCAAATTGAGTCGCTCAAGCGGCAGCCCTGGTGTGGACTGTGCAACCTGGGCAGATGCGTGGACGGCATGCAGCTTGCGTGTTTCCTACTCCTGGTGCCAGTGCCGGGCAGACAGGCAGGTACTGAGATCCACACAGAACCCACAGCCACTTCACCGAACCCGGTGCTCCCCACCCTGGGCGCACACACTTCATTGGGGATCTTGCCGGCGTCCAGATTGTGTCCACATCCCTGCTGAAAGCCTGCTCCCCCGATTTCCTGAACTGTAAGCTTCTGGGGGCAAAGGCCAATGCTTTGTACTTAATGACGATTTTTCTTGTCCTAGGTTACATTTTGGTGTGTGTGTGGGGGGGGTGGTGGGCGGGCGGGGGTAGCGTCTAACATCACAAACATAAAAACAACAAGGCTTAGGCATTTGAGTTAACGTGGCAGGGAGAATAGACTCTTATCGCTCGGAAGCTTCATTAGCTTGAGTCCCTGCTCACATCAGGTCGATGCCTTATACGAGGCCTATGGAAATGACAAGGCAGCCGCGCATTAATGAGAGCTTTGGTCCCCGTCACTCACCTTGTCTTCCTTGGCCCCTCGGAGATTTCTGCCAAGGAGTGAGTTTAATTTAATATCCCCATCTCTGCAGCAGTTGGTCTCTGGCCTTTGAGACTCTTTTCTGAACCCCGTGGTATGCTACTGAGAAGACAAATGGGCCAAATAAGAGAAGACCTGGCTGCAATCGTGGGAGGTTCTTGCCTCAGTGGGCGTAGGGGCAGAGGTGACTGCTGACTGGCAACCTAACAGGTTTGTATTATCTGGCCATGCTGTGTCTGTGTGATATCACCCTTTGGGAGCAGCGGAGACTCACTGGGAACAACATAACCTGGTGAAGGAAAATAAAGGTGGACACATCACAAATGGGAAAGAATTTCCTCTCGATGGCTACTGCTCTAGAGAAGCTAGAAAAAAATGAATCCAGTCACATGTGGGTGGCCAGATTTAATGTGCAGTGACTTCTTGCACTGGGTAAACCTTCACTCACCTTCTGTAATTTGGAGGGACTCCGGTGTGACTTGGGGGTACTAGTTTTAGCTCACATTCAGCCCCAGGTCTCTGGAGGGTCTCTTCATTTTCAGAGTGCATGGAAGGAGAAAGGCTCAGGTCGTTCTTCCGCCCACTTCACACAGGCAAGCAGTAGGTCCTAAGAGTCGTTGCTTTGAATCATCTGGTACTTGGTATGGATGGATTTCTTTCTCTCGCTCTCTCCCTCTCTTCCTCTCTCTCTCCCCGCTCCTTCTCGCTCTCTCTCTCCAAGGCTTCAGGAATTATGTATGTTCTAACCTAGAAGGCTTTGAATTTCTGCTTTTAACTGTTGCTACAAGTGACGTACTTTTGTGACGTACTTTTAGTTTTCATTTGCTGACAGATTGCCTTATCATTTCATCTGTTGTCTATTGATTAAAGCAACCGCTTTACTGACATTACCTATTCATCATGCCAGGATGAGATTTCCCCTCTGGCCCTTTATGAAAATATTTTATTTTAGTTCTTCTGAATTAAGTTTAATCATAATCTTCATCCATGCAAATCAAGTCATCTTTTGGTTGACCTAGTTGACCTTCTGGTTCTCTAGCCTGCAAATTAAATCATTGGGTAATCAGGACCTAGCTGCATTTGCTTTGCTTTGATTTCTTGATCAGGATGTAATACTCAGACCCTTAGACCTTTTCTCTTCCGGTGACACTTGCAACAACAAAGCAAAGAGTAAAGAGACTTTCCCGGTAAGTCTTCACTTAACATTGTTGGCAGGTTCTTGGAAATTGCGATTTTAAGTGAAAGGACCTGTAAGGAAAGCAGGTCCTCAGGTACATCTTTTTTTTTTTAATTTATTTATTTATGCATACAGAGCTGGGGTACAGGCCAGAGGTGCAGGGGTGGTGAGAGGATTCACCAGAGACAGAGTGGGGAGCAGAACAGGCAGATCAAAGAAGCACACTGCTGAGGGGAGCAGCGGGCAGGTCAGGAGAGGTCTGCCGCGCCATGTGAATCACCTCCAAGGTGGGGCTCGAACTCATGCTGAAGTCACTTTTAGCTTCTTAGTTCTGTGCTTTAACCCACTGTGCCACCAGGGCAGGGAGGGCTCTCAATACATCTTTTTGTTCCATATGGCAGTTAGATTTTTCTCATCAATGAATGTCACTGAACAAAGTGACTAGCTGTACATTAAAGCTACTTTGGACTGACATGAGCATGACTAGCTTTACTGAGTGGAATGAGATGCTCTTAAAATTTCTGTGCTTTACTTTGCTCCTAGTGAAGTATGTCTGATGATAGCACATAGCTCTTTGGATTGGTGGCTGTGGGAATGAAGTGAGATAATAAAATGTTTTCTCCATTTCTGCTGTTTGTTTAATATATTTGAGATACTTCTGCCTTGAGATTTTTGCACTTTGCTTGAGATTTTTGCACTTGTTTGTTCTCTGTTCTGGAATGTTCTTTCTCCCATGAAGATCCATTTGCTAGTTCTCTAATTCCTTTAGGATTTTACTCAAGAACTTTGTTTGTCAGATGACCCTTTGTGGAGATGTTTTCCTTTGTAGCTCCTCCCTGGCTGGGCAGCCATTGCACCACTGCTGATTCATTTGTGATGGCATGAGGCATGAGGATGGTGGCCCTCTGCATGGCAGCCCTCAGACCCAGCGGTCCCAGGAACTCTTGAATGGTGCCAGAGAGTTCTCTAGTTAAAGATCGGTGCTGCATCTGTTGGGCTCCATTGACTATCTCATCAAAAGTGGTATGTCCAGTATGCTTACTGTTTTATGCTTCTTCCTGTCTCCTGGGGGTTCCTGGAGGGCTTTGATGATGAGGGTGGAGGCTGGAGGGACCACCTCATTCTGGGCTTCACTGATCTGCACGGTCAGTTTCACTGTCATCCTCAGACCCTCAGACCTCAGACTGGTTGTCTTGGCAATGCCATCACAAACATTTTGGGAGACAGACTCAAGGGGCCCATCTTGGGGGCCCACTGACTTCCCCAGTGTTGCACCTCAAGTATCTGACTGGGATTTCCTCTGGGTTGAATGTTGGTGGCAAGGTCATAGCACCTGGTGTCAGGTGAACAGCTCAGGTACTTGGAAAAGTTGCACTTTGGCCTCCTCTGCACCCAGAACCAAAAGCAAGAATTTCCTTTTTGATTAGAATTCCTCTTATCTAAAACTTTATTTCCCCTTCAACACTTTATTTCCTTCTTCTCAGCTTTATTCTTTGTTAGCTCTTACTACTGTCTAATAAATCAGGCATTTAATTTTTTATCTTGTTCATTGGTGGTCACTCCCACCCCTGACTCAGCCCACTAGAATGTGGTATTGGAGGAAATGCGTGCCCCTCATCTTTAGCGCCTGGCAGTAGACTCCAAAATTGTTGATGTAATGTTTCGCAGAGCTCAGCTTACACAGGAAGTGATCAGTAAACGTCACATTGTGACTGGGAGACCCTGCATAGCCTCCTCTCCACTTGTTATGTGAATCCTAGAGCAGAATCCAATGTCATCTGTCTTTCTGAACCCAACTCAGATGCCCATCTTTGCCAGTTGCTTTCTTCTTTCAGTTCTATTTTTTAACGACAGCATTGTCTTTTTTTTTTTTTAATCTCCTCCAGCTTGATCTCTGATTATTTCCTAATGGTTGATAACAATCTCCCCAACTGCTTTTGCAAGCTTTTTGGCAACAGAAATTAATAGCTCTGTATATTTTTGCTATTTCCTTAGCATAGTGCCTGGGGCAGGAGTATTCATAACTATAGTTGCTGGACCAGTCTGCCTGGAAGAAATGCTGTGCGACCACAGAATTTGTAATTTACTAACTGGAAACCAGGAAACCATCTGTATGGATGGAAAGACATATAGCATTTTCAACCCAGAAACACGCTAGTGGAATATATTCACTATTTTTGGCAAAGGATATATCATGGTTTTTTTGTTTGTTTCTTTTTAATTGAGGTGATGTTGGTTTACAACACTATATTTTAGGAGTATAGAATTTTTTTTTTTTTTTTGGAGTATAGAATTTTATAGTCCTGTCATGTATGCATGCATGCATCAGTTGGCTTCTGTTAAAATTGTAGCTTGGGGCCCTCCCTGGTGGCACAGCAGGTTAAAGCACAGCACTGAGAAGCTAAAGCCACTTCTGCATGAGTTTGATCCCCACCCCAGAGGTTACCCACATGGAGCGGCAGACCTCTCCTGACCCGCCTGCTGCTCCCCTCAGCAGTATTCTTCATAGGTCGGCCTGTTCTGCTCCCCTATCTGTCTCTAGTGAAGCCTCTCGCCGCCTCTGCACCTCTGACCTGTACCCGGTTCTGTATGTATAAATACATAAATCTTTAAAAAAATGTGTAGTTTGATTGCGTTAATAACTACCTGTCCAGTTCCTGTCTATTTATCCACCGTATATTGTGTTGAATTTCAAAGTAAATTGCAGACATTGGTACAGTTCCCCCTAACGACATCAGCTTACATGTAACTAGAATTCAGTGTTGCACCCACTATTTTCATTTTTCCGACATAGATTTCTTTTGCCTCCTCCAGGACATCCTATCATTGGGAACATGCAGTGCACACTGGCTCTGTTGTAGGCTCAGCTGCATGGACATGGTGTTCCTGGGGTTCATCCATGCTCATCCAGACTCATTCTTACCATTGCCAAGTCGTATTTGATTACATGGATGGCTCCTACTTTGTCCTTGTACAGATGGATGGACATTATGAATAAGCTGCTGTCCCCATACATTTATGTATAAAGATCGTCTTTTTCACCTAGGTTGAGATTTATGGGTCATAGAATGAACTTTCTTTTTTGTCTCCACGCATCTGAAGTCTTTCCCTGCCTCACAGCCTATATACTAGCTCTTTCTTTTGTTTGGAATGCTCTGAACTATTTGGTCCTTTATCATCATGTAGCGGACTTCTACATATAACTTAGATTGTAAACTTCCTCATCTCCCACTGTAAAGTGACCCCAATGTTCCACCTCAGCATGTGGCTATTTTAAGTTATCTGCATGATACGTCTCACCATCTGCTAGTTTTGTCCTCCTCCACCCTGTTATAACATAAGCTAGGAATAGGGTCTCTGTGCCTTCTGTTCTTTCATTAACCTAAAGTGATTTATAATGGTTAAGTTTTAAATAGTCTTAGACTATTCTTTGGTGGGAAATAGCATACCATGTAGTAGGTGCTTAATTAATATTTGATGAAGAAGTGAATGCCAGAATGAATAGATTAAATTCTGAATTGCTAGAAGGCCATCGATCTTACTCTTTGTTTTCTCTTCAGTACCCAACCCGCAGCAAAGCTCATTACGTACTTGATGGGTGAACAAATGAGAACAGTTTCTTGATGGTTCAGAAATTCTTGAGAAAATGTTACTTTGAAAATAACTTCTTTGTTGTCTTGTCCTATGAAGGCAGTTAATCCAACTTTTAAAATATGTTCAATATCTTGATAATTGGTCACAGCTGCAGGTGTGAGACATCTGCTCTCTGTTCCTTGATAACCAGGGAGAAATTGCTGGTGGCAAACTAGAAAACACACTTGTAAACTGTCATGTGGACAGATTGACTCATTACACTGATGTTTAGTGGTGCTAAAATGTATTTCTCCAAATTTAGTTCCTGGTAGTCATCCTAATTAAGGGGTCAGAGTGAAGGCTGAAGCACTTACCTTACAGGGTAATTACTACACACAGTGTAGGGTTTGCAATTGTACATGGCTTTCTCATCTTGCTATGGATTGTTATTCAGGAGGCCCGCAGTCACAGCAACAGGGGATCTTTGATGTCCAAGAGCAGGACAATATTTCTGTGCTCGTGGAGTTCCTGGAGTGGTAGGGAACAAGGGAAAAAGGATACCTGGCATTATCTGTCTCCAGATTCTTTCCCCCAACCCACCCCCCAATCTAGCTGACCTTGTATGATGAATCAGCAACTAACTGACTCTCTTGTGTGAATTGGGAAAGAACCCTTGAATCTCTAATACTCCATGGGACTGTGGAAGAGAATCTCTGCAGCCTCAGCTTCTTTTTGCGTTGGCCACTTAGAAACATGTGTTCTTAATACTACAGAAATATGAATTAGAGGCAAGGAAAAAGTTATAACTGAAGTTGTGCACAAGTCAAAAACCAACGTTGTACCTATCAGGCCTAGTCCTCTACCACAGTGCCCGGTGGAGAACTCACCAGCTTCCACTGTGCTTGTCATTAACCCTGCAGTCACTCCTCCTTTTCCAGTAAGAATTGACTTAAGTTTATGAAGTCTTCTTATCTATAAGACATGTATCTTTTCTCTCATAGGCCAGCCCTTCCATTTTCTTCATATAAATAAAGACAAAACATAGTGAATTTTAGGGACTTGATTAAGGTCACATGGTCCCAGATAGGACTGAAGAAAATTAAATGAACATTAGAAGCTGCATCTTCAAATAGGCCATTTCTCTGGAGACCCCTGGCCTGTTGTTGCTTGTAGCATTAAGCATAATTAGCTGCGAGTTCCAGTCAGTGCTGTGAGGGCGGGTGCACCGTTTGGGCAGAGTCTGAGCTGTAAAACTTACTTCGGTGTTTAGAATGGTCACTACTGGGATGTCTGAAAATTTCATTCCCAAATGACCTGCCCTTTCCACTGCCGGTTAAAAACAGACTTTTAATATCCTGGGAAATGTTATTTCAGGCATATGAACAGATAGTTGGAAGGATCCTGGGATCCAGAGACGTTAATATGAAAACAAATTACGTCATTACCGGGTGGAGAAAGGGGCTGGAGCATTCCTGGACTCAGAGGAGGCGTTTCCAGGAATAGGGCTAGAGAGTCAGCACCTATTGAGGCCCTCCGCATCCCTTCCCTATGTTAACAGTTTCCTTAAGAATTCTCTGCGGCCCTCCCTGGTGGTGCAGTGGGTTAAAGCATAGCACTAAGAAACTAAAGCCACTTCTGCAGGAGTTTGATCCCCGCCTGCCCCGGAGGTGACCACATGGCGAGGCAGACCTCTCCTGGCCAGCTCGCTGCTCCCATCAGCAGTGTACTTCGTCGATCTGCCTGTTCTGCTCCCACTCTGTCCCTGGTGAATCCTCTCACCCTCTGCATCTCTGGTCTGTACCCCAGTCCTATATGAATAAATAAATAAATCTTAAAAAAAAAATTCTCTGCACAGCCAAGTCATTCTCATTAACATGCAGGTCCCCATAATTCTTGAAGCAGGTGCTTTGTTCATTTTGGAATATTTCCCAAAAAATACTGTGCAGGCATTTCCTGAAATTCCCTGCACCATTTCTGCACAGCAAGACACTTCCAAAGCAGTGTGGCTCTTCTTTGATGATCCCTCCTAAGTGAAAAACCAGACCATGCCATTCCAGGAGGCTGGGGATCCCACAGTAACTATGAACTTATGAAATCTCTCACACGTAAGCCCACAGACAAATCTGATTGTGTCACATCTGGGCTCCGCAGCAGCAGAAGGCTGAGTTGAGAGCCAATGATTAAAGTGCCAGACTGCATTAAAATCTCACTGTTGCTCCAGGCTTGCTGGCATGGGGCTGTTTCTTACATGCCCATCGTGGGCCTCTCCCTTTTCTCTTTCTGTTACTTCCTTCACTTTACCCTGACACTATCGAGCTTCCATTTCCTGTCTCTCCAGTGTGCTGACTCCTGGCCTTCCTCCTTGTTGACTTTTGACTTTTTAATTCTCATCCTCCCTGCCTGGGTTCACTGCATTTTTTAAAATTTTATTTTAATTTATTTTTTACATCATTCTGCATTTTGTGCATTTCTTTTTTCAACTTGGTTGCAATCCCCATGGACTTCCCACCACCACTTCACCCCTGTGCCATCACCATAATCCCATGCACTCTTCCCACCCCACCCCAGTTTTGATTCTATTCCCCTCTCCACCCCTGTAAAATGTCTCTGGTTTATAGTTGTTCATTGTTTTCATTTTTTCTTTATTCCAATTGCTTTCTCCCACCCCCCCTACCCCCAGTCCCTTATGTTCCTGCTATGAGTGAAGCCGCAAAAGGCATGAGTTTATCTTTTTTGACTGCTGAGTAATATTCCATTGTATAATTGTATCACATATTTTTAATCCAGTCATATATTTTTGGGCATTTGGGCTGTTTCCACATCTCCCTATTGTAAATAGAGCAGCAGTAAACATGGGGGTGCAGGTGTCCTTTTGAGTCAGTGTTTTTGTGTCCTTTGGGTAGATAACTAGGAGTGGGATTGCTGGGTCATATGGAAGCTCCACTTTTAGCAGTTTCAGAAACCTCCAAACAGCTTTCCATAGTGGTTGGACCAGTTTGCATTCCTACCAGCAGTGCAGGAGAGTTCCTTTCTCTCCACATCCTCACTAACATTTGTTGTTGCTAGTTGTTTTAAGCTGTGCCATTCTCACTGGGGTGAGGCGGTATCTCATTGTGGTTTTAATTTGCATTTTCCTTATTACAAGTGGTGTTGAACATTTTTTCATATGCCTGTTAGCTATCTGCAATTCCTCTTTGGAGAAGTGTCTCTTTAACTCTTCTGCCCTTTTTTTGATGGGGTTGTTCACTTTATTTTTGTTGAGTTTAATCAGCTCTTTGTATATCCTTGTGATCAGTCCTTTATCATTAGTATTGTGTGCAAAAAATTTCTCCCAATCAGTGGGGTGTCTGTTTTGTGTAATGTCTCTTTTGATGTACAGCTCTTTAACTTGATGTGGTCCCAGCTGTTTATCCTTTCCTTCACTCTCCTTGCTTTGGGTGACGTGTCTTTAAAGATGTTACTGAGGTGTATGTTGGGTTCACTGCATTTTTAATGACTTTTCTCCTAGGATTCTCTTCTCTCTCCTACTCTCTGTGCTCTTCCATAATTCGGCCCCTCTGACCCCCCACTATAAATAATCCAAGGCATTCAACCTTTTACTCATGGAAAAATGAATAATTAAAACTCCAAAGGAAGACACATGGATTAAATCAGGCACTTAATTTCTTCAAAACACAGAGAGCATTTTATGGTGTCCTGTGCAAATGGATGAGTCACAGCCAATTACTTCAAGAGGGAAGAAAGCTGAGGTTTGGCTTGATCAACAGCATGTTTTAAAAAAATGGAGTATGATAGTGAATGTTAGTCACTACTGTTAGACAGAAAGGGCATTTCTCCCAGACCCAGCAGCATCAACTGTGAATCCCACCTGTAACATATGTGATAGTGGTGGTGTTTGCTGGCCAGTATTTTATATAGAAAACCAATGTTCTTATGTGTGGCTAACTTGACAGGACCTCAAGTGCACCTGTCCGCCCTGGCTAATGTTGTGCATGGGTGAGCACACTCCCCAGTAAGGCCAACAAACAAGCCAGCAGAGCACAGTGCACTCTGTCCTGTAAATAGCTGCAGCCCACTACCTTGTCTTTAGCAGAAACTGCAAGAAGCCCCAGGCCCGGTACAAACATGCATCCCTCCCCTGACATTGGGCACATTTCCTTCCACCCCCCCCACCCCCTCCCCCCGGCTCGTACAGAACTTATATATACCCATAGATGGTCCTAATAAACAGACTACGGATTCTAGACCCCAGGCTCCTGCTTTATTCTCTCAAGGCTCCAAGTCTCCTAGGTTCGGGTGAACGTAGTGGTCGCTCACCCCTTGGTGGGTTATCAACACTTACATGTTTCTATGTTATCATTTATGTGGTCGAAAACCCACACATTTTTGGCTCTTATTTACAAATGTGTCACATGGCGAATCACTTGTTAGAAATAATCTGCTTGGTGAAGTGAGGTACTTTTAGAGATTGTGCTGAGGTACTTTTAGAGATTGTGCTGAGGAGGTGGAGTGAGATCTTTAGCAGTAAGTGCTTTGCCGAAGTGCTCTCTGGAGATGGTGGCTTAGGAATGGCGTCCAAAAAGGAGGCTGGCTGTTTCTTAACTGGATGGTTTCAGCAGTGTCTATCATTTTTCAGGGTCTCAGGTCCTCTGAAGACTGGCTGGTTTCCTTCCAGGGTGGGCTTATTTGATGACATCTTCTCTCATGAGGCATCTTGCTTCTGTGGTGGGCAAGAAAACACAGGTGTCAGAACCTGCTGTGTCATGGCCATGTGTCTAGCTCTGTTCTGTCAAAGCCTGCTGCTTTGTGAATGGGTTTTCTGAAGGATAGTGAAGAAGCATTTCAGCGTGGATGAAGTCTTATAGAACCTTTATATAGGAGGCAAAGACCTCCACAGGACTTTGACGGGGAGGTGATCAACAGAGTCCCTCCAGGAGAAAAGGCCTGAGTCTCAGCTTTAGAAATGAAAAAATAAACATATGAGAAGAAAATATCAGGAACATGATTAAGACCTGGCTCAGTCAGTGAAATAGCCATGTATTGGAGCTCTCTTAAAGGAACAGGTAGGTAGGTGTATGTGTGTGTGAGAGAGCATGTGTGAGAGAGAGCGCGAGAACTATGGGGGTGGGGGAGAGAAATAGAGACAGATTTGTGTTTTCAGAACATATCAAATAAAATAAAAATGGCCTAAGAGAAAATTACTTGATGAAGTAGGAACAAAAAAAAGGTAACATCATAGATGTTTACCCTCCTATAAAGGAGTACAACGCACATTAAAAAAAATATATTTAGCAGCTTGTGCTTTGGTGAAAGCCCTTCTTTTAACACTGATGAGCTGCTTTCCATGACAGTTTCAGTCTAGAAAAAATTTTACTCATCTGTTTATTCACTCTCCAGTGTGTGTGCTCCTCTCTAAAAGTGCAGGTCCTTTTGGGAGGAATAGGTGTTCATCTCACTAATTGCTTTAAGTTGTTCAGACCTTAGAGATGACTTTAGGGCTCACCACAGAAGGCTCTCCCAAAGAAATAAATCTTTGAAAGAATTCAATTACTTTACTTTTCCCGTGCCTTCTGCCTAAATAAGGGGAATGGCGTTAAACAACAGTGATTTGTTTGAGGGAGAACCAAAGGCTTCCAAACTTTAATGTGTATATAGATTGAATTGCCTGAGAATCTTGTTGAAAGTACAGATTCTGGTCTGCAGCGACTGCCAGCTGGTAGAGCTGCTGCTGCTGCCCCTGAACCACACTGTGAAGCCAAGAGTTGGTGCTTCCTGCTAGAATTCCATTGCACGTGAAGCTTGCTGTTAACTTTACTTTCTTCTCTGTGAGGTTATGCTTTATAAAATACAACCATAATATTCTCCTTGCCGAACTTGATCAGCATTGAATTACATTTATGCTACAGTATTGTCCTCTAGCCCATGGAATGGATGTGTACATCTCCTTTTGTTTAGGTCTTTGATTATTCTCTTTAATATTTTGAAGTTTCTGGCATACAAATCATGGGCATCTCTTGCCAGGTCACTGTAAATATATATTACTTTAAAAAATGTTAACTTTAGGGCCCCTCCCTGGTGGCGCATTATTATGAGCATTATGAAGCTCTCCAAAGCCACTGCAGCACGAGTTCGATCCCCACCAGGGAGGTGACCCACATGGCGTGGCAGACCTCTCCTGTTTTGCCTGCTGCTCCCCTCAGCAGTGTACTTCATCAGTCAGCCTGTTTTGCTCCCCACTCTGTCTCTGGTGAATCTTCTCACCCACCACACCTCTGGCCTGTATCCCAGTTCTGTAAGCATAAATAAAATAAATCTTTTTTAAAAAAGTTAACTTAATGGCTAGAATATAGACATACTATTGATTTTTGTAAACTGTCTTTGTATCATGCAATTTGCTAAGCTCATTATTCGTTCTAACAGTTTTTTGGTAAGCTTTTGGGACTTTCTCTGTAGATAGTTATTTTTTTCTGAGATACAATTCTGTCCTAAAACCAAAAAAATTTTAGTGGGGGAAAAAAAAACCTCTTTAGCATGCACAATCATAGTTTAGATATCAAATTATTCTTTTAAAACAAATTAAACCAGGCCCTCCCTGGTGGCACAGCGGGTTAAAGCGCAGCACTAAGAAGCTAAAGCCACTTCCGCTTGAGTTCGATTCCCGCCTGCCCCGGAGGTGACCACAGGGCACGGCAGACCTCTCCTGACCCACCTGCTGATCCCCTCAGCAGTGTACTTCATAGATCTGCCTGTTCTGCTCCCCACTCTGTCTCTGGTGAAGCCTCTCGCCGCCCCTGAGCCTCTGGCCTGTACCCC
>NW_004567134.1:10718024-10758543 GCF_000260355.1 Condylura cristata | reverse complement strand
GAAGTCCTTAGACTCTGGCTTCCCAGAGTTGCTGAGAAGGGAGGGAAATGCACGGGACTATGGTGGTGGCACAGGGGTGATTTGGTGATGGGAAACCCACGGGGATTACAATTAAGATGGAAAAAAAAATGTGCAAAATGATGTAAAAATAAACTTTTTAATAAAAAAAAATGCCCATTGTTCACCTCAAGCAGATTTAATTTGTTTGTCAAGTGTACTTCATGAAAGCTGGGGAAGCCCCATGGTTACATACAAAAAAGTAGATTGCTCTGGAAAGTAAATTCAGTGCACACAAGCCAGCAGAGCACACAATCATAAGCAGCTTACTAGGCATGTTTCTCACTATTCAGTAGTTGGCTATAGGTTGATGCGCACAAGAGGGGAGGAGGAGGCAGAAGCCTAAAGAGAAGGATCATTTGGATTCAAGTTTTGAATCTAGGTTTGAATGGGTAGGAAGATTAATAGCTAGTGGGCCTCTATGATGTTCTTGAAACTTTATATGATCTCAGTTAATCTGCACAACATTCAGTTAATTCCCAAAAAGGTTAAATAGTCACGATGAAACACAGGCTTTGGGCCTTCCCTGGTGCACAGCAGGTTAAAGCACAGCACTGAGAAGCTAAAACCACTTCCGCATGAGTTCGATTGCCGCCTGCCCCGGAGGTGACCACATGGCGCGGCAGACCTCTCCTGACCCGCCCGCTGCTCCCCTCAGCAGTGTACTTCATAGATCTGCCTGTTCTGCTCCCCACTCTGTCTCTGGTGAAGCCTCTCGCCGCCCCTGAGCCTCTGGCCTGTACCCCAGTTTTGTACGAATAAATAAATCTTTAAAAAAAATAGTTGGGGGCTCAATAGTCATGATGAAACACAGGCTGGACAGCATTACAGTGATCCATGGTTGTGCATCTGCCTTTTCTATAGCTCTGCTGACCAAACAAATACCAGTGCCACCAAATAAATACCAAATATTTGTGTATTTAAATATGTATCTATGTGGCTTTGAGGGAAAAGCCTTAAATTTGGTAATTATGTTTACTGGGAAAGAATAAATTTGCATTAAATTGTTATTGTTCTAGTGATCATGCAAAATATCAAAGCAACTAGGACAGAGCTCCCCACCTTGATGAATGACACCTCCCTTTTCACAGTTGTGCAAATAAGATTCAGCGTCATCTTTGACACCCCCACAGTCATTCCATCATCAAGATCTGTTCAGGTTCCCACAGAGCCTCTGTAAACTGTGTCTGTCTCTGTCTCTGCAGCTGTCACCTTTGTCCATGCTAATAGCCTCTCTCCTTTGGTCTACCAGAATAGTCTCCTTTCTGGCTTCCCTCCAATTGGTTCTCCATACTGCAGTTAGAGTGATCTTTTTAAAAATGCAAATCTGATTATGCTTAAAACTGTTCAAAGGCTTCCCAGTGCTCCTGAGATAAAGACCAGAATCCTTAACGTGATCTGGAAGGTCCTACTTCTTTGGCTCCTACTTGGATGAACAAATTCAGTTCTTACTCCTCACTGTCACTCATTCCCCTCCAGCCATATTGGTCTTCTTTAAGCAATTCATTTTCACCCAGCCCTTTTAGTATTGATCTCAGTTGGGAGGGTAAATATTTGCACAACTTCTGGTCTAATATATATGAACTCTGAGGACAGAGGCACCGGCTACCTTCGCTGTTTGGTTCATGTCTATGTTACCTACATACAGCACAAGGCAGAGACGAGCTGAGAGTCTTTAATCAGTGAATGAATTTGTTATATTAACTGTTTGGCCTTCATTGCCTACGACTTCTTCAAGGGCAGCCTGTTCCCAAGGCTTATCATGGGTCTGATGTCCAGCCCCAGCTGGGGCCAGTCCAGTGCCTGGCACATTTTAGCCACTGGATAAATGTTGATAGCAGGTTTACGTGGAGTCACTGCTGGCTTGACTCATTTGGGCTCACAGTGTGATCAGGTTAACAGTATCAACACTGCTTAAGAACTTGTTAGAAATTCAGATCTCAGGACCCATTCAGAACTGCTAGGTCAGATTCCCCACCCTCTGTTCCCCTGCTCCCAGCCACTGCCCTCAGCACTTCTATTTTATCATTGAGGTGTGGCATCTGTACAGTACAGTGTACAACTTAACAGGTTACCTCTTCCCAGATCCAATGTAGAACATTTCCAGCACCTCAGCGGGTTCCTTGCCTTCTCCCTCCTTCCAACCAGTACTCTCAGAGGAACACTTTGTTTTACTTCTAACTTACTTTACAGTTAATTAGCTTACATATTCTACAAAGTAGCTACAAAGTACCATAATTTTTACCTAATATTTTTAGAATTTTCACACAGACCTTGGTGAGAAGTGTTCTGTGGAGTGTCTGTTCTCGCCCCGGGCTGCACAGTGGTGCCTACTGCTGGTCCCACTCTCATAGTCTGATTGGAGTGATCTTGGATGAGGAGTCGGCGACAGGATTTCTAAATCGCCCTCAAGGGAGTCTAATGTATAGCCCAAACTGAAAAACACCACCCTGCTCTGTATTTCCTTCTGTCCTTATCGTATAACTCCTGTCTCTCTAATCCCCACTAACAAGCAGTCATTATCCACAGAATGCTGTGTATCTCATCAGAGCAGATTTTGCTGGCTTTCTCAGTTTACTGCTTTTCTCTTATCTCACCTTCTCTAGAGACAGCATGCGTGTGCCTTTTGGTTTCTGTTATATCATCCCACGGGAGCAGTGGTGTGCCGCAGTTGCCTCCTACTGTCTCCTGAAGGCAGAATTTGCACCTCCCATCCCAACGAGGAATCCCATGACAACACATGGGCAGCTTGAAATTGGCCATAGTGGGAGTATTTACACCACAGAAATGGGCAAACACCACCAATCATGTTCTATTTCTGCCTAATCTCCGTCTGGAGAACTGGTTTACCATCACACACTCCCTAAGGGAAATGCAGCTATTATGGTCAAAGGAACTTTACAGTGGTTGTTCCTGTCATCCTCTTGAGCTTTCACTTTTGCCAGCCTCTCATGTCCCTTTTGGCAATCGATAATATGTTTAAATAATGCTGGCAATGTGTCCACCTCTTTGGGAGTGTAGAAAGATGGAGATGATTATCATGAGTCTTTTGTCCACCTTCCTTGAAGTCCTTAGACTCTGGCTTCCCAGAGTTGCTGATCATCCTTAGGCTGTAACTCAGTGTTTCGCATAGTACACCACCAGGCGGCAGAAATCAGGGACAGCCTTCACTCCTGAATCTCATCTAAGTTGTTTACTGACTCGAGTATTTTTTTGGAATTGATAGACATCCGACTTAATCAGTTTCTATTGATCCTTTTCTTTTGGTCCTTGAATGTCATTTGAGAACTCAAGGTAGTTTGCTGTAGTTTTGTATGTAAATTTGTGACTAAGTAATACTTTGGAGTCAGTTTGTGTTTGGATCGTGACTCCTACCCCAAGTGGGGTGACCATGGGCACCCCACTGTAAGTTTCATGTTTCGCATTAGTAAAATGTATATAAAAGTATTTTGTGGGATTATTGTGAGGATGAATTAAGATCAGACAGGTAACAAATGTACTCAGTTCAAGCCTGATATCAAGTAAGCTTTACTCAGTGGTAGGGATTCACATTCCCAAGAGCTGATGCTGAGACAAGGATTTGGATGTAGGAACCGTGGGAGATGATCCCAGAAAATAGTGGTGAAAATGGGGAAGCGAGACAGGGAAGGGAAGAGACCAGGAAGGGTGTGTTATTAGGCATATTTGAACTGTGAGCAGTTGGAACATAGCCCTATGAGGGAGCTCAGAGTCGGTGTAGAAGATGTGCCTCTGGTACAATAGAAGACAGGACCTGAGGCACCACCCACTCCTGTCAGTCTTTGCTTCTCTGTTCCCTGGTAGCATAATCTGCCATGTACATGAGAAGAATAGGGTCCAGTGATCAGAGAAAACCCTCAAGACAAGAAATTTTTGTGGTGGCAGGTGGCGGCTGGGCTGACAGGCACAGAAAGAATTCCGAGCAGAGAGACATAGGCAGGAGCTGACATCGAGGGGAGCATGGGGGAGGGGAGGCCAGCAAGCAGCACCACAAGCCTGTAGTGACTTCACTGAAGCAGACCACATCCGAGTTGGCCCTTTTCTCCTTAGAGACAGGATGAGAAGCTGCTGCTTGGCTTCCTTTCTTAGCTGAAAGGCCACCTGCCAGCATCCCTGTAAGAGTAACACAGTGAGTGTAGTGTAGGTCAGTGTAGTGGGTGTATGTCAGACGTGTGTGAACATGCACATGAGGTGTATGATTCTTTGTGCATCTGTGTAATGTCCATACACACACACACACACACACAGAGAAATGTAGGCAGACACACATGGACATGCATGCGCACACTGTAGGTTTTACAATGTGCAACTGTGCTGGGAAGTTGAAGATAATGATTCTCTTAAACCAATTCCAAGGCGAAAACAACATCAACAACAACTAACTATATGAAGAAGCTCTGAAAGCAGAGAATTCTGGCAGAAGCAAGGCTTTTTTTCTCTCTAAAGTGACAGATCCCCTGTAGTACAGATTCTCTCCACTACCCCCTTTTTTTGGCCCCAACAGGATTTTAATGACAGCCTTGCTCCACTCTGATGGCTGTGGTGACTCAGAGAAATGGCCAGGCCTTGTGGTTTGGGAGATGGTATGTTGGGTAGTCGGGGAGAGAGAAGAGAGGTCCCGTTTTGTGGCTTTACACCTTGCTCATCTCTGGAGTTCTTAAGGGTAGGGCGAAAGCAGCGCTGTGCTTGGCAAACCATGCTCTTTCGACAAGATAAATGCTTTTGACATCTCCACTGTTACGTATACAGATTGCATTGACCTAGAGACAAACATTCATACTCGTTCTTCCACTGTTATAAATATAAGCATTCTTTCTAGATTTCTTTGGAACAGATTCCCATTCTGGGGAGATGTTTTTTAGTGGAAGGGGTTGAAAGCTTTGACTCTGGAATCAAATTGCCTGTGTTTGACTTCAAGCTCAGTCACTCGCTGGGTGAGACCACGGAGTCCTTGAGGCCATTACTTAACCATCTTGATCCCCACGTTCAGTGTCTGCCAGTGGGATAATAGTCTCTACCATTTACTGAAGAGTAAGTGAACTGAGACATAAATATCACTTAGAGTTGTGCCTGAACCATATTAGGGGCTACATGAAAATCAGATATCACCATCAGAAGTTCTTTCAAGATCACTTAAAAATCTTCTCGAACACATCTAAGAATCTTTGGCCTTCTTTTTCTTTTCATAAATGCAGGTTTGGGTGGCTCTGTGTAGACGTTTCTGTCATACTGAAGTGCCTGCTTGAGGGGTGAGGGTGTTGAGAAGTGTGAAGGGAGCGTTGATGTGTAACTCTTAGTCTTTTCCCTGACTTCAGTGTAGGCTTGGGTGTCTCTCCAAGTGGCTGTAGTATCATGAGTCAGTTGTAGGAAATGAATTTTCTCTAAGCGAGCAGATGCACTGAGAGGTTGTGCTCCGTCACATTCTGCTGTAACAGCCAGGGAGGGAGTGTGACGGGAAGAAGGTGGACTTAACCTAAATTATACTCCTTTCTGATGTTACAACTCTCTTAAAAAATGCACAAGAATGCTTAGTGAAATAAGCCAGAAAGAAAAGGAAAAATACCGGATGGTTTCCACTCATAGCAGGAGTATAAAGGTCCAGGGATGGGGTGGGGTGGTGGAAATAATATACTATATACCAGAGACATTTTATGGGGGTGGAGTGGGGAATGGGATCAAAAATGGGGGGGGGCAGGGAAGTGCATGGGACTATGGTGATGGGACACAAGTGATTTGGTGATGGGAAGCCCATGGAGATTACCACTGAGATGGAAAAAGGCACAACATAATATAAAAATAAACTATTATATTTAAAAAAATGCATGAGAAGACTAAGATCTCAGGGAAAGATTTGGAGTAAAACTCACTGTATTAGTGCCAGGCTTGCTTTGAAACCTGTCATCTCAGGATAAGCCCATTGAGAGCATCTGGGCCAACCTCTTCATTTATGGAGGAGGAAACAGCTCTAGAAACTTGAGCAACTGCTCAAGGTAACCTGGGGAGGACTGACAAAAGCGGGAAGAGACTTTAGGGAACCTCTGGCCTGGCCCAGAGAAACCTAGAGAGGGAGAAAGTATCTGTTCTTGGCATGACTCCTCTGTGCCTCCTCTCATTCATCCTCTTCTAGGTCCTGTCTGGGCTGTGGAATAACATCTTGGCTCATTGACATTGCTAGAGGCTTGTTCTCAGAGAAAAGGGGCAGTCTCTGGCCCGTGGCAGAGGTACTGGAGGCTATCCTCTTTGTAATTCCAACAGGAAAGGCCAGCTTTCTCTGTCCCAGTAATGCCATCTTATTTCATTAAAAGGGAACAGAGGGGGAGTCCTCCCTGGTGGCGCAGCGGGTTAAAGCACAGCACTAAGAAGCTTAAGCCAATTCCACATGAGTTCAATCCCTGCCTGCCCAAGAGGAGATCCACATGGTGAGGAAGACCTCTCCTGACCCACCCGCTGCTTCCCTCAGCAGTGTACTTCATCGATCTGTCGTTCTGCTCCCCACTCTGTTCCTATTGAATCCTCTCACCCTCCGCATCTCTGGCCTGTACCCCAGTTCTGTATGAATAAATAAATAAATCTTTAAAAAAAAAAAAAGAACAGGGGGCACTGGGGACTGGCATTTATTCTAGATCTGTGTATAGTTTGCCTCAGATAAAGAAACCCTGACTCTGAAGCTCTGATGAGGCTTCGAGTGGATCAAATGAACGTGGCAGAGAGCTGTGTAGTCTTTTCTGTCATACTGCAGTGCATGGCTGTGGGGGACGATGAGAGGTGCAAAGGGAGTGTTGATGTGTAACTTTGGTCTTTTCACTGACTTCCAGGACTCTGAGAGAACAGCGTTTACTGTCCTGAGGTGACAGGCATTTGTTTGTTTCTCGTGTTCTTCCTAGGTAAGAAGTTTCAGGAAGCCCAGTTCTGACCTTCGATTTTCTTGTACATTTTCTTTCCCTCAGCATCTTTTGCTTTGCTGCTGTCTCATTGACGCTTTCATCCACCCAGTCATTCCACGAACATCCATTGAACACCTCCCAAGTGCTGGGCTAGGAGCCCATGAAGGAGGGACAGAGGCCAGCAGGAGCCCATTCTAGACCACGAGGGGTGTTCAGAGGGGTGGGGAGACGGGGAATAAATGCCTCATCATGTGCTCAGCAGATGGAGCTTCCCATATGTTTGGTAAATGAAATTGAGTTGAGAACTGAAATTTGGGGATTGCTTGGCAAGATGCTTCAACTCTGTCAGCTAACTGAGGGACTGCGCTATCGGTGCCAGTGCAAGGGAGAATTTCAGCTTTTCTAGGTGATGAACTTCTTCTTCTTCTTTTTAAATAATGTAACAGTTTACTTTTACATCATTTTGTGCCTTTCTCCATCTCAGTTGTAATCCCCATGGTCTTCCCAGGTGATGAACTTTTTGTTGAGATTGCTCTTTGACATAGGGTCACTTCAAGAAACAAATTCAATAGTAATTTACTCCTGATTTCTCATTAACAAGAAAAAATAAAAAGAAAAGAAATAGTTAAAGGATCATTTAAGGGCATACTTTTAATTTTGAATTATTTTAACAAAGCCAGAATACATTTTATTTTTATTTATCTTGAAGCTATCGGTCCTCGACCCAAAGGAATAAGGAGTGGGAGGCATTATTGGGGATAGAGAAAGTATCTGCCACCCGGAGTGGAAAGCCTGACAGCAGCTGCGACCTCAGCTGAGCTACAGGAACAGGACTCACCCAAGCTCCAGCAGGGGGAAGCTGGGGGCTAATAACTGCTCAACCCCCCAAAGCCTTCCCTGCCAGTGAGGCCCGGTGCCTGCCCCAATGAGAAGCCAGCGCCAGGGAGCCACTGCCAAGTTCATAGGTCAGACTGGCAGGGGCTCCTGCAGGCGAGGAAAGGGTAGAGAGTGCTATGGAGGCCCAGCAAATGCCCACATGGAAGGGTGTTAGTAAATGAGTCACTGCTCATAAGCCTCCGTCAGCCCCCACGCGCCCTATACATGAACACACGCAACTGTCACTACAGGTAGTTGATGCGAAGCTGCTGAACGTGAAATGCAGTTTGATATCTGGAGATGGGAGAGAAATGTCTTCAAATATATATTTAACTAAAAGTTTTATTTTAAGAATTTAAATAAATCATTTACTCCTTGCCTTAACACTCCATCAAGAAAACAAACTTAAATTTTTTTTTTCATGTTGCAGTGAACTTTAAAATTAAGCCACTTGCAAAGAAGAAAAATCAACGAGGAAATGTGAAGCTAATCAGAGTTACTGGGAAAAGTAATTAATATATATTATACACAGTATTGGTCAGAATATACTAAATTCTGCCACTATTGCAAGAAAATTTTATTTCCTGTTCTTGCAAGAAATAAGCTCATGTTTGTTTTGGTGGCAGATAGAAGGATGTGCCTCCATTCTGAGGCTTCTCAGAAACACATGGTAACTGAGGCGTCACTTCAACAGAGCGCTGGGAAAGGGAGGTGTCTACCTGCATACTGATTCTAAGTGCTCCATTCAGAGTGAGACAGATGACTCACTGCTCATTGTGTCACTGGCCAGAGCAAGTCATGTGACCAGCCCCCTGTGAAGAGGGCAGGGAAGTTTGCCTGGAAGAAGAACTGGCTATGACCACAAGCCTCTATAGTAAAGGACACACTCTCAGAGGCACATATCTCTGAATTCTAACCAAAGTTCACTTTCTAGGTAGAAAACAGGCTGGCAGCTAGTCCATGATCATCCCAGTAATGGGGGGGGGGAGCTTTGGAATGCAAGACCTTGGACCAGATTCCAAAAGGCATCCCCCCTTTTTTGCATGATGCTCATCAAGTATACATACGCCATTTAGAAACTAGAAAGAACTAAAGGAAGCCAGGAGATGTTAGAAGTCGCAGGGTGTTTTGGCTTGCATTCATCTTAACAAGGCACCTGGCTCCCCCCCAGCCTGAGCTCTGAAGTGCAGAGATGATTGCTTATGCAGCCCTCTCTGTTCAGGGTTGGGAGGAGACAGGAGACACAGAACAGTCTCCAGCATCCTTTATTGTACACTAGAAAAGAAGAGAGAAATATCCTTTAAGAAAAGGCTTATGCAGGAGTATAATGGACCAGGTGAGAAAATAACAAAAATAATGAACAACCATATACCAGAGACATTTTGTGGGGGTGGAGTGGGGAATGGGATCAAAAACTGGGGGTGGGGTGGGGAGGGAAGTGCATGGGATTATGGTGATGGTACACGGGTGACTTGGTGATGGGAAACCTGTGGGGGTTACAATTGAGATGGAAAAAAAATGTACAAAATGATGTAAAAATAAACTGTTGTTAAAAAAAAAAAAAGGTTTATGGGTACATAGCGTTTACTTGTCAGTTTGCACAGGCTCATCCCTGAAGCTTCAGTAAGGTGTTTTATAAGAGAGTAAGATTCCTTTACACACAATCAGTGAAGTCTTAGAACTCATTTGGGTACCAGTATAGATTGTTCCCAGCAGGGTGTAGAACAATGGTCCTTCCATTTTTTGAATCAGGGACTCTTGAGGAATCTGCTGAAAGCGATTTCTCTCCTAGGGAAATGGACTTATACATGTCACAAATTTTTTCTTATTGTTTTGGGGTTCTCTACCAGAAGCTTAGTGATGTGTTTAAGACTCCACAGTTGAGATAAATATTTAATTATAAATTGTAAATTTAATAATTTCAGTTTGTCGTAAAATTTATAAAGTATAATAAATTATAAACTTATAATAACATTCCTAGATAGCACCTTTCATGTATTAGTTGCTCATTAAATACTACTGAATGAATGACTGTAAAGAGGAGGGAATACTTGAGATACAACTGTAATATATCTTTTTTTGTGAGACTGCCACTCAAAAGGATGGTTTTCATTTACTCTGAGGTGTCTGAGCCCGTTTTTTTATTCATAGCATGAGGATTGGGCCCAGTGGAATCGAGAGAGGATCAAATATTGAGTGGAAATAAAGCAATGGAGCAAGTATAACTGGCAGAGCGGGACTTCAAAGTAGCTGCTGAATCATATGACAAATTCCAGTGTACTTTGGGAGTAGGGGAAATAGAAATTAAAGGGGAAAGTCTGATTTTGAGAGGCCCTTAGTGTAATGGATGAAACGGAAGGAAACAATTACCCATGATTCTCATGAGAACAGCCATCATTGCATAAGCAACTGCTTTGGGAGCAGAGAAAAAGGCCGCGACTCAAAGAAGTACTAGGAGTTTGCCAGCCTGGGAGGGGCAGCAAAGTCACGGACTTTTGTATAGGCGTGGACTTTTGAGAACTTCAGGAAGATCTTGCCTTTTTATTTGCTTTGAACTTTGGCAAAGGAATGATTGCAGTGTCCAGGGAGAAGGGAAACCAGGAGGGTAGATAAAGATCAAAGTGATCAGTGGTCCATCTCTACCTACTTTACTCCCCCTGCCGTATGCTTAGGTTGTAAGAGGCACATTTAATGGTGAATGGATGACTAGTGAATGACTATGTCTAGATTTTGGCCAGTTGGAATGGAGATAATTTTGTGAAGGGAAAAACATTTTGCAAGTAGGATAGTAAGACCTGGTATTGGCTGTGCAGAGGCAGACCTGGGTCTGGGCAGGGAAAAGAGCCGGTGAAGGGGGGAATCATTTTGAGACACTTAGTTTGTGTGACTCTCAGTGATGTCACTTCCATGGACTCTTTCATCTGCTGGTCTTCGCTTCAAGCTTTGTTGTGAGTACTACAGTGAGGGGCCACCAGCCATCGTCAGCCCTCCATCTTCTGCCTCAGTCTTCTAGGTTTGGATCTTGTGGGTCAGGGGTAGACAGCAGAGAGAGGAAGACACTTACGTAAAAACATGACTTCCTTGCTTGTCAGGGGGTGGTACATTGACTTTTCCTTTGAGCTAGAGGTCCTGGCTAACCGTCAGGCCATTGAAAGGAGGACTTGGCACAGTGTCTGGTGGATGTGCTCTGACTCCATGCACTTTGGCCTTGGTGGACGGGTTCCAGCGTCAGGCAACATCACAACACTTGGAGTTAACCAGAGCGACGCTGCTTCACCAGTGATTCTGTTACCTGCCTAGGGTCACAGAGGAGCCACTGAAACCGGATTCTTTAAGATGTAAGGAAGTTTACATTCTCATACCACACTGAAATGTGCCCTTAATGGAACAATAATCCCTCTGTGAGTCAGAGTTACTCTAAAGAGGTTTATTTGGTTCTCTCACTACAAAAGCTCCCTCTCGTGAAAGAAAGTACCTTGGGTGAAGATCTAGGTGATCAAGATTTTAGTCTCAGGTTTGCCCCTAAGGGAAGTGAGATTCCCTCCTGCCCTTAGAGCTGCCTGGACTGTGTCCACGCCTGTTTCCTGTGACTTCTCTCCGAGGGGGCCTTGCCCACCTCTATAGTTGTGAGGAGGTGTAATAAGCCGCATTGCTTGTTTGGATATAAATTGTAGTAATGAGACTCTGTGGTTGGAAGGTAACTCAACTATCATGTGAAAATAAACACCTTCAGGAGATATGATCAGTGTTTTCAAGGCAAATAAGGGTTTCTGAGATAATGTGGTTCAGTGCTGTGCCGTTCCACTTGAACAGCTTTCTCTCGGTGTGTGTGTCTCATGCTCCACACAGAGTATTGTTAGGCTCACAATGCTTTTTTCTTCAAGAATGTTTTTGAGTCATTTTACTGACGTGAATCTTTAAAAAGGATCACATAGTACGACATCTTATTGAACTTGTTATTGGGCTTTGGTATTCAGAGGATACTATTTCTTAAAATAATGGGGTTAGTCATTCAAAAGGAAGATTTTGTTAGGCATTCGTATTCATAGCTCACTGTCATTGTGACTACATAATGTTTTAATTTAGGTGGCTTGGCATGTGAATAGGTGGGGGACCAGGGACAGGGGGGCAAAAGGCGATAACCCTAAATTGCAGCTGAGAGTGGAAAATGGCCTTTGTAATCTTCCATCATTATTCAGAGAAGCACTATTGCACCTCAGTGTCACAGGCACTGATACAGTTCACACAAGTGAGCTGACCTGGTCTGAAGAGAGATTTTATTTTAATCGGGGTTTTCACTGTCCCCATTTCTATAATCAGGGCGTACCCTATTACTACGCAGCGGTCTGGGGTGAGCGTTTAGGAAGCTGTGTCTGTGCCTTGGTAGGGTTGCTGTCACTGTTCAGCTCAGGGGTGCTGGCCTCTGAGAATGTGTTCTGAAAATCATAATTTGAGTTTGTGGTGTTTCTTTCATGGGTTTTCACTAGAACGAGCCTGCTTTTGATCACCCACCTCCTGCTACGGGCTTGTTGCAGTGCTTCACCGAATCTCTTCCTGATGTTTTTGATGTCTTCAGTGCCCAATAATGACTAGTTCCTGGGGGCCCCTGGACTTGTTACCCTAAATTCCTGCTCTCTTTTTCCCAACTCTTTGGGCTTCTGGTTTGGGCAAAGGATTCTTGCCTGGTTCAGAGCCTATGGCTATTTTGCAGCCAAAAAGTTGAACTTGGGGCTTATGTAGCCTTTACTGCCTTAGGCATTTTACTTGCAATTGTCTCATTTTATTCATTATGAAACTCTCCAGGCTTGGAGCATACAGGAGTATTTATTATAAACTCCATTTTAGATGTAGGAGAATGCAGCTTAGTGGGGTACACATATTGTCAGAGGTCACACAGATGGTACACAGGAGGGCTGAAATTTTACTCCAAAACTCTGATTTTGAAGAATCTAGGATATAGCAATCGTTCTTGGACTTCGAGTGCTTTGTAATCCCCTGGAGGGTTTGTTAAAAGACCTCCATGGGTCCTCCTCCCTCCTTTCTGAATCAGCAGGTCTGAGAAGGGGACCTGGAAGTTTGCATTGCTAGCAAGTTCTCTTATGATCTTGATGTTGCAGTGTGCAGCTGGCACGACACCCTCTAGGACAGTGTACCAAAGTGGGTTTCTAGTCAGTGAGCCTGGATTAAGCACGGCCCCATTGCTAATGAAGGGCAGGAACCAGGGAAGGTCACTTTGTCTGAGTTCCTAATTGTTCATCGACACCTGCCTCACATTGCTGCCAAGAGGGTGGCATGAGAAGAAGCATTACTCACGCTTGATAGAGTGTCTGGAATGGAGAGATCCCTCTGTCAAGTTCCCTGTTATTATCACTCTCAACTAAATGACACCGCCAGAGCTCTGCTAGTCTGCTCTGCGGGGCCATGGGACCCACTTTTCAAGTCCTCTTATTTGCTTATCACACTCAGGTTGTTTTAAATTTTATTTCATGTTTTCTCTCAAAACTCTGAGGTGCCTGTGCCCTCTCAGTAAGAGATGTTGTCTCTCCAGCAACTGCTGCCCCAGCTCACAGCTTTTCCCTTCAACTAAAAGTGCTGTGTTTAGAAGCTTCTACACCACACGTGGCGTAGGATAAAATGTCCAGCCCTCTAGCTTTGAGATTGCTCTACCTCACCTTTATCTCCACCTGTTCCCTGCCTCACTCACCTTCTGGCACAGAAAGTTAAGTAGAGTGTTTGATTTCGGAAGTCTTCTAGAATAAGCTCCTTGCAGACAGGGGCAGGCTGTGCAGGTAACGCGTCTTTGATCCTCCATCATGCCTTCTGGTAGCGGGGACCTGCAAATACTTGCACAGTGCATAAAGAGGGGAGGGAGTCGGAAGGCATAGGTCAGATGCCACCTGGAGGCATAGGTCAGATGTCACCTGGGGTGGGTTATGTTCCCATTGTGGGTTTGTGCTCCTCAATCAAAGGCTTGAATGAGAATAAGGAAAACTTAATTACATGCCTTTCCTGTTTCATCTGGGTCCCCCCAGATCAGATGTTTTGTACTTAGCAGTGATAGCTATAGGGTCCCGGGTATATTGCTCAGTATGTTGTACGTTAATGGTGTCCTTGCTGTGTACCTTTGGCTGAATGGAACACAGAACATGTGCGCATGCACCGTGGAGACTTTCAGAGTCCTCCTGATTCAATTCAAAAAGCTATTACCGCTGTACCAGGATCACGCTAACAGGCTTGGAGACATTATTTTCTTTCAGAAAGGATTGCTTTTTTTTTTTTTTCTTTTAACACTTTGGAGGGTGACTGAGGCCCTGCATGTAATCTGAAAATCTAGTGGGGACCTGTTCTGACAGCAGTTGTAGAAGTCAGTGGTTTCTCACGAAGTTTCAGCGTGGGGTAATCCTGCAGCTCTGTTTAGTTTAAATAAGACATGGCATGGAACTGGAGAGAATGTCTTGCATGCTGGATATGACAGATGACACTCTATCTTGGATCAGTGTTGCTGTGGAAAATAAGTGAGTTTCAAATGCATTTTGATATCTTATAATGTGTTTTCTTGATAGCAAAAGTGTCATCATGTTGATATGAAATATCTAAAATATACACAATTTAAAAGAATATAACAAGGTTAGAATTTTGGTAGTTTATACTACTAGTATAGTGTATACTATACTACTATTCTTTTTTATTCTCTCTCATCAAAGTTAGGTAATAGAACATACAGCTTTTCTTACCTGTCAGCACAAAGTGTTTTCTCATCAGCTCTAAATATTCTTCAAGAATATCACCTTTATTGTCTATGTGGTGTTCAGTTGAGGCAGTATAGCACATTGCTTGAAAGTGTCTCAATTTTTAATATTCACATTGTTTCCATAATTACTGATGAACACTGTATTGAATGTCCATCACCACCTATATAGTGTACATTTATGATGATTTGGTAGGAAAACTATATGAAAGCAGAATTTTACTAGAAAATAGGGCATTGATAGGCCTTGCTGTTTCATAAATTTTGAGTGACATCTTTTATGCAGATCATTTCATTATTTACAATTGTATTGTCTGACGGAGACATAGAAAACCTCAGTGAACTCCCAACATGTATTAAGGAGATAAACTTGGTAGTTAAAAATACACTCTCATCAATCTATAAGAAATATATCAGGCCAATAAAATTTGATTAATCTTCAACAAACTGGTAATCCCTTTTTTATGTATATTTCGACAGTGCAAAAAGAAAGAAGCTTATAAACCTCTTTTATAGACACTGCTTGATGCCAGAATCAGATACTGACAGTAAAGGAAAAGAATATTTATAATCTTACTTAGGATCACAAGTGAATAATTCTTATGTAAAGTACTAGCATATAAAGTCAGTATTTTAAAAGTATATGCTGGGAATGAAGTATGGATCTGTATATCTGTGTATCGACATTTGTCACCCTATTAATATCTGAAAGAGTTTAAAAGAGAAAACTGTTCACATAGTCTCAGTAGATGAGATATATTTTGGCTGGAGCATCCAGGTCAGTGTTGACACTTTGCAAGGTACAGGTCACAGTAGTGCGACTGAGGAAAAGAAGTGGCATTGGGCAAGGAAAGAGGCGAAGTAATTGTGTCCCCGTCTTGTCCCCTCCACCACACCCCCCAACATTTTGCACATTTCTACAGCTCACAGCAACTTCTCCCAAAGGTCTGCAGAGGCAAGCGCTCCATGGAGCTGTGCAGAGAGGCAAAGGAGGGCAGATTGGTTACTCTCCCTCTTGACTCTTGGGTCTTTGTTGGGTCAAGGTGCCTTCTGCAGAGACCTCATACTCCTGTACACCTGGCAACGTGGGACTTGTAAAAATGCCAGATACTCCACTAGAACTTATAGAATATATATTAAATTGTAATTGTAATAGTAGATGTTCTTATTTTATTCCTGACTCAGAGTCTAGTAAATAGTAGGTGCTGAACAATGCTTATAAAATGAATGCCTCTGATATTTCACCTTTAAATATGATTTTGGTTTTCATCCAACACATCCACATTCCAGTGCTCTAGCAACTCTGCATATTTTTTGTACGTTTTAATAGTTGTTTCAATTGGAAGTGTAGAAAAAGTATTTTAGAAATGCATGACTTTCCTCTGTAGATCCATGATTGACATTTTAACCCAAATGAGGTATGGTGCTTGGCATGACAAATGCTCAATAAAAATTTTAAAAATTGAATTCATGAGGAAGCTGAGAAAGGTGAAAGGAGAACCATCTTTAGTGTGATTTGTAATTTTCTAACAACCAGATATTTACTAAGCAGACCTCTTTTGTTTTCTTGTCCTGGGCCTTGGAAATGGCAGGGATAGGATTAGTCAAGGGAACCAATGTTTAGTCAGCAACGTTTCAGGCACAGAATATAGTCGTTTACATATAATTGTAACAAAACCCTGCCTGGTTGACATGATCTCTCCTTTGCAGATAAGAAAATAATTTCAAAGAGGTTACACAGATCTCTTTATATCACACAATCTCAATTGTGGCAGAGTTGGCATTTGAGCCTAATTGGTCTGACATCAAAATCTGGGTTCTTCACAAAATCTTCACATAATAGTGCTGGTTCCAGAGTCACAATCTGAACTGCCATTTAATTTTGTTTACTTTTCCTACATTGTATTTTGTATTCAGCATCTCCATGACAAAGCATATCAGCAGAAAGAGAAAACCACTTACTGCTTTTAATTTAATAAATACTTTTTGAGCTCCCACATTATTTGTTTCAATGCTTTACAAAAAGATATGACCTTCTTAACATGATAACAATTTAAGGAAAGCCCATAGTTAACATTATACTCTATGGTGAGATTGGAAGTTTTCCCCTGAACATCAGGAACAAGATGAGGATGCCCTCTTATTCTGTGATACACAACATTATACTGGGAATTCTAGCATCATAACTGGAAAGGAAGAAGTAAAATTATCTCTATTTACAGATAACATGTAGAAATCCCTATATGTAGAAATCCCACGAACCTACAAAAACAAAAATTTTGAGCTAATAAATTTAACAAAGTTTCAGCATACAAGGTAAACATATAAAAACCAGTTATGTCTTTATACACTAATGACCAACAATAAGAAAAGAAAAAAAACCAATTTCTACATTTTAAATAATAACCAAAAGATTAAAATACCAGGAATAAACTTAAAGATGTGAAAGACTTGTATACTGAAAAACTATAAAACATTGCTCAAAGAAACTAAAGAGCATCTAACTAAATATCAAGACATCCTATATTTATGAATTGGAAGACATATGTTACTAACATGTCAGTATTATCCACAATAATCTACAGATTTAGTGAAATTGCTATCAATCCAATGGTCATTTTTTTTTTTCAGAAATGGTAAAGCTGATCCTTACGCTCATATGAAATTGCAAAGTCCTCTAAGTAGCAAAAACAATCCTAAAAAAGACAGATAATTTTCTGATGTAAAGGAAAAAAAAGACTTTCTATAAAACGATAGTTATCAAAATAGTGTGGTACTACACAAGGATAGACATACAAAGCAGTGGAGTAAAATTCTGAGTTTAAATATAAACTTATAACTATGGACAGTTGATTTTTTCCCCAGATCTTTAAACAAGTGAGAGAGTACTTTTTTTTAACAAATGGTGCTGATACAATTTGATATCTGTCTGCAAAAGGATGAAATTGGATCCCCTGACTCACACCATATACAAACATTAATTCAAATGAGTCAAAGACCTAACTATATGAAAACTCTTAGGAGAAAACTAATAATAACTTCATGACTTTGGCAATAGATTCTTTCGTTGATACGTTGCTATAAGTGACCAATTTAAAAAAATTAGACTTTATCAAAATTTAAAACTTTTGTTTATCATAGGACAAGAAAGTGAAAAGAACCTACAGAATAGGAGAAGTTATATTCAAATAATACCTGATAAAGATAAGAGATATGAAGAACTCTCAAAATTCAGTCACAAAAGAGAAACCACAAAATTTTAAAATGTACAATAGATTTAAATAGATGTTTCTACAAGGGTTATATGCAAGTAGTCACCAAGCATATGAAAAGATGTTCATCATTACTCATCATGAAGGAAATGCAAACCGAAGCCACACTTGACAGCCACTAAGAAGACTGGAAAGTAAAAAACAAACAAACCAGCAAACAACAACAACAACAACAACAAAATAACAAAAAAACAAAAAGGAAATTAGTTTTGGTGAGGTAATGAACAAATTGATTCCTTGTAGATTGCTGGTGGCATTATCAAATAGTGCAACCTCTATGGAAGGTGATTCCCCAAAAAGTCAAACATTGCATTAACATTTGATCTTGTAGTTCCATTTCTAGGTAGACATACATCCCCCACTCATTGGAGGTTCCCATTGTACCCCTTTACTTTAATAAAAGACTCCATGACTACTTGTTTTCTCTAACTGAAAGAAATCTGATAATTTTCACTTGTGACAAATGATGAAAGATGACATTAGTATTCAGCATTTACTTTACAGCAGATCACTATAGAGGGAGCGTGTACGTAGTGCAAGAATGGCATGAGCAGAGTCCTCTGGGGACTACTTACTCAGTGCAGGGCTTTTATCCTAGCTCTATAGCTTTTACTGCGTGTTAGTGTTCTTTTAGGCTTTCTGTGTCAACTTGATATCATTTGGTAGGTTATTTTGGATGGGAGTTTAAGAATGCTAATTTTTTTTTGCCTAGGTAAATGAATGGTGTTTGCTTTTTTGCTTTATGCCATTTCAACTTAAAAAGCTTTCCTAGGAATGTTCTACTTTGGATAGTTGGGGAAACTCATAGACCCAAAAGCATTGACAACAGTCACTCAAACAACTACATGTATTTCCATGTTCATACCTATACTATGGTAGTTGTTACTCAGTCACAAAAAGGAATGAAGTATTGGTACATGCTGCAAAATGGATGAACCTTCCAAACGGTATGCTCAGTGTTAGAAGGTAGACATAAACAACAAATGTTGTTTCTATAATTAATACTAATATTAATTAATATTCCATTAATATGAACTGTTCAGAATTGAGAAATCCATGGAGACAGAATGCAGAGTGGTGGCTTGCAGGCCTGGGTGTGAGGAGTGGTGAAAGAAACCATTTACTGGATGAGGGATTTTACTTATAAGTAGTGGAAATGTTCTGGAACTAAATGCTGGTTTGAACTAGATGGTTTTGCAACACTGTGAAGCTACTAACTAACGGGTGCTGGATTAGTCTCTTAAAGTGGTTTAATTTTATGTAATATGAATTTCATCTCAAGAAATTGCTTAAAAATACGGCCAACCACCAAGGTTCTAGTGGTGTCCGATGAATACCGACAGGTCTGTTTAGAAAAGAATGTTTAAGTGGTTCAGCAGTGGACCAGGGTGGCACACCTGTGGCACCGTGAACTTTAGGAGCATCCCACTGCCCCACTCCTGGGCCCGTTTAACCCTCTTCGGCTCTGACTCAGTGGGTCTCATGCTTTATGGCTGCAACTGTTTTGTTCTTCAAAGAAAAAGAAGCAAAGACAAAATGATAATGCAAGAGATTTGAGGGTCATGACCACAAAGAATTAAGGGAGAAGAGACCAGACTAGGCAGGAAGAACTGAGGTTGCCATTCAAGTTTAACACCTGTGAAAAGAAAACAAGAAGCAGAGGGTGGACTTTAGTGATGCCCTCAGAAGGTTTCAACAGGCAGTGAGGGTCCCCAGAGGAAAGCTCCCCACCAAGGTGTCAGCCTTGGGCTGCAGACTCTTCTCGGGCACCCAACTCGTTCTCCACCTCAGCAGCTGTGGGGTCAAAAGAGAGACAGCGAAGCATCTCCACAGCTACCCTGCGCAGCAAGTTCTCTCGAAGAAAACCTGAGTAGCTCCGTGGTCATCACAAGTCTCATCATCTCTCTGAACCCAAGACCCATTTGCAAAGTGGAGCTAATGTCATCTCCATGATCAGGTTTTCAGAGAACTAAATTAGATAACAGGGGTACCTGGTGTAGTCTCTGGAATGAATAGACGGACTAACCACTTACTCCTTCTCTCATTATGTATATGAACAAACTCTGAGAGGGGGAAAGCCCCCTTGTCAGAGGCCACCGGGCTCCTAAGTGGCAGATGCAAGATTAAACTCGGGCCGCACCACATGTCACACAAATGCTCCATCCAGCACATAGTTACCTAAGAATTGATCCCCAGTATCTGGAACTGGGGACTGCATGACACTCTGTGTGCTCTGTGAAGCTGTCTGGGGAGAAACATCTGCTAGCGCTAGGGGTGCACATATGCTTAATTTCCTTCTGTCTTACTTCCCATTGGCACATCACAGAGAAGTGCCAAGCATCTTATTCTCTCATCATCAGAAGCATATTGGCATTTGGAGCTTTTGGAAGGATTATAACAGCGCCAGCACTGAAATATTCATCTTTGATAAACACTATCTTAGGAGGAAAAAATTAAGATGTAAATTGGTTCCATTTAAATCTCACTCATTCCACCACACAACCCCAGCGGGTTGGTACAGCCAGACTGGAAGTGGCTTCCTTTCCCATGTCATCGGCAGAGAGGAGGTGGATGGGTAGCAGCTGCCCCATGTCCAGGAGGCCTGGGAGGGAGCCAGCAAGACCTGGGCTGAGCTCTGGTCACTGCATTTCCCCTGCTGCTCTGCTGCTGTGCAAAGTGAACTTTTAACAATACTTGTCCATGCCAGAAGCAATTTCTGAGTCAGCCATTACCCCGAGATCTCCCAGGCGCCTGTCTCACTCCCCGGCTTTTCTGGACGTTATTCAGGACCACTACCTCAAATTGGCCACACCCTGAAGCCACTTGTCTGCTCCCATGGCGGCTTTTCTGGGCTTCCCCTGCCCTGATTCTTTCCTGGCAAAAAGAGAGAAAGAGATGCAGCTTTGCTATGCTCAGGAGATAGACTTTGGTGGCCAGTGACCCTTGGAAGACAGCAGAGTTCACTGCAAGCACTTTTAACATAGACCATGACTGGGAGCTAGAAATTTGAAGGTGAAAAGTTAGTCTCTGTCTTCCTAGAGGGAGACATAAAAACAAGTAAGTTGGGCTCCCCAGTCATAAAGGTGGTAGAATTATGTTATTTCCATGGTGGACAGACGACAGGCAGGATAATGGTTTGGGATGTGTGTGCAGGGGTGTCCGTCCATCAGCAAGGCTGCAAGGAGGTGCTTCCCTTGGGGGGCTACAGCAGCTTAGCCTGGATTCTCCAGGGGCTGGTGGAGGTGAGCATGGCGGGGAAGGAAATACAGAGGCGTGGTGAGACAGGCACCTGGGAGATCTCGGGGTAATGGCTGACTCAGAAATTGCTTCTGGCATGGACAAGTATTGTTAAAAGTTCACTTTGCACAGCCGACTTAACGTAGTGTTGCTCGAGTGTCAGATACAACGAGGGGCCTGGCGGGAGAGGAAGCAGCCACCAGAGCAAGAAGTGGTTTTGTAGTTCACACCAAAAGGCTTTGATTTAATGGTGTCGTTGGCAGGAACCTGTGAGCATAGTAAGTAGGGGAGACTTGTGATCGCACGGGTGTTCTGTCATTCTGCGCTTACGTGGGGGTGATGGCTGGCCTGAGTGCCAGTGGAGGAGCGCAGGTGAGAGAAGATCAGGTCAGGAAGAACGCAAAGGCAAGGGCAGCAGAGGAGAGCGGACGTGAGGGCTTTCGAATAAGAAATAATGACAGGCAAACTGGGTGAAACTCCAGATATGTCGCTCCTTGGGGATTTTGGAAATTTTAATTCCTTATAGAGTTGTACATGAAGAGAGCCCACGTATCACAGGACCTGGTGCAGCTGAGAGGACCCAGTAAATGTCACAGCAACAACCACAACTAACGGTTATCACTGCTACTACTAATGCACTCACTGTTGTCATTTCTTATTCAAAATCTCTCTTCTGTCTACATGTAACTTTTACCGACAAACAAGACAAAGAAAACAGGCTTCTAATTCTCTAGTTACAAAGGACAGATTTGGGGGAGAGAGAAAGCAATCGTGCCTTGCAAATAAGAGATATTTAGTAACTACTTCTTGATAGATTATTTCTTTCACTTAATGTCAAGTGGTAGATGTAGTCTTGCTAATGGCCCCTACTAGGAAGTTTAAAAGCAGGATTTTTGTTAACTGCTTTGCCTTACTTCTTTTCTTTAGTTTTTTAAAGCTAAGCTGGTTCACATTACTGCAATACAAGCTTTAAAAGGAACACAACTCTTTCTTGGCAATAATGAATTATTGGATAAAATTGTGTAATATTTAATGTAATAAACAGTCCAGTAACATTCAAGAATTGAGGAAATCTCTGGAAGCTCACTTAAACCTAGTTTACTTCTTTAGGTCTTAATGAGAGAATAGAGTCTTCCTGTCAAGCTAGTTGTTATTTTATGGCACTTTATACATATTAAGAGTAAATAAAATGTCTGTAAACCAGTTCGGCACCATAGACCTAGTTTGTGTCAGTCCAGGGACTGTAAGGAAGTGATTCAAGGTCTGATCCTGGGTTTTCAAATACATATCTATTTAACTCTCTTTAATCTGTCATCAAGTTGCCTCTATAATATTTTGTCTTAAAGGATCATAAGTAGCAACAGATGTACTATGTGATTTCTCTGGTCTCCTGTGTGTAGTTGGGGCATTAAGATCTACAGCCTGTGGCCAGTGGCCTGCTGGCAGCTGTTTACAAACCATCTTAAAAAAAGAAGAAAAGGCCCTCCGTGGTGGCGCAGCAGGTTAAAGCACTGCACTGAGAAGCTAAAGCCACTTCCGCATGAGTTCGATCCCTGCCTGCCCCGGAGGTGACCACATGGCGTGGCAGACCTCTCCTGACCCGCCCGCTGCTCCCCTCAGCAGTGTACTTCGTCCATCTGCCTGTTCTGCTCCCCACTCTGTCTCTGGTGAAGCCTCTCACCGCCCCTGAGCCTCTGGCTGTACCCCAGTTCTGTATGTACAAATAAATAAATCTTTAAAAAAAAAAAAAAAGAAGAAAAGAGGAGAAAGTTCCCTGATGGGTAGCATCTCCTTATTGCTCTGCAAATACTATCCCCCAAACCCCCGCCCCATCTCAAGCTGCCAAAAATAACACAAAGCACAGTCAATGGAACTTCATATACAACAGACAAAAGTAAACTTCGAGCACAGATAATGGTAAAAGTGCAGCAAGGGGTGAGTTCTGTTTCTAATAGAATTTAATTTACAGTTTATGTGGTTTAAACAATAGCTGTGTTCAACAACCAGCTTACAGAATTCTGGAAAGTTAACCCTTGGCACTTTGACCACACCACACCACACACTAGGTGATACGAAGATTAAAAGGAACTCACTCATTTCAAAACTGCCTAGCAGTGTCTTGGAAGAAGTCCTCCATAAATCTTAATTCCTACTCCCTTCATGTTTTATTAAGTCTCATCCTCCTCCTTAGAGTTCACGACATCTCCACTTTCAACCCCATCTCCAGAGACAAATTAGCTTGATGCATTATTAGAATGTTCAGGAAACCTTGGTGAGTGTGACTCAGTGTACTCCCAGTCAGTCTTCTTAGGAGGGTCAGCATGGGTATGCGAAGGCAAGACACTGAAGTCTTCATCTCTCTTTGTAAATACTTGTCCCTCTCCACAAAACCTGCATGCATGGATTCACTCACTGCCCCCTTTTCCCTGGATCAATAGTTTTTTATCTTTCCTTCATCCTAGAACCAACCAAGAAGAGAGAGTGATCTCAAGAGAAGCAAATCCATGACTTGTTTTAACTTCAGGTGCGCATTCTGGGATGTTTCCAACTGTTTGTTGGAAAAATACACACTCCACTAATTTTGACAATGTCAGTTTTTGTTTATTTCCATCTCTGAGCTGTGTGAGTCAAAGCCCATATGTATCAGAGCACAGATATTTTTCTGCATAAATAGATTTATGATTCTTTCCATATTACTAAAGATAAAACATGCACAATGTGAAAAACATGAAAATCTTTTCATAAAGATGAAACCAAGGTTATAGTTCTGCAACTCAGAGAAAGCCACCAGTCTCTTTGGATGAACATGTTTTTTGCACTTTCTGTGTGAGTTACATAACTGGGATCTGACTGTATATGAAATTTTGTAGTCAGTATGGATGTTTTTTAAGAGGCAAAATAAATCTAAAATATTCATACATTATGCATGAACATTGTTAGAAACAAATTTTCATCAAAACCCACAAACTTAGTTGTTCTTTTTCCTGTGAACCATCATACTGCCTTGCTTTCATGATGTAGTGATGAAGAATTGAACTTGCCCATTCAACTTGCCAATATATTTCCCTATATTAACCTTCATGGATGAGATTAGAACACACATACATACACACACACACATTTTGGGTGCAGGTGAACCTGGGGGAAATTCCAGCTTTGCTATGCCTGTGTGACCTTGGATAAGTCATTTCACCTGTTTGTGCTTCAGCTTCCTCACATGTAAAATGGGGATAATATTAAAGACGTCTGGACGGGTGGTTAACCAGAACAGATGATGAGATGATAACACGGGTATCATGCGCAGGCTGTAGTAGGTGCTGTCAGAATGGTAGCTACTGACTGGTCCAGTTCTTCCAGCTTGAAGCCATGTAAAACAAGTCACTCACTATAGTAGCAGAGGATGGAGGCTGAGCTGGGAGGATTAAATATGTCTGGTGTGTAGAACTGAGCAACAGAGAGAGAGAGCCATGTTGAGTGTGTCAGTTCTTGTGTGAGTTAATAGTTAATTGTTTAATTTGACAACTAAATTGAGACTGTTCTGAGAGTGAAAGGGAATATTATTGGTAATTACTTTGGAAGAGTAGGTGTAGACTAGCAGTAGTGGGGGCAAGCCAGGTAATCCTAGAGAAAGGGTCTGTTCACTCTACCTGCCCACCCAGCCTTTTTCCAACCCTTCCCAAAGCTCACACTCAAAGCTTAAACTGTGCCATCTTTTGTAGTTTTTTTTTTTTAAAGATTTTATTTATTTATTCATATAGAACTGGGGTACAGGCCAGAGATGCAGAGGGTGAGAGGATTCACCAGAGACAGAGTGGGGAGCAGAACAGGCAGATCGACGAAGTACACTGCTGAGGGAAGCAGTGGGCGGGTCAGGAGAGGTCTGCCACGCCATGTGGACTCCTCCGGGGCAGGCGGGAATTGAACTCATGCTGAAGTGGCTTAAGCTTTGTAGTGCAGTGCTTTAACCCGCTGCGCCACCAGGGAGGGCCTTTTGTAGTTATTTTTTATGTTAAATATCCACATACTCCTATTTATGATGCTTTCTCAGGTTTTCAAAAAACTTTTACTATGTGATCTTTTGTTTTCCTGTAGTTTGATATTAAGAAAGATTTTTGTATTTTTTTTCTAATATTTCAAGTTATTCACATTACATGCATAGTTCTTCATTTCACTTGCTTTTTTAAAATTTGCTTTAAAAAAATACACATTCCGCCTACAACTGACCGTATGTAGTGTTTTTCTTTGTCTGGCTTATTTCACTTAGAACAGTGTACCCAGTGTAGTCGTAAGTGGCAAAATTTCCTTCTCTTTTAAGGTTGAATAATACTCTCGGGCCCTCCCTGGTGGCACGATGGGTTAAAATGGAACATGTGAAGCTATCTGTAGCCACTGCAGCACGGGTTTGATCCCGGCCAGGGATGTGATCCATGTGGCATGGCAAACCTCTTCTGACTGTCTCACTGCTCCCCTCAGCAGTGTATTTCAGTACATCTGCCTGTTCTGCTCCCTACTCTGGTGAATTCTCTCACCTTGCCCCCGTCCCCCCCTCCCCGCACATCTGACCTGTATCCCAGTTCTGTATGCATAAATAAATTTAAAAAAAATATTATATACTTATGATGCAAACAATACATATATCTTTTTATCCTTATATTCTTTGATGGATGATGTCTCCATACCTGGCTCATAGTTAATACCGCAATAGACATAAGCATGTAGCTGTTTCTTTGAGAGAGTGCTTTCGTTTCGTTGGGCTGGCCGCGAAGTAGGACTGCCGGACCGGTGGCAGTCTGCGCCATGTGTGTGTTGTCTGGCCCCTCTGGGGGAAACCCAGAGCAGGGGGTTTTGCCTGCTCTCTCTGCTGGCTTGAGGAAGTATCACTGGGAGTCCCTGTGCATCCAGAAGACCCACCTCTTGGCTTTCTGTGTTAGGAATCTGGTAAATGCCAGGCCCCACAAGCATCCAGGGCTGGGGGTTTGGAAGCCAGTCCCCCAGGCAGCAGCCGTAACACTTGGGGCACTGAACAAATGGACAAACTCCTAGGGAGAAGCTGGCGACTTGTTTTTTCTGTTAGAACAAATTTGGGAAAGTAATAGGGGACATGCCCATGGCTCTTTCAGGCTTTGTGGGGTGGGGGGGTCCCACGCTGCTCCCACATGACGCAGATCCTTCGGCAGCAGCTGGGAAAGGGTCTTTCCCTGGGGGTGGACATGTTGCCCGCTCCCTTTGTGTGGGCTGCGGGGCCGGTATAGCTACAGGGCTGCTGCTCCTTACTTAGCTGCTGTAGTCCCAGGAGATTGGTGAATGCAACCCAGGGGCTATCAGAGTTAGGTGATTTGGGGCATCTGCTATCCTTTGGGTGGCAGGTGTAAAAGTTGTGGGATTCGGTGCATAGCCAAGCCCCTTCCAGGGAGATGCTGGTGACTTGGTTTTGTTGTGGAAGTTGCCAGAGGCAGAATGCTCTCATTTCTTCCCCATATTTTTGTTACTTGCATATATATGTCCTTTACTTATGAACTGTGTCTGCGTGGTCAAGAAGTTAATATATACATTCAGCTCTGGCATCACTAAAGATGATGAAGAGTCGAATGTCTTCAGTGCACTAACTCTGTAGCCTCATTTCCCCCATCCATGATACTGTAATTGGCTTATGTTACTTCTCTATTGTTTTCTCAAGAAAGTCTGAGAAATACAACATACCCTTAAAAACTGTCCACTTACAAATGCTACCAATGGTCTGAAGTACAGTTGGACCATTGGACATCCTTGGCTTATAATTTCCGTTTTTGAATACCTTGTAAGTGTTGTTGCGTTGCGCCTCTCTCTCTCTCTCCCTCTTTTAAGATTTATTTGTTTAAGTATACAAGAACTGGGTTATGGGCCAGAGGTGCAGGGGATAAGAGGATTCACCAGAGACAGAGTGGGGAGCAAAACAAGCAGATCCACTGAAACACACTGCTGAGGGGAGCAGCAGATGAGACATGAGAAGTCTGCTGTGCCACATGGGTCACCTCCCGGGCTGGGGATCGAACTGGTGCTGCAGTGACTGTGGATAGCTTCATAGACTGTGACTTAACTCCTTGCACCACCAGAGAGGCTCTGTACTGCCTCTTGATATCTAATTCTCTCTAGAGAAATCTTTTAACAGCCTGACTTATCTACATAAGTCTGTCTGGTTGACCACGCCATTATTTGAAGTGTGATAACTTACTGGGGTATGTCTAATATTGACTATTTTTGTATAAATTTGTTGGCTCATGTAATACCTTTCAATAAGTAAACTCAAATTTTATTTCAGTAAAGCTTTTTAAATTATATTTTAATTTGTTATTCTGTTTTATTCTTTTGTTTAATTTTCTTGTCTGGGAACCTAGCATATTCATAGTGTATTCCCAGTTTTATTCTTTTGTTTAATTTTCTTGACTGGGAACATAGCATATTCATCTTCTTTGCCTTTCTCATATTTTTTCATTGTCCATCTAGTCCCTGACTCATTTATGTGTTTTTCTTTTCTGTTTTTCTCTTTATCTTCTTATTTATAATCTCCATGTCCCCTTACCTTGCTCTCTGTGTTATCTACTCTTCTGGTGTCTTTTCAAATGTGATTTTTGTTTGCGTTTTTTTTTTTCTGCTTATTTCCTAGTTTCTATCAACTCATGTTTTCTTATTTTTTTTCATCTCTTCTCTGAATTCTTATATCTCTGCCCTGGGGTCTTCCTTAATTGAATTGATCATCTCATTAAGTCTTAAACATGTGGTGAACATTTTTTGTTATAATTTTCATGTCCCCCTGAAATTTGCTGTGCTTTGTGAGTATGTTTTTCATCTTTGCCACCTTTTTCTTGAATTTTCTTTCTATCATTTCTGTGCTATTTTGCATTTTACTGCTCTTCAGGAAGTAAGTTGGATTTTCCTGAACTAGTTACAAGTAGGAAGTTTCTTTCTGAGAGGTAAGTATCCAGGGTAAATTTATAAGCATCCAGCAGAAAGGTTTTCTTGTTTTGTTACTACACAGACAGAGTCATCCTAATGTTTCTTGTATAATCTCCTCTTTTCTTCTCTGAACCGTACAACAGGGCTTCTGTTACCAGCCTTGCTCACACAATCCAAGCTCACTATGAAAAACAGAGATACACCTTTTTTCATTGCAGGTGAAACCTTTACGTTCAAGTGAATGTTACCCATCTTTTCTGAAATCTGTTGGTGCTGACTTCTCTCGTCTGCTTATTCATTTCTCCTCCTCCCAGCTTCTGCTTCCTCTCAGATGCTTTTGGCAGCCCTTTTATGTGTTTTGAGACTCTGTGGATTAATTCTACCTCCTGATCACTCTCAAAGTGGAGATTGAGAGTTTTCTTTATTACTTTTATATGATTTTCATGATGAAAAGAGTAAAAGTGCTGATTTATGCAGCCATTAACTTACAGAAGTCCTGAACACTGTTTCTGTCTGCCAAACCAAAAATAAGAAAAAAGCAAACAAAGTAGAACGCCCACAACCCTGTACTGACCAGTCTTAAATATTCCTGGTTTTCCTTAATGCGTAAAAGGAACTCCACCAGTCCATACTTAATTTTATAGACACTAACACTCTCTCCCCCTTCAAAAAAATCTCTCTAGTTGGTGTGTTCTAGGGTTTTCCAAGAAACGAACTTCTTGAAATATTTTTTTCTCCTCATGCAAGCATTCCCCGCTCCCTTCTGTCAGGGCTGACATCTGCTTGGACCCCTGGGGCACCACTTTCCCTGTAGCCTCCTTCTCGAGCAGAGTGTGTTTTGCGAGTGATGCAGCAAACTGTGCTGCCTTCTCCCGATACCTCCTGATCACGCTCTTTCAGCTACTGAGGATCAGTTTTCCTCAGCTCTTCGTCTCATTTTAGAAAATTGGACACTACTTGAACATCCCATTTTCCAGTTCATTCACTCAGTTGTCTTTATACAGTGATTCTGTGACCTTACAGCAACCTGTCTATCCTTTCAATTTCTCTGTCAGCTTCTTCCTGCTTCATTTCTGTTTTATCCAGATCATTTTCCATTAGCCTTCATTTTAATCTTCCTCATGAGGATTCCCCCACCTTCCATCCTCTCCATCCTTGTAACTGTCTGATCTCAGCTTAATTGAGCCAGACTATATACCATCACCAAGGGGCTACCTCACAGTGTCTGGAGAAAAATCCCATAATGGGTAAGGACAGTATTATTTTCTAATCATCCTTCCTCCCCAACTCAACCAACAATACCCAAATATCTTTTTTAAATCTCCATATTGAGATTTTTTCTTCATCATGAAATGAATTTTATTTTTAGCTTTTGAGGTGATGTTGGTTTACATCACTGTATGATCCAGAGGGATGTGGATCCTTAGATGTGCATCAATAAAATTGATTTTACAGCTCTTCCATTCTCCTTCCATTCCCAAACTCCTTACTCCCAGCCTTCATCAAATGACATCTTCCCACTGACAGGAGAAATGGAAGCCATCAAATGGGAACTCTCCCTCTTTCACCACCCTCGTCCCAGACTTACCTGAAACTTCTCTCTCCTGGTCAGTGGTGTCCCTTTGCTAACCAGCGGCCAGTGTTTCCACAGATGTGCCGTCCCTGCTCATGTCCTCGTAGGTCTTTCTTCACTGGGTGTCCCCTCAGACTCTCGCAGCATTACTCTCTGCCTGGATTTACCCAGCAGCTGCAGCCAGGTCATTGTCTTCATCTTTAAAGTGCTTGCTCTCGCTGCTACACCTCTCTGACATTTTAAAATTAACTTGATGGAAGATTTTTCTCTGTGTGTTGTTTTCACTTCCTTACCTCCTATCACTTTTGGATTCTACCCCAGTCTGGATTCTGCACCTGTTACTCCACCTAATCTGACCTTGTTAAAGGTGACAGTGGTTTTCCTGAATCCAAATGGTCTCTGTTCAATCCTTCAGTGACTTCACAGCAACTTTAATGTAGTGCATCAAAACAAAGCTCTTGACATCCTTCTCTGGCCCTTGTGTCTTCCTTTCCTAGTCATCTCCTTCCCAGAAGAGGGCAGGCACCTCCGACTATCCGCCATGACTGGCAGTCATCCTGTCGTTACTGTCACTCCAGGCTGAGAGGGCCTGTCTCCTTTTCTCTCAGAATACATCTCAAATCTCCCCATTTTCTCTTTTTCTTCTGCCACAGCTTCAGTCTAAACTCTCATTTCCTGGTTTCACTGCTCCTGGCCACCTAAGTGTTCTCACTTTTGTTCTTGCTTTCCCCAGTCGAGTGTTCACACTGCTCCAGAGTGATCCTTTATGAATTTACATGTATATCACTTACCACTGCATTTAAAATCCAAAATCTTCAATGTGGTCTACAAGGCATGATGAGACTATTGGCAGCTTTTACTCCTCATTTCCCTGCCGTTCTCAGTGCCTTAACAGTGATCAGTGTTAAATATGGGCAGGTTCAGAGATCTGGCTTATAATGGAATGTTCTTCCATTAGCTTTTCATTTGACTGACTCTTACTCATCTACCAGGTCCAACTTAAAAATCCCTTCCTCAGAAAAATCTTCCTTGGCTTCAAAAGGGAAAGTCCTGTCACATGACTTATTCCTTTTTTATGGTTTTTATCTAATTGTATAGTTACATATTTGTATACTTCTTTATTTAATCTCTGTATCTCCCATATGGGTGGGGTCCGGTAGATGTTGCTCTTCAGTTGATCCCCAGCACTTAGCATAGACCATGACACAGAGCAGAAGCTCCGTAGACATTTATTTGCTGAGTTGAAAGGGGATCCAGGCCAGGCCTTACTTTGAGATACGGCATTTTAGTGACCTAATCAGTCATATATCAGATAGTGAGGCTTTGTTTCAGGGCTCTGTACTGTGACCGTGGAACCAAATCAGCTGATTTTATGGCAGCAAGGCCTTTCACATTGTCAGTTGTATATAGTTCTGTTTACATTGTGAACCTTTAATTTGGAAAGCCCAAGTTAAAGCCCCTCCTCCTGCCCAAACCCATTCACTGCTATCAAGAGTACATCTTTTAGGGAGACTCTTGGACCTTCCTGATCTCTGACTCATGTGAACTGGGAATGTTACCTTTTCATTGTGGTTGTTGCCACCACCTCTGATTGGTGGTCACTTATACCATGGTGCCAAACTAGGAGTAGAAAAAGAGCAGTAGCATCTTGAAAGGCAATCAGCTTTCCAGTGTAAGAACCAAGGGGATTGTCTCCGCTCTTAGGTTCACAGGATGGCAGGATTGGAAACTACTTTACAGCGCTAATCTAAACCTCATTCTACAGATAAGAAAGTTGAACTGCAGAAATGTAATTTTCCAAGGTCACACAGTTGTGTAACCCCTGTGTCCACCTGCATTTGTCCAAGTAACAGAAATAAGCACATACTGCATTTAGATCTACTTTCTTGGAAACTTTTTTTTTTTTTGAGTTGAAAGAAAGGACAGAGCAAAGTGAAGGTAGGGATGAAATAGGGGTGGGTGCATGAATAGTCTCCATAATTAGAGGGAATTAACTAATTTCTTCATCTCTCAGGATTGAAGGGACCTCAGAAGTCATAAAGCCATAAACCCTGGGGCAGGGTCTACAAATAGTCACCAGACCATGAGTGTGATGCTCACCATTGATGTGTTTAGGGATGGATGTGTTTCCCTTTGAAAAGAGTTGATCAAGATACAGTAACTTTTTTCTTACTTGAGAATATTTCTTTTCCTCCCTGACCTCTTTTTAAAAAAAATTTTTTTAAGACAAGTTTTTTTAAAACAAAATTTATTTACTTATGCATACAGAACTGAGGTACAAGCCAGAGGTGCAGGGGTGGTGAGAGAATTCACCAGAGACAGAGTGGGGAGCAGAACAGGCAGATCATCGAAGTACACTGCTGAAGGGAGCAGCAGGTGGATCAGGAGAGGTCTGATGCGCCATGTGGGTCACCTCTGGGGCGGGGATCAAACTCGCACTGAAGAAGCTGCGCCAGCTTGCAGTGCCGTAACCCATTGCGTCATCAGGAAGGGCCCTCCTTCCTGACCTTTTAATTAAATGGGTCCACCAGTTTTTCCTTCACTGACATTATTTTCATTTCCATCCTTGAAACATTTTTCACTATTCATATGTTGAAGATTTTGTTCAGTGGTGGTTGGATTTCAGGAGCATATGGCAAAGATCCTACCGGCCTAATTGGTAAAGCTCCTTTCATTGGCTGTGATTCCCACCATGATTGAAGCTGTCCTGAAATTTATGAGGAATGAGTAAGTGTAAGGTGTCTTTGCTAAAATATCGGGTGGTGATATTTCCTGTAAGAAGTATTGGCCGATGCGTTGATTGGAAATATTGCTAATCAACACCCTTCGTTTCCTGTGTGTGAGCTCATTCTTTCTCACCTTGCAACAGTTCATCTGCCTTAGCTCCCTATGTGAGAGAGGCAGAGGCACAAGATGGGAAGCAGAAAGTTTAAAAGCACCTGTGTCTAAAAATTCTGCGACTACAGGAGACAGATTTGGGAACGTCCCATGATTCAGTCAGTTCTTTGCTACCTAAGGAAAAGAGGTGACCTGTGGGGTATAGCTGTGTCCCTTAAGTTCCTGCACGAAAGGGCCATCAAGGCCCACGTGTGATTGGCAGCTTCAGTGTCGTCTGTGCTGAATGCAAGAGGCCGCTACTGTCTGACTGCTGTGTATAGGCCCAACCTGCGTGTTGGTAGGGCCGCCATACTGCACAGCTCCAGGGTTCTGGGAGCACCACCACGTTGCACTCTGAGTAAAATGTCCCGTGGAATTTGTGCAGTGTCTCTGATCAGCCTACGGCAGCTGCCCCACAAATAGCCACAGCAGTAAATAAGCCCTTTGACTTGCAACTGGTCTTTGCTTTGGGAGCCCAGCAAGAAGTCAGAAGAAAAGATGAGGTCAGGGTGTGTATTCCTCCTCCTCCCTCCCTGCAAGGTCACTGTGGGCTGGTTGTAGCCCCCGTTTCACAAAAGTTTTTTCCTACATTACTATCTCTCCCTCTGGGTTCTGGCTCCTTCTCTCACCCCCTCTACTTTACTATCCCTTGAAGTTCTCCTGCACTTACTGTGACTTGAATGTGTCCTTTGTCTTGTAGGGACCCTGTATTAGTGTACAGAGTAGATTTAAGGTGGATTCTATCTGACAAGGAAATAAACGAAAGCCCTTTCCTCTACTTCACACCTGTTGGAAAGTGCCAGTGCGTTAATGTGACTGACTGTTGAGTCAAGTGGAGTCACTGGCAAGAAACTCCTGCAAGGTACCTGATGTTCTGTGCCTGCTTGCAAAATCTCCACTGCACATTGTAGCCAAGAAGACCTGCCCGGCCTGTCCACCTTCTAGATGGTGCTCAAATGGCGGCCCCATTCATTCACGCTCCTGAGGAAAAGGTTCTTCTGCTCCCAGAAGCTTGTCAGGCAGCCAAAGCTATTAACACAGATTTATTCAATAGCACTACAGTTTGGCGTCTTCAGGAGTGTTCAGTTAAAGATTAAAAACAACATTTTGAGGAGTAGGAGTACACCCTTTTGATAGCATGGCTAATTTGTTGGGGCGCTTTCCAACAAGATAGGCGGGCAGGCAGGCGAGGTGGAACACAGAACAGTGTCAACTTGGGTAAGGGAGGGGGAACGCGCAGAAAAGCATTTGGAATTTTGCAGAAAGGCCAAGTTCATGCAGGTAGCACCTGCTGCAAGGGAGTCTTGGGTAGCCCAGGGTGCGATTGTCTCAGGGAGGAGACAGAAAGCCAAGAGATGGGTAAAAACAGGACATGGGAAAAGCTGAGATCGCCACCACCTCCCTGCTAGGGTTTTTTCCTCGCAGACCTTGGGCGATGTTATCATGGATCTCTGGTGAAGCATCTTCCTGGTTTAAAGTTGAGGTTCTTCTACCCCATCATAAAGAACCTCTGGTTTTCTATTTGTTTTCCAGAAAAGGAGAAGTTTGAAAAAAGGAGAAGTCTGCACTGATATGCAGAAGGGCATCTATCTCCATGAAAGGAATCATAAGGATAGGAGTTGGTAAATTTGGGGGTGGAGTGTGCCTCTTCTTTAGTTGTTTCTCCTTTAAAGATGCTGGGGGGTGGTGGGAGGAGCCACCCAGAAACACCTGGGACCCATATCAGTGCCATGTCTGCTCCAGCTTCCCCAGCCACAGACTGAACAGGATACCATGGGTGGAATGGAAGGGCAGAGAGAGGCAAGGTGCCCAGAGTGGAAAGTAATGGAAGGGAAGCTGGTGGGTGGTGACAAGTTCTTATGTGAGACTTGGATGCTTCAGGACCATGCGGTTTTGACTAAGCTTCATTACCTGGTTGAGCTTCAGTTACATCCTTGGTAACTGCCTTCATTCACCCATCATTCTGGTCTTCCCCCGGGCTCTCTGGCTACTCATGGATTTGGTGTTGGGGACAAGGTGATCTACTGGTGCTGGTGAATGAATGAGCAACGAATGGGTGCATCCCCATTTAGCATCTATCACTGGCGTATTCCAAACAGGGTGTATCTTTTTATTTTATTTTTTCCCCCAAAATGAGAACAAAGTCGGGGCTAGTAATTGGTGAAGAAAGGAGAGGGACAAGATGCATGCCATCCAAGTGTATGAAAAAGGAACTGAAAAATCTCAACCATCCCAGCAGCTGAGGGATTCTCCTGTCTCCTCAAAATGTACACTTAATGGACACGAGAAATCAGAATGACTGACTTTGCAGCCGTTCTTTAGAAGACTCTAGCGCAGCTGCCCCTTGGCTAATCCGAGGATTTGGCTTTCTCCAGTGGGCTGTATCCAGGGCCTCATTACTCGCTGTCAGTACCAGAAACCAGAGAAAGTGCTGGAGTGGTCGGCCGCTGCTCATTCCCTTCAATTTGTCCACATCTTGACAGAGGTGTTAGGGAAACAATAGAAGCTTCAGAAATGACAGCTCCCCGGCACAGGCCTGGGAGACCCGACACTCTTCCCTCTGTTCCCACCTGGCCTGGAGTGAGCATGGGCAGCAGAGCACTCGCTCAGGATGTTCAGCAGAGAGCAGGCCTGGACGGCACACAAATCAGGCACAACTGAGTAGATAACAGACCCAGGTCTTGAGGTGGACTCAGGATCGCGAGCTATGGCCAGTCACCGCTGGGTGTAGTTGCCCCTTGGGGCCCTTGCCCATAACCACCCGGTGACTCCTGTTGTGGCTCAGTGAAGCAAGGAGGACAGCAGGGGTGGGTGGGGGTGGTGGGAGAGTGGGGGAAGGGGGGTGTCCCGGGCTTGGAGAGCTCAGTCCTTAGAGTGGATTTGGGCTGCTTTCCTGATTTTAGGATCGTGACCTGGTATATTTAAAGCATGAACTCCAAAGCTTTTGTGTTAAATACAACCCCAATGTCTTCGGCAAGCAACTTTTTAGCAAAGCACTATTATAACTTTGAAATGATCTATACAGCACGTCCTCACTCAACATCATCAGTAGGTTCTTTGAAACTGTGACTTGAAGCGAAATGTGTAATGAGAAAAGTCCTTAGATAATATTTGTTTTTTTCAAGAGTGGCTGGAATTGTCTTTTTCTTTGTGAACTTTTTTTTTCTTATTGCAAGTACCATTGGTATGCAACACTGTGTGTGCTCCAGGCACATGGCTTCACACCTGGACATGAGCCCACCATTCCATGCTCACGGCTAAGGTCGAGTTTCCGGCCAGCACCCCCTTCAAGGATCCCCTCTACCTGTCCTGCTCACTCCCTTCCCTTTCGTGACCACCATTCTGTTGTCAGAATCTATGGGGGTGGTTTTGCTTGTCTTGCTTCTTCATATTCCATGTATGAGTGCGGTCATGCAGTATTCGTCTTTCTCTTACCTTTATTTAGCATAATCCCTGAAGTTCCATCCATGCGATCGCAAATGCTAGCTCTCACCTTAATAGCTGAGTAGTGGCCCCAGACATGTTTCAAATCTTTTTATCCATTCATCCAGTATTGCCTTTTTCTCATTGCTGTTATAACAAAATGGTACTATTTGAAGAGCTGCTGTTCTTCAATTCCATGTTGTGGTATGGGTAACTGATAACATGCTTATTCTGGATTTTGAACATTAATAATATACAAGAGCTCATGTAGACCCTGTTTGCATAATGCTTTAAAATATAATCCTTATTATATTTTTATCATAAAAGTAATATGCATGTTTATTACAATTTAAGAAATACCAAAATGCACAACACTGAAAATTGCAGTCACTTTTAATCCTCTGACTCTGAAATGGACGAGCATTAACATTGTAGTGTTTTTTCCTTCTGGGCTTTTGCCCTATACATGCATCTAATATGTTTTTTGAGTGATTTTTGCATATAAAGATACATGACCTCAAGATTGCTACAGAAAAGAAAATGCAATTCCTCTTCTTGCTTATTTGCAAGGCTGTCCTTGAGTGAGTGTTCTGTCAAACAACGCAGTGACCACTGTCTCCCACTGCGAAGACAAAAGAAAATGAAACAGCTTATTAGCCAGGCCAGAGGTAAACTGTCTAGCTGAATCTATTTGGAAGATCGTTTTACACAGGGGAACACAAAGATGATTTGATTGATTGATTCGTTCATCCATTCATCTACTCATTACGTATTGATTGAGCCCTCATTTCAAGCCCTACAGATACAGATAAAATAGGACATATCCGTGACCTCCAAGAGCACCCACTCTGTGGTGGCAACCAGATGAATAACTCATAGGCGACCGTGAAATATCGAAAGACTTGTGATCGAGCCACGTGAATGTGTGGAAAACAGCGAGACAGCGGCCTGAGGGAAAGACACTTGTGGGGGAGGGTGGGGACAGGTGCTGTGCGCTGTACTGGGGCTTGATTCCTTCCTCAGAAGTGCCTGGTGTAGGATTACAGTGATAAGATGGCAACGATCCCTTTTACATTTGGGCAAATAAGAGTTTGTCACCAGGCAACTGCACGATCCTTTGAAAAGCAATAAAGAAAACTTAAAAGCAAACAAGTGAATAAACAAGGCTCTCAGCCTCAGTCTGCTCACCTGAAGTGGGAACAATCACTGCCTGCAATGGCAGGTGAGGTTTAAATGAGAATGAAGTAAGTTGTGAGGCAGCAGGCGCTGGAACCCACTGTCTGTCAGAAGTGGCATGGGCTATCGTTAGTGCAAGGCACGGAAGGCCCTCCAGCTCAGCCTCTCCGTCCAGCACCCTTATTCCAGACCCGCAGGCACTCGGCCTCTCTGCCCTTCCCGCCACCCCTTGCCTCAAAGCGCTCCATCTTCCTGGCGCTGTGTCACGTTGTCACTACTCTGAGGCCTGTGGGGCAGCGCCCTGCTGCCCGCATGCCCCTGTGGCAATTCCTGCCGACAACTCTCTCCTTCTGCAGGCAGCAGCCTCCTGCCCGCCCGTGACTGGACCATGCCGGGCTTCTCTGCCCTGACCACGCAGTGGAGGCCACTCTCCTCAGGCCTCTCAGCAAACCTGCCCTCTCGGGCAGCTCTTCCTGCCCGCTTGTGTCTACGCATGTGTCCTTTTCCTTTTTTCCATGAGTTGTGCCTGACTTGTGGGTGTCTGCTTCCTGTTGGGGTTCTCTTCCTTCCTCCCCACCTCAGTAACCCTCTCTTATTTTATTCCTATTTTTATTTTATTTCATCCTCTAATATATCCCTACCCATTGATTCTCATTGTAATTACTTTCTTATTTCCGATATAAGTTTATTATTATTGTTTAAATAAATTAAATAATAACAACTTCTTAGTGCCTCTAGTGCTCTGTATTAATTCTGCTTTGAATCAGAAAATATTTCCTGGACATTTGTCTTTCCTTTACCAGGCTATTGCCTGCTGAGTTCAAGGAGAAGCAGGATAAAACTGCTCCTCACTCCATCTTCTCTCATTGCCAACACTCCTTCCTCTGGGGTTCCTGACAGTTTTTGGTGAAGCCCTCTGATCCATACCTGCTTCTGATTTCTGTAGATTCTCCCATGATTCAGCCTACAGCTCGTGTTAGCTAGCCATCTTCCTGTTTACCTTGAAAAGTGACACTTTATTTTATTTTGATGAAGGCAGAATACGTTTTAAATGCTCTCTCTCTCTCTCTGCGTTAAAGAACCCAATTAGGTAGACGACAGAACTTTTTCCCTCTGATCCTTAATTACGATGATACCTAATTATTTCTCCTCTTGCCTGAAATAGCTTTCTTGCTTTTGAATCTCACCAGAAATGAGCAAGTCTTTTTACCGCTGGGACTCACTTAGAGGTGAAAATTCCCAGGCCCCCAAGACCGTAATTTCCTCTGGTCTCCCCCTTATTTCATCTGCAGACTTGAAAGGATCAGCCCTTTTTCTGACTTTCTCACCCTCTTGACCAGGCAGTTGGAAACATGTCAGATGCTCCTCAGTGCCCTGAAATGTGCACATGTGCAGGGCAACATGGTGATTGATGGCCGGAGGTCAGGGTGCCTGTTTGTTCTCAGCTTGAGTGCTCATTGCTGTGTGGCACTGGAGAAGTTTCCAGAGCATCCCAAAGCTCACACTCTGTACATTGGAGTGTCTTGATATATCCTTCAGATGGCTGATGCCAGGACCAAGGTGCTTAGCTGTAAATGTTCTTCAGAATCACAATGGACAATCACAATAGAAGAAGATATTTTCTCTTCCCACTTTTTTCTCTTCATACCTACTCCCAAAAGTTGTATTTTGCCATCCAGTTGAAAGGGTAATAGTCTTTTTTTTTTTCTCCCTAAGCAGAACATTTTTTGTTCCAAATGGTAAGATTATTTACTTTCTGTGCCGTGTGCCAAGTAATGGAAATTTATATCCAGGGGGCAAGAGGGAGGGGTGCAGTGGGGTAGAGGAAAATGGAGAGGGAAGAAGGCAAGGGAGGAAGAGAGCACAAGAGAGGGAGACTTTTAGCAAATCATAGATGAGTGGAGAAAGGAATCTTCAGGTTTTGAGAGTAAAACGCCTTTAGGCAGAGAAATTCACAGGAAAATTCACATGTAGAGGAAAATCTTGCACTTAGCGTTGTGGTAAGAGAGCAGGGTCGGCCTGAGCTTGAGTTGTGAGTTGCCACTTAACAAATCAGATCATCATTTAGAAAGCCAGGCAAGAGCCACCTTTGAGGGGGAGTCTAGGGGAGCCCAGAAGTCGCAGCTGTGGTTCTTTTGTTTGAGCTCCAGGGTCACTGTCCACCGGTGATCACCCCCACATTTACATTGATTAGGTTGTTGGAGGGTTTGATCTCCTTTATTCAAAAAGAAGTCACTGTTCTCCATGGGCCATGCCTGTTAGGAATCGAAAATAAGGTGACTGATCTACGTCCTTCTGTCACGTAAATCTCTTCCTCACGAGCAGTTGCTGGGTTTTGATGTGTGCGAGAATCGCCCAGGGAGCACCTCAAGCTCTCACTGCCTCACTCTCTCTCCAATTAAATCAGAATGTCTGAGGTGCAGCACAGGTGTCTATCTTTTTTTTAGTTCTCAAGTGAAGCAAAGTTTTGGAACTACTGCTGCACTCATTTGAAAATAATTGGGTATTTCTTTGCATTCTGATCCATCTGCGCTTTCATTTCTGTATGATGGGAGTGTTATTTAGGGATGTGTTTGAACTAAGTTTATGATTAGATTTACTCATGTGCTCGACTCTTGCCTTCTCCCCTCCCTTCTTTCACCTTTGTCCCATCTGATAAGGTGGCGGTGGGGCAGAGGATGACAATGAACAGCAACCAGGGAGGGAAGAGTGAGGACTGGCAGGAGAGAGGGAGGCTGGGCACCTCACGTGGCTACGTGTGGTCTCTGCTGAGATGGATTCGGCACCTATGTTCCCTCAGTGTTCTCGGCAGTCCCTCGGGAGAAGTGGCGTGTGTGGAGGACATGGCAGATAAATAGGGCCACCGGGCAGACCATGCACCCACACCCCAACTAGGTCTCCCCTTTGTTCAAGTGCACTGGACCACATTAGTGTGTAGAGGGCCCATGGGTGTTTTGGAATTGGGAGAAAAGAGGGAGCCAGTTGGGCCTTGGGTGCCTTGGGCCCTCCCTCTTGTCTTCTCTTGGAGAGAGAAGGGTTGGAAGGAAAACCTCAAGGACAATGTGACTCGTTTTCCCTAGGGCTGGAGGCTTCGCTGGTACGGATTTCCCATCCATGGAAAAATCATTTCCTAGACTTGTCTGGGCCTCCTGGGTTTTTTGTACCTTCTCTAGCTTCGCACAAGTCAGGGGCTTCTCCACTTTGATGATCACAAAGCACAAACTTCCAATTGCTCTAGGGAAGTTTCATGAAGCTAATGTCTGGAATGAGGGTGGATTTTGGGGTAGTGACATAGCAGTATGGTTCTATAGTATGTATATATTTTAGAGTATCTTTAAATGATAACATGCTGGTAACAATATATGTGTGAAGTGTTAGTTACTAGTAACTAGGAAATAATTGAATAAATTCATATGTCAGTAGAATGGAATATTAATAAGACTTA
>NW_004567134.1:10686936-10717924 GCF_000260355.1 Condylura cristata | reverse complement strand
GTACTGATTTAGATTCTAGTTAAAATTCATAAACATAAAAAGGCTATTCTAAAATGAGATGAAGTTACAAATGATTTTTGTTCCTCCTTGTTTCTTAGTAACTTTCATGTTTTCAAAATTAATTATTTTGCTAGCATCATTGTAGTCTCCATCTTCTCTCACCTCAGTAATACAGCTTTCATTTTTTAAACTGTGACTTGACTTTCTTCAATTTAAGAAAATATTATAAAAAGTTAAAACATAAAACATTTCATTTAATGAAGTGTTTTTCCATATATGTCAGGTGCAGGAGATAATTCTTATGGGAAGAAAATGAGTGACTCCCAGGCTGAAGTCGTAAACAATGGACATTTTCTCTGTAATGTGGGCTACTTAGTCGATCATTCTAGAAAAAAAATCCTAAGAGTGATCAAAGGCAAATTTGGGGGATGGACCTGGGTTTCAAGGAGCCTGTCTGCCTCACACCATCCAGTGATCGTCCCTGCTGGAGCGCGCGTTTGTCCCTGCAGGTGCCTTCCTCCGGAAGACCTTCACCAGGTCTCGGAGACAGGTCCAGCAGTCAGAGCCAGCACATCCTGTCTGTGTTCTCATGTCACGAGATGCTCTTATACATTTTCTCTGATAATGTACACACTCCACACATACTCTCCCCATTTTCTCTTACTTATACCCCACTGAACATTTTGTTTGAGTCAAGAAAAAGAAACAAATACAGGCATTGCATCAATCGGAACAGTTAGGTTGTACCGTTGTAGCAAATAACGGATGAATGTGTGTCCCCGTGTGAACGTTGACATGTGGAGCGCTCTCCTCCTTCCTCTGCTGTGGCTTTCCTCTTCTGTCCATGGTCCTACCAGTGGCTGTGGTGAGATGACCGGGGAGGTAGGCGCGGTGCTAGCCTCCAAAGTGCCCTCCTTCCAAATAGCCCTCTCTCCACCCATGCATGCCCTGGCCACATGCTGCTTCTACCTGAGCTCTCATCTCTTTGTTTTCACCTGTGGCTGCTCTCGTAAGGCCACTTGCCACAATGCGTACGTTCTGCCATAGTGAGACCTTCAGTAGCAACCTTTTTGCATGCTGGCTGTGAAGGTGACGGCACATTGGAAAGATGCTCTCAGGAGAGCTTCACTCAGTATTGTCCGCAAGGTCTCCCCTAGGGCCAGACAACACAGCCCCCCGCTGCCACTTGCAGCCTGTGATGGGTCACACGCTCTCTCCTCCGTCTGCCTTCAGGCAGCAGCACGGGCACACTAGTCCCAGTGGCCCGGCTGCTCCGTCCCTTGGCTCTTGTGCGCTCAGTTTCTGCCAAGTCTTGGGAAGCCGGATTTCTCCTAGAAAGAGTCCTGCTTTCGTGAATTGCTTTGAGGCGAGGTCCCAGACATTGTGTTAATGCTGGAAAGTGCTTTTGGGGTCTGCCACTCAGGAGGTTTTGTCTTCAGGAGAAACAAAGGGGAGGAAAAGAGAAGCTGTGAGCTCTGACCTACTGCAGGGTGGCCAGCGCCTGCCCCAAGAGTAGCCCCTGGCTACCTGCCTCAATGTAAGTAATTGCCTCAACGAAATAAAATGAAAACCGCGTTTCCCCAGTTGCCCTCGTCCTGGTTCACGTGCTCAGTAGCCACCTGCGCCCATGGCGACTGGCCGGACAGCATGGGAACAACGTCCCCCGTGTGTCTACAGCAGCTCCGAGCTAGGGGGTTTGTTCTGTATCCTCAAAGCTATTTCTTTTGCAGTTTGTCATCTCTTCAACCTTGTCTTCTTTCCTGCTGTCCCCTGGCAGCTAAGCACGATCATGCCAAGGCAGAGAAGCAGGTCTTCAGGAGAAGGCTGGCAGCGGGGTCAGGCCCACCACCCACAGCCGTCCTTGCGCCAGGAAATGGGCTCTGGCTTCCTGTCGCAGTCTGTCGTTTCTCCTGGCCAACACAAAAATAATCTCGCTCCTTTTTTCTTTTAAATTTAGACGCATGTTTGAGATCAGAGGGACAAAGTCCATTTCTGAGCCCCCAGCTTCCTGTTAACATGACATTAGTGGAAGAATCCAGCCTGTGATCATATTAAAAAGGGAAAGTAACTGAACAAAAGAAGTCTGGGATTTGATCTTTCTACTGGGTAAATTTAGTTGCCTGAGAAACAGGAGGAAATTATTTCAGTGCCAAAATAATAAAAAACATCATCTGAATTTGCTTTTGCACGCTCATTCAGGAATTAGACTTGCCTGGGGTAGGAAAGGAGAGGCAGTGATCGTTACGTCTACAGTTTCCTTTGGTACTTTTTTCTGATTTTTCCTCTAAAAGATTCTGTCTGCCTTTATAATTATCTAGTTAAATTTATACATCCAGCTCTCATAAAAATGGGTGACATTTGAGTGTTATAAAATTAATATGAATGTGATGCAATGGACATAATTGCTTTCTAGAAAAATCTCATCTTCATGACTCACTGTTAGAGACAAAGATGTGAGCCCGGAAGTTCCTAGAACATCACTCTATCTGATTCCTCTGCACATTTTCCCAAGAAAGCTGTTTTTCAGGAAATAGGCTCTCTGCTGGATTTTCTTCTTGTAGTCTCTCTGTGGTCACAAATTAGAAAGCTCAGGAAATGACTGAAAGCTCAGGAAATGACTACACTGGAGTGAGTGGTGTAGTATATTCCAGAAAAACATTCACACACGCATACTGACAGTTCTCAACCTTACTCATTAGAACTCTCACTTTTTGTGTTTCTCTCACTGGGTTTACCAGCTGTTGTGTCACCCCCATCTTAACTCATCAATTAGATCAAGTTAATTAAGTTCAATCAAGTGGGTCAGTTTCAGTCAAATTCGAGACAATCATATAGTCACGTTGACATCCCAGGCTTCTTCATGAGGCTGCTATAACAAGTTCTCAGAGACATGTGCACTGTGTCTAGAATAAGGGGGGAAAAGAACAGTAAATTTAAAAATATTTTCTTGTCTTCTGTCTTCATTTCTTTTTTTACTTTTCATGTCTTTTTATTGACATAACATTAGTTTACAACACTGCCCTATGATTCACGTGCTTCAGATTAATTTTTAAAGGAAGTCTCATTAATGTAACCATTATATCCCATTGCGTATATGTACAATATATATTTGCATATATATTGTGTCACCCCCATCTTCTGATTGCATCTTCTTGATCCAATCATCTACTTTTGGGCATTTGGGTTGTTCCCAGGATTTACCTATTATAAAGCTGCAGTAAACACAGGGCTGCATGTATCCCTTTGAATTAATGTCGTTGTGTCCCTGGGGTAGATCCCTAGGAGTGGAATTGCTGGGAAGTGGGGAATGGGGAATGGGGGGAAGTACATATTGTTTTAAAATGAACAATAATGTAAATAGATATCTAAATAAAAATAATGTACACATTATACCTCAGAGAGTTTGGATTTTTAATGGTCTTCGGTCATTAAGGGTTGAAGTTTGTCTCTACATGATCTAGAAAGCAATTGTTAATGGCCTTAGGAAATGGTCCAGAGACACAGGCTTGACAGTCCATTAGATGCAGGTGTAATTCCTGACTTCCACTTGCCAGTCAGGACTTTGGGGCAGGTTACTTAACCACTGTCAGTCTCATTTTTTACATCTGTGAAGTGATAGTAACATTTCCCCACCTCAAGGATTAAATAAAACAGTGTTCTGTGAGCTGTCATGAGTGGAGTTAGCACTGGTGGCTAGGAAAGAAAGCAACCTTTAAAAGCGAGTTATAGAGACTTACATGTTTGATGAGGACAAAAAGTACAAATATTCACAGCTTCTTTCCATCTCCCATTCTCTAGGGAAGATCAGTGTTTGTAGTGCCAACCTGGGGCCCCGGGGAGGGGGAGATGAGCAGGGGTAACTAATGATTAAAGCTGTGAGAGGAAAGAAAAGTATTGTGCAGATGAATTGTCAAAATCAGGGTCCTCATGAAAGACAAAATAATAAAAATCTAAATGTCTAGAGGACTGACAGAAGTTTGGGGGGACGGCTAGAAAGAGGGAGGGGGAGGCAGCTGCAGTGAGACATTCAGGCGGGTCAAGAATATCTTGGTCTGTCCTGTGCTGGGAGTGTCTTGTGCCACATTTAGAGTCTTCTCAGGTAGCTTGTGAAGTAGATGTGGCAGAGTGGTGAAGGGCTCAAGCATCTGGACCTGCCATTCTGGGCCCAAATCCTCGTTTGACCACACACGGGGCTGGGCAGTGCTGCACATTTGTTTTGCTGTAAGTTGGGGTGGTCTTGCTGTGAGGTGAGCATCCTAACTGGACCTTCGGATTATTCTGAGGATCAAGTGAGCAACTCTCCAATGACCTAATCTTGAGTTGTGGGCAGTGATATAAGAGACATGAACTTAGTGGTGTGTGTGTGTGTGTGTGTGTGTGTTTGTGTGTGTTTGTGTGTGTGTGCGTGTGTGTGTAGATATACACTTAAGATTTATTTATTTATGCACTGAACTGGGGTACAGGCCAGAGGTGCAAGGGCAGTGGGAGGAATCACCAAAGACAGAGTGGGGAGCAGAACAGGCCACCTGACAAAGTACACTGCTGAGGGGAACAATGGGTGGGACAGGACAGGTCTGCCATGCCATGTGGGTCACCTCCGGGGCTGGGGATTGAATTTATGCTGAAGTGGCTTTAGCTTCTTAGTGCTATGTTTCAACCCACTGCACCACCAGGGAGGGCCTATTTTTTAAGGATAATAATGGTTTGCATGTACGCAACACTCACTATGGACTGGGCTGTCTTCTGAGGACTTTATTTCTCAAAAGTACTCTACAAGTGAGGAACTATCATTATCCCTATTTTACACATGATAAAACCAAGAGACAAGATTTAAGCAACTCCCCAAGGTCGTGCAGCAAGGCCACAGTCTAGCATGGCTTGGCATCACACACTTGCATCCCACCCATCTGTACCATTTGGCACCTCCTGGGTGAGCATCAGCTCTTAAAACAAGTAACCTCTGGGAGCAGCAGACTTATTTCATAAATGCCTGGCTTATACTCAACAGCCTGGCTATTTAGACTCGGTTCACAGTCCAGCAGGATCAGTGACAGCTGGGAGCAGAAACTCAGGCCCCACTCCAAGCTCTAGAAACAGGAACTACATTTTAACAGGCTTCCAGGTGACTCGTGATCATGTTAAAGTCTGAGAAGCATTGCTCCAGAATGTGAACCTCTACACAGATGGGCTGTCGTTGTCATATCTCCACCCTTCCCAGTGTCTAGCACGGTGCCTGTCACCTAGGAGTAGGTGTACTCTTGATCCAAAATTAGATCAAAGAATGTTGACTATGAAATCAACTGACAAGTCCCAAAGGACTAGCACTTGGTTTATCTTCGGTGGAGAGAATGAAGACTTTGTGCCTCCAGCAATCCAGCACAGCGCCAGGTACCTAACAGATGCCTCATACATATTTCTTAAATTGAGATGGAAATGTTAGTGATAGAGACATCTAGCACACCAGCCTTCCCTGGATGAGCTGTGACATTTAAAAAGGCCAAATAATGCCAAAGCAAGCAGAACAGTGATTATGCACTTATTCTTAACGTGGGTTTAAGACAAGCTCTGCTCAATTGGTTCTCCTGTGAACGCAAGCTGATTCTCTTCCCTCTTGAGCTTGCTACTGTCTTGGTGTTGTTTGCAACTCATTCAGAAACTAATTAAGTTTCAGGATCAGTCAGTCGTATTGGAGAGTGTGGATATGCTGAAGAGGTGTTTTTTTTTTTTTTTATTATTACTTAAATTATCTGAGTGAAGGGACAATTATAATTTGCTTCTGAAATTGGCCAAAAGTCAGCTTTCATCAAAATAATTCTCAGCAGACATTAGTTTCCATAAAACCAGGGTCTTGTATGAAAGGCAACAAAGAGGATTTAAATAGTCCAATGAAAATGTATTGATAATCTGGCCATATTAATCCCATTCTCTAACGGACTGTGAAATTACTTGTTTACTTCACTTATCTGGGACTGGAGGTAGCTGATCACTCATTGACAGAGCCCTATTTTGTGATCACCTTTCAGCAGCGAGCTTCAGCTGGGCCAAGTGCAAACAATTTGACTTCTTTGGCCAATGTACTACCTCCAAAGTCAAGGTCAGGATGGCTGTTTCTCTGGTCAGCCAGGGAAACTTGTGAATGTCAATATACCTGGTCAGGACTTTCATTCGTGTATGGACAGGGAAGTAAGCTAGGACTCTAGGTATAATTCTGGAAAGTTGAAAGTGTGTCTTCAGTATACAATTTCTGATCCTAGTAGAACAGAAGGCTCCTGTTGATTTCATCACCAGTTCACAAATATGAACAAGATGAATACTTTAGGGGTGCAGTAAAGTACAAGAAGTAGCCCCTGTCCTAAAGTACTTCTGACTTGGCGTGCCTCTTGAATCCATTGTTATTAGTTCTTGATTGTCGCATTACAATGTGCACAAACTTAGTGACTCACAACAACTGATATCAGTTTCTGTGGGTTCAGGGGTGTGGTCACAGACTATCTGGATTCTCTGTTTCAGGTTTTACAAGGTTGCAATCAAGCTGTCAGGATCACAAGCCTCGCCTGCGGATTGACTGGGGAATAAGCCACTTCTGAGCTCATGCTCATCGGCATGATCCAGTTCCTTCCTTCGTCCATTTCTTGTTGTTGGTTGTTATCCTCAGTTCTTTGTCTCCGCAACAAAATACTTTATCAAAAACAGCCAGGGAGAAAGGCTCATAGCAAGGTGGTGATACTTTTTTAATGCATTGTAATTGCAGGGCAATAACTTACCACTTTTGTCATCTTCTACTGGTTAAACGCAGTTTTAACAGGCCCACCTGTTTCAGGTCCCACCCAGTCATCAAGAAGAAACAGTCATACAAGGCCACGAATACCAGGAGGTGGGCATGCTAGCATCTGTGAGCCACACCAGGTCTGACTTTTGTTCCATCTATATTACTTTAGTTCCTGTCGCTCATGGGCAGGGAACAGAATCATCTGTGTTGATTCTGAGATTCACGCTCCAGAACTCTCTTTGGCGTCATCCTGAAGCTTGAAGATTCCTACTGGCCTCCTCTTGTTTCCTGAACTTCCTTTCTATCCTCTTCTCAATAGATCTAAAACATTTGAGTTCCTGTTTTAGGCTCTGTTTCTAGGATGCCAAGTAATACAGGAAGGTATTACCACCTGTGAGCCCGATGGAGCATGTGGAGGAGACTATTACCAACGCCCAGTAGAGCAAGAGCCTCAGCGACAGACTTGTCTGGCGGGACAGGCTCATGTAGGGACTTGGCCTCTGCGAAAGGTCGGGGCAGGGAGTGGGAAGTGCTCTCCTTTCTCTCCTCCTCCCCACTTCTCCTAAAAGGATGAAGTGTGTTTATCCATTTAGCGAAATGTAACAGGTGTCTCGGTCCATCCGGGCTGATATAATAACATGCCACAGATTGGGTGGCTTAAAAACAACAGAAATGTATTTCTTACAGTTCTGATATCTTAGAAGCCCATGAGCCGGCAGCCACCTGGGCCATTGAGTCCCCTCTTCTGGGTCACTGGCTTCTCTTTGTGTCCTCATGCTGTGGAAGTGCCCAGAGGACATTGTGGGAGCTCTTTCCCACAAGTGGCTCACAGTGATGCCACCTGTGAGGGCACCACCCTCATGACCAAATCACTGTCCAAAGGCCCACATTCTAATGCCATCACCTTCAAGGGTCAGGTTTCCAAGTTCAAATTTCGAGGAACACAGAAGCATTTAGAGTGAGTGGCAGGTAAGAGAGGTCACTATCTTAGGTCCCTGAGCAGAAGGGAGGAGGATCAATCGGGAAGGAGGGCCTACTTGACCAGCCTAACAAACATTTTCTCTTCAGTTCAGTCATCATATTGGTACCCACTTGATCTTTATCAGTGCTCATTTCATTGTATCCATTTTTCTAGCTCTAAATCTCTCAAGCACTTCCCACTGCTTGAAGGAATCGTCCATACAATCTCCAGATTATATACAGGATTCAGTCAGTCTCTGCCCCCAGGTCATTTGCTTATTCCTTTATAAACTGTTAAAGGTTACTGTCAACTCATGCATACCTCAGAGTATAGGCTATGCCATTAATGATTAAGAGCACAAATCCATGTTTCAAGATGCTTTCTTACTAAATTTAAATTACTCTAGACAGCTTTTGCCTGTAATTAGATTGTCACTATGGTTTTGCTGACTGCCATGTGAATTGGGGAGAGATCATCTAACGCATATGAGACCTCAAAGAACCCACATAATGTGGCCATGTGCTCTTAGGCAGAGAGAGGTATATCCAGGCTGTGCAGGCTACAAAGGCCGAATGTATTTAAGGGGTTGGATAGGTGTTTGATCTTAAATGAATTGTGGGAATTCTCAGATGGTTCTGGTTGGCAGCAGGGGACTAAATGATTTAAGCTTGAGTGTAGTCAGATTGCAATAATAATAATAGCTCCACTTTCACAGCACCTACCATGTGTCTGGCATGGTGCTAGTTACACATATCATTTCTTCTCCCTGTCATCGCAACTGTTGGGTGGGCATGAATCTGAGAGAAATAAAGGAATCTACTCAAGATCACAGTGAGTGAGTGGAGGAGCCAAGATTTCAACCCATAACTATATGTGGCCTTGACAGAGTCCTCTTCCTCTTGCACATCACCATTGAGGCACTAGAGAAGATGTTCTCTTCTGCAGGAAGGCCCATGCTCTCTAGTAGGAGTCAGTGGCTTAGAACGGAGGGTGAAAGAGGCACATCTACAAGCCACATACAGTATGATTCCCAACTCTGTGACATTCTGGAGAAGGCCAGTCCTGGAGACAGTAAAAACTGTGGGGACAGATGTTGCCAAGTGGGGAGGAGGAGGGAAGGAATATTTAAGGGCAGTGAAACTACTCTGTGTGGTGCTCTAAGGACAGTGCATACCCTATAATCGTACCAACCCATAGAAAGCTCAACACCAAAGCAAACCTTAATGCTGACTATGGACTTTGGATGATAATGATGTGCAAGGTAGACTCATCAGTTGCTAGAAAAGCACTACTCTGGTGAAGGATATGGGAGGGATATGCATGTGGGAAGGGAGCATACCCATGTGCTTAAACCTTCCCTTCAGTTTTACTATGAATCAAAAACTGCTTTGAGAAATATGGTGTCGGGCCCTCCCTGGTGGTGCAACAGGTGGGAGCACAGCACTGAAAAGCTGGCCGCAGCCGCTTCCTTGCAAATTCAACCTAGCCCTGGAGATGATCCACATGGCGCGGCAGGCCTCTCCTGACCCGCCTGCTGCACTCCTCAGCAGTGTACTCCATCAGTCTGTCTGTTCTGCTCCCCGCTCTGACTATGATGAATCCTCGCACTGCCCCTACACCTCTGACCTGTACGCCATATGCATAAATAAATAAGTCTTAAATAAAAGAAATATGTTCTTTAAAAAAATATTTATTTATGCATACAAGAAGTGGGGTATAGGCCACAGGTGTGGGGGATGAGAGCATTCACCAGGGACAGGGTGGGGAGCAGAGCAGGCAGACTGGTGAAGTACAAGGCTGGGGGTAGTGGGTGAGGCAGGAGAGGTCTGCTGCGCCATGTGGGTCAGCTCCCTGGCCAGGGATTGAGTTCATGTGGCAGTGACTGCAGATAGCTTCATGGAAAGCCCCAAGAAATTCAGCCTTCATGGAAAAACAAAGATGATACGGACACGGGGTTGAGCCTAGAAGGATAGGAATGGTTGGAACAGAGTAATACCTCCCAGAGCGGCAGAAGAGCAGTGTGGAGTCCAAAATAGTGCATCGGGAAATGCAGAGCTCAAACGGCACTGATTACAGAATAAACTGTTCTTATCGAAGATTTGAAGTATTCACAATGCACTTCGGACACTGCCCACACTCGGAGCCAGCTTCCCATCAGTCTGTTCCTTCTCTCTGCTCACTTTTTAATGTCACATTTCATATATGCTCTGTCTCCTGTGTTGCATTAATAATTGGTCTGATCACAGTCTGTAAGAAGAAGAGGAACTGTAATTGATTGAGCTATGCACTTACAATGTGTGCATTTTCCTTGTAAAGATGACATTTAGTTAAAAATAAAGGGAAAATTTGATTTGTGTCGAGTTGAAAGAAATCAAGGATATTGTTGTAGCCCCAGTTCTTTGGTAGGTCCAAACAATTCTCCAACTATGGTTTTAAATGTGGCAAAAAAAAGAAGCACTGGGTAGGAGAGAGGAAACTGGTTTTGTAGCTCCAGCTCTGCCTCTCAAGGAGCCGTTGAGGTAGGCAAGACACCAATCCTCATTTTCTCAGGATACATACATTTTCTCATGTATACATATATATATATACATGTATCTCATGTGTGTGTGTGTGTGTGTGTGTGTGTATAGTCCGTGAGTCCCTGATATTTAATGTTCAGTGTATTAGAAAAGTACCACGTGCTAGAGATGCCCCTGTCATCCTCAAACTAGTCCCACGCGTGTACCAGAACAGAAGCTCACCTCCAGCCTAGCTGCAAGTCCCCCATATCTGATATTTTAGAACAGAGGTTGGAAAAAAGCTCTGGAAGTGTGCCAGAGAGTAAATATTTCAGGTCTCACAGATTGTGTAGTGGCTGCAACTACTCACCTCTTCTGCCCTAGTGAAAGCAACCACACACGGTTTGCAACTGGGTGAGCATGCGTGACTTTCAGTAGGGCTGTCTGACCACGGCAGATGGCGAGCCAGACTAGACACAGGCCGGCGTTTGTCCATCCTCTTCTAGCACATAGCTGGTTGATATTCGGTGCAAATTCCATTGTCATTTTCCTTCAGCATATGTAAGGGAAAACATACGCTTGTGATAGCCAGATAAGTAGGGCATTAGAGGGTTGGAATGTGAAAGAAAGAAAGGACAAGAGGGAAGAAGACTGAAGATCAGAGAGCCTTGTGAGGGAGCACAAGAAAAGAAAATTCCAGTGACATCTGCCACAAGGGCGAGGCATTGTCAAATTGGAGAAGTTTGGCCTTTAACATGAAGCTAACAGCTAACTTTGGAGGGACAGACTGTATGTGTGTGTGTGGGGGTGTGTGTGTGGCTGCGATACAGCCATCACCTTGTGAAAGATAACTTGGGCACTTGAACATACTATGATGCCAGGTGCCAAGCGGAATCTCATGGAGCTTTTGTCAGAGAAGGGAAGGAGAAGAATTATCCTCATTTCTACTCTGGAGCACTAGTGCCACTAAGGTTGAGCTCAGAGCTGTTGTTCCTGAGGAATCCACAAGGAGACAGAATTCTAGGAGAAGGACATGAAATTTTGCCCCTAGGAGAACTTTCCAGCATCCTCACAGTCCAGTCCTCCTCCCCGTTGGAAGAGGTCTCTGCTGGCGTCTGGAGGACCCTCTGGCCTGGAGCCTGAACTGTGTGTGTGGGCTATCTCGGGAGCTGGAAGGAGGCCTGCAGGCCCCTTTCCTTGTTTTCATGAGGTCAGAGGCAGAGGTGCTGTGCTCTCCCCTCCCACCATCTTCCTCTCTACCCGCTTTTGATTCTGAATTTGGATGTGGCAGGTAGGCGCAGAGAAGGGTAAGATGAGGATGGACTTGGGGGAGGAAGCCACATGCTGGTTTCACTTGGCGCTGATGGCATCTTGAGAAGGTGGTCAGGCTTCACAGAAGGGACATGTGAACTGTCTCCAGGTCGGACAGTCTAGTCTGTGTCGTCACACAGATGGAAAAGGAGAGCTGGGTTTTTCAAAGGTCTCAAAAACTTGGGGTGTGATTACATTGATTAACCAACAAATCTGTAAATTTCATGCAAATCACGTACTTAATATAGAACTGGATTACTGTTTGCAGTCGACTGTACTAATTCATTAATTTTACTTCACAGACTAAAGTTTTTACTATGCAAATGTATGCAAATCTATAGGAAAATAGTATTCTTAGCCAAGTGCACCAACACTTGTTGGGTTTCTTTTTTGTCTTTGGTTTGGTTTCCTGGAATTGTGCCATTGGGGTGGAAAGTGAGATAGTAAATACATTCAATATTTGAAACTGTGGCTAAACAATTTTCTAAGGGTTGGTTTAGGAAAGAAATTCCGTAGAGAAATTTTGTGGTGATTGGCGTGTTTTTTTTTTTTCCCTCTTCCCCCCCACCCCCGAAACAGAATGAAGAAGATGAGTAATATTTACGAGTCGGCTGCCAACACACTGGGGATCTTTAACAGCCCCTGCCTGACCAAAGTGGAGCTGCGTGTGGCGTGCAAAGGCATTTCTGACAGAGACGCCCTTTCCAAGCCAGACCCTTGCGTCATCCTCAAGATGCAGTCCCACGGGCAGTGGTTTGAGGTAGGTGTGTGAGCTGAAGTGGACACAAGCATGGCTGGAGGGTTGGTCTGAACATGTTTGGGAATGTCCCATCTTCAGGTAGTTGGTTTTGGCGAAGTGGACACTTCTAGAACTGACAATGTTCTGATCTCTGTTCTGTGTATATCCTGGTGTTTCGATGTGGCTGTTTTAATGCTGTGGATATTTTGACATTTGCTTTTTAATTTGAGAGTCTTTACATGTCAAGATATAGCATCCTGGATCTCACTCTCGGTGCTTTTTACTAATGACCAAGAAATACTCGTGTCCAGTTATTGACAAAGGACAGAGAGCAGGAGGGTCAGGGAGAGGAGAGGCATGAACCCAGCTCCGAGATCATGCTAATGTGAGGGGGCTGATGCTCCAAAAGGTGGTTCCAGCCAGTAATCCTCACAGCCAAGCCAGAGTGTAGATGGGAATTAATTAGGGTTCTAGGATTGGTGGCTCTGAAGGACTACATTTTGGGGGGCTGGGGAAGATCACTCAGGTAGAATGAACTCCGTGGGTGGGAACCCTTCCAGTCCCACAGAAGCCCTGGTCACTATGTGCCTAGGAGGCCAGCTCTGTTCCTAAGAGCTGGACTGGGTACTTGTTATCAGGGAGTTGGCTAGAATTGAAGAATGGAAACCAAGACTGGAGGCCAGTGCTTGATCAAGCCCAAAACAGGAGGATAGGAGGGGAGCTGAGTTCTAGAAACAGTTGTCTATCTGGTAGCTAGGAGTGTGAGAGAGCCAAGAGGGATCCCAGAACATGGTTGTGGATCCCAGGGACTGAGAGGGTGTTTATTCCATACCGCAAGGGTGGACAGGGTGAGCTGTAAGTGTGCCTCAATCTGAGTTGGTTGGGGATTACACAAAGCTGAATCCTGCTGGTGGAGCTCATCCATAGACTCAGAAATAAGAAGACTTGGGTGCAGAAAGGGAAGGAAGAGCACCTGCAAACTCATCATTATTATTGACTTTGGAAAGTAGTCAGTCCATTTCACGCATCCCCACATGTGCTATGTGAAGTATCTGCTTGTATGTAGAGTGTTGTCGGTTCTCCATACAGCAGAGCAAATGTAGTCCACACATCAGCACTGTGAAGAAATACAGATAGAGACACAGAGACAAAAAGGCCCAAGATCATTCAGCTCATACACTGAACACCAAATGTTTGCACCACACAGTTGGCTCCAGAGTCCAAGCTCATTGTTGCTACTTGATAGCGATGGTGGCTACTGGTGTAGATTTTGGTGGTTTGTGTGACGATAGTGCAGATCGAATTCCCTACTTGTGTTTTTTTTTTTTTTGAATATTTAAAAGTTGATACAAATTGGATGAGGACTGTTTTTCTGAGTTGTTTACAAGTTTTTTTGTTTTTCTGTGGATTTTTTGGGGGTGTGTGTGATTTGATTGTAGTATAAGATTTCTTAAATGCTTTTAAAGATCTGGTCTGTTCTAAGTGGTGGGATGGGAGGAGCTGTGAGTGCAGCAGAGAAAGCAGCCAGTATCCTTCAGGAGGCAACCAGGCATCCAGGAAGATTTGGAAAAGGGGCTGAAGTCATGTTGGGGAGAGCAGGAGTTGGCCACCACCTGTGTTGGGGTCCCTCAGGAAAAACTCTTGGAGCCTTTACTATTTCACCTCCTATATACAGATATCTGGGAGTTCTTTAGGGGGAACAGTTCTGCAGTGCACAGTAGAAGGAAGTTCTCGAAAGAGCTAGCACATTTGCTTACACACACATATGTGATAAAAGCCACTTCTCTGAGAGGGAAGTTGCTTACAGGTTGGTGAGCAGATGATACTCAGATGAGGTGTCACGTGCACAGGGAACAAATGACAAATGGGCCACTTGCAGATCTTAGCTTCGGGCGTATGCAGAAAGAGATCAGTGACCAGCAGTCAAACCCAGCGACTCATAGTTAACTTGGAGAGTCATGTACACAGACATCAAATGGTGCATGTTTACTTAGTGTGCGCATTGATTTTGGGGTGCGAATTTTGCAAGTGAGTCTATGTTTTGAATTAGAAGCACCTGACAGCCTGTGGACCAGGTGGCTGCTGTTTGCGTCGGCGCAGAGGGGTAGCACCATGGACAGCGCCGCGCCGCGCAGGGCGGTGCTGTGCCTGCTGCAGTCCCGCCGGTCGCCGGGGTTCACAGGAGATTTCTGCCTGAATTGCAGACTCGAAAGAAAGTTTTTGTTGTTGTTATTAGGTCCGTGGGTGCCACATTTTATGTGAAATCTCTTGTTTCATTAAATATGGAGGGAAAAAAACTAAGAGACTAAATGATTTGCATAATGCGGAGATTGTTGGGGGTGTCAGAATGCGAATAAAATCAACAAGGGGTACTTATCTCTCAGAGAGAATTTCAAAGTTTGGTAAAAGAAAGAGTCGGAAATCCCTTTTCAAAAGATGATTCCCCCAAAGAAAATGTGTGCTGTATATAAATATACACACAATCGAATATTTCTCAACTATTAAGAAAGATGGAATCCTGCCATTTGCAGCAGCATGAATGGACCTGGAGGGTATTTGCCAGGTGACATGCATCACATGGGGCAGGGCAACACCGTGTGACTCCACTAGTATGTGGTACACAGAAAAACTAAGCAAGCGAATGCACAAGATCAAAAAACACATACATGAGATTGGAAGACCATATTAGTGCTATCAGAAGGGGAGGAAAAAGGGGTGAGTAAATTGGGACAAAAGGTGAGTTGAATCATGTAGAACAGAATTGGAGTTTTAGTAGTGAGCTTAATGTAGCTTGTGTACATGTTGATCTGCAGTGGTGCACACCTGAAACTGACAGAACATCGCAGGGCTTCTTCAATTAAGACAGGGATATTAGCAGGGATGACTATGAAGTATTAAATAAAAACTAATAAAAAAATCCTTGGCAAAGGGGGGGTGGGGAGGGAAGTGCACGGAATTATGGTGATGGCACACGGGTGACTTGGTGATGGGAAACCCGTGGAGATTACAGTTGAGATGGGGGGAAAATGTACAAAATGATGTAAAAATAAACTGTTATAAAATAAAGCCTCTCTTGGCAAAGAGAGGCTTTATAGACCAGCAATGTCCAGTGAGACGTACTGCAGAAGTGGAAGTGTTCTCTGCCCTGTCAGTTCATGAGGGCCTGGCCACATGTGGCTACTGAGCACGTGCAAGGCAGATAGGATAGCTGAGGGGCTGAAAGTTTTAATTATTTAATTTTAATTCCTGCAAGGGTACATGATAATAGCCATGTCAATTCTAGGATATTTTTGGTGTGATAGAGCACTTGACTGAATTGGGAGAAGAGGAAAGGAAGTTTGTAAAAGCAAATGCTACTGTGGGTGATTCATTTTGCTTTTTGGTGGAGAGTGTGGGGAGCAGTAACTAGAGATTGGCATTTTATTCTTACTGTGATTGCTGGCCTGTGCTTTCTAAAATGGAATTCCAGCAGCGTAAGTTCCCATCACATTTTGGGTTATTGCCACGGTAGTTATAACTACCTTTAGATGTCCTGCCCATCTTGGGAGAACACTGTTCTTTTCTAATTGTCTGCAGACCTCTAACGTAGTTCATAAAAACACAAGCCTGGTTTTTAGACTCAAACATAACCATCTGACCTTCCATGCTGCTCTACTATTAGGCGTCTATAAAGATAAATTGCATTTCTTTGAAATATTTGGAATCATTATTCTGACATAACAATAGACTGTGGCTTTCTGCAGACAAAAAGGATTCGGACCTCAGTCTAAGGACTGAGAAGAGAGAGGGTGCTTTTTGTCCTCCTCCCCATCCCCAGAATATAGAGTAGGGAGTGTATTTTTAGTGGGGGAAACTTTTAGTAAATATGTAATGGCCGTGATTGTTAACTGCCAGAAAGGAAGACAAAATGTGTAACTTGGAAATACATTCCAAACTGAGAGCTTCAGACCTATCATTTAGTTTTCCTGATTGACAGTGATACTTATTTAAAGAAACCTCCCCTGCGCCCACTCCTGGCCATATAATGGTTATAGTATAGGGTGCAGGTCAGTGTATGATAATTAAAAACACATTTCATTTTCCAGTGAAGGGTGGAAATAATTTCCTTCTGCCTTGTGGTGATTACTGGTGTATTCACTAGCTGCTGGAACTAAACATCATATCCAAGTGGGATAAATTAACACTTCTCAGGGATTCAAAAGGCAAGGCCCCTTGTGAATGAAAGACTTGTGTTTCATTTCTTGAAACATATGTTCTATTCCATGGGCATGTTGGATGTTCTCCATGAAGCAGAACTAAGCTCATGATGTTATGCCCTTTGGCAGAGATCCTATAAATGGCAGAGTACTTGTTTTCATTGGAAAAAAACAAATTACTCCCCATGCTATGAGGGCTTTGCTCCAGTTGCCTTTTAATTCCATCTTCCATTCAATTTTAATACAGTTATTGAGCTCCTCCATAAGAAGGTCTAAATAGTTCTAAGTTAATTACCCTTGGGTCAATTTCATATGAAGATATGTTATGGGGAGTCATAGGCATTGGTGGGTGGTTAGTAATAATAACAATTGTAATAATTGCAATCATGAGTGTAGCTATAGCTAACACATCAGTTATCTCTTGACTCTAATGAAAGATTTATTGTTTATAATAATCATGGACTCATGTAACACTTTGTAGAGCCCATCTATTTACATGACTTCATTGTCTCCCTACATAACAACTCTGTGAAAAGGTGGGCAGAGACATTGAACTTAACCACAACATGTATTGAATCCCAAGGAAAAGCCATGGTTTCTGTGGATTCCATAGAATCCAGTGGAAGTCACTTCATCTCAGAGGAAGAGGGTTGGAGTCTCCGATGGTCACGTGACCTTTAGAACGGTCTCAAACAAGGTCTATCTTAAGGCTCTTCCTTTCTGAGATAGTAAACCATCTCAGATGTACATATGCAACTTTCATCCGTGCATGAATAAAAATCAATCAGATTTTCAACTCTCCATTGCTGACATTTTCTCTCCCCACTCCCTGTTCCCTGAACGGTAGGGTTTTGGTCGCCGTATGATCTAGCATCCCCACTAGCAACACAGAAGGGGAATGTGTGTCACGATCATGCACTTGCCCACACTCCCAAAAATACTGGAATTGTTTAGCAATTCCTCCTTGGCTAAAGGACTCATGGACAAGTTCTGTGGAACAAGACTGTTCCATGCCTGGGGCGCTAGTGGCCCACCACTGTTTTGCTTATCAGGTCATGAGGATGAAGTAAAAACTAGCTGTTTTGGGCCCTCCCTGGTGGCGCAGCAGGTTAAAGCACAGCACTAAGAAGCTAAAGCCACTTCCGCATGAGTTTGATCCCCGCCACAGAGGTGACCCACAGCGCGCGGCAGACCTCTCCTGACCCGCCCACTGCTGCCCTCAGTAGTGTACCTCATCAGGCTGCCTGTTCTACTCCCTACTCTGTCTCTGGTGAATTCTCTCACCACCCCTGCACCTCTGGCCTGTACCCCAGTTTCGTATGCATAAATAAATAAATCTAAAAAAAAAAAAAAGCTAACAGTTTTACCTATTCCTGAGATAATCAATTTTTCATTACTCCAGAGTACCAGAATTTTAATGAAGGTGGGTCAGGCAATATGAACATTTAGTGATGACAAAATAGAATCACCATCTGTATGAGTTCATACCAGTCATGTATTAACCACTTGATAAATATTCATTCTAATTCTTGCAACTCTCCTACAATGCAGACTTTAATAGTCAAATAAGAAAACAGACTGACAGATAATAAATCATCCAAAGGCCCACAGCTAGTAAATAGTATAGCTGGAATCTGGTTGGGTCCAAAGCATGTATTCTCTTCACTCTACCAGAGATGGAGAACTTGAACATGGAGGTTGCTATCTCATCTCCAGCCATATTTACTTGGACCTTCTTGATGTTTAAACAAGTTTTGCACTGGCTGTCAAAACTTAAAGATCAGGTGATGTTTCATACATCTACATGTTCAGTTTCTTTGAGTAACCAGAAACCCAGCACATGCCCCTTTGATCCTTATGCAACAGTGAGCTGGAGCTGGTTTGTGTCTGCCTTGACCCAGAGTGTGGCTTGTCTTTGCATTTCCTGCCAGCTGGCCTCTCTGTCTTGCTTTCCTCCATTACTGGAGGCATTTGAGTTTAGACTACACTCCCGCCCCCTTTGGCTAGGTCTCTGACACACAGTTAACCTCTCAATTATGGACACAGACAAAGGCTGAAAAATGAAAATTAAGTCAATTAAAGCATTCCTTCTGGATATCACAAGCAACTCCTTCTTCCTAAGATTTTCTCTTCACACTTTGGTGACTTTTGGCATCTCAGTGGCTAACACCTAGCATGACAGATGATAAAAAACAACATTTTTCTTAAGCTCTTCACAAAGTTTCCACTGTGATTTTGCATCAGACTCCCATTTGGGAAAACTCTGATGTTGCTTTCCACTTCCCTCTTAACACATCCTTAATAAAAATAATTTATTTAAAATAAATAAAAGAAAGTTGATATTAGTGATACTTACCCAGAACACTATGTAGAACAGAAAATGAAGTGAAATACCAGAGCTAGCTATGTTTGCAAATATTTCCTCCCTGCTGTCCAAGGTCACGTCCTGTGTCCAGAAGCTGTGAATACGTGGTGTTCACTCTGAAGTCTCTACTTTCTCATTATTGAAATCTCAAAATTATCAATGTCCCAGTATCTGAGAGCAGAGTCACAAAGATGGAACATTTCAGGCTGCCAATGAGAAAAAATGGGTTAATTGTGCCATGACGACAACCTATCAGCAGTTAGTTGTTCATTTGTGTTGATAAAATAATCATTCTCAACTGGGGTTCTGTGTAAGGTGTTGACTTAAAAGGGGAAAATATGGTTGCCTGACAAAAATAATTTGAAACCTCAGGGAAGGAGCTGGAGTCAAACTGAACTGTTATGGGACGACTCACCAGCCTTCAGGAAACTTAAGATTAGGCCACCTGACAAGTTGGGACACTGTCCAAGCGGCCAGGCCCATTGGAAGTCAGTTTAGGAACAAGGCCTGAGCCACTACAGGCTGCCTCTGTGACCTTACACAGTTACATCACTTTTCTGAGCTTGCCATGCACCTGTCGTCCGGATGGCTGCTGTCAGCGGGAAGTGATTGGCTGGCAGGAGAGTGAAGTAGTTAGCTCCACAGACGCTGGAATCAGACAGCTGGGCTATCCCTCTGACCTTGTGCAAATGCTCCCCTTTTCCTGGGCCATTCATTAAGTGGCAGCAATAAGACCTATTTCTAGGGTTTATTGTAGGGATGAGAGATGACACTTAAGAATTGCTGAACATAGTACCTGGGGCTTAATGGAGATTACATGTTACTGTGTTAAGGGAGATGATGTCTGTAAGGTCAGGGTGGTTACACATCACTTGATGCTCTGCTTATACAAGGTATTATCAGGTAACATCTACTTGAAAGTATGTTTAATGCCAGAGACACGTTTTTGGTCTGCTCCCCAGTCCAAGTATTCTTGGTCCCATTCATATGTGGAAAAGAAGTGAACTTTCAGGGAGAAAATTCAGGAACTCTCTAAGTTTCTACCAAGTGTCTGACTAACCACTTTGATTGATCTGTTTCAGCTCCTCTGGTAGGGAATTATCTAAGCGTCCTTATCGCCTGCACTCTGTGCATTCTGAAGAAGATGAATGGACTTGGAGAGACTCCATTCCATGTGTCCGTGTTCTCTAATCGGCAGATGGCAATCGGGGGGCCGTGCTGATAACCTTCCCTTCTCATCTTTGCTTCTGTGCTCTCCCCACCTCCGCCCCACTTGGCAACCTTAGAAGTGACAGGACAATTTTTTCTGGAAACTCCAGATGTTCTTGGGGTCAGTTTATAGGCTAATTAAATATTTTATCTTGATCCAGGCCCAGAAGTGTTCAACTCTCAATCCTGGCTAGTATGTTTGCAAATACTTGATATTTCAAGAGCTTCCTCTCCTCTGTCAGTTGACACTGGGCGTCTTCTTCTTAAGTGTGAAGAATAGTTCTTTTTGATGGAAGATTACAGTTTTGGAACTTGTATTGAAGTGAGAAAGTTTGACCCTGTTTTAACTCCCTTTGAATTGTAGCCTCTCCATAATAACTTCTGAAAAACTGGGGTTTCTCATGGGGGGCCTATTTAAACCTGTCCTTATTGAAAGTTTGTTTTATCCAGTTTGTTTCAGTTACTACTGTTCCATAACAAATATCTCAAAATTAAAACACATAGATTTTGTGCATCAGGACCCCAGACATGGCCTGGAGGTACCCTCAATGAGGGTAGCTCATTGGCATAGTGTTTTGGGCTCCAGCCTGGGAGATTCAAAGAACAGGGGTGATTTAAGCCAGAACTTCCACATCATTTGAAAGTATTGTCATTCAGTGCCAACGGGACTTCCAATCTGAGCATTAGGCCAGGCACAGATGACTTCTCTTAATGGGAAGAGCAGTATGTTGGTCAGGCAGTAAAACCATTCTATCTGGAAGCATTAAGTAAGGAGCTATGTCTTATCACATGAACCTATGATTACCTTAAAGGGTGTGGATAGGAGGAATGGAGGTATTTTTATAATCCCAATTTCCATTTAGGGTGCTGTCTTAGAAGCTGGAAAGATGTAAATATAGAATGTGTGAAAGGAAAGTCTTTCTACTCTGAATGTTAAACTTAGAAAATGCATAACTCCAAAAAGTAGAAGAAGAAAATATACATTGCCGTTTCTTTCCTGGTGTTAAACACAAGTTTTAAGAATAATGCTCTACTAGCTATAAGACAGGAGGGGGAGAGAGTGGAGTAAGGGCAGGGAAGGAGAGGAGTTAGGAGGGATGGGGAAGATGAGAGAACTAAGCGCAACAAGTATCTACATAGCGTCACCACATTTTCGCCATGAATTCCTCACAGTAGCCTATTGAAGTCAGTGCTGTTATTTTATCACCTGTCTAAAGGTGAAAAAACTGTGATTTAGAAATGTCACAGTAACATTTCCAAGATCATATAGTCAGTGTGGGTGAGACCTGCCGTTTAGGATCATCTGACTTTACACTTCAGGTCCTTTGGTCACAACTCGAGCGCTCTCCACTGTTGCACTTAAGTCAGTTCCGCCTCCTTCAGAAACTAACATGTCCATCCTGTGGCCACACACAGTTGCCATCTCTTTGCTATCTGATCCTTTTCTTGCTTATCCCCAGCCACTTCTTCGAAATTTGACTTCTCCCACCTTCCAATCTCAGTACCTGTTTTCCACAACAGTTTTCTGTAAGAGAGAAGTTCATCCTATGGGCCCACCTACCAGCCCACTAGTGGTGTGCCTGTCCGTGTAGACAGTTCAGTTTTTGATTCATTCACCAAGCATTGAGTTCCCACTGAGTGTTTGGGGTTGTTCCATTGTCTGGAACTAGAGCAGGGAACAATACATGGCCCCAGCTTTTGTAATGGTGGGGAGAATAGAAAATAACACGCTATACGCTACTGTTAGAGAGTGGCAAGTGCTATGCAGAAAGATGAAATGGGGAAGAGTATTTGGAGAATGATGGGAGACCACTTTAGGAATTGGGATCAAGGAGGCCTTCTCTGAGGAATTTGCACAGAAACCAGTGTGGGCATGTGAGTCCTCTGGTTGTAGGGAAAGAGTGTCCCTGTAGAAGGAGGGCAGAGGCCGTGATCCCAGGCACTTGCGTGGCTTACTAAGGAACAACAGGGATGCCAGGTGGCTGGAGGGCAGCAGGATAAGAAGGGGAGAGTGAAAAAATTGACGTTGAAGAGGCAGCCAGGATCCAGATCTGTGGGGCCTTACTGTACACATGTGTAGCACTGCACGTCCTCAAGTATGCCTGGGACCTCGGTTTTCTCCCCAGTAGGAAAGGGGTTGGGGGCACTGGAACGCTGATAACAGAGAAATGATGAGGATTTTCACACAAAGGAGGTAATCCTTTGAACAATAGTTTATATATTTAGAGCTGGGTTTTGCCAGACAGTGTGCAGAGACAAGAGCAGATGCAGGACCTGTTGCAGTTGTCCAGGTGAGAGGTACAATAGTTTGGGTCAGGTAGTATCCGTGGAGAAGGTGAGAGGTGGTTGAAATGAAAGGTATTTACAATTCATTTACAAAGTAGACTATACAGTTTGCCCATGAATTGGTGGTAAAGGATGAGAAAAAGAGAGGAATCAAGAATGACCCCAGGGGCCTGAGCAATGAGGCAGGTGAGGATGGCTGTATCTAGGGAAGAGCAGGTTGTAGCGGTAATTCCATGACAAGCAGGAGAGCGACAACCTTCGTGCTGGGACTGGCACTGCTCACAGCCTGTCTGTATTTGCATCCCAGCTCTGCTATATACCCACAGTCAGAACTTACCCAATTCAGTCATCTCCTTTCCTCCTCTGTATCATGCAGAAAATTGAAGTACTTCCATCATAGTTTCTAGCTCTTCGTTACATAACTGCTAACCATCGATTACTAATGCCATTAATACAAACATGTGGATACTTATGATTGTGTTTTGTATGATTGGTTTCTTCGGGGAAATAATTGGACCAGAGATATATGTGTTTTGAAAGTTTTTACAGTTACCCCGATGCCTATTCAGAGGGATCATAGCAATGTATTTCTGCCAGCAATCTGTGTCACACAAAGGAGGTAATCCTTTGAAAAGTAGTTTATGTATTTAGAGTCTCATGCATCATTTTCCCAGACCTTTGCCATTCCCTCTTGCCCCAGTCAACAGAAAGAGGATTTCCCTAGCACGGTGGGTCTTAAGCTTACTCAGGTCACTCTGATCACATGTGCATCCTCCTTCCAAGGTTATAATAGTTTATATTAATATGGACATTATTTACTGATAATTACATAATACAGCTGATACCATAGTAAACTACTACTGTGATTCAAACATATGCCGTCATTAGCATGTTCGATTAACACCGCCACGTGAGTTTGCAAGAGCTTGAGAGCGTGCTAGGAGAGAGGTGTGCTGTCCGCGTGTGCGCCAGGAGTAGAGCACAGATCCAAGCACCCTCGGCTGTCATCTCTAATTCTGAGCGATCGCCGTACTTGACGCTGTGCTTTATTTAAAGAGAGGAAGAGAAATTGATTTAATAACCTGTCACATTATACAACACAAGAAGTACTTGGGAAGAGAAAGCACTCTGATATTCTGGTGGGAAGAAAAATATTGTGACAGCTCCATGGAGAAATCTCTGTGCAGAAAGAGCGGGTAGAGTTTGGAGTGATGAATGGAGCATCTCAGGGAAATCCACTGCTCCCCTAAGATAAATGTGGCCGCTGTGCCACAGAGCTCTGCAATACTGAAGGCTGATTCCCTCTCGTAGAATGGGAGTGAGAAAACAAAGCTCTAATTGTCCCTCCTTTATTTTTTTTAATCATTTCTTAAAACTAATTTATTCTATCATCATTTCCTCTGGGAGGGTTCTAAAATATTCTGTTGAACTGAGTTAGGGCAGAATAAAAGCCAATGATGACAATAATATGTTAGAATTGTAAAGTTTAACGAAGAGCATTTAAAATTTCAGTGTTCATCTGGTGTCCTGGAGAAGCCAGTCTGTCCATTGAAGGAGTAATGTGGGGGACGAGCACCCTCCAGGCACTTCCAGACCAGCACCCTGGAGCCCACCAAGTCGGGCCTGTTACTTATTATTTGTATTTTGTTGTTGTTGCCACAAGGGAGAACACCCTCCATGGGGCCCTGTGAGGCGTCTTAGTGAGAGAATTTAAAGGTAAGAGGACTTGGTCTGTGGCCAGGTGTTTTCAGGTGGCTTGGGGAGAGTTTAAGAGGGGTCGGCTTTGCCGTGGACTGCAGGTTTCAGGAAGCCCTACGAGCCTCTGAACCGAGCACCTCAGTGAATCTGACCTATGGGAGGGAAGAAGGCATCAAGAAAGCTCCCACGGGTAAAGCAGTTGCTTATTTTACCAGGGGGCCTGTTCGGTCATTTTGTGGTTGGAACAGTATTTGTCTAGTCCTGTTCAAGCGTGATCACGGAGGAGTCTAGTTTTGCTTCCTCTTGGCCCATCGTGGCCCTATGCATGCAGTGCTCTGTGAAAATCCCAGTTCAGCAGTACAGTAAGCACTGGCGGATATGCCAGGCCAGCTCCTAGCAAAGCCAAGGCCAGTAGACAGCAGCCAGTCAGTGACGAGCCCACCCAGGTGGCAGGGCCAGTTCTGAGTGGAGCCTGGAAGAGAGGCTATTCTCAGCGTATTAACCAAAGATGGGAGTTATACGATGTTCAGTGTAGATAATCCTATAAGCTGTTTGTTTCTTCTTCAGCAATCTTCCCATCTGCACTTTTGCTGCCCCTCCTTCAGTTGGTTAGAGGGAAACTCCCTACGAGCTCTTCTTAGGATATCCACATTCTGTTCATCTCACCAATAGCAAGTTCTTTAAGAACTACCCAGGGTTCAGACAGGGAGTGAATTTTTGCAAGAGGGTTGGCCAGGATAATTTTTTAAAGATCAGGTAGATGGCCCAATCTGTCCCACTAACTCAGCCACCTCCCAGTTGTAGTTTGGGGAGTGTTATTTTCCAAATGTTCCATTTTCCAAGCAACACCTGCCATGAGCATTCATTCAACAAGTGACGGTAGAATGTCTACCGCTGGCCTTTCACCCTCCTTGCCTTGGGTAGGAGAATGGACAAGCATCCCATCTTCATAAAACTCATATTTCTCAAGGTGTGATGCAAGATATTGTTGAAGATATCAGAGGAGACTGAAGAAAGTAGATTCAACTCAAGGCTGGAGGAGGAACCAGGGAAGATTTATAGAGAAGATGCTACTTGCACTAGATCTTTGGTGACGAGTCTGCCAAACAGGCAAGGTAGTGAGTCACTTGCTTTAAAAAGGGAACATTATGCTACGTGCAGATGACTGGCTTCCAGAGCAGGGGCCACACCCTCCCAGTCAGCCACCCACAGTAATTCTCACAATAAATGGATCTTGATAGAACTTTAGGAAAGGACCATTATCTTCTTGGTGAGAGCTCTGCCTAATCCATACCCCCCAAAGAGAATATCTCTTCCATTTTTAAAGACCTTTTGTGAGGGGGAGTCCGCAGTCGTCCTAGGAGCTCCCCGGGTGTGAACTACAGAGCCTTATTAGCACAGATGGTGTTCAGCTACACGCAGTGGGAGAGGAAGAGGCCGTCCGGGAGGGATCGGGCCAGTTTTGAGGGCTTAATCCTTTGAATAGAGAATAACCCTGACGCAGCCCTGAGCTTGAGGCCGGCTGCTCATGTGCCACAGGAGACGATATGGTAATGCCAGATGAAACGGCTGTCTTCGTTCACATCGTGCGATCTTAGCGAGCAACTGGGAAGCTTAAGGAAAACTCATTAATGGAAATAGAGTTGTGTTAGTCACAAGATTTCAGCCTTGCTTCCACATACCCTTATTCATACACTTTTCCCGATGTGCTCCCCACTCTCAGACATTCTCTAAGAAACACCCTGAGCCCTCGGGCCTGTGTCTTTTTATAAATACCGCTCCCCCTACTTCTCTTTGTTTACTCTGGTTAATGCATTTACCAAGCAAAACTGATTCAAAGGCTCAACCATAGAGGACAGCCTCGGTTGGATTCAGAAGCTCATTTCCTAGGTTCTTTATTCTGGAATTTAGAGTAGGGAAAGGTAAGGTCCACGGGGGTGGGGTGGGGTATCTTCTTGCTCATCGCTGAATCTCTGGCTCCCACAGCAGTGTCTCCTACCTGTGGGCACAAAGCAGATATGCGAAGGTGTTGAAAAATGAAGTTTCCTCTTGGGAGAACAGGTTGTTGGTCTCACCGGTATAGAGTTTGATGATTTGGAAGCTCTTTCGTAGAGATGATGCTTGCCATCTAGTTAGGGAAATCTGTTCTGAATGGAACCTCTTATTTCTTGAAAGAAAATGTGTTGAGGATACATCTTTGTGTTGGTTGAATCATCTCGTTGGTGTGAACTATCGCTCAAGTCTGTCTTTGGAGGAATATCCTCTGATCATTATTTTAGGCAAAACTTCTACTTTATAAACCAGAAAGTGAACCCAGTAAAATTAGCACCCAAATGAAGAAACAGAATAGCATCTGTGCTCTAAAGCCACTCTTGTTCATCCTTTTGTATTCTGACCCCCAACCTGTGCCAGAAGGAGCCACTGGCTTGGCTTCTAACAGCACAGACTGGTTTGGCCTTTTTCAGACTTCTGTACACATGGAACATGCAGTATGCACTTCTGCTTTGGGGCTTCTTTCATGTTGTGTTAGAGTTCTGAGATTAACTGCATGAGTCCAGTTAATTTGTTCTGTTCTGTTGTATGGGTAGACCACAATTGAATATGTGGTCACTCAGTTGCTGAGAGGCGCATGAGCGGTTTAGGGCATTTGAAAAGAATGCTACTACCAACGCTTTTCCAGGTGAGTCTTGATAAGCATGTACAGATATCTTGTTTTTGAAAAAATACCTGTGAATATGGGGGTGCAAAGTCCACGGTGATTACAACCGAGATGAAAAAATGTACAAAATGAAGGATAATGTAAAAAATGTATTTCTAAAATAAAAGAAGAAAAAGAAAGAAATACCTGTGAATATGATTGCTACATCATAAGATGTGCATGTAGTTAGCTTAAGCAGGCGTTCCAGTTTTCCAAAATGGCTGTATAAAAGAGCACCCCCTCAGCAGTGTGGGAGAGTTCTGACTGCCTGTGCCCTCCCCAATACTTGCTCTCATCTGATTTTTTCAGAGCTATTTTGCTGGGTCCATATTGGTAACCATTGTGGTTTTGATCTGTGTACCCCAATGAAGAAGATGAACACTTGCAAATATTTGTTGGGCATTTGGCATTTGTGAAATACCTCTGTCTGACAAATATTTAAAGATTTTTTTCCCCATTGCATCTCCATTCTGCATAAATATTCCCAAACCTAATAGGTGTTCTCTTTTTAGCCTATTATATTATATTTATAGCAGGGTAATTCGTAATCACACTCATTTTTTTCTATTACTCTTATCATGGACCATGACACACTTGTAATTATTAAGTTTCTGACTGATATTTATATTATTAACTTTCTCTTCATAATTCTGCTCTGGACTCGTAGCTGTTTCAGTCATCATCCATATTATGTCACAGACTTTACACTAAACCACATTCTACCCCTAAACCAGCTAAGAATGTCTTCAGCACCAAGAAAATGAAGTTAAGTGCCTTAACCAGAAGTTGTCTTTCTCATACATCAGGAAGCTGTTGGTCAGCCTTCTCACATCACCATCAAGAGCCCAGATGCTTCCATGTTCCTTGTACCATGCTCAGTAAGCTTACTCCTCCCTGCCACCCCCCAAACCCCAAAGTTGTTGTCTCTTGGACACAATATGGTTTTCAATGGCCAAACATATTGTCCACATTTTAGACAAGAAAAATGGGTCTAAACAAAAAGTGGTGCTGTCCACAACTGAAACTTTTTTAACCAACAGTTTGTCCCCAGATGCTGATCTGTTTCCATACCTATGGTCAATTATTGTCACTGGCCATGACCAGCTGGATGGTAGGCTGGGATGCTAGTGGTTGGCTCTGTGGATCCTAAGGCAAAGGAAGGGCAGAGAGAACGGGTGTTGGTTTGTTGTCAAAACTGTTAGAGAAAAGTAGCCACAAACAGCACAATACAATCAACACCTGTTTAGTCTTGAGAAAATAGCACTTAGAATGGCTTTTGAAAAATAGAGATTTGAATACCAGTGCACTTATTCTAGTTCCACAGCATGATTTAGGGAGCATTTGTATGTCATCCTGGCTATTTCTTCTGATTAGTGACACCATATATATGCTCCATTAGACTCTGCCACCTTCTAATCTCAGTTACCACACAGATTACCCTTTAGTAAAATTGATGATAAAATGCACACAGACTCAACAAGAAAGGGAGAAAGAATGTGTCACAGGAATAAACAACTCTGACAGTAAATTAAAGGCATGCCTTTCACTTAGTTAGAATTTTGAATAAATAAGGTAAATATTATTTGCTTTGGCTTGTTATAGGTAAATAGGTGACCCTGTTTACCTGTGGAAAAATAGCTCATTTCTTCTTTATCTTCACTAATTTCACTAATGAGTAAATGAAAGTACCAAACAAACAAACAAAAAAAACCTAATGCCCTATTTACGTTTTCAAAAGTACAGTAAAATTTCTGACGATAAAAGACAAAATGGTTCTTAAAAAAAAAAACTTTCATTTCAAAAGAATGATTGAAATATAAAAATTGCATGGATTTACATTCCATAACATGATTTTTAAGGTGTACAGTATGGTGATTTGCTATGGCGTCCCTTGTGAAGTGATCACCACAGTGAAGTTAATGAACACGTGCATCACCTGTTCATCATCTGTTCATCACCTGTTCACAGTTACTGCTTTTGTGTGTGTGAGAACATTAAGATTTACTCTTAGTGAATTTCAAGTGCATAGCACAGTATTACTAACTATAATCACCATGCTATCCACTAGAGCCCCACAAATTATTCATTTTATAACTGAAAGTTTCTCTCCTTAGATCAAAATCTCACCATTTCCTCTGCCTCCATTAATCTACTCTCCAGCTCCATGAATTCAACTTTTATAGATTCCACAGAAAAGTGGTGATTGTTCTGTATTTATGTTCTCCCTTAGGAGAATATCTTCCAGTTTCATGCATGTTGTCGCAAGTGGGAACATTTCCTTCTTTTTCATGTCACAGTGTGTGTGTGCGCATATGTGTATATGCACACATGTGTGTAACATTATCTTTTCATCCATTAACAAACAGGTTATTTCCATATCTTAAATCTTATGAATAATGAATATGGGAATTCATTATTCCCATAATATGGGAATTCATTATTCCCATAATATGGGAATTCATTATTCCCATAATAATGAATATGGGAATTCATTATTCCCATAATTTTTCAAGATCATACTATGATTTCCTTCGGACATGTATGTCTAAGTGGAATTGCAAGATCATATATGATAGCTCTATTTAATTTCTTGAGGAGCCTTCACATTTTTTTCTACAGTGGTTAGACCAATTTACATTTGAACAAACAGGTTACAGGGTTCCCAACCATGTGTGGTAAGCAGGGCCTCCACACCCTTGCCAAGGCTTATTACCTCTATGCTTTTAGCAACAGCCACCTTAGTAGGCATAGCGAGGAGATAGCATCGTGGTTTTGATTTGTATTTCCCTGATGACTAGTCACGAAGTCGTCATTGATTAGTATTTTTCTGATGACTACATTTTCATATACCTGTTGTGTGTCTTGGAAATGTGTCTATATAGGTCTTTTGATCATTTTTTAATTATCTCTAGTTTCATGCCATTTGGATTTTTACTGTTGAGTTGTATGAATTCCTTATTTTTTAGATATTAATCCTTATCAGGTATATGCTTTGCAAATATTTTCTCCCATTTATAGGCTGCCTTTTTAATTTTGTTGATTGTTTCTTTTGCTGTACAGAACTTTTTAGTTTGAAGTAGTCCCACTGATTTATTTTTGTTTGCCTTTGTTTTTGGTGTTGTATCCAAGAAATTATTGCTAAGGTTGATGTCAATGGGATTTTTCTCCATTTTCTTCTAGGACTATTATAATGTCATGTCTTTCATGCATTTCAAATTAAGTCTGTGTATGGTGCATGATCTTTCTTTTTTTTTTTTTTGCATGTAGATTTGCAATTTTACAAACGTCTTTTATTAAAGATATTCTCCTGTCCCCGTGGGTAGTATTGACAATCTTGTTAAAGATGAATTCTCTGGGAAATATATGTGCTTCTGGGCTCTCTGTTATTTTCTATTGGTCTATATGTCTATGCTTGTCAGTACTATACTGTTTCATAACTATTTGTTGTTTGAAATCAGGATGGCGAATCCCTTCTTTATCAGAATTGATTTGACTGCTCTGGATCTTTTATGATTCCATATGGATTTTAGGATTGTCTTTTATAATTCTTTGAAGAAAGTCATTGGACTTTGGGTCTGGTGTACATTGAATCAATAGATTACTTTGGGTAACATGGACATTTAGTGATGTTTTTTCTTCTAGTTCTTGAGTAAGAGATTTTTCCATCTATTTGTGTCTTTTTCAAAGTGGACAGTTACTTCACCTCCTCAGTTAAACTTAAGAATAAAATAAAAGTATTTTATTCTTTTGTTGTCCTCGTGGATGGGATTTCCCCTGTAGTTTCTCTTTGGATAACTTGGTGTTAGTGCATAAAAATACAGGATTGAAATCCCATCACGTCCTTTTTTCAGTCACAATGATATGAAGCTAGAAATCAAATATGTGTGAATGTAGCAACTTTCTCCTAAACAACCAATGGTTCAAGGGGAAAGTAAAAGATGTGACTCAGCAAGAGCAAAGCAAATAATGCCATTAAAAATGAGTGGAGTATCTGCATAGCCACTTCTCCTAAGAAACATACAAATGACCAACAGCCACAGGAAGAGGGGCTCATCACCTCTCACTATCAGGGCGTCAGCAGAGCGGCGGAGGTAGCGCCCTGTCCTAAGGCAAGTTTCCCTGGTCATACCTCAGACTTGGCTATGCCAGAGCAATGGTACTTCACCCCTCTCCCCAACCCCTGCCGCCCCCTCCACACACATACACACTGGAACCCATGAGGATTCAGTCAGAAGGGAGGAGCTACACATTATTTTTA
>NW_004567134.1:10671769-10686395 GCF_000260355.1 Condylura cristata | reverse complement strand
GCAGGCAGGTCAGGAGAGGTCTGCCACGCCATGTGGTCTCCTCCGGGGCAGGCGGGGATCGAACTCATGCTGAAGTGGCTTTAACTCTTGGTGCTGTGCTTTAACCCACTGCGCCACCAGGGAGAGCCCCACATTATTTTAAGAGAAAGAGAGATTTAACATAGATATTATTTACTAGAAATAAAGATGTTGAAAGGCAAATAGGACACACTAAGTCACAATGATAGGAACTGTGGGAAGCAGCAGCTTTCGCCTTTGACGCCAGGGACATAACGGGCAAAAGTTGACTAAAACTCACACCTTTGAGGAGGGGACTGAGCTGTGTCTTCCAAGGCAATGAGGGCGCTGATTCTGTGAGTGTTGGAAAAACTGCTGAACTGACTGAGCGGCTGCCAAGGAATGCAGTGGCATTGCCTGTTTGAGAAGCCTTGCTGAGGGGGGATGACTCAGGAGGTGAGAAGCAAAAGAAAAATAAAGATATGTCTCTTCTTTCCCCTCCAGCCTGGTAATGAATTACTTCTTGTGACCTCAGTTCATGGAGCATAACTAGTGTCCAGCTATCAAAGCAGAAAGGAGCCAGAAACAGCAGCGTCACAAGGCCACATAGAAGGCTGGGTTTAAAACTGAGAGGCAAGCTTTTAATTCTGGCCTTCCACTGCCTTCCCAAAGCTGTTAGTCAGGAGCTGTCTACCGTTCATGCACAAGACAGCTAAGCACCTACCTGTGCAGATCTCATCTTCATGGGCCAGCAGTGCTGGGGGTGACAGGAGACGTCCCACTCTTCCCCTTTACTTTGCTATGTGATCTTGGATATTGGAAAATGTTGACACCGTACGCTGTCACAGGCTGTGGAAGTTGGAATCTTATGTGAAGACTGAAACATAACTCTGCCACTGACTATCTGGGCAAATTTGCCTTTCAGTTCCTTCAGTTTCTTTCATGAAGGAATGTCTTTCCTCAGGCTAGGAAGGGCTAGTGTGGGTATCAAATAAGCATATAGCTATAAAACCCTCAGACTGTTTGCTAGCATTAGTAGGGGCTCTGAGAATATCAGTTCCTATTATTTATGTTGACTTTGGGTTAGACAGGGTGGAAGGTGTCAGGGGTGATAGGGTCTCGAGAATGAGGTGGGTCCTCTGAAAATTCATCTGCCCAACCAATATTGACTGCCCTGTGCCAGGTCATAGAGACATACAAGTGAAAAGACGTGCAGCAGCCAGCTGGGAGGTCCGAGGCCTCTGACAGAGTAAATAGATAACACTGTGTGGTGACTGGGTTGGGGTATCACTGACAGGGGACGCAGAGACCCACGCCATGTGGCACCTCTGTTCATTTTCTGTTGCTGTTCAAAACTTCATATTGTAGTGACTTAAATCAATAAAAATTATTATCTATTACATTTTCTGTGGGTCAGGAATTAAGGTAGTGTGTCCTGCTCACACTTGAAGGCTAAGGATGGAAATTAACTGATGAGTTTTATTTACAAATAGGGAGCTCACAGGGGTTTGCTCATTTGCATGGGGTCTCTTCCTCTCTGAGCTTCTTCAGAGCACGGTACTGGCTCCGAAGACGATTATCCCAATAGAGAACAAGACAGAAGCCAAATTGTCTGCTATGACCTGGCCTAAGAGTCATGCTCTTGTATCACAATGTATTATTTGAGACAGTTACCTGGATTAAGGCAAGGAGACAAAGATACCAGCTCTTGATGGAGAAATGCCAGTGCCATAATATGAGAAAAGCCTACAGGATCTATTGGTGCGGCCATCTTTGGAAAATGTCATCTGCCATAGAATCTAACTAATTCTGGGGTGAGGGGAGGAAGTGGTTAGAAATCATGCTTAGAGGTGATGGATTTGAAAGGTCCAGGAGTTGGCCAAAGCTTATATCAGGTAAAAGGTAAAATAAGTCAAAATCTCATAGGTATAGATTGGATTTATATTTAGAAAATAGTCTGAAGCTTACTGTGTTTACTTTTCTTCGGATGGCAAGGGTCTACGTCTACCAAATCTTTCTCTTTTCCTAAGATTTTCATGGTTTCTACTATTAAACTGAGATCTTCTGTTTGGAAGAAGTGGAGTTTGATGTTGGGGAACTTATTCTACTCACTTTTCCACCTCCTGCTATGTTTTGTTTTTTAAAAGATTTTATTTATTTATTTATGCATACAGAACTAGGGTACAGGCCAGAGGTGCAGGGGTGGTGAGAGGACTCACCAGAGACAGAGTGAGGAGCAGAACAAGTAGAACTACTGAAATACACTGCTGAGGGGAGTAGCTGGCGGGTCAGGAGAGGTCTGCCACGCCATGTGGGTCCCCTTCCGTGTGAGCGGGGATACGAACTCATGCTGAAGTGGCTTTTTATCTTCTTAGTGCTGTGCTTTAACCTGCTGTGTCACCAGGGAGAGCCCTCCTGCTGTGTCTTAACAGCAAAAAGTTTTGAGATGTTCTGGATAGTGTTGAGGGTCTGGGAATGAAATGGTGCTGAAGAAAATGTCAAGGTGTCAGCAGCTCTGCTCCAGATCCTCAAAGTTCTGTTTTCAGCATTTCAAAGAATGTTCTCAATGCTGATACCTGAGAACACAATCTTGTGTTTAAGCGCCCCAAGGAGACTTCCCTGCCTTCGTGGGTATATCTTAGTTCAATCCCTTTAACTTTTCTTCTCAAGAAAAATATCCCATTTGATGGTTATTTTGTAGCCAAGATTACCTCCTAGGGCAGAGGGGATACTTCATTCCGTGAAGTCACAAAGCAGTTGGCTATCATCAGCATGGAAGTGCCAGTTGTAAGTAGCTTGATGTGGCCAGTTCTCACTCCCTTACCTCCTTCCATTGTTCATTTTTTATAGCTGCTATATTCTTCCTTCTGTCTGTCATTTTCTCCATGTTCATCGCCCCGCTCTAGCCTCTTAGAACTTTACCATACAGGGTAAAGTTTGGTTGTTCTTCCAACCTGCAGTCCTTCCTGCACCTAGCTAACATCCCTAGGGCCTCTTACAGAGGGCAGTTAACAAACACTGGGTTTTCCTTAGATGGTGCTCACTGACTTACTCTTCCAGCATCTTTGCTCCAGAATGAATGACCCCCACCTCCCCAGAGGGTGGCTCCTTGTACTTCTCTAACATGGCTCAGCTTGACATCTGCAGCTTGGGGTGAGATCGTTTCTCAGTAGAGTTCTAAACAGAAACCTTCCGGTCATGCCATCATTACTTAACATTCTTTCTCACAGCATGCAAAGGAAGATATTTGGAAGAACAATGTACTTTCAACAAAGTGAATCAAGTTTTGAAATTGGCTGCTGTAAGAATAAATATGTGTAGCCCATGTGGTTCACTGTTCATATAGAGATGATCAACCCCTCTCTTCTCCCTTTGCTGCTCCTTGATCCTCTGGCTCACAGCTTTCTCCTCACCCTCACCTCTCCACCTCCCCCGGGAAGTATAGTTCTTATTTTTTAATGACTGTACTGAGTCTTTTCCATGATTATATATTACCAGCTGAGGCTCTCATGCCACCAGTTTGTACAAGGACTGTTTCTCGTGACAAAGCTGGTCACTTTTTGAGGGTAGGAGTCATGCCTTGTTTATCTCTTTCAGCTCTGTAATTGTAGCACCGAGCCTGGCACACAGTAGCTGCCCCATGACTATCTAGTGGCCGATGGAATGAACAAATTACTAGTAGGCACTGTTGGTTAGCTCACTGTGGGTGAAGCAGCCATGGGGCCCTTGTTCATGACCCCACTGAGCTCCTGGGCAGCTGTGCCTTCTGTTCCTTTTGCTGCCATCCTTCCCTGAAGAGGCAGTCACCGGGACATCCCCTCACCATACATCATTGGCAGGCATGACATCATTGGAAGGTCCTTGAGCGACCTTCCCCAACACCTTCTTAGCAAACATCACTCTCCCTTTCTTCCTCACCGACTCGGTGTGCTTCCTCAGGCTTCTCACATCCTAGGAAATGCCATATTTCACTATGAGCTATTGAACATACTTTGAAACTACAGGTCTTATGAAAGAAAGCTCCAGCTGGATCTTGCTCTCATTGTGTTCTTAGTGCCCAGTCACGTGCCAGTCACACTGCAGGTTCTGGGGAATATGAATAAAAAATACAAATGCATGGTTAATAAAAACAGGCTCTTGCCCTGTGGGTCTTGAAAGAGTCTTTGTCTTCCTACTTCTTCCCTCACCATAGAATTAGAACCATCCATATTATTACGATGTTCTTTGAAGAAACAAAACCACAATAAGATATAACACATATAATGCACTGTACAAAGGCCCAGCAGCATCTTTTATTTATGCTGTTGTCTAAAAATATTCCATTACTATAAAATATGCAGAAGTGGCGGGATTCATGGCCCGGAGATTTGCCTTCAGTTGAGAAGCTGAGCTAATAATGGCTGCGGTTGCCTCTGCTGAGCACCCTGAGTGGGCCGCCCCAGCTGTTTCCAGCAGCAGGAGCACGACCTATCTCAGCTAGAGGAGAACATGACTGGGTGGGAATCACCGAGTTGCTTTATCTTAAAAATGACAAAAGAAATGAATAGTCCCAGTAGACCCCGTTCTGGAATAAGCTTTCTGGCTCTTCCTGCTGCTCTGGGCTGCCCAGAACCCAGCACCACCAGGGAGGCCAGCAAGTGGGTCTCACTGGGATGCAGGAAGTGCAAGGCTGAGCTCCCCATCCTTTGATTTCTGGAAGTGCTGAGGTTTAGGCAAGTGGTGGCCTCAGGACCTGCACTGTGGAGGCTTCGGAGGTGAGAGGAGAAGGAGCGCTGGTTTTTCTATTTCCTCAAAAGTTACTCTTGACGCTTTGGCCTAGTTCTCAAAAGCCTTTGAAATGCACATGAGTAAGGTGTTTGGGTTTTGTTGTTTCTCTCTCTCTCTCTCTCTCTCTCTCTCTCTTTGGCCACTTCTCTGCTATTTGGGACACTGTGCACTTGTTTCTTCCTGGTTCTCACTTAGTTTGAGGAGGATGAGAGTCCTTTGCAGGGGTGGTGTCCACTCAGCCCTGCCTGCTTCTAGAGAGACGACCCCCCTTTCCCTTGCCACGGGAGCGCTTGTCCGAGCGGAGGCAACAAGAGCTGCTTTTCGGAGATGCCCTAGTCACAGATGTGGCCTCCCCGGGCAGGGTTTGCCTTTCAGCTCATTTCCACAAATGATTGCTTTTATCTGTTCGGAAAGAGGTAGGAAGTGCTTTGGGCTTAGGTGTCAAATGTTGGCCCTATTACCATTTTCAGCTCATTGTTATGTGCAGAAAGCAAAATGGAGAGCTCTTGTCCTGGCATCGGTGAAGTTACTGTAGCGGTGGAGGGCAGGCTTTAAGGAAAACCTAGAGATAATGTACTGATACTGTTACTTGTATCAGTTATTGCAAGAGAAATAAGTAAACATCATAATTGTTAACCAACACAGATGTTTGCATTTCCTGCACATTTGAAGACTTTAGTGCCTGCTAGAGCATATTCAGGAGTCATGAGGAGGAATCAAGGTGCTTCGTCCTGCTGCTTTGCTGGAGAGGAGTGGTGGTTGGATTTTCAAGGGTCCGATAGCTGACTGGTGGCAGGACCACGAATGCAAATGAAAATCAGTGAAATGAAAATAGTCAGCCTCCTGTCTTTTGTGTGTCCCTATTTGCCCCCAAACAGAAAGTCATCTGTAAAATGAGGACTGGCTAACCGACCAAAGGAAGTTTTGCTAAAGACACTGCTAGAATTTTCTGGAAATGGAAGGGACTGGCATTTGCTCAGAGGACTGGAGTTAAGTTTACAGTGGCTCAGTCAATATTGTCTCAGTCTCCCTTCCTTCCTCAGTCTCAGGGTGCAGTGGCCACCCCGAGGCTGCCCTGGGCCTGCATTCCTGTCTGGTTCCTGAAGTGTGTTTAGCACTTCCGGTGCCGCATTCTGGATCCAGGGGTTCTTGGTTCCACTCCTGGTACCTTGGGCCCTGGTTGCTTCTCTCTCTCACTGTGCCCCAGGGAGTGTGTCTGGGGGTGGGGGGGGCAGTCAGCGCCTCCCCCATGTCACAGCCCACTCTCCGTCTCTCCCTCACATCAGGCAAATCTATTTCTGTCTTCAAAATGTGACCTTTCGCTTCTTTTATGCACACTGGCAACAAACCCTTCACACACGCCTAGTCGCACCAGCTGCCTTTTTGACTTCTCACTCGAATTTCTACAGAGTGTTGCTGACACATCGCCGAGATCATTGTGCTCCGTTTTTCTTCTTGCTGTTTTGTTTTAATGTTTGGTGGCATCTTGTCTCAGTTGTGCCCTTTTCTTTGTTATTCTCGCCGTCACGCTCTGGAATCTGAGATGGCTCCGTGTCTTTGCCCCAGCCCTCCGCCTTCTGTCTTGCCAGGAGCTGTAGCCTCTCGCACCCCTTAATGTCCTCTGGCAGGCTTAATTAATTCATATAGTTTTGCTCTGCTAAGTGGGAAACAGTCACTCGACAAAGCAGCAATTACCGTGGGAACCTAGCCTGTCTCCATGCGATCTAATCTCACCACATGTGACTTCTTTTCCCGCCTGGCCTTTAAGCCTGCGTCTGCGTGACAGAGATTCCCAGCTGTCACACATTCATGCTTCCTTTCTCACTGACAGGACTGTCTGGGGGAGTCGGAGAGAGAGGGGCGCTTGCTCCCAGCTAGAAAAAGTGATCATTTCCTTGGCATGTCTTTTTCCCACATTAAAAGACCAAAGGACTCATTCACCCTTCTGTTGCTATGAACTTATCACTCTCTCTTTTTTTTTTTTTTGCTGGTGTTTTGGTTCCTCATGAAAACTCTAAACTCCGGATGGAATTATGTTGCTTGCTGATAAACCTCTATCGCCAAGCATAATGTCTTGCACACTGTAACCAATATAGTAATAAACGTTGGGGAAGTTCAGCAAATATGAATATGATGTAAAAATGATCATTTCCAGCCTCCTTGGCACCTAGGGGTGGCCATGAAGTAGTGTTCCCACCAGTAAGACGTGGAGAAGAGTGTGAGCCCATGGATGCTGGCCCTTTCTTCTTTGTTCTTTCCCATTCTTGTCCCTGGCATGTGGGTATGATGGGTGAAGCTTCCACAGCCCTCCCTTTGCCCGTGAGAAAGACACAGAGGATTGAGGAGACCTCAGCTCTAGATTTCTGGTCACTGAACTAATGGCAACAGAACTCCTACCTCCAGAATTCGTGTTAAAAGAAAAACAGAGCATCCAATGGGTCACTACTGCTCTCAGCTAAATGCAGTGTAGTAAGTCAATGAGCTGAGTCTCTGTGATGGACATTGCGCTGTGCTACCCAGATCACACACAAGGAAGAGCTTGTCTCTTTGTGTCTTGACACCTTGGGCAGCAGACTACCCTCAGCTGTCAACCCATTGGGGGTGATCTCAGTTTCAGGGGTCTTTCTGCTCATGTCCACCTCCCTGCGTGAAGTGGACCGTATTCCAGGAATGATCAGCTGGGCGTGTGACGTTCTGGCCAAGGGCTGTTTACCTGTCACTGAGGCCGCATCGCAACCTGACTTCTGCCTCTGTCTGAATATGATTTCCTGTCCTCTGTTCCACAGACTCTGATCCCAAGCACATTCTTAATTATACCCCATGTACGCTAGACTCTGCCTTTGGGTCTACTGCTCAAGAGATCCTAACCTGCGATACCGGCTAAGTTGCTTTTCAATCTAGATGTGTGTTGACATCTTATCAGGTGCCAGTCTCAATGCCCTGCCTTGAATTGCTGTGGTGGTGAGTTGAGGTAGCCAAGACATCTAGAAGACAATTTGAAATAGAGTTTTAACACACAGCTCATCCCGTGGCTGCAGATGTAGGCTTCTAATGCATTGAGCCATTTGTGTTACTCAAAGCCATACACTTGAATAATAGTGTGCAAAGAAAATGGCAAAGGACAGAGCTCCTGGGAAATAGCTATTGTGTTTAGTAGAACTTGAGTAAACATTGCTGAATCCTGAGCAGGATGACAATGACTGAAATATTTGTGTTTCCAGTCCCTATCAATAGGCAGTATAACTCCATCTTTCAGCAGAAAGACCCATGAAACTCTAGGCTGGGAAAGGCTTTATGCCTTTGTATAATCACTGGTCAAATTTACCCATTGTCTGTGCCCTTGAATTGTCCTTATTGTATCGTAGGGAAAGCAATGTTCTCCATGGTTCTCACTCTCATATGAGAGAGCATAGTGCTCTGAGGCAGTTAAAAACAGAATATGAGAGACTGGGTGGCTTATAAATACCAAGTTTATTTCTCAGTTTTAGAGGCTGGCAATCTGAGGTCCTGATGCCAGTGGATTTGATGTCAGGTGAGGATCTGTCTCCTGGTTCATAGACAGCTGTCCTCTTGCTGTGTCTGCACTTGTTAATGGGGCAAGGGACCCCTTGGGGGTCTCCTTTACAAAGGGCACTAAAGGCATTCATGAGAGCACCGTCATCATGACCTAATCACCTTCAGAAGGCACCACCTCCAAATACCATCACATTGGGGATTAGATTTTCACATCAGGATCAGGAGACATAACTGACTACAAACACTTAGTTTATACAGGCGGCTAGAAATCACGTCAACGATGACAGAAGAGTAGGACATCTGGCTTGGGATTCATGTACTGACATTGCTTAGGAGAGTAGCATTTGCACTGACATCCAGAAGTTGTAGAGTTTTTTCCTTCTCAAATTTTAAAGGCAAACTCACAAAACTGTTATTTACTTAAAGACAGACTGTCATTTGTGAATATATTCAAGTACTATGGTTTATTTCTGTTGTTGCTTTGTATTGCTCAGCACACAGAAGGTAACAGTTACCATATTTTATCCTTCCAGAATTTTCTGGGACATAAGCAACATAACCCCCATTTACAAGCAACCAAGACTCTTTAAGATTATTGACTAAGTCACATAGCCTTGATGTTGTTTCAAACTTTGTTTTGACTGAGTCAAAGTTCTGTACACTCAAAAGCATTTCTACATTGTTTACATTGAATGCTTCATAAAAAATGTATGTAGTGTCTCAATAAAGGAAAGTAAATATAATTTTCAGATGTCTTAATTCTCTTAGTGTGTCATTCATCCTAGGGACAGGAAATGTAGGGGGAGTTTGAACTGTTTCCTACTCCAGATCCTGACATTACTTTTAGTGTTTTATAGCCACAGTTAAAGAGAGCTCAGTTGGTTTCTGATATATTGTGATTCTCTTCTCCTTGCATAATATACAACCAGAAATCCTCAGTTGATATCTTAACTGTTTCCACAGCACTATATTGTGGTTCAGCAACATTTTACTTTTGTAAATCTGTATAGTAAGACTTAACTTGTGTATTAGGTCTTTATTACTACCATCTTTATCTCAAAAGATAACTTTGAGACATTTGTTATTATTCTTCATTGTGTGATGGTTTGACAGAAGGATTTACTGGTAATAAACAGAAGACCCAAGTGCCTACATAATGAATTTGAATTTTCATAATTCTGTACATGAGAGATAGATGAAATCTAGGAGATTATTTATTGAGATATAAGAAAGTAATACAGAAATAACTGCCAAGTGAGAAAGTGTGGTGGGTTGGGAATCATCCTGTGGATAAATTGCATCAACATTTTCTGTTTTGTTTCTGGCCTAGATCCTATTGAGTCAGGGTCATTACAGTTTCTTTGAGCAAGGTCAGTCCTTATCTGTGCATCTTTCCATTAACATCTGACATTAGCTCTGTCTTTGGATGTAAGATTTTTGAGAAACACAAGGAATTTTGGCATCAAGAGAATCAGAGACTGAATCCAGGGATGCCTATAACCTGAACTAGGCAAAGGTCAGTTGTTGGCAAACCAGCTGCTTGTTGGAATCACCTCAACAATGTTGGTCCTCAGTTTTGCTACATTCTCAAATCACCAATTTAAAAAGGCGGGTGCCCAATGATTCTACATTTATTGGCCTGGAAGGTGGCCTTGATATCTTAATATATCACGTACCTCCCAAACCCCCAAGCTTGAGGATGATTCAGATAGAACTTGAGAATCACTGAGATATATGCTAAGTGTGTGGGGAAGTGGTATAAAAGAGGGTCAAAAGGGAAGATTGACTTGGGTGGTAAAACGAAGTCAGTTGTAAGTGGCTTTCATGATGATATTGGGCAGAAAGCATCTTGAAGATCACTGAGGTGGCAGCAGATGATGGGCAGCAAAATAAGGAACTGAGCTGAGCTGGGTGTTGGAATATATCATGCACCCTAACCCTGGGCTTTCTTGGTGTATTTCATGGGATATACACCAGGACTACATATTTTAAAAAAGGAGATCTATTAATCATTACAGTGACACAACACTCATAAATCAGAATTATCTTGGACAAATTGGGATGTGTGGTCACCCTTAGCATGAATCTCATTCTTAATTCTAATGAGATTGTAGAGCCTTGGCCTTTATGAGTAAAGTATAAGATGATCCATGTTTTTCATGTCTGATAATATCTCCACAACTCCAACAGCATCTTTATATCATGGTTCTCAATATTTAGTTACATGTTAGAAACACCTGAACTTCTTAAAACAGATACTAGTACCAGTCCCTTATCCCCAAGAAGTTCACATTGATGGCTAGAGTGCAGTCATTACAGTTCTCTACATGGTTCTAATTTGAACCATGGTTAAGAAGCACTGCTAAGGGGGAAGATGCTGCTCAGACTCGGTGTTTGCCTTCCAGTATGGATGGTCAAACAGTGACCAGTGACAAGATTAGGAAGATTGACTATGCTGTTCCAGGGTAGCGATTCTTATTTCTTGGTAGCTACACCTCCTAGTAGCACTTTGTCCTGTTGAAATTGTGTAGCCTTCCTTAATGGTTTGGAAACACTAGTCTTTGAGTTGCTGTGGACTTGTAAGACTTTGGCAGTGATTATTTCCAAATGCCTCGTTGACACGATGGCTTGCTTCCAAGAAGAAAATGTTTAAAACCCCTTTTGTAAAACTTCTAGAATGCTAGATATTACCCTAGGATGCCCACTTGGAATAGGGTGTGCATGAATGAAAAGTAAAGGGGAGAAAACATCTCCATAAAGGAGAGAACAATCTAGCATGTTGGGAATATTCCAGTATTTTTCTATTATAACTCAAGGCTTTATCTAGATAGCCAGTGTTTCTTAGCTCTTCCCCATGGCAGCTTTCTAAAATGTGTTATTATTATTATTATTAGCAATAGCTCAATAGAGTCCATCAGAGGAAGGGGCATTATAAAGGAGATATCAAACTCAGCAGCTACTTCGACTAATGGGTCTGGTGATAGGGTTAGGTGGGAAGAGAGTATGAAGCTAGGGTTGAAATGATGCTTTTTAATTATATTCTCAAAACAGTTCATTCTCCTGTTTTCATTCGTTTGTCCTCAGAGAACAAATCATGTTGAAGCCTTCAGTTCTTCTGGCTCCAAGAATCTGAGAGGAGCTTAACTCACACACATAAACAATTGATATTTAAAGATTAATAAAACTCCCTAAGAAATGTATAAACCTGTTTTGAAAGAGTTGAGTTGTCAAGAAAAGACTTATTTGCATAATTTGGAGAACTTATTCCCCTTCAAGCACCTGTGTGGTAGAATTTATATGGGTTACATCTGGTGCGAGTTTTTTTTTTTTTTTTTTGCTCTTTCTTTCATTCTTTTTTAACCACCTAGCACCTGCTTGAAATAGCTGCGTTGTTAGGCGAAATGAAGGGGGCATTGCCTTCCTCGGTGGGCCCTACAACACAATTAGTCAGGAGTATAGCTGACTGTGTGGCAGAGGGATGAGGAGACAGGTGCAGAGGGCTGTCATGGGGCTCCTCTCTGCCATTCCATGGAGGATTTCCTTCACGACCCTTCTCCAGAAGGTGGGGGCCAGAAAGAGCCACCTGTCCCGAAGCCAACCAGCACCAACTCAGTATACAGTTGTAGATTATCCTTTCTGCAGCCTTGGAGGATTTTAGTCACTAGCTCTTTTCTCTAGGGTAGAGAAAGAAATCACTTTTGATAATTTAATTTAAATGATCAAATCCCTATCTGCCTAATGGTAAATTTCTGGAATATAGTTCTGAAATCCAGAATCTGGCACAGAATCGGTGCAGTTTCTCTTAGTTACCAAGACATCAGGAGCATAGAAAGGAACCTCAGTAAAAGCACACACATGATTTTTATTTCTCCCCTGGAAAGCAAAGATTCTCTCCTAGTGGAATGTATAAATGATCTTCTCTATCTGGGAAGTTGATATTTGTACTGGAAATACTGTGTCTTGTAAACAGAAATAATTGACAATCTCTTATCCACCCAGTGAGTGAAGTCATGGGAAGAGCATGACTCTGGAAACTGACTGAGTTGAAACCCCAGTTCTGTCATGTTTTAGCGATATGACATTGGGTGATAATAATCTGGGCTTTATTTTGGTTGGGAAAATAACACGTATCTCATGATGTTATTCATTATGATGAATGGAATGTTTTAAGGCATATAAAGCTTTAGAACTGTGCCTGGCCCATATAGGGATTTAATAAATAACATTGTTGCCAAACAAGAAAGTGCCTGGAAAATTCTTTTGTAGACATCTTCCACAAGGTTCCATAATGATGGGAATGTCTCAGTAGATTTTCCTTTCTTCCATTCAGACTGTATTCTTTCCTGTGCTGATACCTCAGTGTTGAAACTGAGTGTGAGCATCCCGTCTTCCAGACAACAGCTCAGGCTTGTTGAGTTCTGTACGTAGAGCATTAAAGTTGGGAGAAATTTGTAGAATATTCAGTACAGATGATGTGTTGACTTCCTGGCTATTTTTTATAAAGTGTTCCTGGCTTGTGTTAGAGGAAAACACAATACCTTGGCAAGTAGAAAGACACTAGTCTGAGCAAACTATCCATTGGCTTAAATCTAAAATACACTTCTGGTTTTAGTGACTTCGCAGCCAGAGAAGGACTCAGAGAAAGGCAGTTACATGGGACAAAAAATAAATTTTATTTATGTTAACTCAATATCTGTTTATTAGAAAGAATCAGTCTTGGCTTTGGAGATAATCATGACAGATACTGCCAAATAGATAATGGTAGATTTAAGGAAGCAGACACAGGGCATGGAAGGCTTTATAAACAGTGGTCAACAAATTTCTTCAGAATTAAATGGTTGCAGTATTATTCATCTTTCTCTCTCTCTCTCTTGCTCTCTCTGTGTCTCTGTCTCTCTCTCTCACACACACAAACACACTTATAAAGCACAATTGGGAGAACAAATGACTCCTCTGTACCAATAGCGCACTCAGGAACTAACAAGTGTGAGATGGACAGTGAAATTGGTGATTCTGAAGCCATTCCAGTTTTGAAAAAGAAGGCAGAGCTGCAGGAGGGAGAAGGTACTATGCAAATATCAAAGCAAGCTTCCTGAAACAAAGACGGAGTAAATTTTATAGTCAGAATTATGTGAAAGGTGGCATCACTATTGGCAAATCAAAAGCCAGAAATAGCTGCTTGTGCTTTGAAACTCCAGAAGGGCAGTCTTGGGTGTTTGCTCTTTGTCAACTCCTTGGATCCCACCCCAGTGGGCACAAACCTGCTACTGTTAGGGTGACAAGGGTCTAGTTCCAGGACCAAGTCTGTGAGTCTTCTTCTAGGCCAGTCTCAGTCCAACGAGGAAACCGAGAGACATCGTCCAGCAGTAGAGGTCAGCCTAGGGGCCAGGGAAGAAAAGCCCCACCACTGAAAACTGGATTAGTGCCATCAGGCCCACATGAGAACGTCCTGAATACTGGAAATTCAGACCCATAAAGAGGCTCATCAGATATTCCTGGATGTGAAAGGAAAGCTAGCTGCTCTTGAACCTGTCCTTTCTTTGGGCTCCTTATCAGAAGGGATCACAGAAATACCGTTCCTTGTTAGTGGGCTTGTCCAGGCCCATGGAGAAAGGATTGATGGGTAAGCGTTTGGCTGTGCTTGTTATACTCTGGTTACAGAAAATGTGAATTATTGGTTTGAGTGTTTTGGTTTCAAATACATATTTTCTAGTTTTCTAGGAACTTGCAAAGCAGAAAAGAATAAAGAAAGTGGGAGAGAGGGAAGAATAAAATAATAGACATTCAGAGTCTTACTGACATTAAGTGCTCATTTGGGATATGGAATAGAAAATATTGATATTTCTCCTTGTGTTGAAGTGCAAACGTTATCTATCTGATAAGGAGTGGAATAAATGTGTCTGCTGACTTTGCTAATTTATTCATGTACTTCATTAGTAATTTTAGATTCCATAGGATTGCTGAGTGTACAATAATATTATTTATGAATAATGATAGTTATCCTTATCAATTTTTTTTTCTTGTGCTGTGTAGAACTTCCAGTATGCTGTTGAGTAGTTACAATGAGAGCAGACATCTTTGTCTCATTCCTGATCTTGGGTGAAAGTCGTCAGTGTTTTACTGTTAACTATGAAGTTAGCTCCTAGTTTGTCAGAGGTTTCTCCTCGCATTCAGTATGCTTCTTTTATTTCCAGTATTCTCAGGAGTTTGAACATCAATAAGCATTTGAATTTTGTGAAATACTTTTTCTGCCTCTATTGTGATGATCATGTATTCTTTTTCCTTTATTCAGGTAATGTAATTAAGTTACATTTACTCATTTCCAAAGATTCGAACAACCTATATT
>NW_004567134.1:10632732-10669439 GCF_000260355.1 Condylura cristata | reverse complement strand
TTAGTGTATTAGAGCTGTGAAGCAGTTTGGCATAGAAAATGTTAGCTCTTGAATCCACCGAACTGGGCTTTAATCCCAGTTAGGCCACTTCCTAAGTGTGTTATTTTAGCTAAATTACATTGTCTCTCTAAACCTCAGTTTCCTTTTCAGAAAAACAAGGATATTAATAATAGTATCAGCCTCCTATGTGCTTAGCTGCTATGAGTAAATTCTGGTATTTAGTAAATTCTTATAAATAATACTGATACAAAAAAAAAAAAAAAACACCAAAAACTTTGGCTTAGAGCCTTCCCCTTCACAGCCATCTAGATGCCTATACAGATGCGCACCATCGCGCTGGCCATGGTGTGGACAGAGGTCCCCAGGGTGCTGTTCTTCCCCATGAATAGAGCCCGGTCCATATCAGGAAAGGCCTCTGCCTGGGGTCCTATTCTGGGCTCTGCTACAGCCAGAAGACGCTTAGCAACCCCATTCTCCTGGTCTCCGTCTCCTTATCTGTATGGAAGGCATTGTGGTCTATAAGACTTCTGGGTGTAAATGCTATATGTCTGGGGTGGCAAGTTGAGAGAAAGCTGGGAATAGGAACCAAGCCACTGATTCTCCACCAGATTGCTCTGCCTTTCTCTTTCTCGTAATTACTGCTCCGTGCTGCTTGTTGGAAGGCTTGTTACAATTGCTCAAAACAAGAAATGCCTCTTCTCCCTCACTCCTATCACCAACTTCCAGATGCCATAAAATATTTTACACCCATCTCTATTACTTGTAAGTGTGGAACTCAACATATATTTGACAAATAGTCATAGGAGATTTAAAGTAGACTCAAACCCTGCTTTACTGACTTCACAACTTCTTAGTAGGGGCATTTCTACAGATAAGACTCACTTGGAGACTAAAGGCCCCATGTATGATTTATGGGGTTTTTTGGTCTCCATTTTTTCGCTTGTTCTGTCTCCCCTGTCCAGCTGTTACACAGCTGGTGCCGTGCTCAAAATATTCTTGCAGCCAGCCTTTGGAGCTTCTCAATGAGTGTTCTATTAAGGAGGGATTAAAACTATTAATTTTTAATTGAATGAGTAATATACAAATACAGTGGCACTTTTGAAACCTCAAACACAGATAGCACTAAAATCCTCCCAAGTCGCCCACCCCCCTTCTTTCCTAGTCACTTTCTAGTGACTTTCCCCACACTAAAGAAAAAGAAATACTAACTAAAAGAAATACGCACTAAAAGAAGCAGAAGTATTAACATAAGCACTATTGTGCAGTATGCAGTGCTCAGCACATCCCCTCATGCTGCTCTCGGTGTATCTGTCCTCCATGGCTGTGCAGAGAGGGCGCCTATGCATGGCGTTTGTGGCACAGAGCGGTGGCAGGAAGTGGACCTGCTGCGCCCTGGGGCAGCGACCTACTCGGTGTGGTGCAGTTATCCCAGAGAGGGTGAAGAGTGCGGGTCAGCCCCTGCTCTGCGGCTTCCCAGCTGGGTGATTTGGAGGTGGCAACCCCTTCACAAAATGGGACCAAGAGCTCACAGGGTTGTTTGCCAGTGAAATGAGGTCAAACATTCCAAATGCTTAAGCTGTGACCTTCCCAGTGTGGCTTCCACGATGTGTTCATTCGCTGGAGTCAGAGACCTTGTCTTCCCATGGTATGTCCTGCAAGGTCTTGTGCTTGGCGTGTACTGAACATACTGACCAATTTTAGCTTAGCACCAATTGAACATACAGGAGCCCCTTACTGACCAATTTTAGCTTAGCACCAAAGTGGCTATTTCTCTGCTTAGACATGGAGTGCCTCTGTTGCAAGTGGAGTTAGAGTGAGAAAGAAAGGAGTAGTGAGTAGCTGCTACTGGGTGTGTCCGTCACGCTGCATTCCTTCCCTGACTTGCTGCCTTGCACCATCTCGCTTTATAGATCAAATAACCGCGGCTCAGACAGGATAGGTAACTAGTCCGGGCCATGTGACTAGCAAGTTTCAAATCAAATCCAGTGTTTTCTGCTTTCCAATCCAATGAAGGTGTGTTTGCCAGGACAGCCAGCAACTTATCTTCAGCTCCTGTGGACCCAGCCCCAGGGAGGGTTATCTTTTCTCGAGGTGTCAGAAGCCTATGTTAGGAACTCTTAGAAAGCATTTTTTAAAGAGCAGAAACATCTGAAGATCTAGTTAACATGGAGCAGATGAGAGGGGTCCTGGATCCCAGCCACAAAACTGTTTTAAGGTTCAGAAACATGCAAATGATGACTCCTGCAGGCTGCTGCAGCCGCAGTGATTGTCCCCATCCAGGGAGGCATCAGGCCCCTGACATGGCGCTGGAATGGGGTTCCCATATTTTCTACACACCTGGAATCTAGCCTGGACCTCTCCCTGAAGGATAGACACACCGCAGCAGACAGAGGACCACATGCTCCTTGCTCCCAGTTTCCTGTGGTCACAATGATTCTGTGGGACAAGTAACCGCAGAAACTCGGTGGCACAGAAAGAGGACTTTATTTAGCTCAGATTTCTGTGGGCAGGCTGAGAGCCAGCTGATTCGGGCCAGCCGCCATGTTGTGTTTTTGGTTGGGGCAGCTCTTTTGTATGAATTTCTCATCTTCCTCCTGGGACCAGAGACTAGCCAAGGTATGATGGGGGAGCCCCAATCAAGAATCACCGCACAAGGCTTCTTAAGCTCAGAAGTAGCAACACGCCATTCCTTCTGCCTCATTCTGTGGCCAGTGAAAGCTGCCTAGAAACATACTGTGTCCCTTTAGGAGGGGCAGCTTCAGGATCACATGGCAAAGGCTATAGATCCAGGGAGGGTCAAAATTGAGGCTGCTGATATTTTGGCCATTAGGACATCAGAGATCCCCTGAGGAAATACATCTGTGCCTTCAGCTTTGGGTGGGCAGTTGAAACAGGAGGAGGTGGATGGCATCTCTGTGTGGTTTTCTTTTTGTCATTTCTGGAATCACTGCTGTCATTTTAGACTAGTAAGGCTTTGATGGAAAATGCCTCCTTCAAATCCTCCCTTCCCAAGGGGCACATGGAGTAAAGAGTAATTGAAAATGAGCTCCTTTCTTTAGATTTTTTAGAACACCTGCCACTTATTTTAGAAGCAATTGATGCTCTTGGCCTGGTTTGTGCTTGGGCAATTTGAAGTGATTAAAGAATTTTACATTTCTCAAGTATTTCTGTGTTCAGGTGAGCCAAACAGAGGTTGGATAGAAGTCTCCTTCAGTATCTTTTTTTTTTTTTTGAGGCAATTTTAATTACTAATCACCTAATAAAGTAGCAAAGGTATGAAATTCCTAGTGTCCCAGTTTGAATTCACAGTAGATCAAATTTAGAAGCCTCCCTGGCAAACTCCAACTCATTGGCTTGGTATTTTTCCCCTTATTTTTAACAAGAAGTCCTCGCCTCTGTGTTTGTTATTTTTGCTCACATGCTGCAGATCTGAAGGAAGACAGCCTGAAACTAATGTTCTTCCAAATGAAAAGTATTCTGGATGGGGTCTGGTACAGTGGGGTGAAGCAGGGAGGAGAGGGGAGGGCAGTGGGCTGGCGGGAGGTGGGGGGAAGGAAGAGGCAGGCCTCAGGTCAAGCCACAGGCAGCTTCTGCTCCTGTTAGCATTTCATAGCTAATGCAGGTGACAGGTAGGACCTGCTTCCCATTACTAGATGTAACCTAGAGATATGTCTGTGGTGCAGAGATATGTCTGTGGTGCAGATGTAACCTAGAGATATGTCTGTGACTCTGGGAAGGGACCTGACAGGGATGCCTCATGTTGGCATGTGATAACCACGGTAGGATGGAAATGGCAGAGAAGAATGTAGAATGAAGAGTTGGCACAGCCTACACACCCACACCCACCACAGTGTTCTCAGAGCCTGTGGACAATGAGGAAAGTGTCAGGTTTACTTCTGTGATCAGTGAAGATGGGGTATGTTTCTGAAGGGCATGCTGGCAAGTCCTGGCCAGGGTGCCTATGGCTGACACCTTCAAAGAGGATCAGTGAAGCTGGGAATGAAATTGCAGGTACAGTCAGAGCTGAGAAGATCAGCTGACTCTGCGAGAGCTGGTGAGCAGGCCAGCAAGAAGAACCCAGTTCTTAACCACAGATGACCCCAGCTAGGGAGAGCTGTGGTTACTCTGAGAACAGGGGTCCATGGGGTGAGCTGTGCTCAGCCGTAAGTTTATCAGGGAGCACAAGGAAGGAGAGCTCAGGCCAGACACCCACCCCAGCCTTGGGGTACCTGAGCTTCCCCCACTTTCAGACAGGCTTGTAGGTGTGTGGGAAAGTGGAGAGATCCTTTAAGAAAGGAGAGTGTTTCCTTGATCTCCATCAACTTGATACTTGAGTTGACAGAGTACTTACCCAAAAGAGTGGAAGGAACTGGAAAATATATTTTCATGTGAAGAGTGTTACTTTTAATTGTTGAGTGTTTTCGTCCAAAATCAAGATATTAATAGCAAACAAATGAAGCTACCTTTTTGTAACCTGATTTATTGAGCTAAATCTCTCTACCAAAACACATACATTCCTGAGAATTTAGAACAAGTGGAAGGGTCTTTGTTGCTGAACAGTGTATGAAGTTGGAGCCATTCATCTTAATGGGCACTGAGCTCTCAGCTGCCAGCTGAGTGACAGTGGGCACCAAGTATTTGAGCTTTTATTTTAATGCACCAAGTTCCAAGCATTGTGCTGGCACTTAGTAGAATATCTGAAAGAACTATTGTAGAAAAGCCTGTGCTTTAGGTATTTCAGTTTAAAGATGGAAACCAGAGACTCAACAGGCTTAAAGGACCTTGCTCAATATAAATAGCTGGAACCCACAATGGATTCTGACTGAGGCTTTCTGCAAGGTTCAGGGAGTCTGCCCCTCCCCCTGACGTCTGCTTGCATGTTGAGACTCCTGGCAAGCGCATGCACTGCCCTTCCCCATTTCTTTTTCTAAGTCCTTCATTGTTATTTTTTTCTTGGTTTGCTTGCTCCTTCTATAGCTGCTTGGCAAATATTTCTCTCCAGGTATTAGCGTGCCTGTTCTTTGCCATCTTGTGAGTTCCTAAAGGCTCACAACTCTGGACTCTCTGGACTTTTCTCAAGGGTCCCCAGCTAGCGCAGAGCTCACTCCCAGAGGCACATGGTGTCGCTCAGCATCTGATGGCGGAGGAAGCTTGGTCTCTACCTCACTCGAGTGAGGAAGCAGCGGTGTTGTGTGGGCTAGGCTGCGAGCCGAGGGCGCCTGTGGCTCCGAGCATCTGTGTTCACTCTACTTGCTGTGAGTTCCAATCCCCTCTGGACTGTTGTCCTGCTCTCAATGATGGCCTGGACGTGGCAGCTTCTGCTTTTGCATGCAAGACAGCCATTTCCCTCTTCCTGTATCACTTTTCCTCCCCCCAACCCCTCTTCTTTTTCCTGGAAACTCGTGTGGGATTAAAATCTGAGTACTTTAATGATAGAGCAGAATACAATATACAGTTATTACAGTGCCTCCCGAGAGTGACTGGGAGAATTTGAAAATGCTGCTTGCTCAGCCCATCAAAAGTTTAAAAGAACAGACAAGTCAAAGGACAGGGATTTTCTCCTCATAATATCTTTACTTTAGGAAACAAGTTTGCAAAGCAGTGTGAAACCCCACTTTATATAGGGTCCTACTGCGCCCCACATTCTCCTTTGTGAATTACCCATATTTACTTCCACTTTTCTCCCAAATGAGCATTGGATATCACAACGGATGTCCAAAGTATGAGTGTCTCACTTTGTGAGGGGATCCTGGGGGAACGGGGGGCGATGTGGCGCTGTCTGGGATCAACGAGGGTGTAGAGGACACAGGCACAGAGCAGCCAAGACCGCCTGAGGGTGTAATGCGGTGCGGCCCCTGCCCGCTGCCACAGCCAGAGCCGGGCACACCCCTGTCACCATGCCATGGGGGGGGGTCTTAAGGAAATCGTGGAAGGGGGCGATGGAAACTGTACTGAAGTGATACAGTATGGTGTTTATGCACTCCTTCAGGCGCTAAAGAACTTATCTGGAAGGTCACAGTAACTTAGCAAGCTTTTAATGGGGCCATACTTTGAGAAGTTTTCCAATGTTCGTGATTGTTAGTAGACACTTGCAAGGGTCTGCCTTTTCTCGTGTGAGCTTTGATGCTTCATGTTTTCTCACCAGTAGTTGATTTCATCAGCTTGTCACATACCTTTATAGTGCCTGAAGTCTCCACTGTTTTTGTGGTGACGACATGTCCCCCAACTTTTTATTGTGAATATTTTCCAGCATTCACAAATACCGGAAGAGTTGACAGTGAACACTAAGATTCTTCCGTTAACATTTTTGCTAGACTTGCTTAAGCACATTTCTGTCTCTTCATCCATCTTTTAAAAAATGCACCCCACAGTAAATTACAGACAGGCTGATAAGATTCAGCAATAATTAAATCTCTTTGAGCACTGTCGTACTCTTGGCTTATTAGTTGGTGTATCTGAGGGTCATCAAGGAAAGAGCTGGTAGGTCACTGGGGGCAAATCTGAATTCCCAAGGATAGACTAGGGAGTGTCCAAGGCTCTGGGGCACCAATCCCTCTCACTTTGGTGTTCCGGGGCAGAGGGCAAGAGGAGAGTGCCCAGCAGCATTCTAGAAGCTGCATCTGGAAAAACACAGGGAGGGTCCTGGGAATTAACAGATTAATAGATTACCTCTATTCTCTTCCTGGTGCGCTCTGTTGGCCAAGCCCGATTGGCCAAGCCAGAGGGCAAGGGCAGCCTTTGGTACAGAGCTCCCGCTGGAAATGGGTCGAAGGAGGCAGAAGTGGGGAAGGAAGATCCAGTCTGAATCCATTGGCTGGAAGCATTTGAACCTGCTAAATCGCACGAATTTTAGATAAAGCTAATATGTCTAGCAATAACCTAGATGATAAAAGCCTTGGAGTAGCTCAAGTGGATATAGATATGGTGGGTGCCCAGGTAACATGAGTTAAATTAGATCAGAAGTTTAATTTCATGTGAAGACTGAAAGGACATTGACACTATAGCTACTGGGTGTTAGAGGAGGGAGAGAACAAGCTCACTGCGTGGCTGGCTGAGCCCGCTGGAGGCCTTTATTCCCAGTGATCTGCTGTCTCATTAGATAACATAAATGGCAAGACCATGTGACTGCCGAGGAATGACAGGGTGCCTCGGCTGTGCTCTCTGTCTGCCTGGCCTGCTGTTGGCCAGGCTGAGGATGTTTCATCTACAGGCATAAATGCTGTCTCTCCAAAGAAGGGTCTGACATGGGGTTTTCCTTTGGCACTAGCGTGGAATACAGGCAGGGCTGCCCACAGCGGACTTCTCATCAGCCAGGGCATTCTGTTCGGTTTTAATGACATCAGGCTGACAGGAAGATGCTTGCATGTAGAGCTGATTTCACCTTGGGCGAGCCCCAGGTATGTCCACATTATCACTGGTTACTGCTGCCTCTTAATATTGTGGGTCGGACCCTCTAAAGCATAGCAGATGCTTCACGCTTGTTTCAGCTGCGCATCTGCCATGCCGCTGTCTCTATGCAGGAAATCTCTACCTAAGGAGGCGGGTAGGGACACGTGTCTCCTCCCTCCCAAGACATCTCAGCTCTGCATCTCAGCATCACACCACATGCCAGCACTGGACATGTACTCGAGAGGCTGAGAAACGCAACAAAGGAGCTAAGCAATTCCTGTTATCTGGGAAAGCGCCGGGGTTTATCTTATAGCTAAACACAGAAATACTGTATGGCCCAGAAATCCCACTCTTGGGCATCTATCCAAAGAAATCATCAGGTCAAACATTATATGCTCTGCAATGTTTATTGCAGCATTATAGCGTGGACATGGAAGCTACTAAATGCTCATTGACAGAGGGTTGGATTAAGAACATTTGGTCTACCCACACTATGGAATATTACTCAGCCTAAGGAAAGGCGGATGTTGCCACTGACAGCAAAATGAAAGGAGTTCAGTCTGTGTAGCAAAACAAACAAAGCCAAAGTGGACATTTACAGCGTCGGTAATTTGACAAAGCAAAAACTTACAGGAACTAGCAGATGCTAATAACAACATAAAGATTTCTGAAGTTAAGAGGGAGGTGGAAGGGAGAAAGAGCCAGAAGGGTACCAGGAGTGGAGACAGAGAAAGGAAATGGTGCCTCTTTCTGGTGGCCTCTTCTAAGGGAGCAGCAGTTTCTTTAGCAGGAGAGAGGTGTTAGTCATCATTAGTGGCCACATGGCCTGATTTCTGAGCCACCCTGAACCTGGTGTACCACCTGAAATCCTGTCAACAGGCATTCCCTTCCTTCCTCTCCTCTCATTTTCTTTTTCCGTTTCCTTCCCACCACTCCCTGTCCCTTTCTTTCTGCCTGTCTCTTTCTCACGCTGTCTTGTTCACTTTCTTTGCAGTTAAGAGCTTTGACTCCTCTCTCTCTCTCTCTCACACCCTCCATGCTTCAAATATTATTCTCACATTCTAATAGATAATGTCAGCAGACTATGAACTGATAATTCCTAAAGAAGATTCTTAAGTGGCTAAAAATTGCATCAGATATTCTACTCTATTAATCAAATAAGTGTGCATTAAAATGAGACAGTTTTTTGATCATCATAATTAGGGTTCTGAAAACGATATTTCATTGCCTTTTTGGTTGTCAGTGGAGGTAGGTTCTGGGGGATATGTAAACCTTATATGGAAAGGCATTTTCTCCTCGTAATGCCTGTTATCATAGTGAAAATAAGGAAACAGCCTACACATGCAATGGGAAAGTGATTACATAAATTATGTTCATACAATTCAATAGTGTTTAGCCACTAATAATGAGAGTTTTCAACAATATTTAATGACCTAGATCATGAAATAAGCTGCTTTCAAAGAAGGATATTTAACTGTGGGGAAAATTTGCTCCAATTTCTATTAAAAATTATTAATCTGGGCACTCCCTGGTGGCGCAGCGGGTTAAAGCACTGCACTAAGAAGCTTAAGCCGCTTCCGCATGAGTTCGATCCCCGCCTGCCCCGGGGGTGACCACAGGGCGCGGCAGACCTCTCCTGACCCTCCCGCTGCTCCCCTCAGCAGTGTACTTCGTCGATCTGCCTGTTCTGCTCCCCACTCTGTCTCTGGTGAATCCTCTCACCCTCTGCATCTCTGGCCTGTACCCCAGTTCTATATGAATAAATATTTTTAAAAAATTATGAATCTGTAAAAAAAAATTATGAATCACACAGAATTACAGGAAAAAATGTCACTAAAATATACACTTTTTTATTTCTGGATTATGAGTATATGGGAGGTTTTAATTTTCCTTTTTATTCTGGATGGTATATTCCAAGTTGTCTTAAAAGTCAAGTGAAAAATTTTTAATCCATGATAATCATTTTCTCCCTTAAAATTTGTCTCATAGCCCATCTCCTGCAGTTAACATGTTTCCTATCTCCAGCTGAGTATTTTGGTGCCCTCTTGAAAAGTTTTTTTTTTTCCATTGAGTCTCTGAAGTGATTGGTATCTCCACATTCCTATGTTGGTTATTAACACTCATTTTATTCACCTGGACAAGCCCCATTATGTGGGATTTGTATGAAACACTACTGTTTGGACATTTTAATACCTGACTAGCAATGGCCTAGAATTCAACCTCTACTCATCCATGATTCACTTCCCAGTTCTGCCCCAAGTCAAAAAATAATCAGTTTTATTCTCTGGATAAACAGGACCAGCAATACATTCAATTATACTTAATCATATATGCCCAGAATTTCAGGAAAATAAATCGAGAACATAATTTTTGGAAACTGCAATATTAGTTATGACTAAGGAATGATATAAGAGCACTTTGCATCTTGGTCAGAAGAGAGACGTAGAGGCAAAGGGCGTATATATAAACTGTAGTGCAGACAGAATTAGCAGTGAGTAGAAATAGTGGTGATGAGCACAGGAGGGTGACTCTATCCCAGCCTAGCCACAGGAGGATGAGACAGAAGCCCTGGGATGCCAATCTAGCTTCTGGAAGAGGCGCAGAGGAGCTCATGGTGAGGAGCCGGCCGTCACTTCTGTCCACGTCCCAGTATCATGCCTGAGAAGAGCACGTGAGCGCACTCACTTGGCCAAGTGAGAGTTTCAGGAGGAAACGTCACACGACAGTGGGGTCTTTGTGTCTCTCGGGCCTGATGTCTCCCCCCGCCAGACAGAGAACCAGCAAACACCATGTGACGTGACTTCTGATGTTAGATCATGGGAAGCAGTACAGCTCTGCCTGGTTGGTGTTTTTATGTGAGACGGAGGGTGGGAGGTAGGATATTTGCTTTTGAAATTCAGCTCTCAGGCTGTGAGGAGGTTCTGAGAGCCACACAGAGAGTTTGGGTTGAAAGCTTCTGGATAGGTCCCAAATATTAACAAGCACTCGCCACTGGGCATGAAAGCAAATGACTGAAATGACTCGGGTGCCCAGATGTCACTTCCAACCTTTGTTACTCTTAGCTATTGCCTCAAAGTCATATTTTCTCTACTCTTCCTAAATTTCTGACTCACAGAGTCCACGAGAACATTAAAATGGTTGCTTTACACGTCTGAGTTTGGACAGCTTGTGAAACAGCATAGTAACTGGGGTAAGGAAGATGTGAGCATAAATGGGTCAAAATCTGGTGACTCGGTGCAGAGAAAGGCTGGATCCCTAAGGCTCACATCAAGTTGCTAAAGAAGTGGGGAAGAAGCCATCTAAAATAAAAATGGCATTTAGCAATAGTAACTCCATACTACACTAGCAGTAAGTGCACAGAAGGAGGAAGTCTACAAGACCTCCAAACACGGAGAGAGATAGGGCTCTAGAAGGGTTTCACACACTTTGAAGGAGCAGAGTGGAGCTTCTCAATAGGCAGCCAGCCATCCAAAGCCACTCAGCCGTGTGAAAGGTGCAAGGAGGGGCCTTCTCATTTCCTCACTGGGTCTTCACCAGCAGAAAGCCGAACATCTTTGTATGGTGTACAGCTGAGTTCATGAAGGAGACAGTGTATTCTGCCCTCGTCTCACTCTCCACATTCCTGCTATGCTCTCCTGTGGTCCGTTGTCTTGTCCATCTCCTGAATGAAGCCAAGTCTTCAGCGCCTCTCTCTACTACATTTGTTCTGAGACAGTTTCTTATCATCTGGAGTGGAGTAGGAGGGAGTTGGCAGTGCTGGAGAAATGGATTGATGCAAACTGGAGTGATGGGGAAACCGAGAGAGAATTCTGAATAAAACACAGAAACTGAAGGGGGGGATTTCAGGTAACTGGACACCAGTGGTGGTGGGGGGGGCTGTTAATTAATCCCATCAACAGTGTTGGAAGTTGGGGTCTCCCTGGTGGTGCAGGATTAAGATGCAGCACTATAAAGCTGTCTGTAGCCACTGCAGCATGAGTTTGATCCCCCACCAGGGAGGTGACCCACATGGCCAGCAGACCTCTCCTGACCGGCCTGCTGCTCCTCTGAGCATGTATTTCAGTACATCCACCTGTTTTGCTCCCCACTCTGTCTCTGCTGAATCCTCTCACCCCCACACCTATGGCTTTACCCCAGTTCTTGTAGGCATAAATAAATTAATCTTTTAAAAAAGTGTGTTAGAAGTTGAGGCTGTAAGGTGAGAAGATATCAGCTCATCCCACAGGACCTTTGCTAAATGAATGCCTCTTGGATGCTGGAAGCCATACCAACCATTCCTGTAGAATACGTGCTTCTAGTGCTAACTGCCAAGTACTTCTTAGTGATTTACATGCATTAACTCATAATAGCTCCATGAGTGAAGTATGTTATTTCCCATATTTTGCAGGTAGAAAACAGGCACAGAAAGGTTAAGTGCCTTTCCTAAAATGGCACAGCTCACATAAATAAGAATTTAGGAAATCTGGCTCCACCCCTTGTGCTCTTACCCTTGGCTAAAAGGCTTCAAAAGTTTAATTAATTCCAGTTAACCTTCTAGAACTGAGAACAGAATCAAAGATACAAATTGAAGAGATTTATCCCATTTCAATAAAAAATCATGGAGAAAGACTTAATCCTCAAATCACCGTGACTAAGTTTTTGTTACAAAACTGGAAGATAAAACTGTAGATACCTGGCAATTTGAAAAATATCCAAAGGGGACCAAAATGAAGCTAGCTTTCAACTTCTCTTACTATATCTACATAGTTTTTAAGCAAAAAGGATATAGACTAACAATTTCATGTTGATTCGAGTTCCCATTTCATGGATTCAGTCACGCATTCATTCATTCAACATACTGAGCGCCTAGTTTATTAAAGAAAGCATGTGAGAGTAGCAGACACATTTCCTTAGACATGTTTTAATTGCCTTGAAACCATGTTCCTCCTCTGGCCCTCTCGACCGTCGTGAGTTCTTAAAGGCAGGGTGCATTTCTTGTGATGAAGTTGAACAGGCCATTCGGATTGTGCCACAGTTAACTTTATCCTTCAGAAGCTTTGACGCTAGGTCGGTAGGCATGTCATGTTTGCTGGGCAGAAGTGCAGGGCACAGAGCCAAGGCTGAGGTCAGAGGGCACTAGATCTGAGACCTGCATCAGCTGCTTCGATGTGGCCACAGGAAAGTTCTTATCTCTCTAAACCTGGAATTTCTGCATTGTGAAATGGAGCTAATAATACATCATAAGGTGATATGAAGACTAAAGGGGGAAATGTACTTAAGTGACTGATCTTTGGGCCTGGTGTAAAGTTAATATTCCCTGTATATTTGTGATGATGGTGGTAGTTACGGTGATGCAAAACTCATGTCTCGTGAGGAGTCAATATTTTAAATCAATTCCCTATGGCTTTTCAGTTCTAATACCAGAAAAAAAATTTTAATTGAACCGAAACATTGAGAGAGTCTATTTTTCTTTCTGTTGGATGGTCCCCCAAATCATCCTTTTACCTCAACTGAGGTGGAAATGCAATATTCCAGAACGAGTAAGGGAAACTCACAGCTCAGGGTGGCTTCACTTGTCCAAGGTATGGCTTTGGGAGTGTTCAGAACACACTGGCCATTTCTCAAGAATTTCCAAAGAGAAAGAGGATGGTGGAGTGAAATGCAGGGTGGTTGCCATCTAGGGGCAGAAGCCAGCAGATCAAAAGTAGTAGAGAAGTGATTGCTTTTCTGTGCTCTGTTTTGCTTGCACCTCATGTTGACGTCAGGCAGCCCACGTGAACTGGGCGCTAGGCCACGCCACTAGCCGGGAGGGCCTCTGGGGTGGAGGGACAAGGTGTGGCCGTGGCCGCACAGTTCGCGAGAGCCTAGGCTCCTGGCGTGACAGCCTGGATTCAGACGCCCGTGCTGGCTCTCATAGGTCCGCAGCCTTCAGTCCATGATCCTGCCTGAGCCTCCACCCACTTACCCATAAAACGGAGCTAACAGTGCCCACACCAGTGGCTGTTGGGAATAGTTCATGAAGTTGAATCTTTAAAGCTCCTTGCCTGGCATGTAGTAAATAGTAACGACATGTTAACCATTCTTTTTATTCTAGAATGAACCTGACCTTAGAAAATTCCAGTTTTAGTGAATTGAGTGGATATGAACTGAGTAACAGGACATGGCAAATAGAGAACACACCGAGATTCTTGGGGAACTCTATAGGAGCGTCTCTCTGATCTGTCTGGGCTGGGGGTGGGGGGAGGAGTGCTCAGGGAAAATGTCACAGGGAACCTAGACGGTGAGGGGACATCTGTATAGGCATCACTAGAACACAGGTGGGGACGGGCATGGGTATGCAGAGGTGGTAACCAAAAGCAAGGAAACAGGAAAAAAAAAAGCCTACTTTTAATTGATTTGCCCCATTTCCTTCCATGGCTTTTCCCTTTGTCTCTCCCCCGCCCCATGCTTACTTGTCTTCCACTGCTCTATTCAAGGGCTACTCTGTGTGTGTGTGTGTGTGTGTGTGTGAGAGAGAGAGAGATCAGGAGATGCTTACACTGAGTTCAGGAAAAAATAACCCGTGCTGTTCATCCTGGAAGAAGAAGAAAGTGCCCTCACTCTGCTTAAACAGTGTAGGACGGAGAGTCAGTGTGGGACAGAGTGGCAATGGCCCTTACAACGTGCCAAGCCACATCCCAAGCGCTGTGAGTCCTGCATAACATTTCTTCTTTACAGTAGTCCCGCAAGGGAGGCCTCATTACCCTCATTTTGCAGAGGAGCAAACTGAACCTGAGAGAGCTCTAAAAGCTTGGAGTAGTGCAAAATTTCACTAGAACTTTTAGTCCAGAATTAAAGTGCTGCCTGTTCCAATAGCCTGCTGAGTAGCAGGGGGAAACCAACTTATTTTCACCATGGACAGTGTCGATAAGCATTTCTCTTCTTTTATAAACGTATCAGATATGTGTCAAATTGATTGATAAATGCTCCAGCTGTCAGTGGAAGCCCCCTTTGTGTGTGCGACTGCTTTGCGCTCTTTATCTGATGTACCTGCAGTAGGTAAGTTCGAGATGACACACTTATGGAGGAGGACTGGATTTGGTTAAAGAACCCGCATATAAGCATCAAATAGCAAGGCCTGTCCCACTCAGTTTCTGCGTAAATTCTTTGCAGATTCCCTGAGCTTCTGCCAGCTTCTGGTTTCCTTCCAGAAACCTCTCAACATCATATTGGGTGTGGTGTAAGGAGATGGGGAGGTAGAGATTAGATTTTTTTCCATGAATCTAATTATTATCTTTGAGCTTTTTCCAGAATGTTTTATGACTAACATTATTGGATTTTCCTCATCTTTTACTAATAGGCAAATGGAGATGCAGGGATGGTTAAGTGCAGCCCAACGTATCATTGCATGTGGTGGGTGGGGGACGCTGAGACTGATACTGAGTGTGTGCTTTGTCTTCACGGGCTTTCTTAGCCCAGTGGGTAAATTTTGTGCACGTACCTGGGTCTTTGCATCATGTGGCACTTCTCAAATTCGTGTCTCATTTCACCAAGTGTTTCATGTGGTTTATATGGTGAGTATATGGCTTAAATTTTCCGTGGTAATGCAGATGTGAGAAGACAGAACTATTTTTCCACGGCAGAACGTGCCTTGCTTCTGAACCCTCATTTGTGTTTAGTGGTGTGAGGAATGAGTCTGAATTTGCCTCGTGGAGGTAACTGTCATTTCTGTCTTATAAAGAGAATCTAGTTTTGTACAACTGGCTTGGTGTAAATGACCTATTGGGAGTTAAATCCCACTCATTCAAAATTTAGATACCCTCTTGTGATCCTTCTCAAAAAATCTCCTCCTGTCATTTTTCAACATGGTGCCTGGGAACACAGGCACAGAGATGTCATAGAGGTAACTGAGCAGCACCAGAGGAAGGCCCGGCTCTTGTTCAGTTACTTAGAACTGTCCCTGAAGTGGACCTCTGTGGTCATTACATTAAGTGCCCTTGACAATGAACCCACTTGGCTGCTGGTGGAACTCAGCACCTTCTGATGTCCGCGGTTCCCGTTGGCTTCCTTTGTATGTTGTCCTTGTCCCAGAGATAGTCCCTAGGACGCATTCCCATTCTGTACAGCAGCATCTACCAAGCACTTTCTCACCCCTATCCTGTCCTTCAAGATGCCATTCCACATTTCTGTTCCAGTGTGGAAGTCTCAAGTTGGCCGGGGGTCTCTAAGAAGACCCTTATTCTGGGTAGGGTTTCTTTCTGTTTGCTCCTGAACAGAGAACCAGAGAGCAGGACTCAGTGTGTGCTTCAGAACCTTTGTCTCTGTGTCTGTCTGTCTCTCTCCACTTGTTTCAGAAAATGGAAGGACCTTCTCTTTGGGAGGTGGTGATAGGTTGAGGATGAATTCTGTTAAGAAGCATACTGTGGGTATAGACAGGAGGGTAACAGAAAAAGTAGGAAGTTACACCCCTCCTCCTTCCCTGAGCAATTTCCCCAAGCAGTGTCGTGACTTCAGGTGGTCCCAGACAGAGGTTACACCCGATGCCCGCCCACCCAAGATAGTGCAAATGACTCTTGGACCGTTACTACTGGAAGTGCAACTCCAGGTCCTACCAAGGTCAGGTCACTGACAAGCCAGAACTTGTGCTGTCGAAGCCACGCTGACACCATGCAAAAGTGAGACAATCAGCATCCTAGAGGCTTCTTAAAGTCCTACCAAGGACTCAGCAGTGTTTGAATGGTCAAGCACTGAGCCTTTGAGGCTGGCAACTGAAATGCTAACACAAATATTTGTCTTGCTGCTTTGAAGGTCCTTTGATTAGAATTCTAGAGTTAACCAGCTAGATATACCACACACTCAGCTGAGCAGAAATTTAAATCAAACTGTAGAATTAAAATCCTGTTGATAAATATTTTGGCTGACTATTTCCTTCAGAGGCCGGCATTTCGCCAACGTATTTGTTAACTGAGCCGAGACTTGTTCTTTGGATTCCAATTCCCTGGTTCTGTGTCACTCTTTGGCTGCTGACAGGGCTCACTGCAGAGGAAATTGAAATAAAAACTAATAATGATCCAAACGACTAATGAAATAAAATTGGAAGCCAATTGAGAAAATTATAGAGGAGAAACTCAGCTGAAATGGGAGTGGAGATAAGACTGCTACGAAAGTCTCCTGCCTACCAGATGTGGCTTCTCCTGTGGCACCACCAAATTCCCCCCACATGCTGCAGATTTAGACGTATGCAGAGGTGTGTACTCACATGGGTGCCTCCTCCTGTCTGGATGTTAACATCCTTCAGGTTGAGTCTAGCTACCCTACCTTGTGTTGACTCCTATAATACCTCACATGTTCTAGGTAGGAGTTATAAAATAATGGAGCTAGTAGGTACTCTGAAATGACATGAGCTAACTCCTCCTTTAACACGTGTAGGTGTGAGGGTTGGGATGTTTAATCACCTGCTGGGGAGCCCTGGTTAGTAGAACTAGACCCCACGTCTCCACTCAAGGTGATAATATTTTTCTGATTATATTATTGTGTTTATATATGTTATAGTTATAAACATGCTCTCATATGTGACAAAAATGTAAAGCACAAAATAAAATAACTCATAATCCCACCAAATAGAATAATCGCTGTCAACCTTAGATCAGAGCTATATCATGCAAATAAGTTCAATAATGCATAATGTGGACATTTTCAATAGGCCAAATAAACGTAAGATAGATGTGGTATGATATGGAATCTACATAGAAGTATATGTTTGTCAGTAATTTATTAATCAAATATATGTTAAATAGCATAACAAAAATATGAACAGATTGTATAAGATTTATGCATATGTATAACTGTGTCTTAATTTAAAACATTTATTTTATACTATATTGCAGGCATTTTCTTATGGTATTATTGTTTCCATAAGTACAAGCTTTAAGGATTACCTTAAAAATGGCACAATTTAACTCATTTTCTATAAAGTAGATTTAGAAATTTTTCAAAATTTTCACCATTATAATGCAAATATTTTCTTTCAGAAAGTTTTTCACCATTAAGATGTAAAAATGTGGAGATGTTTTATATATTATTCTTGTTCACATCCACATTTCTCTACAAAGTGAATATCTGATTCAGATGTTTGTTTTTAAAAATTTAATGCATATTTCAAGATTGCTTTTTAGAAACTTGACACTGCTACATATCCCATTTTTCCATTATCTCTATATGTCCCTTTTTTTTTTTTTAAGATTTATTTATTTGTGCATACAGAACTGGGGTACAGGCCAGAGACTCAGGGGTGGCGAAAGACTTCACCAGAGACAGAGTGGGGAGCAGAACAGGCAGATCGACGAAGTGCACTTCTGAGGGAGCAGCGGGCGGGTCAGGAGAGGTCTGCCATGCCATGTGGTCACCTCCGGGGCAGGCGGGAATCGAACTCATGCGGAAGTGGTTTCAGCTTCTTAGTGCAGTGCTCCAACCCGCTGCGCCACCAGGGAGGGCCTATATGTCCCTTTTTAATAAAGTACTGAACTGTTTTATTTTTATTTTCTAGATATGGTATGTATGTGATCCCTTGAAAAATGCTTAAAGGTAGAGTACACCCATGGGGATTACAACTGAGATAAAAAAAAATGCACAGAATGATGTAAAAATAAACCATTATATTATTTAAAAAAAAAATAGAGTACAGTGTTGCTGTGTACTCCAAGATAACATCATGTATAAGTAACCTTTTGCAATGACCAGGCTAGGGGTCTGCCACTGATATACTAGTATCACCAAGTGAAAGGTGTGGTTTGGATTTCATCAGTTTTTGTCATGTACGTCCCCCCGGTCTTTTAGGGAAAGGAGGTGAATGTACAGTTTTACTAATTTAACGTGTAGGTCTGTATAAACACTACCATAATTAGAACAGGAAGTTGTTCCATCACCTCCCACATGTCTTTTCTCATCACCCTCTCCCATCCATCGCCACTAATCCATCTTCATCAACACCTTCGTCATTTGGCAATCTTACATCAAACGAACCACACGCCGTATATAACCTGGCTTATTTTCCTCGGGATAATGCTTTTGTAAACCAACTAAGTTGTGTGTATCAGTCATTTGTCCTTTAGTATGTGTAGCGCTTCATAGTGTGACTATCCAGGTGTTGGTTCCATGAACATTTCTGTTCAGATTTGTGTGTCAGCACACGTTTTCTCTAGGCTGAGCACCAGGAGGGAGGCTTGTTCAGTCGCTGAATTCTGTTTATAGGAATCTGCCAGACCACTCCCCAGAATGGTGGGACCTGTCCACATTCCCACCGCGTGTGTAGCTCTCTTGACACCCCGTGCTGCTGGACTTGTCACCCTAGCCTTTCTAGTAGATGTGATGGTTTCTCATCATAGCTGTAATTTGCATATTGCTAAACTAGTGATTTGGAAAATCTTGATCTTCAGTTATTTGCCACTGGTTTAACTTTGCTGGATTGTATGTTCAAGTATTTTACCCATCTTTAAATTAGACTGCCTAGTTTCTTACTTGAGTTTAGAGAGTTCTTGAGGTATTCTGGATATAAGTCCTTCACTGGACTTGTGACTTGGAAATATTTTCTCCCAGTCGCTTGTCATTTTCTTCTCTTAACAATGCCTCAGCAGAACAAAACTGTTTCATTTTCATGTCTACTTTGTCATTCTGTCCAATATGAATCATATCAGTCTATTTGATGTTCTGTCTCAGAACTCTTTGCCTAGCCCCAGGTAATGAAGGGAATTTTTTTATTCCTTCTTTTCAAATTATATATATATATATATATATATAATATGCTTGCCCGGTTGTACAGGCTAGAACATTCTTGTATTGTTCTGATCTTAGGGAGAAAGCATTCAACCTGTCACAGTAAATGCAATCTAAGCTGTAAGTTGCTTTCATGGATTTTTTTTTTTCAATGTTGAAGAACTTGTCTTCTGTTTCTACTTTGCTGAGAGTTTTGAGCATAAATGGATGTTAAATTTTATCAAAGAGCTTTTTTTTTTTTTTTTGGCCTCAATCAACATGATCATGTGATTTTTTCCTTTGGACAATAAATATGGCCTGTTTCATTCATTCATTTTTGATTTATATCCTAGGGGAACAACCTACTTGGTCATGATATGTTATCCTTTTGTGTGTATGTGGGGGTGTATACACTCATATATTGTTGAGAATTTTTGTATTTGTGACCATGTAGGCTGTGGTTCACATTTTCCATGTGTACAGCACTGTCTGTTCTGGTCTGCCCCACTGGTGCACTGTGGGAGGGCCTCCTGAAACCTGGGCGATAGTTTATACCGCAACTCAGCTCTCAAAGCTTTGCTCTATTGATTCTGGTTGATTTCTGGCATGAGCCACTTCAGGGTGAATCTGGGACTGGATACACAATTCTCAAGAATCCCTTTCTCTAGCCCTCTTTCAAGGATCCTCTCCACTCTCTGGGGGTTGGCAGGGAGGAGGGAAGTCCAGGATGTGCCTCTGCTTCTGTTCCCTTGGGGAAGCCTGTGGATGGTCCTGCAGAACCCTGATCCTCTCGCCTCAGCAGTTAGCCAGTGGGAGTGGGGGACGCAGCCTCTTTACTGGTATTTGCACCTGTCAGAAGGGCACTAGAGAAGAGGGTTCCCTAAGGCCTTGGTGGACACATTGGGGGGGGGCAGGAAAGGGCACAGCCTGTGTACCAAGGCTGTATTGCTGGGAAGCGTTAATAGGACACTGCACCTCCCTCTTGTCTGTGCACCTGAGAGGAGAACAAGCCTTTTTTGAGACCCCTCCCCTTCCCTGCTTGTTCTCTCCCCCTCCTTCCCTCCCTCCTCCCCATCTTTCCTCTTCTCCCCTCCACTTCCCTCCCTTCCCCTCCCCATCTCCCCTCCACTCCCCTCCCCTCCCCTCCCTTCCCCATCTCCCTTCTCCTTCCCTCCACTCCCCTCCTCTCCCCTCCCCTTCCCATCTCCCCTCTCCATCTCCCCTTCACTTCCCGCCCTTCCCCACCTCCTCTTCTCCCATCTACTTCCCCCCTCCCTTCCCCTCCACATTTCCCTCTCCTCTTCTTTTTCACTGTAGCCTCTGGTTGCTCCAGGTAGCCAGGTGGCCGAGTGACCGAGTGACCGAGTGGCTGGCAGCCCTGGCACTGCTGGAGTTGCCAGGGCTCAGCACTCATGAGGCAGAGTAAACCCAGGCACCTCCGCACTGCCGAGCTCCTTCGTCATGGCCCTGTCATCTTTGTGTGACCTTTCCAATCTTCTGATGATTGCTTTATTTGGGTCCAGAGTTTTCCTTGGGGAGATTTTTTTCTTATTTCATGTGAATGCCTGAGAGGTGTTATTTGTTTATAATAATTTATTTGCTGTAAAATAATTTCTCCACCTCTTGCATTTTTATCATATTATAAACATATATCTATATTATTTTCCACTGTGATATCTTTCTTGCGTTGTAAAATCAGGTAAACAATATTTTCTTCAGATTCACTTCTTTTAACATTTAATTTGTAGTTCATCTTAGATTTATTTTTATTCTGTGATAAGAAGCGATACAACTTGGTTTTTTTCCTTTCCAAATAATTAATTGTCCCAGTACGCTTGTTTATTTAGTGCTCCTTTCTTTCTCTACTAACAGATATAATTATTGAATGAATAATCCTGTTTTCCTTCAGAGAAGAATTTCTTTCCCACCCACACCATCAAGTCTAACAAACTCTCTTTTGGAATCTAAATAAGAAAATACAATTTAACTTCTCTCATAAAAGATGACACTGAAAAAATCTCCTGGTCTTCACTTTTCTATCCCTTCCTTCTCATGTAAAGGAATAAACAAGTATGTGAGCCAAAGAAATAAGAAACAGAGCTTAAACGGAGACAGTTAAGGCCTATGACACCAGTAAAGGGAGAACATGCAACAAGAGAAAGGTTATAAAAACTGGAAAAGGGAATTTAAACCACAAGCTTTCACTGTAGTCTGCATTTTCCTCCCTAGCTTTTGTCTCTTAAAAATGCAAAACACATGAATATTTACTATCATCTTATCTTCTGGAAATGTAGAATTAAAAGTAGTGTTTTATGAAGAAGTAAAGTAATTATATCTTCCTCTGTGAACAGATATTTCTTGCTTTTCAGCTTAATTCTTTGAATTATTCAAATAATTTTAATTGGCTGTTTTAATAGCTGTGTGAACCTCAAGCCAGCCCCCAGTTGCCCTGCTTTTATACAGATGGGGACATACACTCCTAAAGCCAATTTCATCCTGCCCGCCTTTCGGTGATTCTCAGTGGCTGGAGGAATTGTGGTGAAAAGTGGGGTAGAAAGAGAATTAGAAATGTTGGATAATCTTGATGAGTCAGTGGTGACCTTTGCGGATTTCCCCACATTTTGATGAATTGTTCCCCAGCAAGTCAGCCCAATCAAGCTTTGTGGCCCATGCTCTGGGCCAGGCCTCCTGGTACAGATGGCATTTTTAGCTACAGAGACTGAGGCGCATTCTTGTTCCCAAAGCAACCTCATTTGACCTATTGTTTACTGCCACTCTCCATTCAAAACTGGCTAGCCTTGCTGTGTAATCACATCCTTGACAAGTCTTCCTCCCCCAAGCTACTTAGTCATAAATGTCAACTACAAGCTCTAAGCCATTAACCCGTAAAACAGTACTGTAAAGCCTGGCCTGTTAGGCTGTGTAGTGACCTGAGCAGGGAGGATTTTGTCCACTGAAATTAAAGGCCAAGAATTTTTGCTGACCCAAAGAGTACTTATATTTTAAAGCACCTGACTGGTGGCTTCACAAATTTTATCACTTAATTGTCACATCAATTGTAAATTAGGCACTTTTTGCTCCATTTTGCAGATGAGGGAAAATGAAGCGTGGAGAGTCTGTGGTGGCTCTTCATTTAAATCCAAATTTTGAATTAACATCCCTCATGAACCATCCTTTGGCCTTAGTCACAGATGAGGTAGTTTTAAGGGAAATCTTGACAACAGAGTTAAGTGATACGAATCACACAGTGAGGCAATTATTCCTTTATATTCTTCTGATGAGATCAAAAAGAAAGTTTAGACATTACATGTTTTCATATCTTTTTAATAATTACTGATCTCCATTTACAGCAGAGGAGAAACACATCAAATTCCAAGCTTTGGGCTAGCAATACCATAATGAAAACATCTGTTTGTTTACATTGAATATCTTTTTTCTTTTCTCATCTGTTTATGACACAATATTAGTTTTCCATTAGTGGTAGTGATATTCAGCTTTAGTAGTTAAATAGGTTTACATTTTTTTTTAATTATTACAAAAGTTTATTTTTACATCATTTTGCACATTTTTTTTCCATCTCGATTGTAATCCCCGCGGGTTTCCCATCACCAATATTAGTAGGTTTACATTTTTAATGTGCCACTATTTTTTAAAAACATCTATAAATGCAAATATTAGTGGTATGTGGAAGACTAACATGGGGAGCACCTGATTTGTTTTAGATATGATGCTATAAATTCTTAGAAGATGCCAATGCTTGAACAATGCTCCCTCCCTCCGGCCCCCATTATTCATCCTGTGTGCTATGGACCACGATATTTGAGAAATACCAGTGCTAGAACAGGACAGCCTTTTCTTGCAGGGTAAAGGAAAATACATTTTCCCTAATATTAAGGAATTTCTAAAGATGTTTTATACTATGTGAACTTCCTAAAAAAAGAGGTATTTTTTCTTCTAAAATTCTTCCTGTACTTCTAGAGAACTTCTACCAGTTCCACATAGTATTTTAAATTTGCAAGAGTGATTCTAAGTGTATCTTTAAATTTATTTTCTAAAATCTCGTTATGAAATTAACCTCAAGGAGGCCCTTCATTTTCAGAATCATCTGGCATTTGATGCAAGAGCCTTTATTTGTTTCAGTGAATGTTTATGAAGAATCTACTGTGTGCTATGCATTGCATGTTTGGAATATATAAGTAAAATAGGTAAACATTTATGGAGCTTATTAAAAAAGAAGGCATATGGGAAAATACAGTAAGTGCTGTATTACAAGGAGATTTGAGAAGGCAGGCAGGTGTCGGGATTTGATAGGTATATTAGGGAACAAACTGAATGGAGAAGCAGACATTTGTGCAAAGACTTGAAGGTACTAAGAGTAAACTACCAGCAGAGTAACCCTGGACTGTGCAGAGAGTATCAGGGCGGTATGTGTGTGGCATCTGTGGAGGGTGTAAAGAAGTAGAATTGCAGGAGGTAAAGTGGAGGGAAATAGAGTAAGAGTGATCAGATAGTATCTTTGGGAAGACTCATGGTGACAGCTAGGCTGAAAATAAGCTGCAGAGGAGTAAGGATGAAGGGAGAGAGCTTAGCCAGGCATTAGAATAATGCAGAAAAAAGGTGATTGTAGCTTAGACTAGGCTAGAAGTGGAGAGAAGTGGTCATCCTCTGGGAATATTTTGAAGGTAGATGAATTGCATGTAGAATGTGAAAGAAATTGTCAAGCAGAGGGCAGCCATGAGTACCCAGGAAGGAATCACTGTAGTAAAGGCATGTATTTGGAGGAGGCTATAGTGATATGGTCCTTGGGCAGCCATATTTTAATGTGTCTTCTAAACTCAGTTAATTCACAAGATTTGTTCTATAAAATACTTGGGTTTTGTCTGGATAGCCAAGTAAATATGGCCACCAGTTCAGCAGTCAGAATTTTTGAGTGTTGACTTTTGGAGGAGAATTTGTATGTTTGCATGCACATACATAAGATGGTGTGAATTTCAAAATCTAAGAACTGTCACCTAGTGACGTTATTGGAATGCAACATCACGTACTGTTGGTAAACAGTCCTGATGGCAGTGATTATATATGAAATTATTTCTATAACAGATGACACATAAATCCAACCAGTTCCTCCCCATCCTCTTGTGAAGGGGTGTCACTTCTGATTTATTTAGCTTAGAATCTCATGTGATCTACTTAATTTGTTGCTTTTATATAGTACAGTTGAAGATTTATTTTATAGGACTGATTATTAATGTTCTGGACACCTTTTCTTATATTGCTGCGTAAACAGCGCCATCTGGAACTTGAATGTTCATTTCTGTTGCTTGTAACTTTTCCTACTGTTCTGATGACTTTAGAGTGTGGCTAAGGGGAAATAACTAAGTTGTTCCAATGAAATGCAAGCTTGGGTGACTCAGTGGAAACACACATTTCATTTAACTTATATTTACTAACCCTGGCCATACAGTGGAATCTTAATGATGAAAAGATCCGTCCCTACTGGCAGGTACAAGATTCCAGGTGAGTGTTGAGAAATTATACCTCAATAGGAAAGAGCAGTGTAATACTATCAAAGTATTTTTAAAATAATTTGTCATGTCCTCAGCGTAAGAAAACCGTACAAGGTTTTCAATCTAGTTCCTGCAATGTTTGTTCTAGAACTACTGTTTACTTAGGTCTTGCCCCACCTAGATCAGTTCCATGCTTCTCCTTTTGTTTTATCTTATTAATGTCCCATATGTTTTTGCTGCCAATCAATGTCCTATCTTGTGTACATGTCATATTTTATACCATTTAAATGACCTGTTTATAATATCACTTTAAAAGCAGGATATTGTATGTTTACAAAAAAACAAAAACAAAAAATCTTAACAGCCTTCCTTCTAATAGAACAAAACAACATCATAGGCAGAAATTAAATATTCTAAAACGTAATAGTCCTTGTAGAAATACTGGAAATTTGCTGTTATATTTGGTATATCCTTTTCTACTTCTTTGTTGAGGTTAGTGTGCTTAAACCTTAAAATGTTTCCTGTCGGGCTGAGTTACCAGTTGTATTCCACTTGTCCATGCTTTTACTCCCCTACTATCACAAATTAAACAAAACTGAAGGGTGCTGTGTTGCGAAGCCCATGGGACTGCCCGGCAGCCACGGATTACCTGCTGTACTTGACTAGCAGAGTCTTGCTTTACCCCTGAGTATTGCTGGGTATGTGCATGGCAAAGCTAAGGAGCTTTGGAATAAATGGATCATTTTTCAGTGCAAACTAATTTCTTCCTAGAACACCGTTTAGGTAGTTCAACATCTGTGTTTGGTCACAGAAGTCATTGAGAACCAGGTCGACCAGGCCTGATGGGGTTTTATTCTAACGTGGCCATGCTGGGGCATTCTTCTTTGTTGTCTTAACAAAATACTTCTGATACTAAGGTTTTAGGTGCATCTTTTTGAGTCCTGAGAGAGGATTCCTCAGTATAACTAAAATTCTTCCCTTTTAAAATGAAGCAGGAATATTATAGCTTCAAATTACATGGAGAATCTTCAAAGAGCAAAGAAGATCAAGAATTAATAGCAAGACAGAGAAACCCAGGTTGCCTGTGGAGATACACAGCACACTGGCTTCTGGTAACTGAGGTGGTTGAGTACACAGACATGACAGACATGTATGCGTTTCCATGTGCATAGCAGAGCTCAGCCGATGACTCTGTGAATGAAGACAGCATTTAGGAAGAGATGAAGAGAAGGATATTAGCTGAAGGAACAGCTTTACTTCACCTTCCTTAATTCTCAGTGACGTGGTACAAAGGAACTCATCCCACTTGGGGAGCTAGGAAAACCTAAGGACATTTTGAGCCTCAGAATTAGATGGGAATTTTCCTTGTACACATCTCTGGCCACTGTGACTTTCTGTGACTATTTTGAATTTTCTTCCTTTATGAAATAATCATTGAACCTTCTTTCCAATCCATCCAACTGTCCTCACGTGGTATCACTTGTATCCTGCAATCATTCCTTTTACAAAAAAAAAATGAAACAAACCCCAGGTTCTCTAGGGTTCCCTTAGATTTTCCCTTCAGAAGTGAACATAATCCAACACTGAATCTACCAATGTTTCCACAGAGTTGTCTGCTTTTATTACAAGCACCTCTGGGTCCCTTTTATTTTTCTTTTGATTATTTCTGGCTTCATACAATGCCCACCTAAGGCCTAGGGCACAGGGCCTGGGCTCTGAGTCATGCATTGGCTATCATAGGCCATGCTAAGAGCAGATGACCTGCACCTTTGCCTTTGGAGACTGAACAATAGTGAATGAAAGGACTGAGAGTTCACTCTCTGCTTTAGTCGTCATGAAGCCTAGGGACCTTGGTTAGTTTTCTTTCTAATGACCTGAATCACAGTCATCAGTCTGGGAAGGGTTTACTGACCTCATTCAACCTAAATCTCTACAAAGAAAATGCATTCTTGCCTATCTTGAACTTTGTGCTAATACCCAGATTACTATATTTAAGACACATAAGGACATGACCAAGAAGCAGCTGGAGTGGTAGGAAAGGGACGCTATTGTTCCTTTTCATATTCTTGGGGCAAAGCTTTCCCTTAGAAATTACTATTCACAGGAGTGATTGATCAGACTTCAAAATAGTGAAAGTGGTTTGCCAAATGTTAGCTGCTATTTCTGAAGATCATTTTACAGAAGATGCTGTGAGAAACCTTTGCACAGTCCTTATTTCTCATTATTAACTACACTGGGGTAATTCATTATCCTAAAACAACCAAAATTGAAGGAATCTCGTCACAGATTCCTTGTGAGTCCTTAACACTACTAGGTCCTTCGTAGGCTCCTTCTTCAGCAAAGTGAGTCAACTCATTTCTCTTTCACTGATGGCAGAAGTTCAAGTGACTCGCTTGAGTGGTTCCTCCAAGACTTAAGGTTCCATGCTGCCATGAAACATTTTCACGAATATCAATTCATCTTACTTTCTGCTTTTTATCCAACATACTCCTCAAATCTAAGGTATCATGAAATGAGCAGAAAGAAGGATGTACTTTCTTCTCTGGTTTACCCCTTTCCCCTAGTTCTGACTATAGAGGAAGGAAGTAGACACATCAAATAACTGGGAAGAGTTTTCCATTTGAAACATGCTTGCTGATTTTGCCTGTGGAGAAGTTTGCACTGACGTGCCTACTTAAATATGTATAAAACTGGAACCTAGAGATATTAAAAGAACTGATCAGAGCCCCAACTGGTCTCAACCTCCACAGTTTCACCCTTTTTCTCACCACAGTGAAGTAAAGGATAAGGCTAGCTGCTGGTTGCTCACAAATTCCATAAGGTCAGTGACATCCAGTAAAGACCTGAATTCCATCCTTTGATGATATACTCAGGAACCTGCAAGTATGTGGCTTTTAAGAGATAAGATTTTTTTTTTAATTTAGGTTCCTCATTTCTTTCTAAGACACACTTTTGTCAAACTCCTATTATTGGATAACTAGAAAGACATCAGAGAGTGAGAATGATCTGAATAACTGAGTATTGATTTCATGGAATCATAGTCATAGTATGAGATGCGGCCTTTCACCCTTTCATTTGGTAAAATGTAAAAGGCCAGAGAGTATGGATGACCTCCCCAACTCGTGGGCGGTGGGAGTCAGGTTTTCTGTCTCCCATTAGTGTTCTCAATTCTTAAAGAGTCTTAGTTGTTAGATTTTTGTCCTCTGGTTTCTTAGTAAGAAAACAGATATACTCTCTTTCATTCATTCATTCATTCATTTGTTCACTCAGCCAATAACAATTTGCTGTGTATGTTCTCTGTATTAAATGATGAAAGAGCTCAAAAGAATCAACCTAGTTACAGGTTCCAGTGTGCACTTATTTCAATAAATGAAAATAAGAACTATCTGGCTTGCTACCTTTGACATGAGACTGGAGACAAAATGCAGCTTGCTGTATGGTCTTATTTAAACTCCGCAGCATGTGCTTCTCCTTAAATATTTTGCAGTGTGTCTGATGCAAGTAACTTGGCCTTCATGCCTAACCTTTGAGGAGGGTGTGATTGCAATATGAATTTACAACTCTGGTTCCTTTTTGCATTCATTACAAAGTGCCTCCGTGATGCTCGGAAGCTCATCCTCCATCATTTGCTTTCAGGGAGCTATTTTAATTGCCATTCTCAGCGAGAATGAAAGTCTTGACCCCGTCTATATTCAGGACATATGGCATATTTCAATCTCAACAACTCACGGTGGTGGCGTCTGTGTTGATATGACAGTCCCCCAAAGGCTGCTTTGGGAGCTGTGGCACTACCAAATTGTGACTAGCTGAAAATGCCTTGGGGGGGAGGGAGACTTGGGAGCATTGGGGTCAAGGTCACATTAAGTTCTGCCACTTGCAGGCTATGTGATCTCGGGCAAGTTATGAACACTTCTAAATGTCCGCTCAGTAAAAATAACCCAGCATCCTCTAACAGAATTGCAGTGAGGGCTGATTAATAGGTGGCACACAGGCAGGCTTTCACCCCCAATTTTTTTTTCTGCATGTAAAAACTTGTAATATGTACATTAATTACCACTTGTTTCTACCTTTTTGCTAAGAAGAAAAAAAATATTTTAGAGCTCCAGTACTAGATGGGGGGAATAAAGTTGAAGCATAGAAGTCCTCCCCAGAGGACTTCTTGGGTTGATGGATTTTTTTGTGGGATTGCAGGAGTGACCTGGGTATGTGTTACATTTATTGGAGCAAAGTACCTACTGACTGTGTAAAATTGGTTCTGGCCCGGCATTTGGCTCCCTGAGCAAGTAGAAAAGCAATCATCTCCCCAAGGCAGGCAAGCTCATCAAATTTGATGGCGGAATAGCAAATCCATGGTCAAATTCTCTTCACCCTGTTAAATGAGTGAATTCTGAATTACATGGGGCTTTGAGAGTAGGGTGAATGTTGAAGAAGAAGAATATATTGATTTCATTTTGACTCTTGTTAATTCATCACTTTGGAAAGCAATTCATTTGAGATAAGACTGGAATTAGTCACTGGTCTGTGTGGGTCTAGCTATTAGGACGACCAGCATAAAGAACACATAAAAATCACTCTTAGAGATTTCTTGAAAAATAACCAAATTTCAAACCCTGTAAGGGAATTCTCTTAGGACTCCCACAGAGGTGTGACTGAATACCTTTTGTGTAGCCTAACTGAAGGTTAAAAATCTAAGTAGTTAACTTTAAAACCTGAAAAAAAGGGGTTTATTTCACGTAATTGGCCAATATGAAAGCTCCATTGCTTTTACTTTGTTCTGTAAATCCAATTCTCTGATTTACAGAATTTGGAAATTAATTGGTTTCCTCTACTCTAGTTACAAGGAGTATTTGTGAAATAGCCTTTTACCCAGATTACTGGAGTATTTACCAGTATTTCTTCACTTTCTGGAAATGATATTCAACATCATAATTCTTTTAGTAATGAAGAAATAGGTAAGTACTTGAAGGGATACTCTGGAATGATTTGTCAAGTTCCCTGTTTGCCAAAGCAGTCTGTCAAATGTAACTGAAGGCATAAGAACCCAGAAGAAGCCCAGAGGTCAGAAAGGAAGATCCTGAAAGAATTCAAAGACCATTTGAATATAATGAAAAGTTGATTTGATTTGTGAACAAAGAATGAGTGAGCAGGCTTCAGTAACACACGGGAATCTACACTCGTGCACAGCTATCCCCCCATTTTCAAGTTTACCCATTACTTTGTGTGAAAGAAAATCTTCCCCAGTTTTGTATAGCTGTGGAGGGAGGAAAATGCTATGTGCTTTCATTTGTGATGGAAACCCAAGAATCATTCCTCTTCTGCCCTTTCTCTGGTCTAGCCATATGGCATCCAAGCAAATGATTTCTCTCCAGAATGTCCATCCCGAGTGAGTGATGAGGGTGGGAGGCATGTCTGAGACTCCCACGTCAGAGTGGCTGCATTAGTAGAATCAAGAGAATCTGTCTAGACTTTTTGCAATAAGGAAACCATACTTTGTGCAGTAAGGAAACCACTGGCCTCTTTGTTGGTAGCCCTGCAGGGCTGCACAGTCCTGCAGTTTCCAAACCTACAGCCTTCCGTTGATACCCTAAATCCTAGTATTCATCAGCAAATGCCCTTTTGTGTAAGTTAGCCAAAGCTTATGTCTAGCGCTTGCAACCAAGAAACTGTAACTGATCTGGGCCTTTATTTAAGCTTACTCCCAATCAAACAATATGTTGAATTAACAGTAGAGAATTCTCAAGATGAAAGAGGCTCTAGAGGTCCTAGAATCCAACTATTCTGTTCCTTTAGGCAGGGGTGAGGAGGAGAGAGTGAAGCATGAATTGATGGCACTTTAAAATGTGGGAGCATTGTGGTATAAAGGTTAATAAATGAGTTGGCAAAATACATGAGTCACTTTCCTCAACAAATGGGGAGAAAGGGAACACAGTTCCCTCGACACCTCTTTTGTTCAGTTGTTGATGAATTAAGTTGATGTTTAACAAGCACAGCAATGTTATAGCCAAAAGTATCATTGAAAATTGTTTAAAATAGTGTCGTTTCATTATCAGCTGCTTGCTAAAACTATTTCTAATTACTCTCTGCATTTGTTTCTTCAGCTGTAAAATGGAGATGAACTTTACCTCCTAGAGTTTTTGAGAAATTTTTAAATGACATGATGTGGGTTTGAGGCCAGGCTCTCGCAACAAAGTCATTTTTAAAAAGAGATAGTTTTATGATGTTAGTCATAATGGGATTTTTCTGGGCGCCAGAATCTCTATGCTTATGAGGATTACTTAAGAAAAGGAAATAAAGCAAACACTACTTCAAGAGGATGTACTGGTATAGAGGTTGGGCACTTAGATCCCCTTGCAAAGGACTTGAAGCCCAGCGACTGAGAGTACAGTCTACCCCTTTGGGGATTGTTTCAGTGTAGAAGCCTCCTCAACCAGGCCATGTCCTTCCCCAAGAAGCCCATATCTTGTGACTGCCTAAGAGAGATAGAATAAATGTCCTGGCTGCTTCAGCCATTGCCACAAAGTTCTGTCAGGTCATGCCAGCTCCAGAGCTCCCCATGAAGTCAACCAAGCCACCTAAGGTTCTTCATCACAGTGTGACCTCCTCTTCTGCCCAATCCTGCTTCCTTCCTTGGCTTTCATGGCTGTTGACCCCAAGGATACTGTAATAGCTACTTTGAAAGCTAAACTCAGAATCTGCCTCCCGGGGAACTCAACCCCAAACAGCCCAGTGTAGACACTTTATGGCAAATACTTTTAAGAATCTTAGGCAATAACTATTATTTCCCCCATTGTCATAGTTGAAGGAGTTGAAGGAAATGAAATGAGCATTTTGTTAAAGGAAACACACTACATGACAAGCTGGGATTCAGTTCAGTTTGATTCCAAAGAGTGAGTCTTTCAAGAAATTTTGTGTGTTTATCTTCTTGGGCTAAACAGTTTCCTCTCCCAGAGTGAGTGCTGGACTCAGAATTTGGGCAGGGACAGGATCCTTCTATCAATCACTAGGTTGGTTCCTGTAAGATCATCTGGAGCGTGCCTGTGTTCATGAGCATCTTTTCTTTACTCCCTGAGTTAATGGCTATTGTTTTAGCCTAAAAATAGCCAGTATTTGCTTTTACACATTTTTAAAAATTTCAATGTAATTATTTAAAAATAGACTCTGAAATTTTGTTTTCTCTCTATTGGCAACCACGGTTGCTATGGAGTTCAACTAATAGATTGTGATGTTTAACACTGAATTAATTACTACTTCTCACTCCCAGGGAACATCTAATTATACATATTCATACTGAGCTGGGTTTGGTTTTCTTAAGGAAAGTGGTGTATGTGTCTGTGTGTATCTTTTTACTCTACAAGGTACAAAGAGGAAGGGTCTTGATTGGTGACCTTCTGTAAGCCTTCTCTTTTTTCTTGAATTATTTCTCCTGCTAGAACTACCCTATATTAAGATTATATTTCTCTCATACATGCTAATAGTGGCTTTTTTTCTTTTTATTTAAACTGTTAGGGTGAGATAAGGCATGAAGAGCTCCCTCATTTCCTCCCTCAACCTTGTTCTCTTGGTCACAGGTATCTTGAAAGAGTGAAACATTGTTGGAAACAGCATGATGCCTCTCTTGGGATCAGCTATGCTGGAGTCTGACTCCTGGTTTTTCCACTTAATTGACTTGAAGCAAGTCACATCAGGACTGAACCCCAGTTCCTTAATGGATGAAATGGGGATGATTTATTTACCACATGGAGCTGTTGCAGAGATTAAATAAGGTTTTAAACAAATGTAACACCCTACTTATCAAGCTTTCTTATGCAAGATGAACATCCTGTTAAATGCAGATTCTGTTAGCCAGTCAGGTACTGGACCCCAGGCTTTGCGTGGGAACAGGCTCCCAGTCAGCGCTGGTTCACTGGTTCATGCTTTGGAGGAACGTAACTAATGCCGAGTACATAGTATGAGCACAGTGCATTTGAAGCTATAAATATGAGCCCTTATTCAGTCATCCTACATCTCTTGGACAGGGGAGCACTGAATTCACACCCATTAGCCAGATGGGGAGACTGAGGCACCAGCAGGCAGCTCCTGCAGCGTCAGGAGGACTCCACGGTGTCTCCGTTCCTCATTGCCTTCCGCTGTGAAACTCCTAGTTTTCCCTGGGGTGGGCTTTTCCAACTCCTACTGCTACTAATGGGAGTTAACCCAAGCATGTGGTGAAGAAAGAACATAAATTGTGTGGCATTTTTATATATACAACTTATAAAGCAATTTCATGTTTTACTGAAAAGACACCAATTTCTTGACACTGCCAGTGAGGCCTTGAGAAAATCGCTGCTTTTGATTGACTCATCAGAAGCCTAGGCTTTAAAAATTGAATTGGGGTATTCATTTGAAAAGGGAGGGAACCCCTGTGCTGGAAACTGCAAGACAACGCAGTGCATTTAAGATCTAATGCAGCCCCTGCTGAACAGATCCTGGGTGCTCACAAAACAGGAGCTGGCCACCCCCCAGCTGTGGGTGGGCGGTGTTGCTTTTATTTATACTCTTTTCATTCAGGGGAGGTGGCAAAATGCTGCTTCTTGGAAAATGACTTTCTTGCCTTCCATCTCCAGGCCCAAGGGAGTGCTTCTTTAACTTCTGCCCCAAGCTCAGCAGCGCCCTGCCATGGCTCCCGGCCTCCTGCCTGCTTTCCTGGCAGTCTGTGCTCTTCAGACCCGCCCTTTCAAATCAGCTGTCCCTTGCTGGCCTCCGAGGCTCCCTTTTTAGATCTTGACCCATGGCTAATCCCTACCTGTCACCTCTCCCTTGGCCGATGACCTTGCTGGCCCAGGTGTTCCTCCACGCTGCCGTGCGTCCTGGTAGGGCACTGGTAAGACCCAGGGTCCCCTGGTGGCTACCACGGCACAACATGGCTTGATCGTCCACAGCCTCTGCCCCCTGCCCTGCTGTTGTGCCTCATAGACCAACACTGGCTGCATTGTCCTTCTGGCGGCCTCTCCAGTCTAGTAGGTGCATTCCGCCTGCAGGCTGTGTTTGGCTGTTCCCTTTGCTGGCCCATGCTTCCTGCCAACAGCAGCCTGGCCAACTCCCTCCCCTCCTTCAAGACTTACCTTCTCAGTGAAGGCTTCCTGACTGACTGTTTCTTCTGGTTGGCAAACTGCAACTCAAAGCCCCCTCCTCCCTCCCCTCCTGAGCCCTTTCCCTGCTCTGTTTCCTGGTTTCTGCCTAGGGCTTTCACCTTCTCATCCCCTGCAGTGAAGGGCTAGTAGAAATGCCCCCCTCCCCTACTTCCACCCCAGCCCCAACATTACTGATTTGGACTCAAAATGCCCTTTCCTCCCACATTAGGCAACTGAAGTCTTCAAAAACAGAAGCAGGTCTTCCCCAGGAAAGGGGGAGGTGGGGCGGCTAGAGGGTGTCCGTTTGGGGGTGAGTGCACACGTGTGCATATTTGCTGAGTTCAGCGAGCTGCACCCTGGATGGACGCCCCTTGCAGTATGTAATAATCATAGTAAAAACCCCAATCAAGCTGACTTAAAAAAAGACTGGCAACTAGCTGTCAAAGTTGACGCTCCGGTGGGTGTGAGGTGGTCTGAGACTCCAGGGGGAGAGTAGTAGTTGGCATTTAGGAAGTAAATGTCTCAGAATAATGCAGACAAAGAAGGCAGTGCAGGTGTCCTCCGGCAAGCCCCGCCCTCTGACCTGGGTGAGAACGTCAGGGTGTGACCACCTGGGGGGGCGCTTGCCCACTCTCCTGTGGCCAGACTTACAGGCCAGACATGTGGGAGTCAGTCCACTTTCCTGTTGTTCTGAACTGAGTTGATTCCTGCTTCACTCCTACATAGGCGTGTCGATTAGAATCTGCTGATTCTCAAAAATACACATTTTCCATCTGGGAAAACAACCGAAACAAAACCCCTCACCCTTCATGTTTAAAACATAAACTAGGTAAGGGAGTCTCTTTTCATCTGAAGAGGTGTGACTCTGTACCTCTGAATCATACAGTAAATCCTTGTCACCTCAATTTAAAAAAATACAATAAAAATAATTTGTTTTGAAAAAGTGACTGAACTCTTCTCACGTTAATATAGGAATGGACGAATAAGAAAACAGCTGGCAGACTCCCAGAAGGTGCCCCCTCAGCTTTCCACTGGCACCCCTCCTACCCCGCCCCGAGTTTCAACTTTCCCAAATGAGTTAGGCAAACCGCTGATGTGAGAGTGCAGAAAAGTAAAGAGAAAGACTCACTCTAAATTCTGCGCCTCTGAAACACCCACCAGGACATTCAGGAAGGTCTGAGACAACCTTTGGGTGTGAACCCTGGATGGGCAGGTGTTGAGGTGCCTCAGAGGTGCCTTAAGTAATTCTGATTAGTGGGGTCTAACATTTCTGCCCAAGTGTACCCTGAGTCTTTTATTAGTAGGCTCTTCTGGAGTCTGTCAGTGTCATGCTTCGGGGTTCGTTTTCAGCTTTAACTGTTCTGAACTCGCAGGATGTGGTCAAGAGAGCGGAGCTTCCCGCCCAAGGTATTTGGCTGGCAATGTGAGTCTCTGGAGTGAAAGCAGGAGGTCAGGGTCATGATATGGGGCCTCCACAGCCCCAGTTCTCAGACTTTGGGTTCTGTTTTCCCCATCTTTGCAAATAAAAAGTACGCAGAGATTTCTGCCTCTTTATTTATACTTCTAGCAGTATGTCCAATTCCACACGCGAAAGTCTGTTTCCTCATTTGTTTCTCTAGACTGGCTAGTGATACATTGTGATTTTCATGCTAAATAATTCTCCTTTCTGATTCTTTACATCTTGGATATATTTAGATTGCTGCCATGTCCACCTCTCCCACCCACTGTTGCTCCCCACTGGGTCTGCTCAGCCAAGCCATACATACGTAATTCTTCTAATCTTTCTTTATCCACCAGACCCACCAGCCTCTTAAAATTGTGTTGCTCTTCTTTAGACCCCCCCACCCCCCACCCTGATGGCTGATGCTCCCTGACCCTGTCTCTTGGAGATGGTGTTTGAAGGCTGGGCTGGCATCACAGCGCAATGTCGCCTGCCTCATCAAAATAAACACCGCAGAAGGGAGGATTCATGTAATAATCTTTAATGAGGTTTGTGGAGCCCTTCCTGTTCTTGGCCTTCTGAATGCAGAGTAAGATTGCACTTCCTGTGCCCTTAGAACTGGCAGGGCCTGGCGCCTAACCCTGGCAAGTGGAAAACGAGTGCCTAATTGTGTCCAGGCCAGTGCAAGACCCACAAGCCCTCACTCACTCTGTCATTCATTCTGGAATGGTCACTACAAGTGTTCAGAAGCCTGACTTCTGTGATAGTCTGATTCCTTGAGTGACTCTAATGAGCTGAAACCCCTGCCAACCCAGGTAACCAAAACAAAACGTATGCTTGTATTGTCTGAAGCCTGTAAGATTGGAGGCTCACATCGCCCGCACCGGCTCTAACGCAGAGAGGCACTGTTTCTCCTAGGCATGGGTCTCAGGCCCACGTACCTAAGTCACACCCAGTGACTTACACAAGTTTTAAGAATGGAAACACAGCAAGCCGTCACTGGCTACGAATGCCGAGTCAAGGGGGTGCCTTCAGGGGCCCTAGGATTTTGAGGCGTCAGTCGTTCCATAGTTGTAGAGATTGGAAATTTTTGGTCTCATCATCTGCTTTCTCTGGCCAGGGAATGAGTCTTCCTTCCCTGCCTGTCACCAGTTCAGCAGCAATCAAGTCCAGAAGAGATGACAAAAAGACCTCAGATCGAGAAAAATTAACATGAGATTTTTTGAAGCCATGTCAGGTGTAATTCAGCACATCGCATCTTGGATGCAGATACTGTGACAGCAGCAGGGGAAAAATAAGTGTCCTGGGACTTTTTCCGCCAGAAAATCATTTCATAGCATGCAAATCACTGCCTCTTCAGTTGGCTGTTATTTGATATTTCTATTTAAGAATAAAATCAGTCAGCTTCTTTTTTCCCCCTAGAGAAATAGGTTAACATGTTTCTTTCAGACTTAGATAAGAGGAGATATTTTTAAAAACCTACTAAACTACTCTCAAGGATTCCAATTATGATTTAATATCATCTTGGTTCACTATGCTTTCAGTATATAT
>NW_004567134.1:10627221-10632602 GCF_000260355.1 Condylura cristata | reverse complement strand
TTGAACATTCATTTTAAAGCCCTCTTCTCTTCCCCAAGTGAAATCTCCTTGCGTTACTTTCATCGTAATGTCTCCAACTCTATTGATTCTTTGAATAGAATTGTGCTCTCCTGACTCTGTATTTTTGTCCTCCCAATTTGGTCTGTTTAATTTCCATCTTCTTCATTTCCTATAAGGTACACCCATTTTGTACCTTATAGATAATGTAATATAAATATATATGAAATATAAATTTGTAATTTAAAACATGGATTTTAATGTCATGAATTCTGCTTTTCTATTATAACTATTCTTGTTTCTCAAATTTTTATTTAGTTATTGTGCATGTAGAACTGGGGTATAGATCAGAGGTGTGGGGGAGTGAAGGAATTGACCAGAGACAGAGTGGGGAGGAGAACAGGCAGACTGACTGAAATACACTGCTGAGGGGAGTGACGGAAAGGACAGGAGAGGTCTGCTGTGCCATGTGGATCCGCTCTCTGGCTGGGATCAAACTCAAGCCATAGCACTATAGTGCTTAGACTTAACCCCTAGGCCACCACAGAGGCCCTGTTTTGTTTTAGTCTTTGTTAATATGGAAAATATTTTATGTGCTGGATTTTAACACTGCACATGAAGTTTTCATTCTTTGTATTTCACTTGCTGTCATTCCATGAATTCTTTTCTCTAGTTCTACAGTCTTCACAGATGTTCTACCATTTTCATTGGAATGAATCTCATTAGGTTGAAACTCCAATGGGCTAAATGGTGTGAAATGACCATTTATAGGTCAAAAGTAATTGAATAAGCATAAGTTGACATAAGAAATTTTTAATTTTTCCTCAGTATTGAGTGTGCCAAATGTCTCTAGGTTTGAACTTTTGAATAAATCTGCTTTAAATGTCTTTGAAAATCTTTAATAACATCCTGATTTAATATATATTTCCAGCTGTGAGATGGCTGCTTAAATGTTAGCTCCTCCCTTTATTCCTCCTTGGTGTGTTCCTGTGTGTATAGACTTTGAGACCCCACTCAAGTGTTCACTCCTGGGTGGATAGCCTTACACCCCCTCAGTACATGGCAAAACTGCATATTTTGAAGCACCAGCTGTTCCAGAGTTCTTGAGACTTCTACTGCTTCCCCTGGCCAGGCAGTGAGTCTTACTCTCCTGCATGCCCCGGTTCACCACCCTAGGGGCACAGGAAGCATACAGGGTACATGTGCGGAGTGTGTGAATAAAAGATTGAGCACGCTCCCAGGCCCACCACATTTCCATGTGATGTTTGATATTTGTTGCCAAAACTGTTCTCAGAGAAGCTCAGGCTTTTTGCTGTTATTTCAAGAGGTGGGCAGTGTGTTTGGGGCTAACTGACGAACGACATCTCCAGTATCTTGTCTTTGTGCTAGAGCCTGTTGCTGCCTGGAGCATATCCTTGCACCATACCGTGTTAAGTAGCTGACATTTCCCCTTCTTGAACATTCATTTTAAAGCCCTCTTCTCTTCCCCAAGTGAAATCTCCTTGCGTTACTTTCATCGTAATGTCTCCAACTCTATTGATTCTTTGAACAGAATTGTGCTCTCCTGACTCTGTATTTTTTTCCTCCCAATTTGGTCTGTTTAATTTCCATCTTCTTCATTTCCTCTTGGGGAACCACAAGCACTAGGTCCTAATTATAGTCCTGGATAATTTAGACTCTAAGTTAGGGCATAGGAATAAAATGCTCTAATACGTTCTTAGAGACCCAGACGTCCAGGCAGGGAGCACACTGGAATTCCTAGCAAGAACTATTGATTTTTGAGTCCCCTTCCGCCCCCCCCCCCCAATGGGGAGCGCACACTAGATATAAGCAATACCCTTCAATATCACTTTTCTGAAAAGCAATGACCCTACTGATGCTGATTGTTAGCTGTGTCACCTTGGGCAAGATCTGTGACCCCAGAAGATGGACCAAAATATTTATAGGAATAGGGTGATATATTTAAGAGTTAATCTCCTCAACACAGACGCGGACATGACACCTGTCCTTCATGAGTATTGTTATTCTCTTAATTGGATTATGCCCTTCTGGCTTCACTATGCTAGTTGTTAACTTGAGAAGTCTACAAAATGCCCCACATGTGCGCATTCAGCAGACTAAGAATTTTGATATAAGGGCTCATTTGAATAACATTCTCAGAGAAAGAATTAGAGATAAGACTAGGAGAGCCGGTAAGCATGGAAAGTGGACTCTTGTGGAAGAGAGCTTGCACACATAACAGGAACCTCCGTTGCACCAGGCAACCATCCTGCTGGCTGTGAACGACTCACTGGGCTGTCTTTCTGTCGTTTCTCCTTTGATGTCCTGGTGTTGCAGCCTCACATCCTTGGGTTACTTCCAGGTGTTAAAATACTTCACACTTCATGTCTCTTTCCTCCCTCCCTTCTCTCTCTGTTCTCCTTTATCCTCTTTTTTTCTTCTCCTTCTCCTCCTGTCTTCCTTTCTTCTCTTCTTTCTCCTTCTTTTACTTATTTTTCTTGGGATTTCAAAAAATTCAATGCTTTGAGGAATGGATAGGGATGAGTAATGCAATCCAAAATCAAAACAGTCACTTCCATCCATAACAGTGAGATGGAATCAACAAGATGAGATTGAGCAGCAATGGACGTGGACACGCCCACTCTATGTTCCAGTGGAGATGCAAGGATATATGATAGTAAATAGACTAACTGAACTGGCTTACCTGACGTTCAACCCAGGGGTTATCAGCTGTGAGAGCAGTAAAGGTCAAGAACTTCATGTGAACGAAAAAATGTACATAGGTGTGTGTGTTTATGATTCACCAGAGACAGAGTAGAGTAGGCAGATTGTCGAAGTCCACTGCTGAGGGGAGCAGCGGGAGGATCTGGAGGGGTCTGCTGCACCATGTGGGCCACCCCCAGGGCCGGGGATCCAACTTGCACTGAAGTGGCCGCAGCTCGCCACAGTACTGCTCTTTAACCCGTTATGCCACCAGGGAGGGCCCTAGATGTTTTCTTTCTTAATCCCTCGATATCAAATGTTCACAGAATTTTATTTCCCCTCTACCAATTCCCAGCCTCCTTTCCTGCACCTTCTCTAGCTTGAGGTCCCCTTCTTGAATTACCCCAAAGTTCTCAGAATTCGCTCACTATCTACAGCCTTGCCAGTGATGTTCTTTACTCCAGGTAGCACATAACCTTCCTCTACTTACCCTTGACGAGACCTCTACCTATGAGCAAGGAGAGCTCCCTTATTTCCTGCTACAATTCCAAGAATTCTATGAAGACCACAGATTTGCTCTGTCCTTACCGATGTTAAGGTTTCTAGCAGCAAATGCAGGAAGACTTGTAAACTCTTCACTCTCTTTGTATGTTTCTCCAGTGGCAAAGGACATAAACTCGACCACTTGGTGCAAACGAAAGCAAAAAAAAAAAAAAAAGAAGGAATAGTTTTCTGGCTTCTCTAAGTGTCTAAGAGAATTTTTTTGAATTTTTAACTTTTCCTTGTCCCTGGGACTTAACATTGGCTGACCAAGTTGGCTGTGTTTTCTTGCTCCAGGCAGCAGCTGACAACTGTAAAATTACTATGTTCTGATTAATATTCTGAGGCAAAGTTCATGTTTTAAATTAAACATCATTTAGTTGTATGTGGAAGGTTGGCATCCAGGCAACAGAAAGGTTCTCATTAATTTCCAAGCTACTTTTAGGAAGACTCAGATAGGGAAAGTTTTAAGTAGCTAGTTATATCCAAGAGCTGGCTGAATATGACCACACCATATTAAGGTCAAGTCATTAGTTCATGTGATTCTAGCTGCATGAGCATAAAATTATAGAGACTCTGGAATTTCCTGACTTCCCATTATTTCTGTGTACACTGGCAGGTTTGATTTTCCAACAAAGACTACAATAATACCTTCCAGGCCCCATGCTGGTCTTTAAATATGAGATTTCCATAGCCACAGCTTTCAGAGGTAGCGTCTAGGTCCCTTTTTCTTTCACCTAGTCATTCATACCTTTTCCCCTGAATGCAGTGTGGCAGGTAGAGTCTGGTTGTTAACACGATGACTCTTGAGGCATTGAAGGAGCAGCAGTTTCTGCTTCGCTCTCTCTGAAGACACTCGCTCTGGGGCGTGGCCACCATGTTGTGAGGAAGCCCAGGCCATATGCTAGCCTGTCCTAGCTGACAACCTGCATCATCCTCCAGAGCTACTAGTGGGGAGCATCCAGTGACTCTCGCTGCCATTGTCAGCTGGCTGCAACTTCCTGGGCAACCCAGGAGTAAGAGGCATGTGGCTGAGCCTACTCAGTGGCCACAACTGTGAGAAGGAATCATAAGAAATGATGTTTGGCTTTTCCAGGGTAGCTTTTTTATGCAGATAGAAGACAACACAACCCACTGGCCCAGGGACAGAAACAGCCTGGGCTAGAGGCATCCGCGTTGTTGCATCACCTGCTTATTGTTTTGATGTAGCTCCAGCTGCTGATTTATTTCCATCCACCCTTTTATCATGCCATAAATACTTAGAAAGCTTGAGAGATCCCTGCAAAGTATTTTCAACTAGCTATCCAGAATAATGTGTTTTCCCTGAAAGTGAGACAGCCTTCCTGTGGGAATGCGCCTCTCAGCATAGCAGCGGGGATTGTGCGATTCATTCATGGATTGATTCCATGGGAGCGTGGGGAGAAAACTCACAGTATGGACAGCTAGAATCCTGCTGTGTGCTCAAAACAGATGTATCTGAGAAGTGCTCAGAATTTTGTTTATTTTGCAATCTGTCTGCTCCTGAATATTTTCCTTAAGTAGTAAACTATCCAAAGGCGGATGGGTAAGTGGAGAAAAAGGCATCAATTGTATGGGGAAGGATGGAATATGATTTTAGGGATAAATGTACCATACTGGACACAGACGTTAGGCTATAATGATGTACCCCTTAATCCTCTGCAATGTGAAAATCCAGCATTGCTTATTTTTTAATTAGTCACAAACCATCCAGATACAAAGGCTCAAAACAGCAACCATGTATTTCACTCACTGTTGCATGGGCAACAGTGAGTGAACTTCTGTTCATGCTGTGCTTAGCTGAGTGGTTCTTGGATTGGCTTTCTCAGCTATCTGTGCTCAGCTCAGAAAGGCCTGGCTGGTGACGATGCCACTGAGGGTGACTGACCACATGGCACTTGTTCTCCAGCAGGCTCACCTGGGCAGTGACACATGGGAGGGGCATATTCCAAGGGCAGACAGATACATGTAAGCATTTCTACTATATTCCGTGGGCTAAAGCAAGTCACAATAAGGTCAACCTAGATGCATGGGGTATAGAAAAAACTAAAGTTTGATGAGGCAAGTTAAAAAGTCACATTGCAGAGGACATTGGATCCAGGGAGGGGGTAAGAAAAATCCAT
>NW_004567134.1:10618980-10626781 GCF_000260355.1 Condylura cristata | reverse complement strand
TAGTCATAGGGCTACATGTTAGACATTTACTCATAAGGTAGAAGTCACAGACAGGTAAAATATACCTCCAGTTGTAAGAAGTTTTCAAGTGACATATTCCATGGGTGTTTAGTTCTAATTTTGTACTTAGCCACTCTTTTTATAAACATTTCTCTTCAGCACCATGATTTCATATGACTAAATCATGTGGCTTCTTCTTCAGCTACATTCCATAGAGATAAAAGTGGTAGTGATGATAAAACCAATATGAATGGATAAGGAAGGCAGCAGTGATACCCATTCTCAAAAATTTCCTTGATAGTAGAATCAGAGAATATCAAACCTTCAGCACTAGAAGGGAATTTCAAGCAACATTTCAGCTCTAATGGGACAGATTAATTAACAGTGATAAATGTGTGTGTGTGTGTGTGAGAGAGAGCAAGAGAATGACTAATAGTAGGATGCACACAAGATATAAAATATGAGAAAAGAAATAAAATTTATGTGGTGGAAACTATATCTTGCAAACCCTGAGATTTAGAGATGGAGTCAAATCGTAATTAAGCTTTGATTTCTTATTTCGTCAGAGGCTAGTTCTTGTTTGGTAATTGTCCATCACTATCATTTTTATAACTATCATTTGATTGCGGCATAATGTTTGCACAAGTAAAATTAGATAATTTATATAATCATCTTCCTGATTTTAGATACTTATATTGTGTCTACTTTCTTATTACAAATTGCGCGGCAGCAAACGCTTCTGAGCCCTCTTATCAGTTCAGTGCAAGCTGCAGAAGGCAGAGTATTGATGGTCTTGCATGTTGGCAATGCTTAGGACAGTGACTGGTGCAGAGGAAGCACCTAGCAGTGCTTTTTAATCTTTCCTCACATTTTAAAATCTTCATTTAGGAAAATTCTTAGATTTCCAAGCCTTCAAAGTGCTCTTATGTAAGTATTTCCTTAAGGGAAGAAATCACAAACACAATTTTGCTTTCCAGGCAAACTTGATAATTACCAGTCATACATCCTTATACTTTTATTCTCTGGCAAAAACTAAGGAATAAAATTTTACTGGGACTGACTAGACAGAGAAAGGGTAAAGACCAGCATTTTCTCTTACCTAATATGTGCTCGGTGTTACTCAGCATGAAACTGGCTTCCTCTTATGTCACCTCAACTTAGAAAGTGCTCCAACAAGCTAATGTTGAAAAGAAAAAAAAATCGACAAAAAAGAGAGGCATGGAGGTAATCACATTCTCAGACTTCGAACTATACTACAAGGCTGTAGTAGTCAGACAGTATGGTCAGATCAAAAATAGTCACAATGAAATTGAATGAAATGGAATTCAGAGTCCAGAAATAAATACACATTTATAAGGACAGTTAAATCTCTAACAAAGGAGTCAAGCGTATACAATAGAGAAAGTGTCTTCTACAATTGGTGCTGGAAAAACTGGACAGCCACATGCAGAAAATGAAACTAGATTATTCTTTCATATTATGCACAAAAATTAACTCAAAGTGGACTAAAGACTTGTATATGACAAGAATCCATAAAATGCATCCAAAAAGCATAGGCAAAACATTTCACAACATTAACTTCAGTTTGGGAACTTATCTCCAACACAAGGAAAACAAAGGCAAAGGTAAACAAAGGCAACTACATCAGAATGTAAAGCTTTTGTATGGGGCAAGAGCTATTGTTAAAGTGAAAAGTCATCCTGCCAAATGAGAGAAAATATTTGCATGTCATCCATCTGATAAGAAGCTGATGTTCAAGCTGTACAAAAACTCATACAACTCAAAACAAGTATACAAGTAAGCCAATCAAAAAATAATTGGAAGAGCTAAGTATACACTTTCTTAAAGAAGACATACAACGGCCAATATGTATGTGAAAAAAATGCTCACCATCACTTATCAGGAAAATGCCAACTAAAAGCACAATGAGACATTACTTCCCATTTGTGAGAAGGAACTACACGTAAAAGACGAGAAGCAGCAAGTGTTGGCAAGGGTGTAGAGAAGAGGAAACTGTGTACACTGTTGGTGGGAATATGGACTGATCCAGCCACTAGAGAAAACAATATGGAGGTTTCCCCAGTAATAAAAATAGATGCCATCAAGTAATTCCATTCCTTGGTATTCATCTAAAGAATGCAAAAACACTAATTTGAAGACATACATGTATTTCTGTGCTCAATGTAGCACTATTTACAGTTAACCAAACAGTTAGGGGACAACCTAAGAGCCCAGCAAGCAATGAGTAGATAAAGAGGATAAAGAGGACGAGACTATATACGGAATGGAATACTACGCATCTATAAAGAGATGAAATTTTGTCCTTTGAGACATGAATCAAACCAATGGGGATTATGTTAAATGAAATACCTCAGGAGGAGAAAGACAAATAATGGAGGATTTCTTTCATCCATGTGGAATATAAAGATACAATACAAAGGAACACACAAAACTAAACCAAAAGAAACTATAAACTATAAAAAGATAGCTGTAGAATTGAGACTACTAGGAGGGCTGGGGGTGGGGGACCAACGAGGAGGGGGCCCAGTGGTCTACAGAGGACTGTGACCCTAGTCCCTCAAATCGTCTACAGTTTGTAAACCAATGTTACTGTAGATAAACAAAATCAAACAACAATACCAAAAAACCCTTCCAGTTGGTCTTGTGTTCATCAAAGTTTCCAGAAATCAGGCTGTTAAAATCCAAGGCTGGCAGTGCCCACTCGGGGAAGATCGTGTCTGTGGGCTGCCAGCCGTTCTGTTGGGCTTCTGAACTGCGTTATCAGAACCTGGCCCTTACGTGCAGATTGTCGGGAAAATGGAGCTTCCTTCTCGGTGCCGAAGCCAAATACTTAGTCTCCTCGGCTGTTTAATTCAGTCTGAGCTTTTGGATACACTAACAGATCTTGGGGAGATTCCAGGGCTTCCCTCTGTGAACACTCTGTGCTCTGGGGATGCTGTAGAGGCCTCTGCTAACGCAGTCTGGTCTTTGACATCAGGCCCAGCCTTGCGGTGAGGGCCGCACAGTTGACCGAAGCCTTTGCGTCCGCTGTGCCTGTCAGTCTCTGCGGGCCTCGTCACAGCCGTGTTTGGTGCATACCCAGCCTCTGCTGACTGCCACTAACCACTGCAGTTTTGGAGCAGCGAGGCAATGTGTCAATTTCTTTTTTCTTTTTTGTGCAAACCAGAGGAGTTTGTAATAGTCTATTGTTCTGTGCCTGGGACCAGAAGGCTGAGGCATTTGAGTGATTTGCTTTTCCTTAGTATTCCTGGCGGTTTCCTGCTTTGGGCAGCTGATACTTCTGTGGCCCTGTGCACTGGAAACGACTCCTCACACTCTATTTTGACAGGAACTGGAGACTGAATCTCACCGAAGTCCTTCCAGGATGGTTTCTGTTAGGATTTTCCACTCTCACTTTGAATGCATAGCTTGATTTGACATAAAATGGATCCTTTTCTCCGTTTGTTCCCTGAATGTCCCCAGCCTGTTTCCTTGACCTGGAAGATATGCCCATCTGGTGTTGTCTAATAGCCTCCCCACAAGGGATCCCAGCAAGCCCCTGTCTGTGCGTTCCCACTGACCCTGGCTAATGCCTTTTGAATCCTGGGCCTGGGCTTAGTGGCACTAGTCAGTGTTTGCAGACACCAAGCACTTTCTGAACACCTGAGAGCACTCACAAGCCTGAGAACATAATAGTGAATTATACTAGGTTTTGTTTGTACTATGATGCTCTGTTGTTCGAGGCTACTGTGTGGTCGATTCTTCGGTAAGGAATAATGATCTGTAGTGTTCTATCTCTCAGGGTCTCTTCGGATGACATTTAGTTTGGCAGAAATATGGACATATGGACCACTCAGGTCTTATTCCACTTCTGCCTGTTTATGGATGTGAGGCATCTTTTTTGCCTTGATCTTAGAGATTCAGTTTTCTGCTGTAGGATACACAGCCAAAAGTGAATGGACAGGAAGTTATTGAATGTTGCAACAAAATGCAAAAAATAAACTTGATCCCATTTCAATCAGGAAAGCAACCTGCATGTGTAGAAAATTCCTGGAATACTCCCTGATTAGCCTGCTCTGTGGACATAGCGAATAGGAACAGGTCGTTTCTCCCAGGGCCCTTGAACCAGGGAGGCTGCCTGCAAATGCCCCTGAGGACATGCACCCCGTGCCTGGCGACCCCTTGTACCCTTTGCAGAGTGCAGTGAGGTGAGACGGAGCATGCCTTGCAGACTGCCAGGAAGAACGGGGGCCTGACCTAGCGCTCTGGTGACCTGTCTCAGATGGGACTGTTACTCCAGTGCCGCTTGGCTGTGTGACCCCCTCCTGGCCATGGTCCCAGAGATGCTGCTGCATGGTGCATTACCTTCCAGACTTGAGTTGTGTTTTTTTTTGTTTGTTTGTTTTTGTTTTTTACCTGAGAGCAGGTCCTGGCCCAGCCATTTCTGACTTTTCTCCATTATATGCAGTCTCTCCTAGGATAACTACAAAAGTCAAAAGCACATCCACAATAGCATTCATGATTTTTTCCTTCTTTCAGAACAACTTTTCAAAGCTCCACAAGATGAAAAATATATCTCAATGACTCGTCAGGAGAGTTTGGAGCAAAGTGTCTTTAATTGACTACAGGGCACTCAAGTTCAATTTAAATTTCAAAGTGTAATGAACTTAAACCTTGCACAATTTTTATCACATTGATTTTCTTCGAGGTTTTTGGTTCAAAAAAAGAAAAACTTCCATGAGGTGATTTTTCTTTGTTGAAATTCAGGCCATGATGCCAGGGGCATTGAGGCCATTTGACAAAACATTGCCAATCTGCCACCATCATGCCAGGGTCCTGTTCAGCTAGTTATTGATTGAACAAGGCCTCAAAGAAGTCTATCATATCATGTGCAGATTAAGAATTCCCTCTCTAGGAACCACCTTTTCTCTACCCTGTATGAGGGAGTTGAGCTGATTTTTAACATATTTATTCATTTGTTATCCCCCCCATCATCCCTTGTGTCCTCTTATCCCTTTCCCTCCCTCCCTCCTTAACCACAGAGCCCTTAGGATTTTATGGCTGCCCACTGGTTTTTGAAAGTTTTGATGTTCTCAAAATTGTCTGCTATGTAAATGTCCAGTATTTGTTTTTATCACTCTAATCTACTTTGCTATTCATAATTCTCGCAGATTTCTTTTTTTTGTTTAAAACGATGCACTTCATCCTTTATACGGCTATATAATCCTCTGTAATATGGCAACACTATGTCTTCTTGATCCAGTCAGCTGTTCATGGGCATTTAGGGTGCTTCCATGTTCTTGGCTATTGTATATAAGGCTGCTAGAAACATTGTGGAACATTGTGTTAGTTTTATATTCTTTGAATAGATGCCCCAAAATAGGATTGCTGGGTCAGTATTTCCACTTTTAATTTTTGAAAGTAAATCCAGATTACTTTCCAAGTCAGTGTTTGACAGTGATGGAAAAAAAAAAAAATCACGCTCAACATCTCCATAGACGCAGAAGTGTGAATGAGATCCCCTTTTGAGGTGCGTTCTCCTCACCATACAGCGGAGGTTCAATAGTAGGTCATCTGAAGTCACATGTCTATTTCTGGCCAGTGTCATTGCTGAGCACTTACAGATGTTACATCTGAACAGGATAGTCAGTCTATCTCAGAATATTTGCTCGCGTGCTAGTGAGCAAAAACTCACATCACCCCCAGACAGCTCACTGTTCCTAGCTGGAATATAATACTTAATTCAATCTCTTTAGCCATTGACACTGAAGGATTAGTAAATTTTGTACCTAGAACCCCCTCATTTCCATGTACCAGTTGCTACAGAATAGAGCAAGAAATACATTAGATGTCCTGAGTGTTGGACCTTTCTTAGGATGTCTCTTGGACTAATGTGTAAGATAATCCGCCTGAGAAGTTTCTAACGGGCCCTCTGGTCAATTTGGTCACTCTCTGGAAAGCATGTCTGTGATGGATGAAACAGTGAGTCTTGATCTCCTAATAGCCTGAACCCTATCACCAGAGTGTCTCATTCATGCTCAAGGGCTCATGAGCTGATCCCCAATAGACGGGATATATGCTACTGTCCCCCAAGCCCTCCCCTTGGTAGTTTGGAGACACTTGCTCAGAATATTTGTTTCAGATGTATTTATTTGCCACCCATTTAAGTAACTACCTAATTTAGGGGGGGGGTACAACTTCACACCTCCATATGTGTTCATGCCTCACTTCCCACCAACCTATGGAATATTAAATCCAGAAAAGCAGATTAAAGCACAAGTCTTTGCATTTATGAGGAGTATGAAGTGTTCTTTCAGCCCATCTCTCCTTGGCAGGTGAGAATGCTGAGAAGACAGGCTTGACATAGCTAGCATGATAGTCCAGAATTGAGACTCCTGTAGCTTACGAATAGCAGAGTCACTTTGTTACCACAGACAGGGTTACCTGTCTGTGGATCCTCACCCATGCACTTAAAATTCAGTTGTAGTGCAGGCAGACACAAAAAGGGTAAATAATGGGTTTATTTACAAAGGGGAAAGAAAAGGTACAACCCAGGGAAAGAAAGAGAAAGATACAAGTTAACTAGAACATCCAACCAGTTCTGCTGACTTGGAACTCCAATATCAATAGTTCATTAAGAGCCGCACAACCAGCCACCAGCCACACGCAGTCCAGAGAGAGGGAGCGTCTAACATGGCTCCTTCATATATATCCCCAAAAGTCCCAGAATTCCTGCTTAGCTCCTCCCTTGGGTTCTTCATGGTATTGCTGGAAGTTGTAGTTTACTGGAGTAGAGGGTGGAGTCCACAAAATTCTACAGATTTCTTTCAGAACATCCTTTCCCCCTAACAACTTGATTATCTCCCCAGTGGCACGAAGCTTCAGCACACACAGGGACCGACAATATCAGGACTGAATAGGAACCGCTCTGCCTTCCAGAGAAAGAAAGTCTTCTGGTTGGAAGCAAGAGTTGTTACCTTTGCTGTTAAACTTGCCCGAGTCATTAGGTGAAAAGAATCTGTGTGTATTATTCTGACAACAAAGCAATGGCAGTAAGAGGAAGGCTCCTACAGGGCTGGTGAGCTTCTTGGTGCTTTTGAGTGGGAGGTTTCTGTTCATTTGCAAATGCGATGACATTTTCAGCTTTTTGTACCAGGAAGGAAGCACCTTGGGAAGCTTGTGGTTGAATGCATTCTCCCTAGTAGGCAGCAAATGAAGTTAAATCCACTTCCTGATGGGGGGCCAAGTGAAGAGGGGAGCCAGCCAGGGACGGGAGGGTAGACAGGTGTGTGACAATGGGGTATTTTAGTATGAACTGATTTAGAGAAAATGTATTTATTTGCATCCTTCCTCCATTGACTGCAGGAACAGGGCTTGGAAAAACACGGCTTCTTAGCAGAATTCTTAGCAGGTGGGGGAATAGCTCTGCACTCTTGACCTAGAGAGCCGCCCCCATAAGTGAGTGGGTCTGTCATTAAGCTCCTGGGGACAGGACACCTGGCTTCCTCCAAGGCAGTGATTCATTTCAACAGCAATTGAATGGAAAGGGGAGTGTAGTGACCAAACCAGCTCCTGTGAGGAGTTAATGAGGCTGAAGATGATTCCAGAATGACTTAATGTGGCAGAAACCCTCTTATAAGATGGCTTTAATTCAAGGAAACTTGGGCAGCTGTGATGAAAGAGTAAAGAAAGTTCTCTACTCTTCCAAACCTGTGCTCCCCCTGGAGTTAAAGACAGGTGCGCCCAGAGGAACCTTATTTGCTACTGAGTCCACGCCCTCAATTTCCAGGAAGGAAAAGGA
>NW_004567134.1:10594861-10617830 GCF_000260355.1 Condylura cristata | reverse complement strand
GGAAGAAGCTTCTTTGTGCTGTGCTTTAACCTGCTGGGCCACCAGGGAGGGCCCAGAAATTTGAGTTTTAAGAACAATGGAATGTCACAAAGGGCTTTAAGCAAGGAAGTGACATGATATAATTTCCATGTTTAAAGTACTATTCTTGCCTCTGTGTGGAAAATGAGCAGAAAGGGACAAGGATGAGGGAAACTGTCAGAAAGTCGTGGCAGATAGCAGTGGCCTAATGGAGAGAGAAGTGAGTCATGGGAATGCCTGAGGGGTTTATGCTGGTAGGTTGAATGTGGGGGCAAAAAATGAATGTCCATCAGAGATTTTGATTGAGCTTCGTTTGGGAAAAGAGGAATGACTGTGGGTTTTTCTTTGATTTGTTGTATCGTGGTGCCCTTTACAAAAACAGAGGGTCTTCAGAAGAAGCAAGTTTGGGGTGTGAGGGTTGGGGAGTGAGGAAATGGCATTAAAAAAGTCCAGTCCTATGTGGGCCACATAGGATTCCCAAGTGTCAATGTGTGGTTGTCAGCTGGAATTCACAGTAGGAAATACGAGAAAGATAGAGTCTACATGTAGAAAATTAGGAGCTTCTGTGGTAGAGTGGAGGTATTTCAAGTCGTGGCATGAGAGCTCCTTGAGAGCCGGTGTTGACATAGTCTTAGGCTTGGGCAATGCTGAGGGGTCTGAGGCAAACAGGTACTTGGCATTAAAACTGGGAATAGTGGCTGTATGTGAACATCCTTGAGCTAGTATTGAAATATCTATCCAGAAGTGAAAGAAAATGAAATTAAGGAGTCTGTTATCTATATACTCTTCATTGATCTTCTTTTCCCCTCAAGAAAACCTGGATGAAACAGGTGTGGTGACAGTTGGGGTGGCCTGCAGGAGTAAACTCTTCAGTGACGACAGCCCTTCGTGTTACAATGGCTAAAGAAAAATCCCAGTAGCCTATTCCCATCCTGCCCCTCACCCCAGGTTCCCCCCCCCCCTGCTGCCACGGAGGAGGGAAGCACTTTCCATCTAAAGCAAGCAGAAAATTGCCAGTTTTCTGACTGAGTGTTTGTAGTGAATACCTTAAATAACTTAATGATGTCTTCTGACAACTTTAATACTAGACTTAATGGGGAAAACTGGTCCCGCTGTTAGAGAATGGCTCAAAGAGGAGAGGAAAATGACCTGATTGCAACTGGCCCAAGAGAAGTGAACTCTGCCACCAGTTTGGTCGCAGTCGTGGGGCGCTAAGCCGCATGGGGAACAGGAGTCGGGGCAGAGGGCTACTTTCCCAGAGACTCCTGGTGACTTTCTCCACGCTAGAAACTTGTCTGAAATTTGCCTCCTTCCTTAGACCTGTATGGCCTGTGGATTGCTTAACTTAGGGCAACAATCTTCAAGCCCGGGAGGCGAAGCATGAAGCTTTTCCAAACAGTTCAGTTTAGGCTTAATGTGCAGAATTTCAAGCTCTTATCTACTGTTCCCTAAGGTTTCCCGAAACTACCTCAGAACTCACCCTTCTTTTATTTTCTCAAGTAAGAGGGATGCGGTAACGGTCTTAGGTGCTTTGTCCTGTGGTGTACAGAAGCCCCCCAAGTGCCGTCTCAGGGTGGGTGTTGAGGCAATGGATGGCTGTTCTGACTCAGTGACTGACAAATCTTTCTGGAAGTGGAGTTTTCAAGCTTTTTTCTTGCTACAAACTTGAAGGTGGGCCTAATTGACTTGTCAGCTGATGGATCCTTAAAAATAATTTCAGTGACAGGCCCTCCCTGCTGGCGCAGTGGGTTATAGCGCAGCACTGCAAGCAAGCAGCAGCCGCTTCAGTGCAAGTTTGATCCCCGCCCTATAGGTGACCCACATGGCGCGGCAGACCTCTCCTGACCCGCCCACTGCTCCCCTCAGCAGTGTACTTCCTGATATTCCTCTGCTCCCCACTCTGTCTCTTGTGAGTCCTCTTGCCCTCCTGCACCTCTGGCCTGTACCCCAGTTCTATATGAATAAATAAATCTTTTAAAAATAATAATTTTGGTGATAAATCCCTGTGATGTTGACATGCAACTTGGAAGTGTTGCAAGAGACTGAGCAGTGCCGCCATCACAGAATCCCTGTCTATTTATTTACAAGAAAAAGTTTCTCAGTTCTTAGCAGATGTGAAAATGAAATGGGAGTGTGCTTGTGGCTGAATCTCACTTATGTGAGGGGTCCATACAGTCGCCCAGGAATCCACGCAGGAACTGAAGGAGTGGTGCATTCAGCTCACCAAGAGATGTTCTTTGGAATAATAGTTTTATCTCCAGTAACTAACACAATTAAGAATATATATTATTGTTTTAATCGATCAACCTTTTCCTCTTAATTGAAATGATAACCCAAATGAAAATGTTGAACACTTTGGATTATGGAAAGCTTTTTCAAGATTTACATTTCTGCACACACGTTCATCACAGAGAGGTATGCGAGACTGGTTGATAAACCATTTCACAGTGTAAAATTATTTTTCATTAGGATAAAATTCCATGAGGAAAATTAAATAGAAATGCAATTTCAGAGCAAAGAGGAAGTCTGTGAAGTTTGTCAAAGAAGAGTCATCCATGTATTTTTTTCTCAGTTGCTAATAACATTACAGCATAAAGTGGCCACTCTTTAGCTTCAAACAGTTTTATGATGGCAGGAAAATGCTGGGCATTATATCCTTTGCAGCTACTGACTCGTGGAAATATTTCAGGTGCCAGTTTAATTGGGTTCATAGCTTTTCACCATTCTTTCAAGGGCTAGTAGACAACAGTGTTAGAGCACCTGATGTGCTCTACAGACCCCAGGGGCTGGGGGGAGGGCCTCATAGGCCACGGCCACACCTCTTCAGCCTAGAGGACCATGCTTGGGCCACTGAGCTGAGCACCAGTGTTGCGATTTTAGCTCAGGATAACTCCAAAGTGATACCTGCGGCAAGCATGTGTCTATATTGATATTTATATCTACATCGCTATTTCTCACTATGTAATTGAGGCAAAACATACACAGCATAAAATTTACTGTTTTTACCCTCTGTAAGCACTCACTTCTGGGCTTAAGTGCACTCACGCTGTAGAGTAGCCATTGCCACCAGGGAACTAGATGTTTTCAAAATCTACTTAGTATCTCAAATCTTCACCACCCACTGAATTTTTTTTGTTGTTTGCTGACAAAAACAAAACCTGTGAAACTTTTTACCTCATTTTCTGTTTAAGTCTCCACAGTTTTGTTTATTTTGTTCTGCCCTCTAATCCCGGTGTGTGAGAATTATCTCTTAGCATTATGATCATGGAAAGATGTTGACTTTTTAAATGTTAGACAGTAATTGCACTCTTTGTTTTATTTACCTGCGTGAAAAATCCTGTGATAATCATGCATTCCAATGTCATGAAAATATAAAGCAATGAAAAGATAAACACAGAAAACTCCAGAAGATAAGTCTGACTTCGTCTTACTGAGAGAGCTGTGAGTTACACGTTCAGCTCTAAATCACTAAGGGTGTCCCTCGTTGAAGCCCTGGGAGGCACAGTCCAGGAGGTTAGGACCTATGAGGACATTAATTTTTGCCTAAGATTTCATCTGTTGTCTTTAAGTTGTTACATACCTGGCCTGTTGGAGAAGTTCATTCGTTCATTCACTCATCCACCATTCACTCATCAAACCTTGCTTGGTCACCCACTACGTCAGGTCATCACCAAGCGGAGCTAGGCTTTGTGTTAAAGGCACCCTCAAAAAACCACAACTTATGATTTAGTGTAAGACACTAATTCTGTGAGTCCCCAGTGGGCAGGCGCTGATGCTGAATCTGAGAAGCCCCTCCCTGAGCCAGAAGTGGAGCCTGAAGGTTTCCGAGAGGCACAGAAACTCAGAGACTCAGAGGTTAGCAGCACTTAGCTGGGTGAAGAAAGGGAGCAAGCTTCCCAGCCAGGGGCCCTTCCCCAGTCGCCCTCCCCTGGCTTGGCCTCGTCTTGGCCTGTATTGGAGAGAGTTGAACTTACAGATTAGAGGCCTCAGAAAGGGGCCACTTAGAGCCCAGCATGGAGTGAGTGGCAAATAAACTGGCTACATTGGGGCTGGGGTGGCCAGACAAAGGCCAGTTGGCCTACGGAATAAAGAGTGTTCCGGAGGGTGGGCTTTGGCTAGGTGACTTAATTTTCAGGTGTCCCTGTATTCCTAATACTGTGATGCAAGGCATGAGTATTTAGCACTTGGTGAGCACGGGGCTTTAGCACAGCCCTTCATTAAAGGTCAAACCAACCTATGGAGGAGGAGAAAGATATCGCTCCCCTAGCAGGCCGACAAGGACAGGAGAAATGACCTTGAAGTGTCTAAGTGTGCCATACACAAGTGCTAGTTGGTATTCTGTCACCAGGCTGCCTTATGGGATGTGGGTACATGGCATCAGAAGGATGAGCATGATCTTCACATACTCCTTCTCATTTTCATCACCCAGTCTCCACTTAAGGATTTGACAAGAGGAGGAGGTTAGAGGGAGACTGGAATAGAGGTGGAAACAGATGTGGGCCACTGCCTCCTGTGTGTGCTTTCAGCTCCGGATAGTCGCCTCCTTTTCTGCGCTCCCAGGGTTCCCTTGCAGGTCCCATTGCTAACAGGATCTACCCTACTTCACTGGACTGTTTTCCTTTCTGTACTCTACTCCAACACCATGCCTTTCTCAAAAGCAGGGTCATATTCTGATAGTCTAACAAGAGCTTGGCACTCAGATTCTAAATGTTCTATGTGAAATGCCTCGTTAAATGATTGCAGCAAGACTGGCATGTGTGTGCCATGTGGGCAATACTCTTATCCCCTGCTAACTAGGGGCTGCTGCCTCAGATCCAGGCTGAGTAACTTGGCCCTTGATGGTAGCAGAGCTGGGATTCGAACCAGACAGTCTGACGGCTGAGTCTGGGCTTTGAGCTGACCTGCTGCACTGGGTTAGCTCCAGATCTATCAGCTGAATACTTTTAACCTTTCCACTCTATTCTACCAAGGAAGAAAGAAAGTATGAACATAAGACGGGCCTAGGACTCAGATTCAAACATGTGCTATTTAAAGTCCATGTTTCTTGCAGTCCAGAGCAATCTGCACATTCTCAAAACTGGAATCTTCATCTTATATATTATTCTGAGCATGCTGCAAGGGCTAAGGTATACTTTCTCCAAAAAAATGTAGGGTGTGTAGCCGAAGGTGGGGGGTATGAAAGAGTGGAGACAAGCTGAACTGTCGTCCTCTGTTGTTAGTTTCTTATTTAAAAGTGTGTGTGTAAGTTTAGTGTGGTTCTGTGAAATATTAAATTAATATGTACACTGAGTAAAAATTTTGCAGAGAAAAGAATAAATAAGGAAAAGCCATAATTATCATCACTTTATCCTCCTGGCATAATCACTGCTGATTTCTAGTCACCGTGTGTGTGTGTGTGTGTGTGTGTGTGTTTATACTCAGTGTGTTTGACTTTGTTGAACTTAGCATTATAACATAAGCATTTCTAATTCATTCTATATTCTTTAATGATGTGGTTTGTTTAAAATAACTTCACAGTGAGGGAATAATCCATGATTTCTTTCATCTTTATTCATCTATTGTTAGATATTTATCAGTATTTATATATCAGATAATTTCTTTAGAGAAAATTCTTGAAAGGAAGATGTTTGGATCAAAGACATTTTATGCGTATAGTCACAGTGTCCTCAAGAAAAGTGGTATGAAATTATTCTGCCACCAAATCTATATATAGATCACATCGCTCCAATCTCTGTTTATCATATTATCTTTTCAGAATTTGTCGGTCGGTGAAGCAGATAAAAGACTTCCTCTTCAGTTTTGAAATTGTAATCCTTTATTCATTAAAGTGGCTAGACTTTTTCCTATATATTTGGATCATTTGTAGTTCTTTCGGGATTTGTACATTTTATCACTTGTTCTTTTTTCCAATTTTTTTATTAATCAATTTTCATTAATCCACTTGTGTGACACCTTTATTTACTAAAAAGAAGGTTTGTTCTTTGCAAATATTTTCCTAATTATTCATCTTTTAAAAATGTTTATATATATGGGCCCTCTCTGGTGGCACAGCGGGTTGAAGCACTGCACTGAGAAGCTAGAGCCACTTCCACATGAGTTCGATTCCTGCCTGCCCCGGAGGTGGCCACATGGCATGGCAGACCTCTCCTGACCCGCCCGCTGCTCCCCTCAGCAGTGTACTTCGTCGATCTGCCTGTTCTGCTCCCACTCTGTCTCTGGTGAAGCCTCTCACCGCCCCTGAGCCTCTGGCCTGTACCCCAGTTCTGTATGCACAAATAAATAAATCTTAAAAAAAATGTTTACATATGGCTGTTTTAAGATGATATAAGCTAAGCCTGAATTTATTTTGAAGTTTCTGCTTCTAAAATTTGAATACAACAAAATAAAAATCCTCTTTATCTGTCTTCTTAAACTCAAGATGTCCATTTTTATATTCAAAACTTTAATACATTTGTCATCATTTTGGTAAACGGGATGATGTAGGTGCTAAGTAATCTTTGGTTTTTCTCAACTATGCAGTTGTTCAAAAGTGATACATTTAAGAATCCTCTCTCTTTTGGCTTTTTGTACAATTCTGCCCTGATATTTAATTTAACAGATGTCTTCTTTATCCCATTATGTGAAGGTTACATGCTATGAGTATGATTCCAAGGTTCTGCTCTCTAGGAACTTCTGATGGGGAATGTGGAAAGTCAGTCTATTGAATTGACTTGCACAGAAGGGAGGGAAGAAGGAGAGAAGTCATTTGCCAATAGCCCCCAGGGTTTCCAGCAGGATATTGATGAAATCTCACATATAGTTTTGATCTGCCCTGTAGAATGCGCGGAGATGAGCCCTCACCCCCTCCTGCGAGGAAGGCTGGCGTCCAGGTAGCAGAAGTCAGGTCCTTCAGGGTCTGCCTGGGCTGCAGAATGCCTCACTCCAGGTCATGCCCTTTGGAGCATCCAGTGGCTGAGTGGGGCCAGGGTGAAATAGCCTTGGCATTTAGACCTAATCCAGGACGACTCTGACCAGCAGGATTTCCCAGAGGTCCCATGGGTTCACCAAGACACACCTCTCCTGCTGGCCGCTTGTTTTCCTCCTTTGCTGGATTCTGGCTTCCTCCCCTTTCTCACCCAAGTGTACATCCCTAATAATAACTCTGTGCCCCTCAAACCCACTTTAGCATCTGCTTCTAAAGAACCTGATCTGAGGCCTCTGCAGTAGCTAGGGACCTGGGAGAAATCTTCCAAGTGATTTTGGTCTGCTAAGGCACACGTTGAACATGATGAGTGCATCAAGTAGCAAGTAATATGAATTTAAATTGTGCAAAGATATGAGAGAGGCAGACGTTGGTAACAACTGATGTGCTCACAGAAGGTGTACAGGGAACCACCTGGCAGTCAGAGAGTATGTGTTGGTGCTAATTTCTTAGGATGTGATGAAAGAAGCATCGCTTTATCCCTTTATGTCCAAAGAGATTTTTATTTTCCCTGCACAATACAAATAGGATTTCTAAGTGAGTGCCATGCAGCAACGCCTGTGCTTACAGCATCTCCTGTGTGCCGGGCGCTGCACCGGTACTTTTTTTTATTAAAAAGTTTATTTTTACATCATTTTGCACATTTTTTTTTCATCTCAATTGTAATCCCCACGGGTTTCCCATCACCAAATCACCCGGTACTGTAGGTACTTTTTAAGGATATTCACACCATCTTTACACTGAGCATGACTAATAGCATCCCTGTTTCCTTCAAACGTTTAAGTATTTTGGATCTCCGTGGTAGGCAAAGGGTTAAGTCTTAGCACTCTGAAGCTGTCTGCAGCCTGTGACACAAGTTCGATCCCCAGCCAGGGAGGTGACCCACATGGTGCAGCAGACCTCCCCTGTTTCCCCACTGCTCCACTCAGCAGTGCATTTTAATCAGTCTGCCTGTTCTGTGCCCCACTCTGTCTCTGGTGAATCCTCTCACCGCCCCTGCACCTCTGGCCTGTGCCCCAGTTCTTATATTTTGCTCAAAATTCTTATATTTTGCATGGTGCAAGTGGTAGAATTAGGATATATACCCAAGCATCACTCTCATCTAATGCCCAGCACTAGTCAGGCAGAATTGACCCTGATAGGGTCAGGCAGAACTGGGTGCTCGTCAGTCAGGGGCTTGACCAGTGGCTGGACAGATGGACCAACCTACTTCTAAGACATTCCAACCCTCCCAAGCCTAATGAGCTGACCTCGAGTGTGTCCTAAACACATACAATTTGCCTTGAAATGTTAGCACGAACTAAAGTTTAAAATATTTTAAGAACAAAAAATTCACAAAACAAAATTTTTCTGGGAAGCTCAAATTTCTTCCCTAAGGTGTTAGAACTCTAGTAATTCTCACTGTCTTTCACTCAGATGGAGCTGAAAACAGTGGCCCCAACCCACCTGAAACAGATATTGAATTCTGTGGCTCTGAAGGCAGGGAGGTCACTGGGCTCAGGCCCCTCTTGGCCCAGGCCCCGAGCCCCTGGCCTGTGTGCCTAACTGCCTCAGCTTGCCTTCCCTTGCAAGCTTACCCCCACGCTTGTCCACCCTCCCTCCCTCCCCCCGGCCCCATATAGTGCTTTTAGGGCACAGACTTTGAAGTCTGTTTTACAACCAAGTCAAAATCTAGCCTGGTCAATGGGGTGGGCAGAACCCAGATCTGACACCTGCTGTTCCCTTCAAAGGAAGTTGGAAAAGATACCCCCAAACTTATAGGTCCCTAGACACAGCAGGGAAGCCCAGGTATGGCATAACCAAAGGGGTAACCATTACTTGCTACAAGCTCCACCTCAGAGGGCGGTTGAGAGGATCAGCTGTGAATTTTAGGTCTGAAATTTAGTGTTTGCTTCTTAGAAGGGGGGTGATGGACCTTCAGCTCAGAGAAAACAGGGGTGGGAGAGAAGGCCAACACCTTCATTTGCAAGATGCCTTTGTCGTTTTCATCTTCCTCAGCATCAGTGAAATGACTCCTGGGTCGTCTTCATGGTTCCTGCGCTGGTGACTTCACCATCATCTCAGATGACAGAGGCGGCTCTGTGCAGGCTCATCATGGCTTTCGCGTTCAGCCAGCATCCTTAGACCATGATAAACAGATTGTCTCCTTGGCAACGATAATTGAGGCTCTCAAAGTTGGCACGAGCTGCTGCTTATTACTACCCGTTTAGCTGAGGTCAGCAGCAAGAGCCCAAACACTAGCTGTCTCCAAATCCAGAGGTGCAGATGTCTCCTAACATCCAGGGGCCTCACCTCGCTAGGCAGGAGTGGTTCTGCCACTTCCTTCTAGAGGAAATTTCGGCAGCGTATGGAATGCCAAGGGGCCCACATTTCCACTCAGTGTTTCCTCCCAAAGAGACCTAGAATCTCTGCTCTCAGCCACTTCTATTTCACAATATATTCTCTTTTAGCACATTTTAGATCAAGTGGCCTAATTCCCAAATTACACATGGCCTTTTGGGAGCAAAATTAATCTTTTCAAAATAGCTAGGATCAATGAATGGTGACTTTTTTTTTTTTAAGTAAATGAGATAAGCAGGCCTGAACTTAGATGAGCTCAAAATGCATTGGGAGGGTAGGAATTAAAGGATTAAATGTTTCGATATGACCATAAGGTATTTGTGAGCTGTGACATGCAAACCTTTCATGATGGATGTAATGCTGCCTTTTAAATCAGGGATTCTAGAAATTGTCATCTTTATAATTGACCAAGTTGATACTGCCCCTTATTGACTGCAGAGTTTGACCTCCCTTGGTTTGAAACGCTCATCTCCTGAGGACTGTGAAGATGCTGAGAGGATGCTGGAGGGAAGGAATGAGGAATGGTAGAAATAGCATCATTTTAATGCATGTGATCATTTAAAGCCTTTCCCTATCAATTCTCTCATACCCTCATTCATTCATTTACTCAAGCATTTAACAGACAATGACAGAGCACTTCTCTGAGTGAAGGTGTATGGCAGGCACTTGGGGGGTAGAGATTTGAAAGGCCTGTCTCTGCTTCGAGAAACTTCCACAGCAGGGTTACGGGATAGGCGGTGAGGCCCTCTGTGTGCTCTGACAAGGAAAAGGACACCAGAAAAAGTCAAGCCAGTTACTCAGTAGTGTTTTGAAACTGCAACCGAGTCTTCTGGCTTGCATAAGAAGGTCAGACATTTTTAATTTCTACTTACGAGGAATAGGTTTATACTTGGCTTATAGGCCCTGAATACTGATTTTCAAGTCAGACGGAGGTGAAGTATTAGGAGAAGGGTACATACAACCAACTTCCTTTTGTGAGTTTTTTCTTTATCCTCCTTCACTTTCTTTAACTTAAGTTTGGATTCCTTTGTGCACTTTAGCTACAAACAGTTTGAATTAAAGTCACTTTTCAGTCAAAGACCTTGCACTTTGCTCTGCTGCTAATATTTGAAATGGGCTTTGTGTATTTGTCAGATGCTGGCATCTTCATTTTAGACACTTGAATGACTGGGGTAAAGTTTGAAGCTTGCACTCCAGTCTACAAAAGCTGGGTCCAGATTTATGACTCACCCTCCTGATGGAAGGCAGGATCAAAGAGTCTCTTCCAACAGTCCTTTGTTTCTTTTAGCATATTGTTCCTGAAAACTGCCTGCTCTGACCAATATCCCGGCAATTTATATAAAAAATGTTCTTTCCAGGCCCTCCCTGGTGGTGCAACGGGTTAAAGCACAGTGCTATGAAGCTAGCTGCAGCCGCTGCAGCCTGAGTTCAGTCCCTGCCAGGGTGGGTGGCCCACAGGGCGTGGCAGACCTCTCCTGACCCGCCCGCTGCTCCCCTCAGCAGTGTACTTCATCAGTCTGCCTGTTCTGCTCCCCACTCTGTCTCTGGTGAATCCTCTCACTGCCCCTGTACCTCTGGCTTGTACTCCAGTTCTGTATTCATAAGTAAATAAACCTTACAAAATTGTTCTTTGCCGCTATCTCAGGAAAAGAATTTGTTGGTAAGGCTAGAGACAAAAATTAGACCCAGTTTCATTTCCTCCCTACCTAAACTTCCCCACAGGCTAGGATAGCTTGACTCAGAGGGAGTTTTCTTCCCTCCTTTCTTCTTCCTTAGAGAAACATCCAGCCAGGCTTACTCAGGCAACTTTCAGGGCACTACTGAGCAAAGCAGCCTTCACCATGGCCACAGTCCATGAGTCTCTCTCTTGCCAGTCCTCCCAGCCTCCCTCCATCCACACCGACCTCAGGCTGTGCCACTTGGTCCTGGCTCCTCACTGTACCTGCCGGTAGGTTTAGCCCGTCTGCTCTGCCCCTCGGTTCACCCCCCACCTCCGGGTGCTGGTTTTGTCTGGCCCTCCAGCTCCTGAAGCCCATCCCGCTCTCCTCAGCTCCTGGGAGGCAGGTTAACCATGCAGGAGAGCGAGTACTTCCAGATCCTCAGTGTCTGGCCTGCCAGTGCCCAGCTTGCTTGGGTGTAGACGCTCTATAAAAGAAGCAGATTCTCTGACCAACCACGTCGCAGAATTGGAACAGGGAGGCCACGTGTGAGGGAATAGATGATACTGCCCTTGTCTCTGTCCTCAGTCAGACACTGCACCTCACCTGAGTGCGCCTCAGTCCCATTTTACCCAGGTGGCGACCTTCAGCGAGGCTGTATGACTTGCCCAGTGTCTTTATCATGTGCGGGTGCCAGGATTTGAACTTGACTCCAAACCCACATTTGTCTAGAATAGGCGGCTTCTCACTAGACCTGAGGAGGCATCTGCTTCTGAGAGGGATGTGTGCTAGGGGTGGGCTGGAGGGTGTTCATGAGGTGACCCTGGCAAGGAGCTGGCTGTAAAGATGGTCCCTACAAGGCAGTACCGTGTCCCTAAGGTAGGAGAGGGTGCCGGGAGGCCGGTAGACAAGAGAGCCTGGCAGAAAGATGCCCTATGTTCCCAGGGGACAGGCCTGCGGTCAGAGAGCAGCCAGACCCTAATCCAGAGGACAAGAGCAAGGCCACTCCGGTTGCCTGTGAAAGATGGAGAACACGGTCACCATAGGCCACACTCAGTCCTGCTGAGGAACCCAATTTTGAGAGCTGAGTCAGAGTTATCCGCTCCCTCAGTACGCCATCATTAATCACAGCTTCAGTAAAGGGGTGCGTCTCACGGCCAATGCCCCCTGAGGGTCAGTTCTCCACGCCGTTTCTCCCAGCCTGATCCAAAGTAGGTGCCCACGTTTCTGTCTCCACATCCTCACTGCCACTTCACATGCCAAAGAGCTACTCTTGGTTCTGAGAATGGAGGTTTCAGATTTTTCTGGAATGTGGAAAGGGCGTTGTCAATAAAAGTGGGATAAATGGGGTTGAGGAAGTCTCAGGGTACACATCAAGTCTTAAGGTCCCTGCTGATGAGATGCGACCCCCAGGGACGGCGGCCACCACCCTGCTCCACGAGCCAAGGTCAGGGGGAAGACGCCAGCCAGCGCCTGAGATCCTCTCCATGGCCTCCCAGGCGCGACCCGTCCCCCGGCAAAACAGTGTTCACTGCCCTCTGGACAGGTGTTTTTGCTCTTCAACTCTCGTGCCCCAATTCTGCTTTTAGGATCAGTTGTGCTGTTGTTATTTGACATTACTGGACCTTTGCAACTCAAATACATATACGTATATTTATATTTTTATGTATAGAAGCACTATTGTCTCTAGACCAAGGTGTGCTTAAAACTCAAAGCTGAACACATCTCACTTATTTCCTGCCTTCATTTCTAAACGTATAGACCTGCCTGAGGGGAGGGTGTGGTGAAAGTTTTTCCTGCGTTCAGTGCTGGGAGAGGTGAGCTTCAAGCCACTGCAGGCTGGAGGCAGCTGAGCTGCTCTGAGGATATTCCTCTCTTCCCACCCAGCTTCCACTGCTGCTGTATGGATGCACCTTTGTTGCAAGATGGAATCTGCTTTTAGGTAGATTAACACGTGTGTTTCAGAATTTTGGATGAGGCGGTGTGTGGATGGGTTGTAATTCACTGCTGTGCTCTGCAGATGGGAGGAGCATGGCGCCTTCAGCTAAAAACATTCAAAGTCACAACAGCCCTTCCCCAGCTTCCCTGGACACTAGGGCATGGGAGTAGCAATGACCAGTCTCAAAAGCAATGAAACAGCTCGTCTCACTTTAATTCAATCCATACGCCTGCTGCAATGTGCATCTTCCAATTTAACAGGTCTCCCTAAGTATGCGTGTGACAGGTGAAAGATGAGGAAGCGAGTTACTTTCTCCCTAAAGAAAGGTCTTCAGTCAGCTGTCAGCTCCTGGTGGACAGCAGCCATTGTCCAGCAAGATGCAGTAAAGGCAACGTATTAAGCCAGGTGGCTCCATGTTCAATGGCTTCTGTAAACTCTGTCGGCTTTTGGAGAAGGCCAGTCGCTTCCAGGCTAAATGCTTTTGTGCCGCACTTTCTCAAATTGGCATCTGCTTTATCTCTGGGTATCTCTAGAGCGTTGATTCAGTGCATGAATTTGAAGCTGACTGGATGGTTTTGTCTGAGATGAGTTCCCATCATCACAGTCTCTCCTTCTCTCTTGTGGGTGGTGACAGGATGCTGAGATGAGGCGTCAGGCAAGATGCTATCAGCCTTCTCTCTCTGCTTCAGACTGTTTCTCGAAGCCTCCAATCAGGGTTTGGGGAGGTCCTGAGGCAATGGAAAGAACATGGAATCCTATGTTGTCACTTGCTATCAGAGACTCAGAAAATTTTCTAAAACCTTGACACCTTACCTTCCTTACCTATGAGAAGGGACTAAAAAAATTTAAGAGCGGTGGAATCACCACTGATGATGTCAGCTCCGGGACAAGCACATAAAGGGGGCACTGGGAGGTCACCTGTCCTGGGTGCCTGGTTAGTACTGGTAGAGCAGTGAGGAGTTGGGTGGAGGTGAGACAATGACCAAGTCAAAAAGATAACCCAGGTTAGCTGGGAGGAGAGAAGAAGCCAAGTGGAAAAGGATACTCACCCCCAGGAGGGGTTGGGAACTGGCTCCTGGGAGTGAGGAGACTTTCACTGCCTCAGCTGTCTACCTCTGGGTCCCTTTGTGCCTGGGGGGCCCGGAAGCCTTGCAGTCTCTGCGGGTCATTGCGTTGACGATGCACATATTTTCTTTTTTTTTAAGATTTCTCTTTTTAAAGATTTCTTTATTTATGCATACAGAACTGAGGTATAGGCCAGAGGTATAGGAGCAGTGTGAGGATTCACCAGAGACAGAGTGGGGAGCAGAACAGGCAGATCAACGAAGTACACGGCTGAGGGGAGCAGCGGGCAAGACAGGAGAGGTCTGCGTGCCTTGTGGATCACCTCCCGGGCCGGGGATCGAACTCCCACTGACGTGGCTGCTACTAGCTTGCAGTGCTGTGCTCTAACCCGTTGTGCCACCAGGGAGGGCCCTGATGCACATATGTGCCCGCGAGGGTTTTCCTTCCGGAACATTCTGATCACCCAAAACAGAGAAGACATGACATCTTTGGTTTCCATCACCTTTAGTTCTGAAGGCTCAGGGGATGAATTGAGACAAATAAAGAAGAAAAAGAAATCGATGGCCCTCCCTGGTGGCGCAGTGGGTTGAGGCACAGAACTAGGAAGCTGGCCACAGCCACTTTGGCAGGGGTTCGATCCCCAGCCAGGGAGCTGACCCACATGGTGTGGCAGACGTCTCCTGTCTCCCGGCTGCTCCCCTCAGCAGTGTTCTTCATAGATCAGCCTGTTCTGCTCCCCACTCTGTCTGTGGTGAATCCTCTCACCACCCCTGCACCTCTGGCCTATATCCCATTCTGTGTTAATAAATAAATCTTTTTTAAAAAAGAAAAGAAATAGAGAGTGTGCAGCACCTCTTGTTCTCCAAACTGGGACCTTTGTCCAGATTGCCTTCAGCTTGTTCGCTGGCCCCATACAAGTTCCGGTAGGAACCCTAATCCACAGAAAATTAGGACTTAAGATTTGGGGCTTTGGGTGACCACTGCCATCTCTTATTTTTTTACCAGTGTCCCAGACCACAAATCTAGAGAATTCAGTTTAGAGTCTTGCAAAGAAGACGGCATTCTGTGGCACGAAACAGTGAAAGAAGTGGCTAGAACATACCCTCTTCCACCCCCCTCTTCTGTTCCCTTCTCTCTCCATTCTCTTTCTCTAACATCTTTGTAGACATTTATTGTGTATGAACTAAAATCCTACCCCATTCGAGATGGGTAACTTTCTGGAACCAAAGGAAATTATCTCTGAGACCTGTCTCAAGAAGAACCAAAGATTTTATGGAAATACTTAATCTCTGAGCTGTTTGCCAAAGTACAATCAAATTTTACTGGCTCACCTCCCCCCCATTACTTCCCTCCTTTCTCACCTGTCCCATAGCCATTTCACTCATCAGTACCTCCCTGCAGTGAAAAATGAAAAAGGGGAAAGACCAAAACAAGCTAGAAGAGAAAACAAGTTGTTTTCTAGCGATTTAGTAGCCTAGGGAAAACAAGAGCTAGGTAAGAAAGAAAGAAAAAAAAAAAAAAACCAGTCCAGTTGAAAGGAGTGTTCTGAACTGCTTTTGGATTTCATCTTTCCTTCCTTTATGTCCCATCCCTCATCAGCCAAAACAATTGAGTGAAACTTCAGATGAGACTGGTAAGAGATTCCTATTAAGAAAAAGACAGTGCTGCTTTCTGGTTGGTTTGGAGGAAAAAATCCATCTTCAAAGAGGTTACATAAGGCTGTGCTTTGGTGTCCTATAATTTTTTTAAACATTTATTTATTTATGCATACAGAACTGGGGTACAGGCCAGAGGTAGAGGTGCTGGGACATTGAGACAGAGTGGGGAGCAGAACAGGCCAACTGATGAGGTACACTACTGTGGGGAGCAGCGGGCGGGTCAGGAGAGGTCTGCCGGGCCATGTGGGTCACCTACCGGGACAGGGATCAAACTCCTGCTGAAGTGGCTTTAGCTTCTTAGTGCTGTGCTTTAACCCGCTGCGCCACCCGGGAGGGCCCATGTTTCCTATTGTTTTTAATAAGAAGAAAAATCTTAAGTGCAACGTCTAACTCAACCTTCTGTGTGCTGAAGAGTGAGGAGGGGGCACAGTGGAGAGCACATGCCATCTCTCCAGCTTAGCCTCCCCTAGGTATGGGTGGTACCCCTGAGGCACCCAAGAAACGATCCCCCGGGGCCCCTGGATCACACACATCACCTTGGTAATTGTGTGGACTTGGTGGTCAGTCAGGGCTGGGTTGAAATCTCATCTCTGTCAGTCTATACTAGAATGCTCTTGACTGCAAGCAATAGAACATTTAACTGTTCATTAATTACTATTGATTATTAACTTTCCTACAAACCCAGGCGCTTTTATCCTTTTGCCCCTTCCTCCAAAGCACATTGTCATTCCTGGCACACCATCTCCCCTGGCGTGGCATGTGTGTTCTGGGTATCTGGGTAGCACAGGGGGCCAGGGAAGACCAACTTTCAGTGGCCCATGCTAACCGGGCAGCGCAGCGTCCAGGATTTTCCCCAGACATGTTCAAGACGTAACTCATCATCAAGACTGCAAATCATCTGTTCTCAAAAGGAACAACATGCCAGGAGGAACAGAAGTGGAAGGAATGTGCTAGTATTAAGTCCCACGCAGCAAGGATCTGGGACAAACACCTCCCCCTCCACTGCCCTCCTTCCTTTTTGTGGACAGGCTGTACGGAGCTGTCCGTGTTTCCCAAATCTGAGGGGAAAGACCAGGTGACCTCACATCAATAAAATCATGGCTTTGTGATTGATTCTCTGATGAGTCTGCTAGGGGGCAAGAGGCATCCAGTGAAGGTGCTGAGGGAAACCAAGGAGGCATTCCCTTACACATGACTGATCTGGTGATGACATCACAGCTCACACTTCTGGACACCTTCAGAGCTTCTGCAACTGTATTGAGTGTGGGAGGGCTCCGGAGAGCTCGTTCTGTAGTCTCATGCTAGTCCCAGTTCATGCTAGTAATGAAATGTATTCCAGCCATTCATTCATAAGGCTGTCTAACACCCATTGTTAGGCTCACTTCTTGGTGTGCTGTAGACCTGGGCCATGTAAGCATGTTTTCTTGTCACTACTTTCTCTTGATCTCAGTGACAGTGGTCTAGCCAAGCCCAACTCCAGGGGCCTTTGCTCCCAGGCACTTCACTGTAGCCCCTCTCTACTGCCAGGTGACTGCATCAGTGCTTAGAACACACTTGGTGTACAAATAAACAAAAAACATGTACATATAGAAATCAAATAATTTGAGTTCATTCAAAGGCTCAGTTTTGCTTTGTTGTTGAAGTGAAGGCATTACGAACTCTGCAAACCCACCTTGAATGTTTTGGAATCCAGACCAAAAGCAGCTTAGCTTGGAGAATAAATTAAAGTTTTATCTTTGGCCCTATTTAGCAAAAAGTAAAAATGTAAGTAGGAGGAAATAAGCAACATTGATAACATTATGCAATTCTCATTGTTTGACTTTGACGGAGGGCTGCTTAAAAGGACAGATAAATAATTGTATATTCATAGCTTAACTCAAGACTGAGGAGAGGAAGCACTCCCTTCCTTCCAGTGGCCAAGTACAAGGCTCTGAAGTCATATCCCTTCTCGAGCAGCGGGACTGGCTCTCTAGTAGGAGGGACTGAGTGGTAGAGATGCTTCTTTGTCCTGCGTTTCCTTTCTGTGTCCCATGACCACTCCATAGCAGGACCTTAGTCCCCCCTCTCCAGAGGGGCTGCCATCGTTGTGGCTTGGGTTCTCAGGGAGACACTCCTCCCTGGAATAATTCACATCTAGGCTCCTTACAAACTTATCATAAGAAAACTTGGCTCTTGCCTTTCAGCTCAGCCATCAGCGGTCAGTTCCCCTGCCTACAAAAGTAGCTGTTTCGTGTAGACACACATATTCTTTGCACAGGGCTCCACATGACCATGTCTCATGGCTCCTCAGAGGAAGGGAACTGGCACTTGAGTTTTCTTCTCATTTTTGCACGGCCATGAAGGTAACATCCACTATTGTGTGTGGATGTAGCACACAGGTAGCAAATGGATTTCAGAGCTCCCCAAAATCCATCCCCATGCATGCCCTGTGATGCTGCATATTCAAGAAGAGGATCATTGAAGTAAAGAAGCTACCACCAAACACTAGGGAATCTGTAAACACTGGAAAGTTCCAGGGGTAACAAAATGCACCAATAATGAGCACAACTCAAATGAAGGTTTGCAGGTAGTTCATGAAAGTCACATGTGCACACCAACATATATCTATAAAATATAACTTTTAGGAATAATTTATTCTATTTATCAGGTTCATGACATAGTCGAAATGCTTTCTCTAGCATATGCAAGAAAATTTGCCTTGAATAGGCAATTCACTCTCAGAGGGCCGGAGGTAGCTTTTCTCTGTAACTGGCCTACTTTAGGACTGGAATTTTTTTTTTTTAGGGGACTCATTCAGTATTCATTTCCAATCTGGTTGCACTGCGGGGAAGTGTGGCATTGAATTCATGGTGCAGAGGATAAAAAACAAGGCAAAATCGTCCATGACAGCAGAAGGAAATCAATTCTCTTTTTCCAAGTCTTTCGACAGCTGATCAAGGGAGCCATTCCCTATACTGCTCAAGATGAAGTTGTTCAGCAAACATCCCTCTGGACCTTCTGATTAAAGCTGTTTTTACAGACAGTGTTAGCTGAGGCTCCGCCAGTTCAAGGTCCTTTAAATGCTGCAATTTCTTAAAATTGAGAGATTCTATTTGATACTAAAACAGCACTGGGTGGAAAGAAAAGATCAACATGAAGGGCATTTACACAAAGGAGAATTTCTGATTCAATTTCTATCCCGATGGATGGGTTTGTTCTGGGCTCCGGATATTACATTTATGATAGGATTTTCCCCCAAGTCTCTTCTATACCCAGTTTAGCCTAACGATCAAGTAACTAGACTTTTTATTTCCATCTCTGCATGCAAAATGAAAAGTTGGGATTCCTGGCTTCTCTTTCTTGGCATCCTTAGTGACCTGGGAAAACCACAAGAAATCTGGGTTGGGCTATAGAATACGTAGATTAAAAAACATTTCTCCAAACCAGCACTTGTTTTTCTGCAAGAATTAGGGGAATATTAAACTTCAAATGCATGCAAAATGCTGAAACCCAATTGCAATCATTACTCTTCCCCTCCTCTTCCACCAAGCTCTGGGATCCCTTACGCCTTCACCAATAACTATACTGAGCCACTTTCCTGTCCCTATCTCCCGCTTATCCATATCTGTGAGGAAAAATAAAGCAAGAGAACAGAAAAGCCTCAGCCCCAAATAATCCACAAACTGGAGATTCGATTTCCAAATAGAATAGGGTAGGCTCTGCTTAGTAAGGGTTCTTGTCTTTTTGGATACACTGAAGACGTGTTTCTCCTCAAATCACGAAATTGGAGTGTGGGCGTTTGGAGAGAGGGGATTTGGGGAATTGAAAAGAAATCCTTCTAGCTAAAAGTTATCCTTTGGGTAGGTAGATAAGATCTGAAGCTCTTGTTTTGAAAAAATGTTCACACAGGGAAAATTGTGTCTGTGATTGTTTTTCCCCCCCTTTCAAGTCCTTCAAAGCATGAGTAATATACTTTCCTAGTGGAGAAAGAAAGGGTTCAGGACTATCCCCCCAGATCTCCATCAGTGTCCTGGCCAAGCTAAGGGAGCCAAGTGAATTGTTAGTATAAAAACTGCCACTCACTGGGCTCAGATAGGTCCAGCCCTTTGTTAAAGAGTCCAGACCAGTCTGAACTGACTTTCTTCAGTTTTCTTTGAAGGGCCTGCTCTAAATATAGGTGTCAAAATGACTTAGAGTGCTGAGATAGAGAATTAACCCCAGTTGAGGAGTGATGGTGACCTTCTATTCAGTATCTAAAGAAAATACACACAAATATCACACACACAGCACTTAGCGCCTTCCACACGATGAGTCTTTGCCACCTATAATCACATAAAATAGATGGAGGAAGGGAACGAGAAAAGGAGGGAAGTAGGATAGGATTGAGGGAGGGAGAAGAGGACTTTTCTTTGCACGTGTTTAGACTCTAATTTAAAGTTGTGTTATGATTTATTGTGCATACACATTACCAGGCATCCAACTGAAGGAAAAAACCACTTCCAGTGTTGCTCCAAAAACAAATCAAGCTGTTTGCACTTTGCTGTGTTCTTTTCCTGTCCCCCTTCCAATGCTGGCATCAATTTAGCTGCCACTTATCGCTGACTCTAGAGCAGCATTGTTTGTGAAGGGCATCGTTGATTTATTAACTGCTTTTCAGAACAACAATAAAAAATGAAACAACATTAATTGCAGTTTGTGAAATGCCTCATGAGCTCAGAAAATCAGCAAACCTGAAAACTGTGTATGTAGAATCAGAGACCTGTGATTTACCATCTCATTATAGATAGGATTTTCAATTTTTTTTTAAAGATTTATTTATTCATTCATACAGAACTGGGGTACAGGCCAGAGATGCGGAGGGTGAGAGGATTCACCAGGGATAGAGTGGGGAGCAGAAGAGGCAGATTGACCGAAGTACACTGCTGAGGGGAGCAGCGGGCGGGTCAGGAGAGGTCTGCCACGCCATGTGGTCACCTCCTGGGCAGGCGGGGAGTGAACTCATGTGGAAGTGGCTTTAGATTTTCAGTGCTGTGCTTTAACCCGCTGCGCCACCAGGGAGGGCCCCAATTTTCAATTATTTTTTAAAAATTATTATGATAAGTGTTCTGGAGGGCTGTATGTAGTCCTGATAGTTCTGCTTTTCAAGCATCATATTCTGTTACCACTGACCATTCTATTGATCATTCTGCTTTGGTAAACACTTCAGCCTCCTGCCAAGGACATACTTGAGCCAGTTTGACCAGGCCCTGCAGGACCACTACTCCTGTCTTTGCCCACATTGGGTCCAGTGACTTCCAAATGGTGGCTTGAAACTAACCATGGGGGTATTTACACCATGAGAATTAGCAAATATTACTAATTAACCAGGACCCCACAACTTATTTCTACAGTTTCTAAGATTTTTGTTATTTTGTATACTACCATTATGCATATCTTTGACTGTGCTTCCCAATTTCCCCTCTTCTGAAGTGTGAGTAAATTCCACCAAGGAGATAGTGATAATGAGGTAATCATAAATAAATGCTTACACTTCTTGAACACTTAATATGTGCCAGGTACTATGCCATCCACCTGTTTCAATCCTCCAAACAACCCTTCCATCTAGATATCTCTAATTTCATCTTACAGGTGAGAAAACTGAGACCCACAATCATTGGACAGTCAAGTAGCTTTTCTAGCATCGCTCAGCTAGTGAGACGCAGGGCGGGGTCTGAATGCAGGTGGCCTGGCACCAGAGGTCTCCCCTGAACCACAGCCTGGTAACAGCATTCCTCAAATTGGGCTCTGTGCCCCCAGATATGAACTCTGACACCCCAGCTTTCCAAGTCCTTCCCGCTCCTGGCACAAGCCTGATAGGAGCCACCTGCCGCCCGCCTACCCTAGAGACGCTGACGCCGGACCTGTCAGCGTCTCTGGTCTCGTTCTCTCACCACTGGGCTTCAGCAGCCACTGAGTTGGTGCAGTGTCTCCCTCCTTGGAGTCTTCAGCACTTTTTCCTCATCATTACTGTTCTCTCCTGTGTCCCTAGTGATGGATTGACCTTCATGGGGCTTTGAGGGTGGCCTCTGTCTTAGCGATGTCCTATCCATCACCTCATCGATCCTTCTCTCTTCCAATTTCCTTAACCCGAAAGGAGTCAACTGTTGCCTCCACCAATGACCACTAGAAACCGCTCGACAATCTTATTCATGTCTCGAATGGAGAGGGAAAGGGAGGACACTTGAAAGCGTTTGGGTCTAGGCTAGGGGCGATGAGGCAGCTCTTGCAGGGAGGGAACTCCGGCGTCTGGGAAGCTTTGATTAGTGGGCACAGTCTGGGGGGCAACTCACTAGTCTTTGTAAACCAGCTGTTCTGTTCCTTCTTGGTCTTATCTTCTCCATGCAACTGTCTCCCAGAGTGATTGACTAAATCACTTTTGTCTGGTCCCAGGAAGGTCAGTACAGAGAGAGGGAAAATACTGGGATCTGTATTGTTTTTCACACAGAGAGGAAAGTAGGGTTTTCTGTTCTCGGGAGGAATGCTTATGAGTTCCCAAACAGGCAGATCACCTCATCCACCTCTCACAGGCCTTCAGGGCTTGAAAGGCTTGAAACAAACAAGCCACGGGCAGGAAGCACCAGGGACAGTGCAGGTGTCGCACGTGGGGACCTTCCCACCCACACTCCACAGGTGTTCCCAGATTTAGGTGCACTTGCTGGGCCTGGCTTCAGCGACACCCTATACCCTGACAGGAGACCTTTGTTAAGCGAACACAGAGCTTTTCAGGGTGCTAGTCCTTGTCTTTCCTCATAAGCCTCGTGGGAAGCTGCCCGCCTGCCCATTTTCTACCAGTGGATGTACAAATGGACCATTGCAGTTGTATGTTTCTTACCAAATGCACAGAGCAGTGAATTGTGACCATAGACACTTTCCAGAAGTGGGGTCACAGGGTACCAGGAAATGAACACTTACTTTCTTGGCTCTCGATTTATAGTGCCAGCTTGCTTTCTGCTCTGGGTTGTGACATGTATATGTAGCAGCAATGCGTGAGTGTGTGGGTTTTCACCCTGTATGCCTAGCTCAGGAATGTCTGATTTTATATACATATTTAATTAAAAATATATTATTCTGGGCCCTCCCTGGTAGTGCAGCTAGTTAAAGCCCAACACTAAGAAGCTAAAGCAGCTTCAGCATGAGTTCAATCCCCACCCCGGAGGTGACCCACATGGCATGGCAGATCTCTACTGACCCACCCGCTGCTCCCCTCAGCAGTGGACTTCATCAGTCGGCCTGTTCTGCTCCCCACTCTGTCTCTGGTGAATCCTCTCACTGCCCCTATGCCTCTGGCCTGTATCCCAGTTTTGTATGTACA
>NW_004567134.1:10476284-10594426 GCF_000260355.1 Condylura cristata | reverse complement strand
CTGCTGGGTTCAAATGCCAGGTCAGCCATTCTTGTGACTCAGTTTACTCATGTGTAAAATGGGATCCTAATAGTACTGCCTTGCCTTGTTGTTTAGAATAAATAAATTAAAACCTATAATTCTGAGAGTTTGCCTTTGCTGGAAACAGTATTATGTGCGCCATAGTTAATCAAGCCCATATTATTGATATCTCAGTTGACTCCTTTTCGGTTCAGGAAAACAGCTTTATGAACACTTTCAAAATAAAGCCCTAAAAAGTAAGTTGTTTAATCAAGGCACACAGACTATTTAAAGCTTTCATTACAGATTGCTAAATTTTCCTCCCAAAGTGTACCCCTCAGCAGGGTAGGAGAATGTTATTTCTTCCTTGATGTTAGCAACCAATTTCTTTTAGCTTCTTCGCCTGCCCGAGAGAGCTGAGGTCTGGGCGGTCAACATGATCGTATCTGAGAGCCAGAGGCACAATTTCCTGTGGCCTCTTTGTCTGCCCATCATAATCTTCTCATTACTGGTAGAGGACTTTATCTTTGCCAGGGAACATTAGCCACTTAGGCACAATTTGAAAGTGAGAAATAATAACTGGTAATATTGCATTTAGGGTTATCATTAACTTGAGCTAAATTACAGTGAGACATATCCAGAAAGAAATGGAAGATTTGCAGGAATAACAGCCTAATTTATTTTAACTCCACATGAGTCCAATGACCGCTGGACTGGGCTCTGGCGAGGACCCTTCAGAAGGGTATGCTCCGATCTGCCGCTCAAGCAAAGGCTGCTGGAGTGTGGCAGCTGCGCTTCATGTTATCTCAGTTATTAGGCTGTTGCTAAGTCACATTAATCATGATACTTTATTGTCCAATACAAAGAGAAAAATCTCACTGTCCAAGAGAATCAAATTCCGGCTACTCTATCATAATTAAAGGCACATGAAGCAACCTAGAATTTCTTGGGGGGATATGATGTATTGTAAGTAGAGGACATTCTAGATCATCATATCCTGGGTCGAAAAGACAGGTTTAGTTTCTAAAAGACGCCATTTTGAGGCATATACACTTATACCTCCCCTCACAGGAATTTCAATGGGATTGTTCCAGCTACTTCCACATGTCTATGGCTGTTGCCCTGCCTTTACATGTACATATTTAATTGCAATATTGAGACGACCTCAAGTCTCCTAGAACTTGGTCAAGGAAAAGAAATGTATATCTAAAGGAAGGGGAAATAGTTGCTCTTTTTCACTATTATCTATTGCTTTCCTACTGAAATGGGTGAAACTGCACTTATCAAATTTTTACATTTGATAAGGGAGGCTTATCTAGTTTTTACTATTGTTGGGGTGCCAGCCCTCTCCTTTTCTGATGACCCCTTCCGGCCGTGTGCCTTATTGTGAATCCTGAGGGAAATGTTGAGTCATGTGTGAGGTCTACTCCCACTCTTAAGTTACTCAGGGAAAAAAAGTTTGGAGAGTGGGGGTTGCTGCTCTTGGCTCATATGAGGTGATAGGCTGACTTCCTGCTCTGATTCATATCCTCCCAAACCACACAGGTAGGAAGGTGATTATCTGAGGTGGTGCCACCAGAGTCAACTCACCTGTCACTTACAGCATCCAGGGCATGTCTTATTCATTGCTATTATTATTCAAGATACAAAAATCTAGAAAATTGCATGCTTTGGCTAAGGTCAGAAAGCAAAGGGATAAGACAAACTAGTCGAACTGACATACACTGAGCATCAATTATAGACTAGACATAATATTTGATAAATAATTTAACCTCAGTTTACAATGATGAGTATAGTGGGTAACCTGACTTGGCCAATATAAATGCATCTTTGGGGTAAGCAGAGACCAGAGATGTTTCAGTTATATGCAGTCCCCAAGTGTATTATGGAACTTACCCGGGTCTTGGACTTGCTAGCTAGTATTGTGGCTCTTCAAGAGGGGGATAGTATATGCAGAAACTTCCAGCTTATTTGTCACATCTTTACCCCCTTCACTCCACACACACATGTACACCGCACATCCCAACAGACGTGCTTTAAAAAAAAAAAACAGATATATATTTAAATTTTTATTGAAGTAGCATTGCATTTTACATAACATTTTATAATGAGATGTGTATCAAAAATCAAGATGTGTATATAACTCACTGATGGCCCTCCCTGGTGGCGCAGCGGGTTAAAGCACTGCACTAAGAAGCTGAAACCACTTCTGCATGAGTTCGATTCCCGCCTGCCCCGGAGGTGACCACATGGCGCGGCAGACCTCTCCTGACCCGCCCCCTGCTCCCCTCAGCAGTGTACTTCGTCGATCTGCCTGTTCTGCTCCCCACTCTGTCTCTGGTGAAGTCTTCGCCACCCCTGAGTCTCTGGCCTGTACCCTAGTTCTGTATGCACAAATAAATAAATCTTAAAAAAAAAATTAACTCACTGAGTTCATCAGGACAGTCCAAGTTGGACTTCATCACGCAGCTGTTTCCTTTTAACAGAAGATATTGTCATCCAATACTTTCTACACTCATATGGAAAATACTCCTCCTTGGACTGGTGTGATATTGCAGACGCAGATAGGTTTAAGTGACATGCTTAGGCTTATGTCAGGACTTCATGGTAGAGCTGGTGTCCGTGCTAAGCCAGGGCTCCCCTAATTCATCCCTTTTAATGCAGATTGGGACCTTCATTAGCCAAGGCATCCTTTAGCGATGCAGTCTCATGGGGTAAAAAAAGGATTGGACTCTGGAGAATAGTTCTCCTCTGGTTTCATTTTCCTACATACTACTTCACCTCAACTTCAGTAACAGAAGTATTTCTTTGTTTTAAGAAAAAAACAAAAAAACACCCGAGATACTGAGGCATAGCTGAGAAATAAGTTGTCATGGAGATGTTGACCGTTTCCAGTTTGACCAGGCATGGTGCCATGCATAGGGCTGGCCATTGCTGGAGACAGGCAGCCCTGGCCCAGATACTTCTGGTGTCTTTAAATTTAATGAGGGTGGTTCCTATGTCCCACTTGGATATAAATTCCATAAGTCTAGAATGTTTTTGTTATATTACTGTTTTCTATTCAGCAACTAGGATAGTGAATGACACATGTTAGGCACTTTATGTGCAGCTACTGATGAATGAGTGAAACTGGGGTAGGTTAATTACTGGAGCCCTCAGTTTCTTCTTCATCTGCAAAATGGGAGGTGAAACGAACCTTCATTCTACGGTTCTAGTAAGTGTGAAAGATCAGTTCTGTAAAGTATTTAGCATCGAACTTAGCTAATAGTCTCTATTAATATGAGTAGCCACTGGGTGCACTTAAATGGATTTCAGAATGATCATAAAGTATATTTAGGCACTTTCTTCTCTGACAAATGGAGGAAGCCTTACCCAACTAGGGTCTCGCTCTCCAGAATAAGTGAGCCTTAACCACAAATGGAGAGAAAGGATTGATGGAAGGGGCAGGAGTCATTCACTTTGAAAATGGGTTTCCTTTTGAACTGAACATCAAAGTTGCTAGAAAGATCCTTAATAAAATGGGCATCATGATAGGGTCATTGTTTATTTCACTAAGCAAAAAACCTCATTTGAGTGCTACCATTTGCGCCTTAATTGATTGCCTATAAATAGAAATACAGTCATTTATTTCCACTCAAAAAGGCCTCCTAATTTGTTCACTTGAGCATTAGCACAAGGCTCTCATGCAGATTTTCATCTCCTCTCTGTTGGAGAATCATGTTTGTTTGACCCCCCCCCCCCCTCAGGAACATCCAGACATTCTACCTGCTTCCATTTCTGCATCTGTTTTTGCTTCTTTCCCTTCCCAGAGTAGTTGAGTGTTAACCCAAGACATCATTACAGGGAAGTGAAAGTTGTAGGGTCTGAAGAGGCAAATGGATGAGCAAGAAACAGTAGGAGCACGGAATTGAAAAGATACTGAGTACAGGTGTCTGCTGCCTCAGGTGTCTGCTTGAACTTATCCTGAACCATTTCACGGCCTGTGGAAGTCCAAGCTACCTTCCCCCACCCCTCCTGCCAAGTACTAGTTCTCAAAGGTTGACTTTCTGGTGGATCTCTGCCTCTATGACTCCCAATTTTTCCCTATGGTACTTACCAACCTATCATTCCAAACAGTATGACCAGGTTTCTCGTGATTTTTTTTTTCTTTAAAAAGTCCATTTTTGTCAAGCAGCTTGTGACTGAGAACCCGATTGGAAGTGGGCTGAGGTGAGGGGTAGCTTCACAGGGCAAGCGCGTCGACCTTGTCTTGCCTGCTGCAGTCTCCTTTCCTTGTCTTCTTCTTCCTGCCTGTTTCCTCCCCCTTGGAGGAAAAAAAAGTGCAGTTGTTGCCCCTGTCTCAGGGTAAATAAGCCTATCCTCACCTGGCCCCTAAAGGCTCAGATTGCACCCCAATATGGACTTACTTAGACATCTCAACAAGGAAGCTGCATCTGTTCCCTCGGGGAGTTTTTGAACTAACTGTTAAGGAAATAAATGGTCTCCGTCAGTCTCCTTCTCTTGCCCCGTCCAAGCTCATTCCCTCACCTCATCCATTCCCAATCGCTGTCTCAAAACATGAGAACAGAGCAAACTAGTAATCTCATTTTATGAAGATAGGCTGCTATTATCTACATTTCCAAATTGCCCTTTTGAAAATTACTTAAGCTTTCTGGTTGTTCATGAAGTGCAAATGAGAACTTACAGAGCTTTGCTTGGCAAATCATCTTCAAGGGCAAAATGATTTATCCCATCTCGTGAAATACGCACGCACCCCGTACCTTGAGGATGACTGGTGATTTGGGGATGCCAATGGAGGAAGGTGCAGGCTTCCTGCTGTGTTTGGGATTAAGATGGTCATCTACCGTGTAACTTAAACACATCACATTGGGAGCTGTCTGTAGGCTTCTGGTTTTATTTTATTTTTACAGCTTACATTAGGAGTCATTTTCAAGTGCCAAATCTGAAACTTAATGGTTGCAGTCTGCTTAGTCCACTTAGAAGCACCCCTGCCCTTTTTCCTCATTTGTAAAGTGAGGGAAAAAGGAGCCCACTAATTAAATGGATGTTGTTATTATATAAACATGTAAGAAGGTCTCAAAAATATCAGTCGTATCATTTCCTCCCCTAAGTCAGACAAAATCCAGCAGTCATAGCTTAGACTTCATTTTCATGCCTTTTAATTCAAGAACATTCTTAAATTAATAGTTATGATGGCAGTTCCAGTACTAATGGAATGACCCCTTTTTCCAAATCTGCACTATTTACACTTGGACCAAAATGCATCAAAGTTGCCAGTAAGTTTCTTTGATGAGTGGATGTCATAGAGGGTCACAGTGACCAGGGCATTTTCTTTCTAATGGAGGAAATACCATTTCAGAAGTGACTAAGCTGTCTGAGGTTGGTCTTCTAAAATGGACAGCTGATAAAACCATCATCTTGATGACCTTTTGCACTCTGCAGCACTGAGGATACATTAGTGCACAGACTTCAGAATAGCTAGCAAGGTGTCTTGTAGATATGCTCATGTTTGTTTGGGGGATTGATGCTAACGTTTCCTCATTTCTTATTAAGGCTAATTACTTCCTTAAAGAATTTCTCTGCAGATATGCCTTAAAGAACTTAGAGACTTCCCTAAGCCTTTTTGCAAGTTTCTGTTCATTATCTGAGCAGTGATGAAGCAGTTGACATAGCCTGGAAAATACAACAGTTTCAGCACCTGATCAGAGTTCCATACTTGTCTCTTTACCTCACTTTTTCCTTTTTCTTATAAGGTGTTTTCTTTGAGGTCCGATCTAGCTTCCTTCTTGCTTGGTTCAATAGCTCTGTGTTTTGCTCATTTGAATGGTTGGAGAGTTAATGCTCCCAATAGCTAGGAATTAGGGTTGCCACTTTATAAACTAGATGCTGATGTTGGGATGAAGGGAAGGACTTGCTAAACTTGGTTGGCCATAGTAAATAAGAGAATGGAAGGTATCAAGAACTCAAATTTCTTGGCTCTCTGTGATGAGCTATCTTAAGTTGGTCAGTTAGCTGATCTCTTACTGAGGATTCTGGTGAGAGCGCCCCTTGGCAGAGGTGGGCTATCAAACTTACCCTGATACAGAAATGGGGGTCTCATCTTGTCACTCTAACTAGCTTGCTGCCCCTGGACCCTGCCAAGCTCAGTGTTCTTTTTAGCACCAACCTGACCTGTTCCTTGACCAGTGCTGGTTATGACTCCCGGGTCCTCCCTTCCTTCTTGTTTGTCTCTTTCCACTTTGCCTTTCCCATCATCTGATTCGAGGTAGCCAAACCCCCACTGGCCTTTGTGATTGAATTGTGAAATCCCCAAGAACAGTGAGGGATGGCCCCACCCTGAAGGGGTCAGCCGTCTCCCTTGGAGTGGCTGTCTCCTCTGCCATCTCCTAGCCAAAGCTGAGATGGACTAGCTGCCTTCCACCACTCACCCTTCTCATTGCCAGGCATGGGGTAGTTGAGTGATCATGGAATTTAGCTTCCCAAGTGAAAGCACTTTGGAACAGCTGGGGTGGCAGCCAAGTCGGAGAAGTGCCACCCCTCACAGTACTTCCAGGCTCTGAGTGGTGAGCGCTGGAGCCAGATGGACCCCTGTGTGGGTCTGGAGGGTGCTGAAGCTTTAGAAGTCAAAAGGTGAAAACAGGAGCCTAACCAAGGAGAGAGAACACCCTTGAGCAAAACCTCATCTTTTCTCAGCATCTGATAATGGAAGACTGAGCTAGTGTAATATAGAAACTTAATTTTTATAAAGTCATGTGAGGACTAGCACTTTAGCACTAATGAATTTCTGTAGGTCTAATCAACAAGATTGTAATCAGCGCTTCTTATGTTTGACAGAAGAGATGCCCAAGTGTTTTTGAACACTGGAATTTGGGGGCACTTTTAGAGCAACCTATAAAACCCTCCCTTAACACTGGGCTTGCCAGACCCTGCCTTTGGCGGTATTCTTTATGGCGGGATAATTACTAGTCAGGAGGACTGAGGGGAATTTATTGATACTCTCTCATCCAGGAATGCAGACTTTATGGAAGCACAACAGCAAGAACTTCTCATTGATGTTCCAGGTAAGTTTTGCATTTTGAAATTGGATTTTGGAGAATCTCTCTGGAAAGTGCTTCACTATTCAGCAAACCTGACAGTCTCCAAAATAAGAATGCCTAATGGGACAGGACAGATGATCCGAATGTGATTTATTTAATAATGATATAACAGGGGAGACATGTGGACTTTTGTATTTAACAAATCCCATTACCAAACACACAAAGGAAGTAATCAACATTAGAATGTGCAGATTCTGAATGGATCTGACGCCTGGCTTCTGAACATTAAGAAACTTGTCAAACTGATTGTGTCTCCTAGCAAGGCAGTGCTCAGATTTATGACTCCTGCAAACCCAGTGTAACAGTAATCAATTTATAATTGCTTTGTGTTCTTTCATCCTGCAGGTTGTAATGGAGACAGTGGGTGGAATATCAATTAACTCTTTGGGGTAAATATGAGTATAGGCAAAAAAAAAAAAAAAAACCTTACGAATGTACAAAAGGAGGGAAGACTTTGTTCTTTCTAATTAATATGATCACTTTTGTTCTTTCTAATTAATATGATCACTGTCTCGGGCCCATGTAGTTAACTTCATAGTACTGTTATTGCAACTATTGCCTCTGGCCTTCTGGGGGTTTCAGTTGCCTTAGTCTATATCATCCTATAGCAGGTGATTCACTCACAGCTCCCTTAGTGGCTCAGTAATTTTCTTACAATATATGAGGGCTAGAAGAAATATCTAGCTATTGCATTTATCGAGTAGTTTGGTCCAGAAGACTGAAGAAGTCATTTGAAGGAGAATTACACTGAAAGAAAAATATTTTACATTTCGCTGTTTAATAATCAGAGGTACATGATCCTGGAATGTGTGTCGCTAGCTGCTGCGCGCTGCACGACTTCTCAAGACTTGAAGTCACACTGAACCACACCATTCTCATTTCCCATTCCACGTTTTACCAACTGTCAAAAATGTAGTTTCACAAAGATACAAGACCCAGTGTTGAAAATGCAAACTGCTTTGAGCCAGTACTTTGCAAGCTAGCCAGCAAATATCAAATAGCTCTTATTTCTCTTGAAAATATGAAGTCTTGACCTCGAGTTCCCTGCGGTGTGCTGGTGTGCCTTGGTGTACACAGTGTGGAGTTGTGACTTGTCAGTTCATGTCACAGCAGCACGTAACTTACATAAATTCAACCATGCACTCTCACTGCCAGAAGCTATTCTGATACTCAAAATTACATATTTTTTACAATACCTGGTCCCTAAATGTAAATAGACTCATTCAATTCACCCTCATTACAAAGAATCGCAATCTGTTCCAGTGTGGAAAAATTAGTCTGGGTATTCTGAAAGATTTTATGTCTCTATTTGGTGGGGGATGTAGGTCTTTTTTTAGATTTACATTTCTTGTTAATATCCTATATATTTTTATTTATATGTATAAATATTCTATGTAAATACCTACATGTGATTCCATCACCACTTTTCTAACAGCAAGCTCTCTCCCTTGTACTTTTTCGCTTGGTTTCACCTTGGGCTTCATCTCTCTTCCAGTATATATTCTCACTGTATTGTCTGTACCTTGGAATATAGTCTTTTAGGTTTTTTTCTTTATCCATATACATCACACACAGATACTTATATATATACCAGTATGGACACTGGCAGTTGATTTCATGATGGAGATTATAGTTTCTTGTATCCGTACATATTTTCATAAAAGTACCTTATGGAAGTACAATTCATTCTTACAGTTGGCCGCAGAATATCCCATGGTATAGAGAAGCTACTGTTCGGCCACATTCATGTTTATGGGCATTTGCCTAGTTTCCAGTTTCTCTGGTACTGAAATCAATGCCACAGTTCACATACTTGTTCATGTTTTCTCATTACCACTGGTCTTATTTTTAAGGGATTTACAACTGCTGGGTTCAAGGGCATATGGATACCTGAGGACATTTTTAATAGATAATGTGAATTATCTTTCCCCAAATGCTATAATGTTCACTTTCCTCGTCACAGCACATGTGAGATCTCCTCATGCCGCATCTCAGGTAGAAGAGGCATCCTCGTTCTTTGTAGGTAGAGGAGACATCCTCTCTCTTTGTATTTTAACCAGTGGGAGGGGAATCAAATGGTACCTCATTGTTGTTCTAATTTAGAGTCTCTTGAACACTATTTGTGCATTCAAAAATATAGTGTCCAATGACAAAATGGATATAAGACATTTTACCAAAGAAGACAATGCAGATGGCAAATAAGTATGAAAAGATGTTTAATCTCATTAGCTGTGAGGAAAGCGCAAAGGAAAGCCACTATGAAATGGCACTACAAATAAAAATATCACCACAGGGCCTCCTGTATGGCATAGGGGTTAAGTTTCCGTGTATCGCTACTATGGCCTGAGTCCATTCTCTGGCCAGGGAGGTGACCCACAGGCAGACCTTTCCTGACTCACCCGCTGCACCCTCCCAGCAGTGTCTGTCAGAAGATCTGCCTGTTCTGCTCCCCACTCTGTCCCTGGTGAATCCTCTCATCCCCCCACCTCTGGCCTACACCCCATTTCTTGTATGCATGCATCAGTAAATAAATATTAAAAATATATATCAATATATACCTGCTTCTGAATGCCAGAATGGCCAAAATAAAAAATAATGATAACTTCTTTGGGGGTTTTGGGGAAAATAGATTACTTGTACATTTCTAGTGAGAATGTAAAATGGTACCATAAATCTGGAAGATAGTTTTTCAGTTGCTTTAGAAATTAACATGCAACAACCATACCACCCAGCAATTGCATTCCTGGGCATTTGTCCCAGAAAAATGAAGGTTTACATTCACACCAAAACCCATATATACAAATGTTTATAATGGCTTTATCTATAATAGCCAAAAACTGGAAGCAACTCAGATGTTCTTTAATAAGTGAATGTTTAAACAAATGGTAGTACATCTTTAGCATGGGATTTAACTTACCAATACAGGGGAGCAAACATTTAATACAACTATCTGGATAAATCTCTAAAGAATTGTGCTGATTTTAAGAAGCCAGTCGCAAACATGTAATGCTGTGTTAGTTGGTTTAAATAGAATTTGAATGATGAAATGGAAAACCAGTTAGCAGGTACCAGCAGTTAAGAAGAGGTTGGGAGTGTGAGGGAAGTAGGTGTGGCTCTAACAGGGCAATAGGAAGGTTGAGTGGAATGTTCTGCATTCGTAGTGGTTTCCTCAATGTGATGTACTACAGCTTTGTAAGATGTTCCTACTGGAAGACACTGAACAAAGGGTACACAGAATCTCTTTAGCAATGAGTCATATGAGTCAGATCCATATGAGTCTGTAATTAATTAATAATCAGAGATTTAAATTTAAATTAAAATTGGATGCAAGATTTTCAAAAGATGTTTTACCACTGTTTCAAGTAGACTATCTTCCTATTTCCATTTCTGGGTACTTATTGTTAAGAGAACTTTTTTCTTTACTTTTTGTTTATCTGTATTTTATGTACATTTATTTTTATTTATCTTATTTGTTAAGATAAAGGCCAAGAGTTTTAAAAATCTGTGTATTTTAATTCTTGCATTTAATTTCTGGTATCTTACCAACTTTTCTTATTACTATTGGTAGATTTAGTAAAGACTTTTGACTCTTTGTATATATCCATTCTTGTAATGAGCACGAAAAAAGTATTTTTCAATGTATCTGCCAATTATTTAATTTCCTTATATTGTTTTCAAACAGCCTTTTAGACAACATTAATAATAATGCACAGTCTTATTTGATGGCTAATTGTAACTGAAATGGTTTTATTTTTTATTCTATTTAGATTTTATTAGCTTATAGTCATTTCAGGAGTCTTGCTGATACTATTTATTCAGCATTATTTTCAGCTTATGCACATGATTTCCTTCCTTAAGTATATTAATTTGATTAATTATATTTCAATTTTATTTCCTGATATTTAATTTCATTTGCATTATTGGAATAAACTCAGATTTACCATAGTGTATTTTGATATACACTGCTGGATTCCTTTGCCAATATTTTATTTAGAGTTTCAACTGTGTTTCTACCAGAGACTGATGGTATACTTATCTATTTTTCTACTATTCTTGATTAGGGTTTGGTATTCAATTTATGCTTGTTCCAAAAGATAGATTAAGGAGCTGTCTAGCTTTTCTATGGCCTGGAACATTTGAAGTTACATCATAATTATCTCTTCTATAAAGGTTAGATAAATCTCAGCTGTGAAACCATCTGGTCACAGTGTTCTTCTCATAGTAGATTTTTAATCGCCTTCACATACTATCAACAGTTGTTTTACTATCAAGTTTTCTACTTTTTTCTTAAATAGGTTTGAGGAATTTATATTTTGCAAAAAGAAAAAGAAAAAATCATTTGCCACGGGAAATAATTTGTATGCAATAGTCTTAACCAATTCTGCATTTATGACTGTTCTTTTTTTAATCTATAATCAGACTGTTGGTGTGTTTTACTTTACATTATTTTTCAGAGAACCAGCTCTCAAATGTCCTTGTCCTTTCCAGTACTTACATTTTTATGCTTTCTGCTTTGTTGATTTCAGCTTTTATCTGTATTCCTCCTCCTTCTAGGGTCTACTGACTTATTTTGCTGTTTTTCTACTTTTTAGAGATTAGTACCTATTTTCTATATTTCATTCGTCATTACCTAATAGTGAAAGCACTTGATGCTATACTTTTCCCAAAGAGTAGAATTTTCACTGAGTCCTAAATGTTTGGGTGACAAGGGTCTATAAAGTTGCTTTCTGAGTTGATAGAAATTTCATTTTATTTTTCTTTAACACAAAAATTTTGTTTTTAAAGCTCAAAGTAAGATTTTGGGTCACATTTAATTATTTCCATTTAAAAATTTTTTGTTCAAAATATATATCCTATATTGGCCCTCCCTGGTGGCACAGCGGGTTAAAGCACCGCGCTGAGAATCTAAAAGCCACTTCCTCATGAGTTTGATTCCCGCCTGCCCCAGAGGTGACCACATGGTGTGGCAGATCTCTCCTGACCTGCCCGCTGCTCCCCTCAGCAGTGTACTTCATTGATCTGCCTGTTCTGCTCCCCACTCTGTCTCTGGTGAATCCTCTCACCCTCCACATCTCTGGCCTGTACCCCAGTTCTATATGAATGAATAAATAAATAAATCTTTAAAAAAATATGTATCCTATAAAATCTCAGCTGTTTAAGTGTACTGTTGGTGGGAATAGAAACTGGCACAGCCCTTTTGGAAACTATTCTAGATTTTCCTTTTAAAAAGCTAAAAATGTAAATTCTGTAAGACCCAGCAATCCCACTCTTGGGCATATATTCAAAGAACATAAAACAATCAATTCAAAAAATGATAAGGCTTAGACTGTTTGTAATTGGATTATTTACAATAGCTAGAACTTAGAAACAAGTCCCCACTAATAGAGGGTTGAGTTGAGATATGGTTTATTCACAATGGAATATTATTCAGCCACAGGAAAGACAAAATCTTGTAATTTATAGCAATATGGAAGAAATTGGAGGGAATGATGTGTAGTAAAGTAAGCCAGAGTGACAAAAATAAATATTAAACTTTCACATAGCCAATAATTCGCTAAAGCAAAATACTTGCATTGTACAAAATCCAATAGTTTTACTTAACTATTGTACATTAAAATTGAAATGAAGCTTCTGAGATTGGGGGGAGGGGAGAAAGCCTTAAAAGGAGATTTAAGGGATGGGGGAGAATTAATAAAAGAAAAACCTCTGTTTCAATGTATTAATGTTTCCTTAGTGGCTAGTAGTAAAACCAAATTAATGTTCCCTAATTGCAAATATCATATTAGACATGAAGCAAAAAGTCTCCTAGTCAATGAGTATAAGGTATGTATGTAACTGTATGAGTATAAGGTATATATATGTGACTGTACATACTTATACAAACAGACATACAGATAGACACGCACACTTTTGTTGTCTAGCCTATTCCCATATGACCTTATTTATTGTTTATCTAATAAGTCCATTCTCAGATAAATGTGCTGAAATCTCCCCCTGCAATTGTAATCTTCCAGCAGTTACTGCATAGATTTTCCTTTCTTGACCAGGTGGCCTTTGTGTGTGTGTGTACATTCCTGCTATGACACATACCCTTTCACAAATTGTGCAACTTAGAGATACACAGCACCTCTGCTGACCCTGTTACATACTTTGACCTTAGATCCCATCTTGTTATTAACGCCACCAATCCTGCTTCCTTTTGATTTTTCAGTGCACTCATCCCTTTAGGTAACCTGATTACCTTCAGTTCCATAGAAACGGGAAGCACGAAGACCACACGGGGGGTCACATGAGGAGGAACCGATCAGTCCAGAGGCAGTCAAGAAAGAGAAGGACAGAAAGGGCTTTTTTTGTGACACTCATGGGAAGGAACAAGCAAGCTCAGGGGTGGCTGGCTTGAATAGTTAGTTGGCTCCAGGGACTGGGGGCGGTCCTAGCTATCTGATTCCTGGCCCTGGGGTGATTCAGACAGTGGAAATGTGGCCCAGAGTGTAAGCACTGGGCAGAGGAGGTGGTTATGGTCTAAGGTTGGCAGAGTTGGTTTCCTGTGAAGGGCACTGGCTGGCCCTGCTGGGCCTATCCCACCAGAATCAACAGGGCCCAGAGGTGTCAAAGCATTAAAAGGATAGACAATATGAAGGCCTGATGAACACACACATTCTGTTTTGTTTATGTGTTTGTTTGCATGTACAGAGCCAAGGAGAGCAGACTTTCCATTGGATCAAGTGAAATCAGGGAATGAACTGTGGACAATCCATAACCACTCAATTTATGGTACCTAAAAACTACCCATTCTCTGGCTTTCAAAGCCAGGTTTTTTTTTTTAAGTCCATATTTGGATTCAGTCATATTATTAGAATTCCAGGATAGCAATTCTACTTTGGAAGAAGAGTCTGACCCTAAAGAATTAATCCATTCCCTGCCATATCTGTTACTCCGTTTTTCCCCTAATCTGTTGCTTAAAACTCCTCTTCTTCATTCCTGCTAAGATGGTACCTTGTTCATTCTTTAGATGTTCCTGGTTATAAGAAAGATTTTTTTCTTTTATGGTGTCAAGCCCTCTCATTTTACCTCAACTTGTTAACTCCTAAAAGCCCGATGTCTTGCTGTATAAAGTTAATGATAAGTTTAAAAAACCTCAATCCAGCTGCCAGAACAACAGCCAGGTCAGATAAAATGGAATGATGGAGGACCCCATGGATTTGTCACCCTCCACAGTTGCTACTTTTGAGACTTGGCTTTTTGCCTTTCTGTTTCTGAGCGGGACAGGAATGCCTCCCCAACAAGGCACCCCTATACAAAATGCTCTTCCAGTGCCCATGAGATTTTCCGTAGAATAAATGGGACCTTTAATATGGGTGGTGATAGGTCTAGCTTGATGCTGAATCCCGAGGGCCTAGCTCAGTGCTGGAAAAATCACAGTCACTCATTAAATCTTCACTGACTGAAGAGAATACATGGAAATGAGAGCAGATTGCTAATCAGATGCATTTGTGAATAATTCACGGAATTTTGCTGAATAAATACAACTTAGGAAAGAAGGCTTGGCTTGCTGTTAGATGGGGAAGAAATCCTTCAGGAAGGCAAGGTTGGGCTTGGCTTTTTTTTTCATTCTTATAACTGAAATCAATGATGTTACAAGAAAGCAATATATGTGAGCCCTCTGACCCGTGGAGCAAGGGTCAGCAGAGAGGCTGTGTGAAGCTTGAGAGTGAGGGAACAGCAGGGACTCTCTGCGGCACCATGGTGTGCAGTCGGAACACTCCAGCACTGCTGATTTGCTGCTTATTTATGATCACGGGAACCCCCAACCCCAGACTTGTAAGATGGAGGTGTTCAGTAGATATTGTTCATGGATGATTAGTTGAATGATGCTGATGGTGATGATAGTGACGTGGAAAATTTCACCACTCACTAGTAGTGCTCGTACCTTGTGAGGGATCCAGCAATGTAATCTCTTCAGTTGCAGCAGCATGGATAAAGCAAAGAGCAACCACACAGCATCAGAGGGAGATGCCTCGAAAAAAGCCGTTTCAGGAAAGCAGCATCGTGTGCTGTTTGGACATGTGTATTTAAAAGTGGGGAAGTGGACGTTTTAAGAATGCAAAGAAGAAAAAGAAGGATTTTTCCCTTTTCTGATGTATTATCTTGTGACAGTCTTAAGGTAATTGCCAGTCAGGCGGAATCAGTCTACCTAAGTGGTTGGCAGTGAACTGGAAATCCATTGAGATTAATTTTCTGATTACCAGCTCTTTCCATTTATCAAAAACTCTGATGTTTACAAGGAAAGAAATAGGACTAGGAGGAAGAATGTATACACTGGAGAAGTTTGTGGTATATGAAGTAGTGTGAACCTTCTGGGGTGGAGAGGGCGCTGTCATCTAGATCAGTCTAGAACATTCAGTATTCAGCAGACTTTGTTATATTCTGCTTGATGGTTTTCTAAGAAAAGGACACAGGGGCAGGGCTTCCAAATCTTATTTGACTGAAGAACAGGGTCTCTCAGGCGCTGCCGGCAGACGTCATGCGCATGGCCTGAGCTGTGGGAATACTGCTCACAGCTTCAACCGGCTCCAAGCTCCTCCACCCCCAGGTCCATCGCACCTTCCCAGCTGGGCTTCCTGACAGTGCTCTCTGACTGAGGCTAGTGCAGGGAGACATCTGACGGCCCCATGTCCTGAGAGCCCATTTTCTGGCTAAACACAGACACCAAAATGCTGGGTTCTGCATCACATGAGCACCTGTGTGTCTGTGCAGGAAGTGACGACATTCGCAGCTGGGTGTGGGGGAGGGGGCAGGCACACCGGCCAGGGGGTCTGGGCACCTAACTGTGCCCGCATTGCCATGCTGTGGAGCAGCAGGATCTTGAGAATGTCGCTTCAAGCTCTCCTGACCTCGGTTTCCCCTGCTGGAAACAGAATGACCAAAATAGCGGCACAGCATCCTCGTGACCCATGCACTGCTCCTGCCTCCTGGGTGCAGGACAGGCCTTGCTGCGTGCATGAGCTTCCCACTGAGCACAGAGGCAGCATTGGCACCCTCGCTGCGCGTGTTCTCACCAGCCACTCCCATCTGAGAGGCGGGGCGAGACCTGGGGCATCCCCTGTCATTGATGCTCCTATGAATCTAAGCTGCAAGATTATTGCTGTCGGTGACAGCCATGAGAGGTGAGCGCCCCTGGTGAGGGCGAGGGTGCTGTGGGAAAGAGCAGAGGTGCGCCTTCCTGCCTGGGGCACTGGAGAAGGTCCTATCAGACCACGTGGCATCACAGTTCAGACAGGAAGTTAACCCAATGGCTGTTGGTTCTCTAGAGCAGTCAGGGGAGAGCAGTCAGGGGAGGAGCTGGAACCTTGGGGGGGTGTGCCAAGCTGTGGGACAGCCCCCCCAAAGCGTGGAACCTGCACGTGGACACCCGCTAGGAGGGGAGAGAGGCAGACCCCGGCGAGTCCATCTGCAGGATCTGCTGGCTATTGAGCCTGGGGGACATCTTGCAGATGAGTTTCTTTTCCTATTTTCAAACATCAATTAATAAGAAAGCTGAGGCTTCCCAGTCTTGGATGACCTTTCTAGAGGACTCCACAGCTGTGACGGAGAGATGATGGTGGGAACATCCTGTTAATCACCAGCATCTGAGTGAAGTGCAAATTGCTTTACACTTGTGCTGGATTAGCCTCCCAGCGCCTGTATGGGGAGGCTCAGTCAGTAGCTGCAGCTTGGAGCGACCTGCAATCCAACACCTTCCCACTCCCAATCCTGGCAGGCTCTGCCAGCTTTTAGCAGACAGGCGCGAATTCTGCAAGGCAGCTTCTGATTGCTTGATATTTATGTGACATCCTACAGCTGGAGTGGGGGAAGGAAGCAGTTGATTTAGGGCTAAAAAGTACCATGGATAGAAAGAACCTTTCTTTTGGCCTCTTGCCTCGGAGCACCCCCATTTTTCCTGAGCCATTCTAAAGGGGCTGTGGCTGAGTAGAAGGAACTTAAAGAAGAAAATATAAAAATAGGGAAGGGGGCCCTCCCTAGTGGAACAGCAGGTTGAAGAACACCACCAGAAATCCAGCCATAGCCACTTCAGCAAGAGTTCAATTTCTGGCCAGGGAGGTGACCCACATGGCGCAGCAGACCTCTCCTGTCTCCCTCCTACTCCCCTCAGCTGTGTACTTCATCAGGCTGCCTGTTCTGCTCCCCTTTCTGTGCCTGGTGAATCCTCTCACCAAACCTGCACCCTAATTCTGTATGCATACGTAAATTTTTTTTTTAAATAGGGGAAAGAGAACATTTGAAGATCCAGTAAGGGATTTAGACATTCAAGACTCACACTGAAGACTTTTAGGGTTGCCATTTGTTTGAAAGCATTAAAGATTGTTTTCTTCTTGAATGATTTTCAGAGTGTTGAGTGTGGAGAAGACCCTTGCTTGAGACCACTGTGGTCACCTATGCCCGAGGGAACAATCTCCCAGGGAGGAGCCTGTGTGGCTTCATCGCTTCATAGCTGGGTGACCCTGGCAAGTTAACCTCTTTGACTCTTCAGTCTCCTCGTGTGCAAAACAGTGATGTGGTGAAATGAGGTTGTTGGAACAATTAAATAGGACAATGTATGTGAAATGTCTAGAACGATACTTGTACATACTATGCATTCATGTTCCTTACAATCAGTCATTGAACATGGTTGAGTAGGGTGCCATGGTGAAAAGGAAGTCAGCACATGAATCCCACAGGAATCACCAGTTTTCGAGTCTTAAAACACCGTAGAATTCATATATGTCATGAGCCAGTAGACTGGACACAATTTCGTATAACTGTGCCCTGGTGGTTTAGAAGGCGCTTTCAGATCTCGCAGTGTCTTGATTTGTTTTCCTAAGCATTCTTGAATCAGGCCTTTTCCAGCTGAAAAGATGTTAATGAAGGGGCCACTTAGAGATGAGTGGGCAGAGTTAGAGGAATTAGCAAGATTTGTGGAGGTGCTCTGGGTTGGTAACAGTGGGGAGCCCGCACTGGCCTTGATGGACAAGCAGAGGTGGCAGGGTTAACAGAACCAATGAATGTGGAGTTTTGCAGGAAGAGCACCTAGGAAGCATTGTAGGGAGAGGCCCACTGTCCCTCTCTAAACTGCAACATGGGACAGGGGACAAGAAAAAAAAATTGAAAATTGAATTTTTCACTCTCACGAACCACATTTCAAGTACTCACCAGCCCCATCTGGTTAGTGGCCGCCATTTTGGACAGTGCAGACATAAAGCATTTCATCATCATGGAAAGTTCTATTATATCACACTGGAAGTGATAGGCCTCCAAGTTAAGCCGGCTGGGGCTCAAGGTATTGAGACATGGGAAAGAAATCAAGAAACTGAGCCACAGAAGCCAGGTGCTTGAGGAAGGGGAAGGGCCCCCTGGCAAGGGCATAGGCTTCCGGTACAGAAAGACACATTTCAGACTCCCCCCAACCCCCCACCAACATGCCCCTCTGTTAGGACTGGCCCGGCCTGTTAACAGACTAGAAGAGCTGGGAGGGCAGCAAAGGCAGAGAGCCACCATCACGGCTCTTAAGACCCCTGCCCATCTCTGCAGGGGACTCCTTCAGGGGTCTCTGGGGGACCCCCTGCAGTCTGAGACCCCTGTCACCTATTCTGAGCTACATGGAAAGTGACTCTGCTTCCCACTTGGCGCCCAGGGCTGCAAATAGTGGAGGAAAGGCCGTCTAGCTCTACACTTGCCAGGAGGTTCCTCTCTGGGGCACCCTAAACAAAACCTGCTGGCACAAGGGACCCGGTTATTTGAAGGCCAAGAGGCTCGGAGTGCAGGGTCTCGGTGCTGTCAGGCCGTGTGCTCCCTATGGGCACCAGGGAGAAGCTAGCTCACGTGGCCTCTCCATCTGTGTCTGTTTTCAGATGGGCTCGTTTTATGAAATGTCCGTCCTGTGTGGTCGGGGCTCCCCTGCTCTAGAATGAGCTCATGCTAACTCAACAAGCTGCTCCTGCACCGACCCTATTTCCAGTGAGGTCACAGGCTGAGGTGCTGATGATGAGGACCTCAACATAGGAGTTTGGGGACATCTCTCAGCCCATGGGGCAGTAGAAGGAGGACATACGTTTGAGTCAGACACACTGGATACGAGCCTTGCTTGTCCCACTGCCATTTTATTTCATCATTGCAGAACGAGGATGCTCCACTTAATAGAATCTTAATAAACCAGCACTATTATGTGTATCACCGGGAAGAAAATGCTTCCGATCAAACAACAGCCTACCCTCAACTGTACCCTCCACCCCAGTTTTAAATATGTTAAGTTGTGAAGTGAAGTGTGTTGTTAGGTCTTCCGCTTTTGACGAGAACTGGCAAAGCACCTCTGCGGGAAGCAGGTGGCCTGGCTTGCTCCCACCCCCCTCCTTTACCTGAACAGAAAGCTTACCGTCACCTCCATCACCGCTCAGCTTTTCATCCAATTCAAATAGGAATTAAATAATTTATGAGGCAGGCGGCAAAATGGTTTCCTCAGACTCTTCAGGGTGTGTTACAATGCAAAACTTGTCTGATTATTTCAAATGGGGGTGTCTTCAAGTTTCTCTCTGGAGGATCCCACTCTTTGTTCCCAGCTCGGCTAAGAGCCCATTGCTGCTGTGGGTGATTCTGAGAACCAGATTAGCACTTGGAGAAATATCTCTGCTGAGTGAAAGGTGGGTCGCTACTGGCTGGGGGCGTGGGGAGGGGCTGTGCAGTCTGCTAGTCTGCGTCGAAGGGACCAACCTCCACAATGTCACCCCAGCCCTGTACATCCAAATGTAACCCACAAAAATGAATTTTACCCCCACTGAGAACAATTCAGTGATGAATGGGTACAAGGTCAGCTTCTGCCTGCGGCGTTTATAAGACGTTCAAGAGAAGCAAAGGCCATCAAATACTCAGCCATATTGTCAGTCTTAGGCACTGGGGAGCAGGAGCCCCCAGACATGTGCAGGTCAGCGAGGCAGCCAGAAATGATGTGCCCTCGGCAGATAGAGGGCACAAAAATGATGCCAGGAAGCTCAGTTTTCCCCAGGTGACTCTTTAGATAGCCAGTCACATGTTGGAGCTATAGTCCCATCAAAGAAGAGAATCCACTCAAGTTGAAAATAAAAGTCATCTCTCACCAGCCCAACACCTGCCCATTGTTGAGTGATCTTGAGGCCTGCAACATGTTTGTTGCGGCCATAAGTCAAGCCACCAACCCCAAGGCCAATCTCTTGAAATCAGCAGTCACCAGTAGCTGAAATCCTGAAACTGAATAATACTATTTCTGGTGGCACAGTGATTTATCTCATTATCTAAATTTTATGTGATTTAATATGCCCCCTTGGAAGTGATACGGCTTGAAAAATTGTCTGTAATAAATTTTTTATTTTTGAGCATCAAGTTAGCCATTTTTATTCACAGCAAATTAGTTTCTCCCCACCCTCACTAAGTAAATATTGGGGAAATATTTAAAGGCTTTCAGTTTGAAGGAACACCTAATCACAAGACTGCCCTGAGGGCCCTCTTGTGTCTCTCTGGCCTACATGCCCTTCTCAGCAGCACCTGTTACCCTGGGTATAAAGACCTCACTTTCCCCAGGCCTCAGACCTGTCAGTGGCCAGCTCTGGCTCCTGCTCCTCTCTCAACTCATCTCCTTTTCCTGTGCCAGTTCTGGCTCTCGGACCCCTGATGGAGCAGATGACACTGCCGTGCCTATTCTAAAACTGTGGCACACACACTGACCTTCGGGGCCGTGCCCAAGGCCCCCACTGTATCTCCACTGTGCCCCATGGACAAACCAAGTCTCTAGACAAAAACTCAGCCTCAGTCATCACTTTCCCCATTTAGTCCATAGTTTACCTTTATCAGTTAGTGGTACACTCCTCTGAGTAACAGAGTTGAGTGGAAGAGTTGTGTGACAGTAAGATAGCCTAATGGAGAAACGCAGAGACTGGGAACTTGACTACCTGGGATCAAGTCCAACCCCCTGCAAGCTGTGTAAACCCGGGACCAGTCTCCAGTAAGAGGGGATAATGGTCCCTCCCTCATCATGTGGTCATAAGGATGAAAAGACAGAGCCTGCCAAGAAACTTGAACCTATCCTTCTTCAAAGAAGACACATAGATAGCAATTAAGCATACAAAAGATGCTATCTATCGTAGTTACTGGGAAAATACAAATTAAAACCATAACGAGGTGCCACTACATACCTATTAAACGTTAAAAAGCTAAATATACCTATTTAACTCTAAGGTATTTGCTCAAGAGGAGAAACATAGGTCCATACAAATGCTTGTACATAAATATTTATGGGATTTTCGTGTGTAACAGTCAAACTGCTACCAATCCAAACATCCACATAGAATACTATGCAGTAGTAGCATTGAAGTAACACCTGTTAACAAACAAAAAAATCATTGGTGCATATCACAGTGGTGAATAAATCTCTAAATAATGATGCTGAATGACAGACTAGAGACAAAATAGACTGCGTACTAGATATAATCTAAGTTATAGAGGATGCAAAGTCCTCTGTGGTGACAGAGAGGTGTCAGCAGCTGCTTGGACATAAAAGGGGCTATGGATATGGCACCATAGTGATTGTGGCAATGGTTTCACTCAGAGGTTAAAACTTACTGAATTGGGGGCCTCCTGGTGGTCTCAGAGCTTCACTGCTATGGCCTCAGTTCCATCCCCAGCCAGGGAGCCGACCCACGTGGTGCAGAAGATCTTGCCTGTCCTCTCAGTGGTGTATTTCAGTAAATGCATCTATTCTGCTCCCCACTCTGTCTCTGGGGAATTCCCTCACACACACCCCCCCCGTACCTCTGGCCTGTACCTCAGTTCTTCTGCATACAAAAAAAGAGAAAAAAATCTTACCGAATTGCAGGCAGTAGTTAAGTGTGGTTTATTATATGTCAGTTACACCTCAGTAGTGCATTTTCCTGAGTGTCTGTGACCTATCAGGGCTTCGATAAACATTAATGCTTAGAAACATTAGTATTATATTGAAAGATATTTTATATAAGTTTTTCAAAAGGGCATCTCATCAAAAACAACATCCTGTGATGGGCCTATCACCAGCAGACCATAGCCCACTTACATTTTCCGTTCTTTCAAGGAATGCTCATGAATAAACATGAGTTACGGAGAACAGTTCAGTTTTAAGATCTGCACGCTGGAGTTCCAAGGCCACTCTCATCATCCAGGGCCTTGTGCTGATGTTTGACTTTGGCTATTCTCAGTAGTATACAGTTACGACACAGGACTGCTGTAAGAATCAAATGAACAAAAATGCAAGTGAGCATATTCTGCAAACTCTAAAGCAACATGAGTATATCAGTCATGATGACCCAGGGCAAGTGGAGATTGGCAGACTGTTTTTCAGACTGAGTCAGAGAGGAGCAACAAGATTAAAATAAACCTTGACAAAAAGCCCTCACCTAAGAGTCAGGGGTGGACCCCACACTGCCTTATTCCCTGACTCTGATAGCCCCCCATTAGAATTGCCTGGGCAGCTGTGAAAGATACAGACTTCTGGGTCCCACCAGCACTTACTGAGCCAGATTGCCCCAGGGAGAGGACAGGAATCTGAAAAGAAAGTTGCCCTGTTACAGGGTAGCTCGGTCAGTGATGGTCTGGTCTTTTAGAAATAACCACCTGACCTGTATTTCTCCATGAGAAATCGTGTTCTCCTACGGCCTGTTGCTCAGATGAAACCCTGATTCAGTGCCCAGAAAAGATAAGGCATCTGCCACAATGACCAGGAATGCAAATTTGCTAGAACTTTCAAATAGGTACTCAGTGCTGTGAACAGGCTCCCGTCTTCATTCTCCTTCTGCTGAGCATCTCTGTGCTCTTAGGGTTCTTACTGGCCCTTAGATTAGCACCCAAATTTACCTGTCCTTATAACACAGCTGCTTATTACTTAACTTCATTCCCTCAAAACACCAAGTCATTCACCATGGCCCACTGGTGGCTTACCTTGGACAGCCTGCCTCAGGTGTGTGACTTGGTATGAACTTGAGCCTTCCAGCTCTGTGGGGTCATCCTTGAAAATCAAGAAGCGAGAAGTGCATTGGGGTAGGTGTGCGTCAGCCCTGTGCCCTTGGGGGTGATTCACACAAACAGACCAGCGTTTTCATCTGCTCTCTGTTAGCATTTGAACCTGCCTAGAAGTCTCTCCCTCTGTCCTTTCCTGTGTCTTATGTGAAGTCCACCTATAAATTACTTCCTGGGGGTTATCTAGAAGTCCTCTGGTGAAAGGCACCACGTGAACATAGAGCCCTGATCGTGTGGCTCCTTGTTCTGTTGATTTTAAAACAGACGTTGTAGAAATGCCTCTGGACCAGGGAGGGAAATTGACTGAGGGACAAGAGCTTGGAAACAGGAAGGGGAGGGCATGGACGGGCAGTGCCTACTTGTCACAATGCCCCATCGTGGCCCATGTTTTATTCTGATTTTTTCTGAAGGGGCACTGACAGAAACAGCCCCTCTTATGCTGACAAATTAAGGGAAAGCCCAAATGTGCCATCGGGCTCTCCCAGCCCCAGGCCCCCCGCCACTCCGAGTCATCCACCTCATCCCAGTATTAAAGCTTCAGATTATTGTGTCTCAGAAGACTTTCCTCCTTAAAACACGCCTCACTCTCTGACAGTGCTTCCTTGAAGACTTTCTCGCCCTGGTGACTCCACAGAGGGTATTCACAGCTGGAAAAAAGAGAAGCTTGTGAAAGGAACCCGCCTGAAGCTAACGCCAGCACGCACTGACCCCCACGGGGCTTTCTCTGTCCCTGCAGGTCGACCGAACAGAAGTGATCCGCACCTGCATAAACCCGGTGTACTCAAAACTGTTTACGGTGGACTTCTACTTTGAGGAGGTACAGCGTCTGCGCTTTGAGGTGCACGACATTAGCAGCAACCACAACGGGCTGAAGGAGGCTGACTTCCTGGGCAGCATGGAGTGCACGCTGGGCCAGGTGGGTCCTCACGCCCTTACCCCTGCTGAAGCCGCCCCGCCCCCCTCCATTCAGTCCTTGCTTTTTTTCTCATCCTGATTTTCTTTTAACAGTTTCCATAGCCACTTCACTTCACATTATATTTACCTAGGGATCCCGCTGCATAGTGAGAACTTACTTATTTTGCAAGGTGAACCATTTTCTCTACTGAATTTCTTCATGGCAGCAATCATTTCTTTAACAACTATTTTCTAAAGCCGATTGTGTGTCCGTGAAAGCCTTACCCTGATTCGTCAAAAATGTCCCTCGCCTGGGCCCTCCCTTATGGCACAGCAGGTTAGGATATGGCACTGCAAGCTAGTTGCAGCCGCTTCAGTGCGAGTTCAATCCCCAGCCCTGGAGGTGACCCCCATGGCACGGCAGACCTCTCCTGACCCTCCCACTGTTTCCCTCAGCAGTGCACTTCGTTGATCTGATCTGCCTGTTCTACTCTCCATTCTGTCTCCGGTGAAGCCTCTCACCACCCCTGCACCTCTGGTCTGTACCGCAGTTCTGTATGAATAAACAAATCTTTAAAAAAGAAAAGTCCTTCTCCTGACCAACCGTAAGACCCACCCATACATGGGCTTGTTTCTTATTCACATTATTCCAAGCCTCTGATGAGAAAAATAGCCTAAGAGAGGACCAAAGTGGCTTTTTGGTGAATGAAGAAATGCTGTGCTTAATCCTGACAGTAGTGATGTGAAATAACCATCCTGCTGCATCCATTAAGTGTTGGGAAGCCAAGACTCGAGAGCAGTGAGTGTCTTGCCTAAGGCTCCACCTACTGACTGGCAGAACCAGAACCTGAGCCAGGCCGACCTCTCTCCAAACCCCATCATTTTGCTTCTGTCCCCCCTTCCCTTCCCTTGTTTTCCTTCCTTTCCTCTGTACCCAGAACTTTTAGTAGGTACTGAGGGAAGATAGTAATGACAACTCCTCCCAGGCCCAAGAAGAGGACAGTGTCATTGGAGAAGTACTTGATGAGCTCCATGGTCAGAGCCATGCAGGCGGCTCTGGAAGCCACACAGAGACAAATGTCCTGGGCTCTAGAGCCCCTGCCTCCAGGGTCTCCTTTGTAATCAAAAATATTATTACAAAAGATCAGGATGGTTCTGGTGCCATTGCCTGAAGTCAGGAAGCCTGTGCAGAGTGTGGTTCTGTTTCTCCCTGGTGGGTACAGAGTGTGGTTCTGTTTCTCCCTGGTGGGCTGGTCGGCCCTGCTGGCCTGGATGCTCCATAACAGGAAGGTTGGTCAACCAAGGTCTAGATGCGGGAAGCCCTGTGACATGGCAAGCCAGCCACTCCAGGGGCAACTGGAGCTTCCCTCTGCTGGGAAAACTCTGAAAAACAGTGTAGAGCCCACACCACAGTGTTATCTCACACTGCTAGGGTCTGGGGTGTTTACTCTTGGGGGGGGTGAGGGGGTGGACAATCTCATTGGTAATTGACAGCGGTTCCAAAATAGGAGCATTAATCCCTCAGCATTTCTGGCTTGTTGCATGTTAGCAGAGCAGGCTCCAAAGACCAGAAGAAGCCTGCAAGAGAGAAATGCAGGTGCTGGGGTCGGAAGTAAGCAGTTGCACTCAGCAGGGCCGGAGGTGACAGCATCTGCCACTCGGGCTCTTTCGGTTGCCTGTCCCATATCTATTTGGTCCCCTCTTTTAGCTCTGAGACCCTAATCATTTGCAGATCCTTTTCCACTGTGTGGCCTTGTGGAAAATAGCTCTATCCATAGCTGAAGAGTAATCTCAGCCAATCATGTGAGTCCCGTTCTCCTTTGCCAGAGATTGTTTTCAGCAAGTGCTTGCAGCCAGTTCAAATCATGAGACCCACGTGGTAGTTTTACTTGGGAAGGTTTTCTAGAACAAAGAGAGAGACAGATGGGCAGACAGAAAGGAAGAAACAGTTGCCCTCTGCCTGAGACTCCTGGATCCACTGAGACCAGCTTACAGCAAGACCCCTAAGGTGAACAACACTTAGAGGAGGTCAGAGTCAATGTGGAGGGCCAGGCCTTGGCGTTCTGCATCTGGTGCCCCCCACCCTCTCTGTGGACGAATGTCCTTCTGGCAAAGCCCCGAGGGGTGGGATTTTCCATTTTATGAGTTAAGAGAATTATGACTGATACAGTGCTGATGAAGAGCTAAAAACTGGCCATCTCTCTGGAGTGGGTGAACAAAGGGAAGTAGGAGACTGTGTTTGGCTTCATTATTTTTAATCTCTCAAAATGAGGACGATGTGAACGTGAGCACTGAGGTGCTGGTACAGACTGTGAGCCTTTGGAAAGGCCTGCCATAGTGAGCACCATGTTTGACTCTTGACTGTGACGGGACAGGTGCCAGGCTTCATTCCTTAGGAGAGCTTGAACTTGACGCACCGGTCATCCTGAAGGGTGCTGACAAGGGGCAGGGCCAGATGAGTTGTGTGGCTTAGAAAGATCACTTTGTCATTTCCGTGAAGGGTGGATGGAAACAGGCAGACGTGGTCAGCAAAACCATCAGGAAGCCGGTGCAATCCTGGGGAGAGTGGTGAGGCAGGCAGGAGTGATGGGACTTGAGAAGGGAGACTCAGAAGTGAGTTTGTCCAAAGGTGGTATCCACAAATCGTGGAAATCCATGAGGGAGGAAGAGTTTGCAGGTGCCTGGGCTTGGGTGACTGGTGTCTTTCAGGAATCATGACTGAGGAATGGTATGGAGAAGAGAATGTGAGGCTGACTGATGCACTCAGGCTCAGGACATCTGTGGAGATTCCACAGGAGCTTACCGGTTGGCAACAGACCATGTGCATCTGGTGAGAATACAGATTTAAGAGCCGACTCCCTGTAGGTAGTAGCCAGCAGCATGAAAGTGGGTGAGCACCTTCAAATAGGCTTTTATTTTTATTTTTGGAAGGGAAATCATTGAACATGCCACATATGAACAAATCATAAAGGGGTTTTTGAAACCACTGCGTATGGAAAGCTCTCGCTCCACTTTCTGTCACATAAAAGTGTGAACTGAGTGTTCTCTTGACACCAAAATCCTCTGCAGTGTTTTCTAAGTACAGAGTAACAAACCAGGCAGGCGCATTTGTCGGGACAGCCTTGCGAAGGTCAGCCAACTCCCTTGCCCTAATGTCCAGGCTGTGTCACTTAGTGTGACCCTTAGGGAATTTTCCTTTCTAAATTGTGCTTCTCTCTCATGTAATCGAGCACAGCAGTTTCCTTCTTCATAACTTCAGAGGCTAAAGAAGGCCCTGGCACAGCCTAGTTAGGCAGGGTGTCGCTGGAGGTAGGACAGCCCCTAGTCAGGCTCTCAGCCCCAGAAAGGCTGTGAAGCCTGATGGTGGTACAGCAGCGAACCCCAGCTCAGCTGTTCTTCCATGGCAAGTCCTGAAGCAACTTGCTGACTACAGATAATCCGCAATCTCTTCATTTGCAAAACGCAAATAACAGTAGGGCTGGCCTGGAGAAACTCTGAGGGTCAAATGACAAAGTATAAGGAGCAGAATAATCCCAGGAAAGGACACTTAGGCTGTGGAAGCGGCTCTGCAGCTCTGGAGAACCTAGGAAATGGCGGGAGGCACAGACAACTTGTGGGGACCAGCATTGTTTCAGGAGTGGGGGTGAAGTCAAGAGAGTCGAAAACATTATGACAGCGCACCCTTGTCCTAGGCAATTAGTCATACTATACTTCACCTTTGCTTGAATTATTTCGTCAAAGAACAGTGTGTGTGTGTGAGAGAGAGAGGCTTTACCAGAGCCAGAGTGAGGAGCAAAACAGGCAGGTTGATGAAGTACACTGCTGAGGGGAGCAACAGGGGAGACAGGAGAGGTCTGCCGCGCCATGTGGGTCACCTCTGGGGCCGGGGATGGAACTTGCACCGAAGCAGTTGCTGCCAGCTTGCAGTGCTGCGTTCTAACCTGTTGCGCCACCAGGGAGGGCCTCTTCTCACACTATTTTTAAGCAAAACGTATTATGTTATTTCAGATAAGATCTATGAAATAATTTGGGGCAGGTAATCCAATTCCCATCTCACACAACTAGGGTCCTAAAGGGACGATAAGGGGATGTCCCCAAACCAACCCAGGCGGAAGTCACACTCAGAGCTGCCTTCTTGAGGCTGCCCACAGGTACCTGCTCTGTCCACCTCAGTCTGTCATGATCTTACTCTGCCACAAGAAACAGCAGGACGCATGGCCCATAGCAGAGGAACATAGCAGCCCTCGGCGTGCCAGAAGCTGGCACTGGTGGTGAAATTGGGCACAGCACAGCCGTGACTGAGCACTGAGCAGTAATGCCAAAGGAAGGTTCACGCCCCCTGGAGCTCTCAAGGCTCTCTGCGTTCTCAGCAGATGGCTGCGGGGGGCGGTTCGCAGGGACACAGGGTGCTGAGAAAGCTGTGTCTCCTTCTGGGTGAGCTTGGGGACGGTCCTCGGATGTTTGTTGGCCAAAAAGAAACTAGAAGCTAAGCCCCTTCCCGGCTGTGCCCAGCAGAGGGCCTGCCAGGGGACAGGGCCCCCCCTCCCCCGGCACCCAGCACCGCCCAGCTCCCAGTGTGTGACGCCTCCTTGGCTTTCAACGCCACTAAGGCGTTCACGCGGCCCCTACGTGGCCACTTCTTCATGCACCAAGTGCGCTGGACACTGAGTCGAGAATTATGCAAATGTTAAATACAGCAGCCGCCTTTCTCCAGGCTACCAGTCTTCACGCCAGGCTGTCACCACATGGAACCAGCACCTCCTCCCTGGGAGGCAGTGGTTCCACACCTCTGAGGAAACAGGGGCGGCAGGTTTCTGCTCCCCTACAGTGAGCCATCCTAAGCCTTCCCCATGGACATGGGATTTGCACCCTTGCCTCGTCTTGCTGCGCCTTTTCAATTTCAATCACCCTGACAAAAAAAATTACCCTGCACATGCCTCAGCCCAGAGCAGGGGCCAGGCAAGCACTGCGAAGTGAATCTTTAATGTGCTAGCGGGCCAGTTTGTTGACGCGAAATACCAAAAAGTCAGTCCACGGAATGATGTGGTAGCCCCCAGTTAATTCTCCGCCAAATATTTTATTTATCAACCATAAGATTTTTAAACAATTTTTAATGCTTGCTACAATTATTTAAAAACTCCCAAAGATTTGCTTCTTTTTCAGTTTAGCCTGCTTATGAAATTTAGTACTGATTATTGTAAATAATGGTTTCTGAATACCAAGGCCAAAGACCAAAATTTCCTTTTCCTCCTCTCCCAGAGGTAAAAAAAAAAAAAAAGAAAGAAAAGGAGTTGCCTCTTTAAATTACCATTAAAAATTGAGATTTTTCAATGTTAATTGAGGTAACATTGATTACCACACTGTATATGATTGGGGGCTAAGTCCACACCACCTCAGACCACTGTGAGCACAACACAAAGCATCCACAGGCCATTATCATACACCACTGAGCCTCTTCCCCCAATGTCCCTCTATTCTGCAGTCAGATTTTTTTTTAAGATTTTATTTATTTATTCATACAGAACTGAGGTACAGGCCAGAGGCTCAGGGAGGGTGAGAGGCTTCACCAGAGACAGAGTGGGGAGCAGAACAGGCAGATCTACGAAGTACACTGCTGAGGGGAGCAGCGGACTGTCAGGAGAGGTCTGCCGCACCATGTGGTTCTCCTCTGGGGCAGGCGGGAATCGAACTCATGTGGAAGTGGCTTAAGCTTTGTAGTGCTGTGCTTTAACCCACTGCGCCACCAGGAAGGGCCTCTGCAGTCAGATTTTTAGGGGTTTGTTTTGATTTACTTCTGTCAGTTCCTTGTTTTGCTTCTTTATATCCCACATATGAATGAATGAAATCCAGTGCTTGTCTTTCTCCTCCTGACTCATCTCACTTATCTGCATCCCTGCCAGTTTGTTCCCTGTTGTCTCAAATGCCAGGATTTCATCTCTTTTTTTTACAGCTGAGTAGTATTCCATTGTATATGGACCACACCTTACTGCACTCATCAGTTGTTGGGCTCTTAGATTATTTCCCTAACTTGACTCTTGTAGATAGTGCCTCTGTTCCTTTGAAACACTAAGTCAAAAGTACCTATTTCTTCACGGACCTTCAAACGAGTAAAAGGATATATATTAAAATGTAAACAGTGATAATATCCAGACTGTGGTTGATATTTAGTGTTGCCTCTATGCTTTTCTATATTTTAGAAAAGGAATAAGTACCAGAAAAAAAAAAATCTACAAGAGATTGTCAGTAAAAAATTCATAATAAAATTGACATCCTGACTTCAGAGAACTCAGACTCAAACAGTATAACACATAACTCTTATAAAGATTTTTAAACTTTTGAAGAACATTAAAATCGATGGGAGATGTTTTGGGTCAAGGGATTTGCTGAGACTGCTCTCTGTTTGGTGTTTGAGGAAGCATTTAGCAGAAGCTGCAGGTAAAGCCCAAGTCCCCACCACACTGCCCACAGGGAGGAAGGTTTGCTTGGGGAATCTGATTCTGATCTTTTATAATAATATTTTTGATTACAGAAGAGACCCTGGAGGGCTGCGGTACTAATCAGGAATAAGCTAAGGAGACATCATTTCAACTGGAAAGAGGTTCTAACATTCCCCTGAAGTCTTGAGTCTCTAGGTCAGGCCTATTTGGGAAAGAATATTTTTATTTTGAATTAACCTAGTGCAGTTTAAGGGCAGCAAAAAACAATAACTGCTGGAGCGTGGGTTTCAGATTCAAAGACAAAATGAGGCCAGGTATATGAATTCATTAACTCTGTTTTAGGTGGAGTGTAGGCTTTGGGGCTTCTCTGTGCAGTGGGACAAGTGGGAAACAGCCCCAGGGAGCTGATGATTGTGCTTCTCCCACTCTGACTGCCCATCCGCAGGCCACCGCCAGTGCACATGCCCAAGCCAGGTCTCAAAGCAAGGGCAGAAATCCTCCAGTGAGGATCGCCAACGGGATTTAAACCAGGAAAACTGTACACAGTAGACTTGCTGGCAGGGTTCCATTGCACCCAGAAAAGGGTGATGTGGAGAAGACTGAGGTGGTGCTAAAATGAGCCAGAACAGAGTGCGAGTAAACTCAGGTCTGCACCACGTTCAAGGGCTGCAGATAAACTGAGGCTCCGGTTCGCAGACGACACCTGCCACAGCTTCGGAGTGACCTCCTGCCTTGGCTGTCCGCAGCAGCCCCTTTGCCAACAGAGTTCATGAGCGATTCAGAGAATGAGTGGCCGCTAAGCATAGCATCCGCACAGCCTGCGTCACTGAGTCTCCATGAGGCAGGGAGAGTCAATCTTTGTGCACCCTGCACCCTGGCTCACCACAGCTCAGGCTCTGACAATAGCTAGGCGCTCTTGCTCCCAAGATCCCACCCCAGCTCCTTTTGAAGGCAAATAGGCTCTCTAGTCTCAGTTTTCTCATCTGTAAATGGCCATATAAAACTTACACCCTGGGGCCGTCATGGGGATTAAATAAAGCAGCCACACATAGGTGGTTAGAGCAGAGGCTGGCACATAATAAGTGCTTCTGAGGCAGTGTTTATTTTGACTCTAATAGTTGTGCGATATTAGTCATCTCTGGGCCCCTGGTCCCTTCCTCCAGGAACTCATAACAGCCAGAGTACTCAGTCTAACTCTGAGGGCTGGAATTTGCTTCACTTAACAATGGTCAAAGCTTCTCGAGGCCCCTTCTAGCCTATGAACTGCTAATATTAAAGACAAGGCACAGCCAGCGGTGGTGGTGGAAAAGCGGCCTCTGCTTTGGGCCTAACAAAATGCTTCTCCCTGGCATGGATCTCTTCTTGCTTCTGACTGCCAGGTGGGGTGGTTGCCGCTAGAGGCGAGGTCTGCCTCTGACTCATAACTGAGCCAGGTCAGGCATTTGTGATGATGTGGAGACTCACCCCATCATCAGGAGCCAAGGTGGGTAATTAAAACACAGGCACTTCTCAAATCCCTCTCTGAACCGCTCCCTCCACTCCATCCGTTGCTAATGAAGTCAGAGAAAGGGTGAAACCTGTAATTACATTGAAGTAATTAGAGCCCTGCTTAATAGAAAGCTTAAGACAGGAAGCCCACACCAGTAGATTACCCATTGGTCCTGTCATTCTAAATCATTCTTCCTAGGGTGATCCTTTTATAGCTCCCCACAGTGGAGTAAGGTCTATACAGAAATTACATAAAATGTGTGGCACGTATGTGTGCTCTCTCTCTCTCTCTCTCTCTATCTCTCTCTCTCTCTGTCCTATCTGAGAAAGCTTCAGCATCGTACTTTTCTTAGTCCCTACAACTTCACTGATTAACATGTCTCAATCAGCAGAACAGATTAATTTAAACCCCCTTTTTATAAAGCTTTTAAATTTGATCATATTGTACTAAAGTTCTCTCCATGCAATGATCACTTTCCAGCTCTGTGCTTCCCAGTTTTAATGTGCACACAGATCACCTGAGGATCTTATTGAATTTCAGGTTCTGACTCAGTAGATCTGAGCCAGGAGTCTGAGTCCTCATTTCTAACAAGTCTCCAGGCTGCTGCTGTGGCTGGAGGAGGCAAATAGGAGAGGGGCGGGGGGCCAGGCACTGTGAGGAGCTAAGGAAAAGGCCTTCCCTCCCTGCCAGTGACTTCATTTTTCTCTGAGCACAGCAGCTAGTCCACACTACTAACATGGATCTTGAAGCATGAATAAAACTTAGCCATTGAAGGGAGAGTTATCCAGGCAGAGGCAACAAATAAGAGCCCGACTCTTGAAAGTTTTTTTTATGAAAAAAAAATTTTAAAGGTATATTTATTATTTGTGCATAGAGAACTGAGGTACAGGCCAGAGGTGTGGTGGGTGAGAAGATTCACCAGAGACAGAGCAGGGAGCAAAACAGGCAGATAGAGGAAGTACACTGCTGAGGGGAGCAGCAGATGGGTCAGGAGAGGTCTGCCGCCATGTGGGTCAGCTCCCAGGTGGGGGATCGAACTGATGCTGCAGTGGCTTCCTAGAGCTTCATAATGCAGTGCTTTAACCCATTGCACTATCAGAGAGCCCTTAAAAAATATTTTTAAAGTCTCTCTTTCTTGACAGTTCCTACAAAAGGTTGAAGTTTTCAGGGGTCACAGTACTCAAAGACCATTGTGGTTCCTTTGCGTCAGAGCAAGGTGGTCAGAAACGGTGGAAGAGCATCAGACGAGGGTCTTCTGGCATAATCTTTAGTTTGAGCAGGTCTCTTTCTACCAGGTGTCATGCTCTTGCCCAGAAGAAAGGAATTGGGAGGTAGAGGTTGCCTTAAAATCAGTCATCCCTGAGGCTGTCACTGCATCTCTTCCTGGGACCTGGAACCTGATGGTGATCTAACTCAGTCTTTTAGTTTCCTGTGTACTGGTTGGAACCTCGTGGGTATGGTTTGAGCTTGTCTGAGCCACTTGGATGTAGACTGTCAGAGCAAGTTCCTGCCAGTTCCACCTTGATCTGGTTGTCGGCAGTTCAAACCAATTCTAGCCATCTGGATTTGTTTGGAACTGGTTTTAAACCGTATTAACAGGTTCCAACCAAATTAAGCTGTCCTGAACTAGATCCAAGTGGCTCAAACTAGTTCCTAGTGGCTCAAAGCAGATCAAACTAGCTCAAGTCAGTTCCAACCAGCTCATACCTGTTCTTGCCAACTCAAATCTATTGAAAGCAGATCCACCTGGCCAAAATTGTCTGCTAGAACTTTGGGGCCTCCCTGGTGGCACAAGGAATTAAAGTACAGCACTATGAAAGTGGCTAGAACAGGAGCCAAGCAGAACCAACCAGTTCAAACTAGTTCCAACCCAGTCAGATTGTATCCAACCAGTTCCAACCAGCTCAGACTGGTTCCAGCTGGATACAACCAGCTCAAACTGGATCGAACTGACTCACAGTTTCTGTGTGTCAGGAATTGGGGATGACACAGTCAGGTCTCTCACAAGACTGCCAGAGAGGCGGAGAGGCAGAGAGGCGGATGCTCTTCCCTCATCATTAGCACGTTGTTCCAGTCTTGGTTTTCTCATTTGCTGCGAAAGGCTACTGTGTAGGACTGTATCCCATCAGGCCTCAAGGTCCTGCCAAACTTTTTATCAAGAAAAGAAAGAGGCAAGGAAGGGGTTGGGGCAGATTGTGCTAAGAATAGTGGCCGATAATGATGATGATTTTAGTTATCATTGCATGTCGTCCATTAATTCAGGATCATGGAGAAGACCCCAATCACTCCTCGTGGCTTGTCTGAGCATCATTTTCCCAGTGACTTACTTCATAGCTTCCTAATTAATATATTAAAAATAGAGTGCTAGAGGTTATAGATGTTGAAGGTATATTTTTAGGCCCTGAGTAGCTTTCCCTTCCTGCACCTCATCACCCACTTTGCACAGAGCTTTAAGTGCTCTGAACTCATCCTGCAACTTCACCTACTTTATATTAATGTACACATCCAACAGTTTCTGTTTAATTCTGATATAAATGCTTCAGCAGCAATTAAGCTGCCTCCTAGTTAACTGAACTATATTTAATTCTTCATGTGCTCAGTCTCTTACATCAGAAACCACCAGAGGAAATAAAGACAAGAAGTGAAAAAATAAATGACCATAGATGCTGCAAATTCATGGCAAACAGTGAATGCTGAAGTGTATACAGGAAAATTTTTAAGAATAGACTTCTGACTAGAGGGCTAGTATCTCTACTTTTTGCTTTTATGCAGATTGTTTCCCAGAGAAAACTGTCCAAATCGTTGTTGAAGCATGGTAACACCGCAGGGAAGTCCTCCATCACAGTAAGTGTCCTTCGCAGCCGCCAGCTGTGCCCCTGGGGAGCTGGCCAGCCCAGCTGCCCAGTCCTTGGGAAGCAGGTACTCTGCTTATTGGGAGTTGATGCCACCCACTTCAGCGGGGAAATATTGCTGCGCCCCCTTCTTCGTGACTTCCCAGAGGGAAAACATACATCATTATCTATGGAATGTCACTCAGTACTGTGTGACCTTTACGGAGAGAAGCTCTTCCTAACTGCTGTTCCACACGTTGCCCCCACCCCCATCTCAGCGTAAGTGAAATCTGGTGATTCATTGTGGTCTGTTGCAGGGAGTTCCCTTGGGCAGTGGGAAATGCTGTGTCATGCTCACTGACATCGTGGGAATGTCCATCTTTGTTGATTTTTGAACCAAACAGGAGTTAAATTTGTTCACAAGTTCCTGGGATGAACAGCCCAACTGCTATTGCTGCTAATGTGTGCTTTTTCCTTCAGGTGATTGCTGAAGAATTATCTGGCAATGATGACTACGTTGAACTTGCGTTTAATGCACGGAAATTGGATGACAAGGTAAAGTGTCTGGGATTAACCTTATTGAGGGAAGTAATAAAGCTAGCACCAAGTTTAATCAGATTCGCCCCTGCAGCTACTTCTCCCTTTCAACCCACATTATTAAATAGATCAAAGATTTCAGAGAGATCTGAAAAATAAGACTTCCCCCAAATTGTGAGGCAGTTAATGAGGAGAGGAACTGTAATTAAAACAAGACAATTTATTACACTAAGACTTCATTTGTTTCCAAAAGCACAGGTAGGTATGATGTAAATATGACTTAGCTCTATTGTTAGGGACACTTCAAAGGAAGAAAGGAGATGTGAAAGGAAAGAGTGACATTTACTAAACACCTAAATTTGCCAGGTACAGAGAAAGCTTTTCATGGACTGTCACACTTAGTCATTCTTCTAACTCCCTGTAACAGGTCCCGGCTCTGTTTTGCAGAGATGAAAACAGATTCATAAGTAACATAAATAATTTGGCTAAGTGCACTCCACGTCAGTCCAGATTCTTTAAGAAACAGGCATCAGGCCGAGACTAAATACGCAGGAATCGTATTAGAAACACCTGCTTGGGAGGTGCGAGCAGATAAACCTGGATGCTGGCGAGAGGCAGAAATGGGCGGGGCGGGGAGGAGCCTGTTCGGGATCGCGGGCAGTCTGAAGACCATTCAGAAGGGTCATCCAGGAACCCAAGAGCCAGAGCCAGTCCCAGCGGCCCATGCCTACCGGCACGGCCTCCACATAGTCTGTGGCGGTTGCTGAGCTGCCCCGGGAGCCTCGGAAGACCCGCACGGTGGATTTCAGAGCGGCAGCCAGAGGGCTGTCGCTCTGGTGTAGGACCTGTCTGCAAAGTCATCCTCAGGCCCACCCTGGCCTGCTGGCAAGCAGTTGACGCGGGTGTGCAATCCCACGCTGGTCTCCTTCCGTTACAGACTGCTAGTCTTGCACATACAAAAAAGCTCCATTCCTGGGGAAGAAAAAAATAAAGAGGGGATGTCTTCCCTACTTCTTCATATACCTGTGATTTCCCTCAAACCTATCCTTAAATCAGTAAATGCATTCACACCTATTTTCCTAAATCAGATTTGAGAATAGGAGGTTTTCAAGCAATCACTTACGTACAGGCCCTTCTGCTGGAAAAGGTAAAGCAACTCCCTAAAGTCTTCAACAGCAGCCTGTAATCGGATCTGTCTCATCCTAATTTCACCCTAAAAAGTGCTCATATACATGCATCTGTCCACTGTTTTATTTGTTCATGGACTCACTCACTTGTCCTTCATTTACTAACACCTTGTAGTGTGTTGTATGCTTGAGATGATACACGTTGAATCACCGTTAGACCCACAACCTAGAATGTCCCCTCTAACTACATGAAACATAAACTGAAAACAGCAAAGAACACAGTGATACTATAGCCCTGGTAGGATGTGATAAGTGATGTGTGATCAGCGTGTTCTGAAAGGGGTGATTCATTCTGCCTGCATCAGGAAAGACTTCTTTACCCTTAGGAACAGTTGTTTGTTGTTGTTGTTTTTGGTGTCCTTAGTAAATGTGTGAAACTTACAAACTGCTATCTTTTGACATTCGCACACTTAGGTACTTTCTGGGAAAAGCAATATGCATTGGTATCAGTTGGGAGTGAGCTTTTAACCCTCACATCCTGATGATTATGGTGCTCTTCCCACACCTCCATCACCCCAAGTTTCAAAATAATTCAGCAAGCTGCTCTGTAGTATCTTCCCTTTCCCATTATAAGCCACTGGGTCTGTGTGTAGCAGTTATAAGCTATTCACTTAATGGCTTATAATGGCTTCTTTTCACTCACCGGTCTCTCAAGTACCTCTAATGTTCTTCTAACTATCTTATGTTACAGTGCGAGGAGCTTTGGGGGTTTGTTAGTGGGCCCAGCAGCTCTAGGTGTTTGAAAGTTTCCTATATTCAAGTGAGCATTTGCTCACAAAACTGAAAGAGCCCCCTGCAGCACTTAGCTGGCCCCCCACTCTTGACTTTGCTGATTATCAGGGCTACTGCAAAGCCTCAGGACCCCAGTGCTATAGAATTCAGGCCTCAACTGGTTTCCTTAGTAGCCCAGAGGGGACCAAACTATGCTGAGAACAAAGCAGAGACCTCTGCTCCAGTTTTGACCTGAAGGTGAATGATCTCAGGTACAGAGAGGGCAAATTTGTAGCATGAAGAGCAAAATGGTTCCATGAAACCATCTCATTCAACCTCTTCAGGAAACAGGCTTGGCAGGGTCTGACGACTTACCAAGGACACACCACTCTCTCTCTGGAGCTTTCTTGCTACAGAGCAAACTGCTTCAAAACCTAGTGGCTTAAATCGGCACCTGTTCTGTTATACAGCATGGATCTAAGGGTCAGAACTTTGGGCAGGGTTCCACTGCAACGCCCCCGATCCTTCTGATGTTGACAAGCCACCGTGAGGCACTGGCTGAGGGAGACGCTTCATGCACGGCCTGACACCCGGGACCACTGACACGATGGGCTCAGCTGGGTTCATCAACTTGGCCGTCCTGGGGGGGTCACATGTGCTCTCCAGTGCCTGGCTGCTCCCCAAGAGAGCATCCCAAGAAAACTAGGTAGAAGTCGTGGGGCCTTTTCTCATGTGACCTTTGAAGTCATGCGTCCTCACTTCTGCCATCTGTTGGTTACAGGTGAGTCATAGTTCAGCCCAGAGTCAGACAGGAGGAGGTGAGGCACCACGCCTTAACAGGAGAGTGGCAGTCATGTCGTAGAGAGGAGCGTGCAGAGAGGGGACAGTGTGGCGGTCATCTTGGAAAATGCAAAAGGCGCGGTACTTTTATGACAGAAGCAGAATAAGGTTATTTCGTGTCACAGCTGGAAAAATAGTTCCTAGAGGTTCTCAAGGAGGAGCTTTCTAGCTTTTAGTATTCAATGATTTTTAACAATCGTACTTACAGCTTAATTGAGAAACTATATCATGACTAGAAGTCATTGTGAGCTAGATAAGGCTCTTAATTTATTTATTTATTTATTTTAAAGATTTATTTATTTGTGCATACAGAGGTGGGATACAGGCCAGAGACTCAGGGGCGGTGAGAGGCTTCACCAGAGACAGAGTGGGGAGCAGAACAGGCAGATGGATGAAGTACACTGCTGAGGGGAGCAGCGGGCGGGCCAGGAGAGGTCTGCCACACTATGTGGTCACCTCCGGGGCAGGCGGGAATCGAACTCATGCGGAAGTGGCTTTAGCTTCTCAGTGCTGTGCTTTAACCCGCTATGCCACCAGGGAGGGCCTAAGGCTCTTAATTTAAAAAATTTGGCTAGTGACTATCCTGAGATAGCCAGAATATCAAATGTATTCTGCATCCATTTGAAAAATTCCATTACGATTATGCACTATGGACTATCTCCAGTGCAGATGATGCTCCTGGCAGGTCTGGAACCCCTGTCCCAGTGCAGTCACTCTGGTAACCTCCAGGTACCCAAATACCTGGGGTTGAACTCCTCTGGTCTAAATGAGGGTATTGCATTTCAGAGATATGAAATGACTTTCCAAAGCACCACATACACACAATCAGTGACAGAGAGGGATCTGATCGAATGATTGAGCTAAAACCTCAACCCTCCTTCAGGGCAGAGGGCTAATGAATAGAAGCTGGATTGGTTTCAGCACGTAGATGATACAGTTATGTTCCCATGTGCTTCTGGGAAGTAGGAAGTCAGGGAGGAAAGAAGGGGGGGGGTTTGTAGGCAAAAGGCCTCAAGTGTGCTCCAAGACCCTTTCAGGAGGACACATGTAGTCAAAACTATTTTCATAATGACACAGCATTGTTTTCTTTCTTCACTCTCACCCTGACATATGTGTGCAGTGGTTGCCCGGAAGCTACACGATGCCTAATATCATAGCAGGGTAAAATCTGAGTATCTGCAAAAGCAGGTATGAGAATCCCACCGACTTCTATCAAGAAGTCAGTCAGACTGATTTTCACAAATGTACATTAATGCCATTCTTATCATTATTAGTGATGAATTATTTTTCAGTAAGATACTGTTTAGGTTCTGGTGCAATGGGCTTGTTTTTATTATTATTTAAATGGCATAGCAAATGAATTTTTTAAAATCTCAAGTTAAATTTATAATGTAAATATTGATCATGCTGACTCACATTAACAGACACTCTTTGAGATCATCAATAATTTCCCAGAGGCATCATTAAGATTTTCTGTTTATTATTTTGTTTATCTGCAAATAGTGATAGTTTTATTCATCTCCCAATTTTATATCTTCTTCTCTCCTAATTGCTTTAGCCAAGATTTCCAACACTGTGCTGAATAGGAGAGGTAAAAGTGAACATCCTTGTCTTATACCTGATCTGAGAGGAAAAACAATCACGTGGTTTTGGTTTTTTAAATCTTTTGTTGCCATGGCGAATTGCACTGACTGACTTGCAGGTGTTGAACCATCCTTGTGTCCCTGGAATAAATCCTGCTTGGTTCTGATGCAGCATCCTTTTAATGTATTATTGCATTCAGCTCGCTAAGATTTTGGCCAGGATTTTTGCATCTGTGTTCATCAGGGATGTTGGTCTGTAGTTCTCCATTTTTGTAATGTCCTTGTCTGCGTTTGAGAACCACCGTCATGGGGAATAGCAGGAGGCACTGAATACATCTGTAAGCCACAGAGGCAGAGAAATGCACCATTTTTTTTTTTTTTGCTAGCAAGTTATTTTTAACTTACTTCTAACGCTGTCCAGCAGCACAGAGCTCTTGAACTGCTCTTGAGATGGAAATTCAGAGTCCTTGAAACCTGAGAGGCAGACTTCAATAAATAAATATATAACTGGATTAAATTTGGAAGAAATAACATATTTATCTAATGTTAATACAGTTCACTTAGTAGAGAGATGTGCTTTCTATCTTCTCCAGCACATTGATGACACTAACAACTAGTTGTCAGTCTAACTAGTAATTAGAGGTGTGAATGTAATCACTTTGGAACATTCAAGCTGATGAAATCTTATTTCTCTTCCCTTTCCTATGAAAGTATTTATGTTGGTGTATAGGATTCTCACACTGGTGTTGTCCACAGTTGTAATAGTAATCATTGCAGGCTGCATTTTTAGTATTTTCACACTCCTTGATTAACCACTGTATAAGCAAACAAATCTCTACAATAGAGGTCAGCAAACTTTTCTTAATAAAAGGCCAGGTGGTATTTATTTCAAGCCCTGGAGGCCAGATGGTCTCAGTCCCAACTATTCAGCTCTGCCTTTGAAGCTTAAAAACATCCATATATAATATGTAAACAAAGGCAGTGTTCCAATAAAACTTTATTCATAAAACAGACATTGGAACCAGTTTGCTCCTGCAGCAGTTTGATGGCTTCTCTTCTAAAACAGTTAAACCTTGATCTGTTGTGCTGTGGTTCCACTATGTTCAAGTATGCTTGCTTGCAAGTTAATCCAGCCTGCATCAGTGATAGCAAGTTACAATTATTGAATATCTACAATGTATCGGGTGTCAGGTGATTAATCTACATTATCCTCCAACACAGGCAGGCATCATTATTTCTATTTTATAGATGAAGCATAGTAATGTCACAAGGCAGTGTGCTCTGGCTTCTGGCTATGACCCTGAATTTTTCAGACATTGTCTTCTAGTCCAGTATTCTGTTTTCAAATCACTGTCATGGAAATATATGGCTTTCTTTCTGATGCTAAACTTCTGCTGTTTGCTCATTGCCTTCACTAGACTAAATTTCTTTCATGTTGGTCAGAATGATATGGCTTTCAAGTTATTAAAAAAAATTCACCACAGCAAAACTTCAGTAAGGTACCTGAGTCATTAATCTTCGTAGCATTGAACTGTCCCAGAAGCCATCTTCATGCTTATGGTCAAGCACAGAAAACTGAAAATTCCAGAGTGAGGTCAAGTAACCAGACAATTAGACCCAAAGCTGTTGTTATTAAACTAAGAATTTCTAAGTCTCTACTGAGGGATTTTTTGAGCTACTTTTTAATTTTTTTCCAGGATACTTTACCTCAATATTAAACATTCCTGATATTTGCATAGTGCTTTTCAAAGTTTCCTCATGGGTCCTTTCTACTAGCCTCGTATCATAGAAGTTGTCTTACCTAAGTGCTTAGACGTGCCAGATGCTGGGCTCAGCTCCCCAGGCAGCAGCTTCTCTGTCTTCTCCATGGCCATGACGCACATGGTGACATACTCCACAGATGAGGAAACTGAGACTTGGAGAAACTAAATATGTTGCCCACATCACCCAGACTGTGCATGATGTTGTCATGATTTGAAAGCAGTTCTAAATCAGTGCACTGTGGTGTTTGCTTTGCAATTGCTTAAGGGCTAAAATTATGCCTGATGTTTCTTTTTTCTTTTATATAGTTTTTTACACCATTCTTCATTTTGTACATTTTTTCATCTCGGTTGTAATCCCCATGGGCTTCCCACCACCCCTTCACCCATGTGCCGTGTGTTCTTCCCGCCCCAGTGTGATCCTGTTCCCCTCTCTGCCCCGTAGAATATCTCTGGTTTACAGTTGTTAGTTGATTTTAGTTTTTACTTTATTACAATTACTGTGTGTGTGTGTGTATATTACATATATATATATATGTACATTTGTTTTTTTTTCCTCCTGATCCCTTACACTCCTGCTATGAGTGAAACCATCTGGTATTTTTCTTTTTCTTTCTGGGTTATTTCTCTAAGGATGGTCCTTTCCAGCTTCATCCATGTTGCCACAAATGGCATGATCTTTCCTTCTTTGATTTATCCTCCTGACAACTTTGTGCTAACCCAAAAGAGTCTTTTAGAAGAACATGAAATAAAATAGAAAAACATTGCAATATACCAGCAAGAGATAAAATGCAGCATAAATTTGCATATGTTTACAAATATGTTTTTGTTTTTTTTTTTAGGAAAAGAAAATTGTGTCTCTATTCTAGAAAAGTATTAACCAAAATTTAATTGCTAGTTGGGGAATTATGGGTGGTTTGATGAACTTTTTTTCCCTCTGCTTTTGTCATCTATTTTTTATTTTTTCTATTTTTTTTTTAAGATTTATTTATTTATTCATACAGAGCTGGGGTACAGGCCAGAGGCTCAGGGGCGGTGAGAGGCTTCACCAGAGACAGAGTGGGGAGCAGAACAGGCAGATCGATGAAGTACACTGCTGAGGGAAGCAGCGGGCGGGTCAGGAGAGGTCTGGCTCGCCATGTGGTCTCCTCCGGGGCAGGCGGCAGGCGGGAATCGAACTCATGCGGAAGTGGCTTCAGATTCTTAGTGCTGTGCTTTAACCCGCTGCGCCACCAGGGAGGGCCTATTTTTTCTATTTTTTAATAGAAGTAATAAAAATGAAAGTTTAAAGTTATCATTAAAGGGGAAAAATAACTGATAGAGTCTTTCCATCATGGTCAGCAATTTTCAAATGCAACTGACAAACACGTTAAGTCACCAGAAATCTATTTAAGGAGACAAAGCCTAGAGCCCCAGAGCCCAAGGGCATCTAGAAGCCAGGGCTGCCCACATCCTCTAGAGAAGGGAGTGGGCAGGTTCCAATTTTTTAAGGTGACTGTTGAAACTGGCTTGGGCTCCACGGGTGAAGGCCTTAAGTGAATGCACAGTAAGAATCAGCAAGAAACTGCCTCGGGAGCCATTTTGGAGGAGAGAGAGGTTTGCAGGGTAAACTTATTACTAAAAGGAGCCATTTTGGGTTCTTGACTGGAGAAAGACTGTGGTCACCTGGTCTCTTCTGAAACAGAGTGGACGGACACATTCCACACACTGGACTTGGGAGACATGGTATTTGGGTCCTGGTTGGGGGCAAGAACAGCAAAAGGGAAGATGGATACCTGCCTTTATGTCTTCTCTTTCAAAGATATCTGACAAAGCTTCTCAGCTGATAGTCTTCACAAAAGAGCCATTCACATTATGTTCCTACTCAAAATCCCTCTGTGGCCCCCCACAGCTGCGAAGGCAATTGCAAAGCTTCAGTGAGCACTTCAGCCCTTCATTTCCCAGACTTGACTTTGCCAGTGTCGTCTCCAGCTCCTTCCACCCCAAAGCTGCAACCTTCATTCAGTCTATTTGCTCCCTAAAATTTCCTCATCACAGCCATAGTTCCTAGTCAAGATTCATCAAATCCCCCTCTCTTCCTTCCTTCCTATTGGTCATCTTTCCTTCCTGTTTTCCCTCCTTCCTAGCCCTAGGTTACATTCATCTGTATAATTCCCTTACCACTACCCTACTTTGGAGGGCTGAGACCAGGTGTTATCCTTTCTTGTACCTAAATATTAAAACCAAAAGCTCTGTGACCAGTATACCCAATGGGATTATTTTGTTGAGCTGAAGACCGGAGACTATAGATTTCATTCTGCTTTGCTACAACCCAGATTTCTGGGAGAATAATCATCTGATGAGACACATAATAAACATGTGCTGATGAAGGCTATTCCTCAGATTGTCTGCTGTTTACCCCAGGTGTTCCTGTCACTTATTCATTTGTATTCATTCTTACATTCATTAAACACTATGAAAAGCTAGGTGCTATGGGAGATGCTAAGGAAACGGTAGATGAATGAAAGAAAATAAGATATGGTTCTGCCCTTTGAGACCAAATAATGTGGATAGGTCTTCTTCCAGTATTGAGGTTCCTGTTTGTTTTACATTATTTTCCCAACGAAGACAACTATAAACATGGGAAAAGGTGTAAAAGACATCTGTTTGAGGATTCTCCCTGGTGGCACAGCAGGTTAAAGCACAGCACTGAAAAGCTAAAGCCACTTCAGCATGAGTTCGATCCCCGGCCAGGGAAGTGACCCACATGGTGCAGCAACAGACCTCTTCTGACCGGCACACTGCTCCCCTCAGCAGTGTACTTCATCAGTCAGCCTATTCTGCTCCCCACTCTGTCTCTGGTGAATCCTCTCACTGCTCCTGCACCTCTGGACTATACTCCAGTTCTGTATGCATAAATAAATAAAAAAAAATTAAAGACACCTGTTTGAGAATCTTAAGCCCTCAAGAATTGAGGGGCCAAGAAACTGGAGAGTAGAGAATTATTAAAGTGATTCAGATTTTTTACTGGATTTATTGATAAAACAATCCATACAGAGAGGTTGGAAAACCTAGCACAAAATAACTACAAAGAGAGAGAATTTGAGGAAAGGTTTTGATAGGCTCCTGGGATTCAGGAAGCAAGGAGTTCTGGACTTCAGAGCTAAAGATTCATCAGTGTTTCAGAGTAGGGAGTTAGCCCAATAGTCCAAGTGGCTTATCATCCCAAGGCATTCACTAATTAGCAAATAGCAGCATAAAAGGAAATTAAAAAAAAAAAAAAACACTAACACCAAGAGATTATGGAGATAAGCAAAGGCCTTGACAAATTCACAAGTAAAATTAGACTTTGAAAGTTCACTAAGGGGAATAGTCCTCATTCATTTAGCCTTTCAACTGGACCCCAAGGAAAAAAGGAACAGATTGGACCTTTAAAGATGTTTGAGGAAAACAACTTCTAGTGGTTCAATCTAATCAGATTGAGGTGACTGCCTCCCTTTCTAACTGCACCAGAAACTAACAGCTCATCTGAAGTCTGTTTCTTTAATAATCTTATAACCGTACAGAGTATCTGCTTAATAAAAAAAGTTAGCAAGCATACCAAGAGCAGAACCAAGGAATAGGTAATAGAAACAGACCCATAGGTGATCCAGATACTGCGTTCATCAGACACAGGTGCTACAGTAGCTATAATTAACTTGTCTAAGTCCACAGATACATTACTCCTCAAAGGGCTACTACTACTTGAATTGATCTTTCAAGAACATTTTGGATTTCAGTCAGTGAAGTACTAACTGCTCAAAGACTTGGAGTAAAGATGGAGCTCATTCCAGCCTGCAGTGGGCAATGGGGATGAACCAATGAGGGAAGGGTCAGATCCAGGAGACCATCTAGGGCTGGATCAAATGTGTGTAGGGGAAGAAATGAATGCATTTCCATTTATTTACTTTAGGATTTCTTCAGTAAATCTGACCCGTTTCTGGAAATTTTTCGTATGAATGATGATGCAACTCAGCAGCTGGTGCACAGAACTGAGGTGAGAAAAGCGATTTTCAGTTATGCCATCTTGTCTCCTAAGGTGATAAATAGACCTGGTTTGAGAAACCCCTTACGTTCTTAAATGTCTGTTGCTCTGAATTAAGACCTGGAGTCTTCACTGTCCTCAGGATGACTCTGCCTGTTGTAACTTGGGTTGCTTTTCTTTTGTTTGTGTTTTCAATTTTAGACTTGGATAAGAAGACTCTCACCAAGTTTCCATTATTGGCCTTCAATACAGACAGCAACTTATTAATAATGAGACTATGATTACTAGTCAACATTTCATGAGAATGGACTTAGTGATTTGTGTGCATTATTTTAGGTTTTTTTCCCTCACAGTCACCTCTTGACTTTATTATGAGAAACTGCACTTTTGGGCCCTGCCAGTTCTCATAGTTAGCAAGGGGCCAATTGAATTGAGTTATTTGACCATGAGATTCACTATCATTTGTGAAAGCAACCTGCCTCCCTAGGGGAAGCTCACCACTGGGTCATTGTCAGGCCTGTCCTGCTGGAGGCTGCCCTTTCTCACCACCTACTTCTCCACATTCATCCCCTGTCCCTCTCTTCTCTTTCTTCATGTGGCTTCAAATCTTATCCCTCACTTCTACTTCACTCCCACTATCCATGGCCACCCACTCACTCAAAAACCCACCCCATTCTCCACATTTTCTTATTTATAAGCTAGTCTGTGGATCTCATATGGTATATAGTTGGCATTTAATCAAAAAATAAATAAATTAATGATACTAAAATTGAAGTAGTATGTCCACTAGATGTTGTTGTGCAGTGTGATATTCTGGAACTTAACCCCACGGGAATAGTTTAAGGTCCAGTTAGGCAGAAATCTTGAGTGACACACCATTGCTACCACCAAGTAAATAGTCTTTCCACACATACAGTAGAAGTCTTGGATGGAACAGACTTCTTTCAGGAGAAGTAAGTAGCTGTTGAGAGACTTGGAACTGGTCTCCATTCATGCTTTTGCTGCAGACCTTGAATGAAGGCTTTAATGTGCAGGGCAAAAGGAGATGGAAGCCCTGTGTTGGACTTCTCTCCCAAGAGCCTACTCTCTTTGCTCCTGGCAGAGTTTGTCGTCTCATGACGTAGTGATAAATTTACCCCAAATTGCTAAACTGGGCCCCACAGCCCATTACTGAGGGGCTCCAGGAGTCTCGCAGAAAATGGGACAATAAAGTTTTCTAATGAGTAGAACAACATAACATTGATTTTCCCTCTTCTTTACTCAGTCAGTATGAGTAAGTGTCAGGCAACACTCTTATCTCAGGAGAAGTGTGCACACACACACACACACACACACACAGAGCCAACAGAGAAAATTTCCAGTTGAGATTTAGATCTGCTATTGAGTTTTCAAAATTGTTGCAATGAGACACCTTCACTTCTCAGTATTTTTGTATAAAGGTGAGAAATCTAAATTAACCCAAGCAATTTTATGTAACTTTTCTTCTCTTTATCACTCTGATCACTCCCAAATCATCAGAGCACAAGACAAAGTCACCCAGGAACATCAGTTTTCTGCTCTAATGGATTATAATAAATTTAATAATGACTCTGTGAAACAATCAATAATTCATAGTTATATTAAGGAGCCCTGTAGAAGAGGGAATCACTTATAAAATAATTACATTATTTGGATAGAGAATTCTTTTTTTTATACAATGTTAGGACTATTGCCAACTGTTAGCTTCATAAGGCAAAAACTGTGTTTAACAGAAACCCCTTTAATCTTGTGTGTGTCCCCCTTCCAAGCATCATCATCACCTCTGAGGCCCACCTACCAGTAGTCTGTGTGGAGCCTAGAAATCTTCATTTTTAACAAGTTTGCAGGTGATGTAGCTTCTGCTGCTCCCAGGACCATCCTTTGGGAACCTCTGTCCTAGACTTTATCATATCTTCCCAAGCACAGAGAAGGACATCCTGAACCCAACTAAATTATTTGAATCATAATGATGGCAGGATAAGACTTGACTCACAGGGACTCTTGGGCCAGATTTTGCCAAGTTTATGATGAGTAAACTGCTTTTAAAAGAGTTTCGCTACCTTATAGACTTAGTTTGTCACATGGCTCATCTCTCCTGTTGTGCCTGTCTAAGATATTTAATAGAGATGGCAGTGAGCTAGTGTAAATATGCTCCTGGGATTTTTCTTCCAGAAACTTTTCCTCTAATTTGCAACCTGCTCTAACTCAATATCACTGGTGACTACTCAATTCTTTTAGCAGTAAAGTTAGGCAGCCACACTCCAAACGCATGTCAATAATCTTTACAGCATAGAATACATAGTCCTACAGAACTAGGGATTCTTCATCAAGGTCAGAAGCAACCCATCTCCTTCATTCCAGCCCCTTTAGTGTAGAAGGGGGTCACCTAAGGCATCTACATGCTGAACAATACTACTGTCACTATTCATGAACCAGCACTTAGTGGGCACCCTAAAAAGACTTACTATTCTCTAGTTTTCATTAAGGCACCTCTTCCAGACAATTCTACTTTTCATAATGTGACAATACTACTCAAGCAGTTTTTATGTTGCAATGTGAAAATGTCAAGCACTTCCTCCCCTAGCCACCACTCCTCTATTTCTTTTCTCAGGTCGTGATGAATAACTTAAGCCCAGCGTGGAAATCATTCAAAGTATCAGTAAATTCTCTATGCAGTGGAGATCCAGACCGCCGGCTGAAGGTCAGAAATCTGTCTGTGTCCAAGGAAATGCAATTGCTTATGTATTTAATCTTCTGTCTTTCCTCAAGTGGATGTTGGCAACCCCAAATTTTTCTGTACCATTTACCCAAATCTTAGCATCTTAATGGTAGAAGCAGGGGGAATTTCTTCTGCTTCTCATGGAAGGTCAAGAGGTAACCCAAAATAAGTATCAACTGTGTTATGTCAAGAAGCAAAGTCTATAGTTTCTCAGAGAGATTGGCAGTCAATTCAGTGTGTAATTGGGCGTTATTAAAAACACCATTATTATTGTATCAATCATCTGTTGCATAAGAGATTACTCTAAAATTAAGTAGTTTGGTGCAATAACCATTGATTTAGGTGATGATTCTGTGCATTGGCCGGCTGAGCTCCTCTCGCAGGTCCTTCTCTTGGCCTTGCTTGGGTTCCCTTGTGAATTTGTCTTCAGTTGTAGTGAGCAGGGCAGCTCTGCCTTTGCTGTTTTTTCGGGTATGATCTGGAATGACTGAGGAGGTTCTGCCCGTTGTTTCCCATCATCTAGTGTGAACTTTCACACACAGTGACTTTCATTCCAAAGAAACAATAAAGGAGCATAAGGCCCTTCGAAGCCAAGTCTCAGAACTCACGTGAGGTCTTTGCTACTGTTCTGTTGTCTGAAGCACCTCGTAGGACCTTCCCAGAATCAGGGGGGTGAGGCAATAGGCTCCATCTCATGGTGGGATTGCTATGAAATGTGGTGGCAGGCTGTGAAGGGGCATCAGTGTCTGTGGTGGGGAGATTGTGTTTGCCTTGGTAGTAGGTAAGGTAATGTATGTCTGAAGAGGTGTGATCTCATACCTCTGGATCATACATAAAGTCGTAACAGTTTACCACAGATGCCTTTAAGTATCATAGGAATGTAGCACTGGAAAGAAAAGATGCATTGTAGGGGTCAGGATATCAAAGGAAGAAAACAGGCTGCCAGAACAAACTCCAGAGACATTCCCAGGGGACCGTTACCCTTCCTTGACCTTGGGAGTCCAAAAATCCATATTGTCAGTGGCCCAATGTTAATGGGGCTACATAAGCCCAATCTAGACCTACAACCGAAATGACAGTTGGTTCACATTCAGTGAGAAACTTGACTGTCATGCAGACTCGGCATTCATATCAACTTCAGCATTTATTTCTCCATGTAGACAAATCACAGAGAAGATAATTGCCAGAAGGTTCCTGTGATCTTCTGGACACAGATCCAGGAGAATGCTGGATTACGGAGATGGTCAGTGCTTTGGGCACCTCCATCCAGCAGGCGGACTAACCGTTCATGTAGGTCCTTCCGGGCACTTAGCCCACTAGAATCTGTTTACTGGACACTGCCAATATTTGTCTTTGTAGTTTTCCCTTTCTTTACTCTTTTGCCTCAATGATTATTTTGATCTGTCAGTGTCACCAATCAGATTAGAAGGCTGTCTGATGGCTAGCCCCAGCCTTTGTGATATGACTTAAAACATCTCTGCTTAAGACAGCTGTGTGGATTGTGTGACTCAGCTCTTACTTGAAGAGCAAGTTAGAGCTGTCTCTCATATCTCCTATAAGAACCCAGATATTTCAGTGGGATATTTGGAACTTTCAGGACAACTATTTGGAACACAGTCAGGACACATGGGTATCTGGACCCTCATGTGTAAGCTCCTAAGCAGAATGGACAAGAGCAACTGCTTTAGGCACAAGTGGTGATGGTCTATACTGGAAGGGAAAGGAAGGATTGAGGATGTCAACAGCTGTACCGTTGGCTTGTGGATTTTACTGTATCTGCCTTGTGCATTATGGGATGTTTGCATCCCTGGCGATAGGTTCTAGTAGTTCTCTGGCTCCACCAATCTTAGAGCCAAAAGGGTGCACAGACCTGACTCAGTGTATCTGAAGGGTAAAAGCACTGTGATAGAGAGCGACTGGTGCAGATCCCTGGTTTGAAATCTTAGTATCAGAATCACTTAGAAAGCTTGCTAAAACATAGGTTATTTGTTTTCTTTTTGTGTTATCCTGATTTTCATAAGTCATCTGACTTAGTGCTTAGAAGGAAGAAACCAGAAATCCCACCTCCAGTACAACCCCAGATCTTAATCCTTGACTGTGACCCATTTCGCATCCCGACAGGCTGTTCTATGTCATTGGGAATGCCCGTAATAAAGAGCTCAACATTCTCAGGCAATGGCAAGTAAGTTCACAGCCCTCTCGACCTGACTTACACTTAAAAGAAAAGGTGGGTGGGGCAAACGTGGATGGTTCCTGATTCTGTTTTCCTGAGATCTGTTAAAATGCAAGGGTTTTACTTACGGCCTTCTGAACTGGAAGACTGCTGGTTTTGTTCCTGTCAATAGTTCACTCACACAAAATGTTCTGTAATTACCAGCAATTGCAGGCTCATCACAGTGTCTCTGTATTGCTTCAGCCATGGCACAGGAATTCTTGACTCCACTTAAGTAAATGGCACCCCTGAGCCCAGCAGGCTGCCTCTGCTGAGATCCATGATCGATCTGGCAGCATGGAAAAGCAATAACCAGCTTAAATAGTGTTAAATCAGACAGGACTAGAAGAGCTTCTGAATGAGAGGAAAGCTGTATGTTCTCTTAATTTTGAGATTTTTTTTTCTTTTTCATTAGTGTTATCTGCTTTTGTATAGATGAAGAATTCAAGACTGTGTTTAAGCAAATTGCTTAACATCACGCAGCTAATAATACAGCTTTAGTCTAAGCCCATCTCATGTTTTACTGTCTTTGCTCTTAACTATTAAGACAGCTAAAATTTATCGAACGTTTACCAGCGACCAGACACTATGTTGGATACTTCGCTTAAATGATCGCATTCAACCTTTTAATTATCCTAGGTTAAACAAAGCTGCAGTAGCGAAGAGCCCCCTGCCAGAGAAGCTTCTTTCTTGCTCACCTAAGAATCAGACATAAAGCTTTCTGTCGTTGTCTGCCTCTCCCGGCAATGATGCACAAAGCCAGCTTGCGTCTGCCCTGTGTCTGGTCCATCCCTTCGGCCCTCGTTGCTATTTGCATCCAGACCCCTAAGCCCCATTTTCTAGAACTCAATCCCTTGGCCACTCTAAACTGCCAGGAAGGCTGTAGAGAGAACCATGGAAATTAATGTTGAAGAGATACAGGATTTCAGGGAGGAAAATGCAAAACTCTGGAGCTAGACGGTGGTGGTGGTTGCACAATACTGTGACTATTCAATGCCACAGAGTTATGCACTTCAGAGCGTGACAAGGGGAGCTTCTGTGATCTCTCTTCTACCAAAATTTTAAAAGAAGCTTCTTCCTGGTGACACTACTCTGAACTTGCTCCTTGTGAAACAGCGGCTTGATATCACCGTTCCCACCCCAGTGCACTTACCAAGCACGGCCCTCACCCTCTCAGCAAGCTGGGGTGAGGGCACAGCAGCTCCTGTTTTGTCACCCAGTCCCTTCTCTGAGAACGGCTCCTAGGGGCCCAGGGGAGGTTCTTTCTGGCATCATGATGAGTAAAAAGCATTAAAACGGGGGCACCCCCCTGCCAAACCGTTTGGTGTGGAAAATTGCCCATGGTCCTGTGCTGTCTTTGACTATTTCAAAAAAGTAATCAAAGAAATCCCTTTTGGGAGAAACTGTAGAATTGTGAACTAAGAGCACCAAAGTACACATTAGTCAGTGAGCCCTCTAGCTGAGAGTGAAGAGGGAGCCTGCTGGTAGCCAAAGAGGCCATCACGCCCAAGAAATAGCACCCCTTTCTCAGTAAGTCGCCAATGCTGTGGTAAGACGCAATCCCTGCACATTATTCAGCCTGTCAATGCCAACTTTTGCACCCAAAATCAAGGTCATCAGCCAGCTAGTGGGAAGATCCTGAGGAACACTAGGCCCTGGACAAAGCTGCTGAATAATGAGGGAGAAGGAATACCCTGCGCATGGAGACTGAGAGGCCTCTCCTGTGCAGCTATGGGGCATAATTCAAACAATGGGGCACCTCGCTCTGTCCAGAGGATGCCATGTGCTGGTGACACTGGCATCTGCTTATGCTGGCTGCTCGCAGCTAATTGACAGACTGATGAGTGATGGATGTGTGCTGCTTCACAGGCCACTGTACCACCTCGTTAACACTGAAGCTGAAGAGTGGCCTCCAGATCTCAATTTTTCTTATTTTTTGCACTTTGGAAACGTTGTTTTTAAACCTAGTCTTGCGGTTTTCACAAACTGAATTGATATCCCAAGAGGCCTTTGCACTGAGTCGGTTTCTATAAGGCATCTAGCTGCCCTCGCATATTTAAACTTTAAATGGGAGTTTCTTGTTTTTAAGTATTGCAGTCTGCAGCCACCATGGGTATTGCTTTCTGGGAAGCCTTTCCAGTGGAGTTACAAAACAAAACTTTAAAAGAATTAGCTTTTTGGAAGGAAATTTTTTTTTATAGAGATTCCTCAAGGCAAAGAGAAATGACCCTTTTCTAGGTAAGTGGCACCACCTTTCATGGAGTTAACGAAGAAAGCTGGACATGAAAGATGGGCCCCTCAGATTACCTACAGAAGCTGCTTCTGGCCAGACCCCCCTGACCCCAGTGGCCTCCAACTTCTTTGCTTATAAAGGAACTCGACTTTGCCCAGTCACTCCACATGTTTTTGTTTTTTTTTTTTCTTTTTCATTTTACTATGATGACATTTGTTTACAACACTGTATAGACTTCACATGTGCAGTTACTCAACTTCCACGCCCTCCAGTGAATGGCAGTCACGTCCATCACCAGCCAGTCCACTCGTTCTCCTATCCTCTTCCACCTCCCTCCCCGTGGTCACCACTATTCTGTTGTCAGAGTCTAAGCGTTTGTTTAGCTTGTTCAATTGCCTAATTTGTCTCTATATTCCACCAATGATTGAAATCACTCAGTACTTGTCTTTTCTGCTTCTTAGTTAACTAGTTTAATCCCCTCAAGATCTACCCATGTTATCACTCTTATAACTTGTGGGCTGCTCAGTGAGACACACAGACTCCGGCCAAGAGATTTAAAGCAGCAGGGTTTTATTAGCCAAGTACTGGTGCACCAGGGCCCCCAAGCCAGGTGGCAAGAGAGACCCCAAGTGATCTAGATAACAAGCTTTTATAGGGCAAACACACAGTCATTCTATAGTGCCGTTTCTGTAGTGCAGACAAGATGTGTCCTGGGGCCGTGTTTTCGGGTAACTGTAGATATCCATCAAAGGACAAAGGCTAGCTATCAAAAACAGGAACAAGCGGCTTCAAAACAGTGATGGGGAACTTTCCGTAGGAACCTAAGGGGGGTGGCACAACCCACAAAATGGAGCCCTTGAACAAGATGGCATCACAGTGGTCAAGTCGTTTCCAGCATTTCTAATAATCACAAATGCCAAGATTTCATCATTTTATGGTCAAGTAGTATCCCATTGTGTGTGTACAAGGCACCTCGTCATAATACACTCATTTGTTGTGGGGCAGTTTGACTGTTTCCATATCTTGCCTCTCATCCACCCACTCACACTTGTTGGGACCTGGGAAAATCGATTCATATAGGAGGCAGGTTCATAAATCATGAGACCAGTATATTAATTTACTAACATTTCATAACGAATTCTCATGCTCCATACAAGTTACTCCTTTCCTGATATCTGAACACTTACAAAGCAGATTAATAATAAGTTACTTGATAAATTTGGAAAAAACAAGGCAATAGCATATGAGGCGTCTTCAGAAATTCTACTGCCATCAACAGTTTGACACGCCACCACTTTGGAGTTCTGATGGAGTTAATAGGATATTCGCTTTTTAAAATGCAGATAACTCTTAGACTTTGTGAACTCATTAAATTTGATCCTAGGCCCCTCAACTGAGAGCTGTGGTGAGTCTTGTCAGAATATAATTTTCAAAAACTTACAAACATGACTCATCTATCAAATGAAATGTATCAAGGATTTCATTCAACTCATTTATGAATGAGAAAACCAGTAGGATCATAAACCTTTTCCAGGAGCATTTTGAGGGATCAGGTTTACACCCTTAGTGGTTGTTGTTAAATAGGACTAAAGTGGATTTATTTCTATAATAAATTCAAAACTGACTAATGTTCTTGACAGTGATAAATCATAAACTTCAGCACTATCTTCACCACTAGACAGAAATAATTGCATCATATACAAGTTAAATGAGCTCCGAATTAATAAATAACAAATAGGAAAATCAAGCAGTGGTACATTCTTATGAGAAAATAAATCATCCTTGGGGGTTCTGCTAGGCAGAGCGTCTGTCATTGAAAGGACTTGCAGTCATATCTTGACTTATTTCCACATTATGGATAGTTTTCCTAGTAGGCTCAAATAGTTCCTCAGGTTCGCATTTCTAGAACCTGATTTATGTCTGAAATTCTCTGTCCTCCATCACTCTTCCCTCCCCCATCTTTAGGTGTCAGCTTAAAACTCCACATGAGGGATGCCTTCCCAGACCTTACTGTTCCCAGATGTGTTCCTTAGTTATTTTCATAGTGTCCACCCATCCCTCCCTTAAGACGCTGACCCTCCTCTGTAATCACCAAGTTAGGTTGTTTACCATTTGTCTCCTCTACTGAAATGCAAATACCAAAGTCCAAGGAAAGGACCCCGCCTCTCTAATTCACCTCTGTATCCTCAGCCCCGAAATCAGGGCTTGGCATACAGTGAATACATATCAGCCTGATGTTGGGTGGGTGCTTGGGTGGGCGTGTACACATGCAGCTGATCTTCTCGGGGACAGTTTTTACTGTTGGCCTGCCCTGTAACAGGCTGCAGGAAAGTACCCTGCTCATCCACTTATATTCCTCGCATATATCAGCACTATTGATTAGTTTATTATTACACCGTCTCACTTTTGACCTGGGACACTTCCTTTCACTGAAGGTAATGTATATTTATTATGGGAAGTTTCTCTATTGTCAGTGTCTGGAGAATACCCCACTGCAGTCCATTTATCATTGTACTGTGTCCTCTCCTAACTTGTTTTCCCTTTAAAGTCACCGTCCTTCCATCAAACCTTAGGGTTGCAAGGGAAAAGGAAGAGTTGAATGAAGAAGAAATCAGTAGGGGTTGGGGGGTAGCAATCCTTCAGGAATGAGAGGTTGGAGTGAATTTCACAAAAGAAGAGCCAACAGCTTGGCCTCCCCACCTCTCACAGCATTGCTTTAGTAGAGGGACCTCAGTTCCTGTCAGAAAGGGAGTAGGAAGAAAATCAGCCTGAGCACTCCCCTAGATTTCATCTCACTGGCATATTCCATGGTCAGTTAATCTCCTTCCTACAAATCGTCTCTGAAGATGACAAATCCCATCTCACCTTTAAGCTCCAATATTTTCAATGGAAAAAGCCGGGGCGGGGGGGCATGGGGATCAGTGTCCAGATGAGTAAGACAAGCAGGATTCAATGAAGTTTTGGAGTGGGTGAGAAAAGAAAGGCCCATCCTCCATATAATGATTCCCAGAACTTTTTCAACAGTTGATTTGTCTTATTTTTCTCTGCTTTCCTTTCCCTCGGCAATTAAAGTCTACCCAAATATCATTTTCTGAGTACACAGCATGCCTTGTTGTTCTGTCATGTAAAACACTTTCTGACAGCTGCCTCATGAAAGAGTAACATCATCACTAAATGGGCTTTTCAGGAAGGATTACGTCCAGCTCATCTCCTCCACAGAGCCATGACCCTCTCCACAAGCTCTCTTTCGGTGCCCTCACCCCTGCTACTCCCAGTAGCAAAACCCCCTCTGGAAGCCTGTAGCTCAGTTACCTCACAATGGTGCAACACGTGATCGAGAACAATGTTGTCGACTTGAGTATGCATCCGAATCCCCTGGCGAACTTGTTCAAGCAGATTCTGGGCCCCAGGCCTAGAGTTGCTGATGCAGTTGGCCTGGCAGGGGGGAAGAGGAGTGTTTGAAAATGTTCATTTCTTACATGTTCCCAAGAGCTGCTGATGCTGCTTGCTACTCTAGAGTTCAGAGAGTCCTGGATACGAAGAAATAGTTGAAGGGCTTCAGTGTTCGCTGTTCCTCTTCCTCAGCCTACCCATTTCTACCTTAAAGTTTCTCTCTCTGTATCCATTATTTCCTTCTTCCCCAAAATGGCTTATTCACCTGCCCATATCACTCTCGTTCCTCGTAGTGCTCAAAAGCTCATTTCCATAGCCAGTCATTGACACAAGTATTTTAAAACTAGAAGGAAACCTTGGGGTGACCTGGTTCCTTTGTCAGGATTTCTCAACCCCAGCACTCATGATGTGTTGGACTTGATTATTCTTTGACATGAGGAGCTGATCTGTGCATGGTAGGGCATTCGGCAACATCCCCAAAGAGATGCCAGGAACACCCCCATATTTGTGACAACCAAATATGTCTCCAGACATTGCTAAATGTCCCCTAAGGAAGAAAATCACCTCCAACAGTTGAGAATAACTGTAGGCAGTAGGATCTCTACTGTCTCCCATTCTGTTGGGATTTGAGAGTGAAAATTCACTGCCAGCCTTCCTGAATTTGGTGCACTTGAGAAACAGAGAGCCCAGGGAAATCAAAGTATCACTGTGTTGGCGCTAAACCTGGAGCCTGCTACCCAGGAAGGATCGGGGGATGAGTGCTGTAGTCAGTAATAGGTTATGACCTGTCAACTAATTTATAGTTCTTCTCGATGAGCAGGAAACATTGTGTGAATACCAGGAGGCAGGCAGAGGTGGTGGTTCTCAGCTTTGGACACATACTGGAATCACTTGGAGAGCATTTGATTCCTGATTGATTCCTAGACCCCATCTCAAATCAATTAAACAATTTCTTGATATCAGGCAAAAGCATCAGAAATTCTGAAAAGCTGCCAAAGTGACTCAAAGGTACCTCCAGGGAAGAAAACCACTGCTGACCTAAATAGACAGGACCTGTAACCCCTTGTTGATTTTTTTAACTTAAGGGTATTGAGGAGATAACAGTCTGATAACAAGATCTCCTAGTAGTGGAAGACTTTTTCAGCCAACTAGACTAAAAATTCTGCTGGTGTACAATGATTACATAAGCTTTTTTTTTTTTTTTATAAAGAACATAAAATATTCCCAGGCTTCTGAATAGGCTCCTTGGGAGGAAATAGCATGTAAACCAGGACCTTGAAGTTTCATAAGAAAGAGCAGAAGTTGATCATTAATATGCTGATGCTGCATCATTTTAATGTATTCAGGAAGAGGCCTCCGTGCAGGCCAGGAGATGGCAAAGCTAGTGTGGTAAACAGAACCCCGAGGTTATATTAAGGAGTTTAGATTTCTGTCCCCAGTGCACAGGAAGGCACTGAGTGTGTTTTATTCAGCAAAGTGAATATTTGCCTGTTTCGTGGAATTTGGATTGCATGAAGGTACAGCTGGAAGCAGGAAATTGGGTTAAAAGTCACAGAAGTAATCCAGACAAGGATGACCAGACTTTGACTTACTGGATAGAGAGAGAGAGGAAAGAGTCCAGAATTCATCCCTGATTCCTGACTTGGTCACATTCATGGCACACGGCACGTTCCTTAAACTTGGGTCCTTCAAGGAGTAGGAGGTTTGGCGTGGTAAAGCTGAGTCCAGTTTTATGCTTAGGTCCACTGGCCATCCTGTAAGTGGTAGGACCAGGATGTTGTCAGTTCTTCCAAGGAAAGTTCCAGATCCCGCGAGGACACTTAGCCTTGAGTAAGCCAGGATAACTGAGTAGCCTGGCAATTATCTATGTGAATTTGACTCTCAGAAGAGAGAGCTGGGGCCAGACATAAAGTAAAAGCTGTCAGTAAGTAATGGGTTTGGGGGTTCGTGTGAGAAGGGAAGAGTGGCTCAAATACCCATGCACATGCACCTGTGTGTGAGTGAAGGAAACACACCAAAATGATGTTAATTCAACTTATTTCTCAGTGGCTAAATAATAAAGCCATTTGAAATTTTTAAAATTTTCTACCTTAAGAATGTTGCTTTTGCAATAAGGAAAAAGAAAACACTGACTCAAAAAGCACACAAAATTTTAAATGATCAAACTAATTTGTTGAATTTGCTCAGAACTCTTTTGTTCCTATTTAAATGTTCAGTACTGAAATACTTATTTTTTTAAAGTCCCAGAGGGTTTTCCTGATGTGTGGCAAGCATATCCTGTTTTTTGTATTTACTACACAAAGTTAGGACACTTCTTAAATTCCAGTGTCTGCTCAGGCTGAAAGTAAACTGGGCTCAGGGTGATCGCTCAGCAGTCGGCCCTCAGACAAGGTAGTTGTGCCGCATACTATCATTTTCTAAAATGAGTTTGTCATAGACCGTATTTCACATTGTTCATTTTACGGTCACGACCACACCACCCACGGGGAAGCGTGCATGGGCACTGAGTCTGCAGCACCTGCCTTCTTTGCAAATCACGTAGCCAGTGATTCCATCAGCTATTTAAAATAAGTGGACCAGGAAGGAGAACACCAATTTTCCCTCTGAAATGAGAAACAGGACGTGGGAGAGTCTGCGTGATGCGCCCCGGGTCCTGGGCAAGCAGATCCAGCTGTGCTGCGGGTTGAAGTCCAGGGCTCTCTGGAATCACATGACAGAGACCCCAAGAGGAGAAATTACTTGCCCTGGGCCACAGTCTCAGCCAGATGTCCTGCACCGAGGTATCTCTTCCACATACTTCTCCACAGTGTGGCTTTTTAGGACAGAGCCAACAACCTGCTCTCATAAGAAGTCAAGAAATCATTTCCTCCTCGGCATCTGTCAGGATGCTGGCAGAACACTTATTTAACGAAGGACCATTACGGCTATAAAGCAGAGATTGTGGGGTGCCCGGAGCCAACAACAATGGAACCTTTCCCACCACCCCCCAGGTCTAAAGGAACAAGGAACGGGAGCCGACCCTCCTCTGCCTCTCCCTGGGAACTGTGGCGATGAAGGGACCGGACTACCCAGTGGGCGGGAGGGGCTCCCCTCTCCTGAGGTGCTTCCCAACTGGGAGTCAGCCCTTAAGGGGCCTTGCTGCCGGGTTTCCGGTAATGACACTCTCCTGACCATTCCAGCACCGACGTTTTGTGGGGCTGTATCTCCAGTGATGGACGTGGTCTGTGTGTAGCTGTCTGAGGAGTCTGGCTGTCTATCAGGGCTGCAAAGGTGTTGGGTTGGAGAGTTCAGGCAGGTAAGCTTTCCAGTACTGATGGAGCTTGCAGTTCTGGGGAGCAATTTGATGTGACCTTGCTCCCCTTCAATCTCCTGTGACTTGCAGAGGGGAGCAGGATGCCTCAAGTGGGGGCTTTTCACGATCAGCTTTTCACCAGAGCCCAGCTGTCCCTGCATTTCGGGGGTCAGGCCCTGCTAATCCATCACTCCCCAACCTGGGACAAGCCGTAAAGCAGGACAGTCGCTGACCCCCACCTGCCTCCAGGTCGCCCTGACGCCCTAGTGAGAAAGGACTTGCAGTCCAGAGCAGCAGGCAGGTGCCCCAACTCACCCCCAACTCTGCCTCCTAACCAAGGTGACTGGCCACTTGGGGTGTGTCCTGAAGCCTGTTCCACCCTCTTGGAGCCTCGCTTTTTTCATGGGTTGATGGGGACAATAGTATCTGCCCTTATTCCTTGGGATCGGTTCATTCATTTTTTTCACCTTCCCATTCATTCAACAAATCTTAGCCGGCCTTTTCTATGCCAAGACAGCCTTGATAATCCACATAAAAATTGTGATCAAAGAGCAAAATTGGGTTTTCGAGAACCATCTCAATTTCAGATATTTAATCCTTATTCATTCCTTAACAGTGATAACTATTTGTGGCATATTTTTAAGTACCAGCTTCCTTAGCTACCTGAAACAGGTACTCACTCACCCGTTACATGTAGGTCTCCATTCAAGAGCTTCTCTCTTCAGAGCACCATGCCAGGCTCTCGGGGGAAGGGATGGCCCTCTCTACCATGGGGGCATTCAGAATATAACGGGCAACCCTGAAATCAAGGCACGAGCACACAGACACTTGGCTAGAGAATGGCATGCCCAGGAAAGACAAACCCAGAAAGCGACATCCTGGCATGGGAGAGGAGACAGATAAGGTCAGACGCGCTTACCTTCTCGTTCATCTGGCTCCATTGCTGGGAATGTGAACGGGGCTGTGACACTCTGCTGCAGAGAAGGCGAACGAGACCCTGAAGTGTCGTAAGACACTTAAGTGTCAGAGTGAAGAGTGGGGAGTTAGGCTTCCTCCACATTTTCTAGCCTGAGAACCTTAATTCCCCCCACCAGCCTGCGGGTAGCCATGGGCTTTGCCATTTCACTCAGTGAGCCTCAACAGCAGTAGCTGGAAAGGTCTGGTCGAGAGTCAAGCCCAGGCCGGCACACCTCCAAAGGCCCTGCTTCTCTACTCAGCTCTTCTCCAGGAGCTTCCTATTAGTCCCCCCATGTGTCCTTATTAGAGCCCAAAATCTGCTTGCTGGACCACAAGGACCAGGAGAAGGAAGGGACATGACAGGAAGATGGCCAGGGACAGGCAGAGGGTGGGGCTGATGGTCAGGCTCAGGCTTGTCTTCCTGACCACCTCTCTTGCCCTGGAGCTCTTCCTCCCAGCAGGTACGTGCCCTTGGGGTTCAGGTAACCTGGTCCCGTCTGTCAACCCCAACAACCTAGGAGTGGCGGCTGGCAGTCAGAGTGTGGGACTGCCTGCAGCCTCCCAGGCTGGGGTGCCGCCGGTGTGCTCCATGAAGAAGGACTTAGGAGATGACAGTGGCCATGTGCTCACCAGCTCTCTCAGGCTTCACGCCTCACCCCTGCTGGCATCGGCAAGGCAGACTTGGTGTGCGAAGCAGGGAGCTATTTCCCCTGGGTTGGGTCTGCACTGCAATGATAAGACAGCTGTGGACAGATCTGAAAACCCGTCTTCCCCCACCTGTAGTTTGCATCCCCCAAGCTGGGGGCTGGTGCTTCAGAGGACAAGGGAGGCCGGCACGCTGCATCGCCAGCCGTTGCCAAGGTAGCCACAGTGGAGCTGAGAGATGGCACCCGCTGGCCTCCCTGGCCACCCAGTCCCTTTCCTCATCCCCACATGCTCGCCCGTCTCTTTTTCATCCCCTTCCCCACTGCCTGCTATGGCAGATTGCTGAGGAAAATCTCAGGGTGCCAGTGGCCCAGAGCTGAGCTGATTTCCTATCTCGGGAGATGGCGCGAGCATCCCCGCAGCCCTTCGCCCTGGGAATTTAGCCCCGCGACATTTACTGGGCTTTGGAGACGTGGGAGAGGTTTTATGAGGCGGCTTCCTGGGGACAGAATTTAACCTCATCCTTTCTCTGCTGTCAGCACATATAGGGGAAGGAATTTTCCCTGCTTCTAAGAATAGATGGTTTCAATGAAAATTATGTAAAGCAAATTCCGCTTTGTGTAGAGCAAATTCCAATTTCCTATTGGTTCTATTTGATAAGAGATATGTTGCTCTGTAGCCAGAACCCTTCAATATCGTCATCTGTTAGGCAGTGAAAGCTTTCCTGTTCTTTTCCTTCTATTCGTGTGTAGTTGGTTACACCTTTTCAGCAGCTTGTGTTCTTAGCAAATCACAAAGGGTGAGATTCTAGCCGATTTCTGCACAAAGTCACACCCTGCTTTAGAAACTGGATACTGTGCAGCTGTTGAAAAGAAAGGCCTTTCAGGAGCAAGTTCCACAGCTTCCTGAGTCTTTCTCCAAGGTCAAGGTCTGAATTCCACTCACCATTCTGAAGCTCTTCTTTGTGGCTTTGGATAAATAACCTTCCTCTGCTTCAATTGTGCTACCTACAAAACAGAGGTGGGGATGCCTCAGTGATATTTTTGGAGTCAGTAAGAAAGTCTGAAACACACCCTGACTTCTCCAAGGGATTTATTATTTTAGAAATGCTTCCTTGGCAGCAAGGTCCATGCCATCAGGGCAGCCAGACAGATGGTTCAAAGCCTCTGAGTACTGAGCAATGGAAGAATGAAAAACCAACTTACTGCTTGATCAGAATTCTGTATGTGGAACTTGGGATCTTGCTTAATTTGTCTGACATTAGGGAAGAGACTTGACTTTTCTTCACCTTCCTTGCAGGCTTAAAATCGCACCCGCTCATGGAGCTGTTGTAAGAACTAAAGGCGGAGACACATTTGATACATGGTTGAGAAGTGCAGGCTGGGTTCCTTCTAATAGATGTAAGAATATCTCCTTTTTAAGATGATTTCTTGGCCAAGTGAAATGAAATGTACGTGTGTACTCTGAGGGCCCAGCCACTGCACAAAGTGTGGTGGGATTTCCAAGAAAGTGATGGCTAAACCGGAAAGAGGTGACGATATGTCTGTAATTGTGACGCGAGGCCTTCCGAGTAGTTAACTCCAGCTCATCATGGTCACAGCCGAGTCTGCTTCCAAAGCCGGTGCAGTGTCGTCTGGTCACTGCAGATGGATAAAGGAAGCAAAGCACCCCCACAAATGCTGTGGATGGTTTGGAGCACTGTTCCCAGCTGATGCCAGCCCCTTCCGCTTTTTTCTTCTTTCCTCTATTAGGCAACGTGGCACAGCATCACCCCCCCACAACACACACACACTTCTCTACCAGCAAACTGTTCCCATTCTCAGTTCATCAAAGGCTTTTTACCAATCCATCACTCTCCATCTCTTCCTTGTTTTTTGTGTTTTTTTTTTTTTTTTAAGATTTATTTATTTATGCGTACAGAACTAGAGTACAGGCCAGAGGTGCAGGGGTGGTGAGAGGCTTCACCAGAGACAGAGTGGGAGCAGAACAGGCAGATTGATGAAGTACACTGCTGAGGGGGGCAGGGGCGGGTCAGGAGAGGTCTCCCACGCCATGTGGGTCACCTCCGAGTGGGGATCGAACTCATGCTGAAGTGGCGTTAGTTCTTAGTGCTGCACTTTAACCTGTAGCACCACCAGGGAGGGCCCTGAAAGTTGTCTTTAATGGAGCTACAGTTTTATTATCTAGAGCTGGAATAATTGTTTGCACCTTCATTACTTCTGTCCATTATTTGAAGGCCACTCAAACTTTATATTGTGCCCAGCTTTCTGTCATCTTTCTTAATAATTCCTCCTATATTCCTGCTGACTTTATCTAGAGTTCATAGCATCCTTGACCTTCCCCGTAATCCAAAGGTCTAGAGAATGGTACTGATTTGCTTGAGGCCACAGATTGAACTGTCTGAGACAGGAAACAAGATCCCCAGATCTTTACTAGACCTTCATCACATGTTGGGATCTTCTGACTTTCTCCAAAAAAACCACAACTGTGATTTCACAACCAGACATAGAAAATGGCCAAAGTTGTGAATAACTATGAGCAGATACACGAAATAGAGTTTCTTAAGGGTGCTCCCCAACCCAGTAGCATCAGTGTCCCCTGGGACCTTGTTAGACATGTAAAATCTCCAGCTCTACCCAAGAACCCTGGAAGTAGAAATCAAGCCCTCCATGTAATTCCAAAGCTTGCTAAAAATTGAGAATAAATGCTCTCAGCCTTGCCAAAATCACAGACCTCTATTATGCAAGGTCACAGAACAGTCTCTGTGATGTTCCATTCTGTGTTCTCTAGAAAGTTCAACGCCAGTGCTGCCTGCTGGGGTAGCCCACTAGCTTTGTCTCCTGTCTGAACACTTGAGTTTGGCTAGGCCAACAGAAGCACTGAGGTTTTTATAGGTTTAATTTTAATGAATTTACATGTAAAGGCCTGGGAAGTGCTCTGCTGGGTAGCTGAAGCCTGGCTCATCAATCTAATATTTTGAAAAATCATCAGTTAAATAGAAAGTGGACTATACTTGTGAAGAATAGTTAAAAACTTGCAAATAGTAATCTAGAACAGTCCTTTTAGAAGTCGGTGACCACTTTTCACTCTAGTCCAAAAGTGAGTGTCTACATCATTTATTACTGAGTGAGAAAAGTTTGCTAGATGCAAGTTTGAAAGAACCATAATGATGCAAATGGAAATCCTTCAACGAAGTCATGAAAAAGTGGTGTTAAAAAAAATCTAAATTTACTTTTGATCTTGAATTCTACAACCCTTTATGTAGTTATCCTTATTTTGTTTTTCAAAGTGATAAGCTACCAAAAGGAGAATTTGAAGTTTACATGCCCTGTGTGACTGCATCTGAGGACACCATCTGAAGTGAATATTTTTAAAAGATTTATTTAGTTATGCAAGCAAAAACTGGGGTTGAGGCTAGAGGTGCATGGAATGAGAGGATTCACCAAGGACAGAGTGGGGAGCAGAACAGGCGGTTCTACTGAAATCCACTGCTGAGGGGAGCAGCGGGCAGGTCAGGAGAGGGCTGCTGTGCCGTGTGGGTCACTTCCCTGGCCGGGGATCAAACTCCTGCTGCAGTGGCTGTGAGTAGCTTCATAGTGCCGCACTTTAACCTATTGTGTCAAGTGAATTTTTTTTAAAGATTTATTTATTTCTATATACAGAACTGGGGTACAGGCCAGAGGTGCAGGGGTGGTGAGAGGATTCACAAGAGACATAGTGGGGAGAAGAACAAGCCAATTGAGTGTATACTTACACTGCTGAGGCGGGCAGTGGACGGGTCAGAAGAGGTCAGCAGCGCCATGTGGGATCCCCTTCAGGGTGGGGATCAAACTCATGCTGAAGTGGCTTTAGCTGCTTTAACCTGCTGTGCCACCAGGGAGGGCCCAAAGTGAATATTTTTAAGTAGGGTAAATCCCTAGGCCAAAAGAGGCAATGTCCAGTCCCCTTCTTTTCCATTTAGAATGACTTCAGTTTGTCATGATAAAAAATCAAGAAATAGTGTCTCTTAAAACAAAGCTAGAGAGTCTCTAACTTTCATATTCTCACATGAGCTCAGAAAGATCATTGCTTCAACTTTACCTATTTACCCGTTAGTCGCCCTTCCAATTAGATGGTATTTTCAAGTTCAGATACATTATTGAAGGTAAGGATATGATCAAAGTAGAAGTGATCAACTTTACTTCTTCAAGAATAGAGATGAGGAAATAAAGGCTGATGCTGAAACTACTGACTACTACTGGCTCCTACACTTAGAAACCCAGCTTTAATTGTACTTAGTTCAGCCAATTTGGGTTGTGATGAAATGTGAGTTTGATTACTTACTCCCTTCATTGGTTCAGACAGCTGCGCCTGGTGAATGACCCATGGGGAAGCACTCTTTCTAGTGTAGATTTCCTCTACCTAAAACTTTGGCAAAACATCCTCCAATCTTAGCATTCATGGATTCTAAACTTAAGTCTCTTAATGGATGCATATAGAGTTTGCAAAGCTTAGAGATGATTAAGTGTGTTCCCAATATCTGAGTGATAAATATGCATGTTGGGAGGGAGAAGATATTGTCAGACCACATGAAGAGCAAGAACAAAAACAGGAAGAGTCGGTTGGAAGTGTGCCTATTATAGAGGCCAAATTTAGAAACTCTGTTAAGGAAGAAAAAGTGATCTGTTTTTGTTAAATACTGCTGATAGGTCAAGAAAGATAAGGACTCAACATTGACTATTAAATTTCTCACTGGGATCATTGACAAGATCCCCACTTTGACAAGAGTCACTTGGACGGAGTGATGTTGGCAAAACATGCTTGAGTGGCCTTGGGCAAAGGGACTTGGCCTCTCTGACTTAATCCTCCAGCATAAGCTGAAGGTAACAATCTACTTTACAGAGTTCCATAGATAATGTGAATGTGTGTGGCACGTTCTGAACTGGCGTATAGTAGCCATCAATAGATAGAAGGTCTCCTTCCGTAGCTTTTCCCTTGACTGAAAGCATCTCTCCTCTGCACACAAACCTACTGCTTCAGTGTTGTGTCTCTTTAGGTATTACTTAGTACTACATGAAGCAAGTCTACCATTAAAATGCATTCTATGACTGAATCCATATTTCAGCTATCCTGTATATGAACTGAAGAGGAAGAAATGTATTATTACTAATTTGAGCTTTTGTCTATAAAGTGATAGACTAAATTAAGAAAGAAGCAGGTGAGGAAATTTAAGAATATACAGGATCACTTCATGAGAGTAATTTCTCATGAAGTTAAACATTCTATTGTTGAGTTACATTATCTTAAGGCTTTCTACACTTTGGGGATTAGGCAAACCTAAAAGAGTAGCCCCATTTTTTTTAGGTCTATTATGGCACCACATATTTTCACCACAAAAATTCCAAAAATCTATTCCAAAAATCTCAATCAAAACCCAAAATCATCAGGGATATGACAAAGGATTGAGATCAGGGGACATGTAGGGAGGTAGCAGTTCACTCTTTAAGACTTTTTATTCTGCAATCTTCCACCAATACTCTCTTCTCTGGGGATTCAGAAAATGATTATATTGCCCTGATGATTGCATAGTCCCTTTGTAAAAATGAATTTAATTTCCAAAGTTCAGAGGTAGCCACATTGTGGAATAAAAGATACCCAAAAAGATGTCATTACGCATTCAGTTCTAATTTCCGCAAAACGAGGGAGTATATTAGGAGGTCATCCAGATAATAAGATCTTACACCAATTCTCCAGTTAGTCACACAAGAGTTCTCAGTCCAGGTGGCTCCTGTTCACTCCAGAAGTTCAGAAGTCCAAAGAGGAATTCTCCATGATGGAAATTTCAGGACCCCATGTCCCTACTTGGTCCCTTGTGATTCTCAAGCAGCCTGATTCTCTCATTTGCCAAGTCCCGAAAGGGAAATTTTATTTTATCCCTCTACCTCTGTATCTATGCATTTCCCTGAATTTGCACACATCTTGTTCAAATTCGTGAATCTCAAGAAGCAACCACCTCACACAGTCCGCAGCATGCTGTTAGTGTGGTCAGGTTGTCCCAAAGAACACTGGTGAGGAGGGCAGGTCCCTTCTGTCTTCGCCAATACGGTCACCCCAGCCACCTATGACTCCTCAGCACTTGCAACATGACTGTTGTAACTTACAGCTTTAAGTGTGGCAGGTGAAGAAGTGGCTATTTTGTTTAATCTATTTTTCATTGTTTTAAATACCTACCTGTGGCACAGCGCTGACTACACCAGTACAGGTTGAATTCACCCAGAGAGATTTTACATTTGTTTTTACCACTCACTTGAGGAATGACCAACTGGAGATGCCTCTAAATTCAGTTCTCTGCTTGAACCCTTTCTGGGTCTCTCTGACAAGTGCGATCACAGACCATGACCCTGAGTGGGTACAGCTTTCACTGGAATTCTCAGAAAAGATCTTTCTTTGCTTCCATCAACCCAGGCCCAGATTGAGATATGTAAATAAATATTCCAGCTGTCCCTTCCTGTATAGTAGACTTCCCCCTGCCTCATTTTACTCAGGGAATAGGCCTGTGGAGTCCCCAATTTACTCAGAAGTCTTCTGTTAGGCACACAATCTTGTATTTCTTTTACTTTGATTGTGAAACCTAACATAATGATGTTCCCTTTAATTAGCAGTTGCTTAGATTAATAACTGAAATAATGGTGATAAGATTTCTTATACATAGTAGAAGCTGAATAAGTGTTGAAAGAGTGAGAAGGGAAGGAAGATCAAATAGCGCTGTAGAATTTGAGTGTTTCTGGAAATGGTAGTTCTGTGAGTCCCTAGGTGTTTGAGGCAGTGAGGGTTAAATGCACTGCAAGAATTTGCTTAGCAGGATGGACAACGAGACGAACTGGCAAAGAAATATGTGTTGTACACATGGGCAATCCTGAAAGGGTACAGAGGGCGAGAAAGGCTTAATGACTGGTGTTATCAATCAGGACTCTGGCAGGAAAGATGTGGCAAGCTATAGGTGGATGAAATAGTGTCATGGCTGGCCTGGCTTCCCGAACTGGATTAGGGAACTGTGAGACCAGAAGGTATAGACACTTAATTTAATGGACTTTGGGCACAGGAAGTGAAACTCTGTGGGGTGCAAGCAGAGGGTCCTTCTCTTTACTCCAGAACCCAACCTTGCTAACACCCACACCTTGCAGCTTTGTAAGCCACTTTCCTTGTCATCCCAGATGCAAGCTTGAGGTGCCCTTAAGAAGGAACCTGTGCAGAAAAGGTGAAGAAACTGGACAGGTTGGTTTCTGGCCCAATTAGAGACACTCTAAAGTAATTGGGGCATTAGGGTAACCCCAAAACTCTGCAAATGACCATCATTTCTTCTTGAACAAATGTAACTCCACTCTAACAAGATTTTGGTAATATTTGTAGGACATCACTAGAGTTGAAAAGTGGATGAGAACTCAGATATTCAGATCAGGAGAGAGAAAACTAGAAAGTAACTGAGATGGTTCCTACCAAATCTAAAACTAAAATTTCAGAGGAAATAGTGATAATATCTCTTTTCACTTAATCCACTCAAAGCTTGTTGGCTGAGAAGCCAGTTTGAGGATTTCTGCAAAGCCCTAAGTCTATTGGATCCAAAACAGAGTTCTGAATTGTTCAGAGTTCATTTTTGACCTGTGGGTTGTCAGACATCAAGCTGGGCCATCGTCTCTCTCCACCAGAGATGTACAAGGCATCAAAATCAAGAAAGCACTGAGCTTGAAGGAGAAGACTTATGTTTGAGTCCCTTCTGCAACAGCTATGCCGCCTTGATGAATTTCCTTAACTAGCCAAGCACAATAACCATGTCTGAAAAAGGAATATGATACATTTCTCTGAAACCTCTCAGACTACTTAAGTATCATCAAATAATAATGTCAACCTAAATAAAGAGGTAAACTGAGGCTAGCTTGCATTACCAGTAATTGGGCTTGTTAGTGAATAGCAGTAGCATTGAAATTCAGGGAACATGGCTGTTAGCAAGCTGCAAGTTCACTGACAGTTTGAAGTCCCTGAAAACTGTTCTTTGGTCAGCAGATGAGTTTCTGTCTTCTGTTAATCAGGCATTTACAGGAAATCCATCTCCATTCTTAAATTCTGTCCTGAGTGCACCTGCAAGATTCTCCATTTCCATTTTACATTGAAATCCTTGCACAACCATAAGCAGAGAAGGTGCAATATGAATATAGGGGAAAGAGCGTGTTTTAAATAGAGCCCATAAGGCGAGTTATTGGTCCATTGAAGAAAGTAGAGAGCTACAATGGTGTTCACCTTCTAAAAAATTTACTCACAAGTAAAAGTCTGTGCATTTGTCCCAGTCTCTCAACTTAATTGAAACTGCATACATTTGGGGATGAACTGAATACATAGTAAGTTTTTCCAGCACAGGCAGTTAATAGGTTTTCTGAAAAATATACTCAATTGGTATTCCTATTGTGGTACAGTACTTTGTGAAGGAAACACTTAAATTGCTCTCACCTCTGCTTCCATGACCTCATTTCCTTCTGTGATGCTCGTCAGCCTGTCTCCCTCTTATAATATAGAGGTCCTTGTGGCTCCAGGGGACCCCCCAAGTTGGCCCAGAGGAATCTTCTTAAAATCCTTAACAGCTGCATCTGCTCAGTCTCCTTTGCTATGAAAAGTAGGGGGAGGGTGTGACATCTGTGAGCAATTATTTTGCCTACAATTGGAGGTATCTCCTTTGAATGGCAAAAAAACGCCCCAGAGTGGAAGACATTTCAGGAAATCAGGAAGTGGCCAGGGCTCAGGGAAAATCGCCTGCTGAACAAAAATTTGATTTTACCCTGGCATAGTCTTAGCAGTGTAAAGCCTTTAAACATAATTGCTGACTCCAGGAAATTCTCTCTTGAGATCATTTCATTGCAACATATCATCACCATTTTTTAAATCAACCAAACAATTACAATAATTTCTGTGTTCTGAAAACAGGGACATGATAGTTGGCTGCTCTCCCAGAAGCCCTTTTCTGGGAGAAAAGAAATTTCTTTTCGCCTATGAGTATGACAAAAATCACTCCAACTCATTTTTTAACCAGAAAGGGTACACCTGTCTCCTTCTGTGTTCTGAATGCAGCTCTCCTGGGGTGCCTGCACTCTGGATGGAATGGCCACTCACTGCTTTTGCCCGACTTAGAGGAGGGGTTTGGGAGTGAAGCAGTGGGTTACAGTCTTCACAACAATGGGCTGAAAGTTGCTGATGAGGAGTGGAAGAATTTCCTTTTCTACCATCACAGTTAAGCCCTGTCAATTCTGCCTCCTTGCTTTTCTCCCAAACCCCACCTCCTGGTCATCCCCATGACATTTACCAAGGCAGGGCTTGCCCAACATGACCTGATCCTAAGAACCGCCAAGGGTGTATGTAGATTAAGCCTGCAGATTCCCAGGCATCGCCCTTAGAAATTCTAGTCTACTCTAAATCTTGGCGGGTCTTGGAACACACATGAATAATAAATACCAAAGATTCGCCCTAGTGGTTCTTATTATCAGGCCAGGATGGACAAGACTGATGTGGCAAAATAATCTGGGTTTAGAAAGGAGGCATCTCTTTCCTGATGATTTTTTTCAAGCTGGTGAACTTGAGCCAGCCAGTTAGCTTCTCTGAACTTATGCAATGACAAATTTGTACTTTCTTTGGAGAACTGGTTAGGCTCGTGTGTGCAGGTCTCTGTACACAGAACCTGGAGTTCAGTAATTGTGAATTGTTTCCTCTCTCTGTTATTCGCTCCTCTCCCCACAGGATCTGCCGTGTTGTGGATTTCACAGCTGGGGGATGTTGACTGACTCTGCAAATGTCAGAGGATGACAACCAGGCGTACTTGGTTAACCTCTCTACCAGGACCTTCCCTGCCTGCCCTGTTGACAGCTTCACTGTGTAATTACACTGACTTTCCACGCTCTCCCTGCCACCCAGCTTCCTAGCACTCACAGGGAAATGTCTTTACTTTCTTCACAGCACCCAGTGGCACAAAGAAAGCTAATCAACCTGAGTTCTAGAAAGTGCCTCCAGGAACTGTTTGGCTCTTATTCTACAAAGAAAAGAAGTAACAGTTATACTAGCCAGTGCGCTGAGACTGTGAATGGGTCCTAGATAAGAGCCCCTAGTTGCCAGAAAGTTCTGTCACTATCTTCACAGTCTCGAGTCTCCTGCAGCATAAGGACCGCAGGGCTGTGCATGCTCTGTGACACAAGCATGCAGTGCACGCTGGGACTAGCTAGATGTAAAAACCTACCCCCATCACCTTTGACAGTGTTAGGCTAGATAAAAAAAAAAAAAAAAAAAAAAACAGTTCTCGTTCTTAATGACCAAAAAGTCTCAGCAGTGTTTTCTGGCAGGTGCCCTTCTTATTCCCTTTCTCTACCACTGTCACTGCCCCAGTCCTCTTCTTCTCTTGAAGGTGATGGCAATGAGTCCAGGGCTGCAGACTCTCAAGGTTGTGGAGGATATAGCCCAGACTCCTGCTCTTTCCTGCTCTCTCTGTACTTCTCACTTGTGACGCTGGAGCAAAATGTCCAAAGTCTGATCTCTAGATCAAAAGCATCCTCCGAAAGCTTGCTAGAAAGGCAGATTTGGGGGCTCCAGCCCACACATACTGGGATCAGAATGTCTGTCTTCAAAGCCTTGGGTGATCAGATGCACTTAAATTTGAGATTCGTCACATGGTCACCATTTCCTATCTCTCAGCTCTCTCCAAAAGCAGCCTCTCAATTTACCAGATTTGTAGTCACTTTGAATACCCCTGGCAGAGGAGCAGGGAGGCTCAGGTTCGGGACCTCCCAATCAGTCGTTGCCTGTCTTTGAGGTAGTCACCTAAGAGCTCTGGGCCTCTGTTTGCACATCTGTAAAACAGATCACTGAATAGCATTCAAACGGGTTGTTTCCTAACTTGATATTTTGACATCTTTTGTCTAAGCTGTCAGCAAGATTTCAACATTATTCTTTCTTGAGACTGCCTTTCTGACAAAAGACTACCCTCTTTGAGACAGCAAAATACAGGACCAGAAAGGTGTAGATTCTGCCTTCTATAGTCATCGCCTCTTGTACTGAGAGCCTACCTCTAGATTCAGGAGGGCCATGTTCCTGTCAGAGGGGGCAATTACTAGGGTGAGTGTCATCTCCTCAAAAGTGCCTTCTCTGACCCATCATTCTCACCAAGAACCTTCTATCTTTCCACTGTAGCCTCTGCTCATCTTGATCACACTGAGTGCTCAGCTCTCTCCTCACTCTCTCTGTGATCACCTGTCTTTCCCTCTCCACCCCTCTGCCCAGCACATCACCTTCCCCCACACACTAACTGATAAGTTCTTCAGAAGATGGGTAAATGCCTTGTAGTCTTTGTATCTTTAGCATTTAACACAGTGTCTGGCACATCGTAGTTGCCCAGGACATGGTATATGAATGAATCAATAGCTCGAGTGGCAATGGACTCATGTTGGAGTCCAACAGAAACCTCTGGAGAAAATGGTTAGAGTGGTTTTAAGCCACCAAAGGCTTAAAATGCAGGTCTTGGCTCCATGGATAAAAATGTTTATTTGGGGATCAAAGTTAGTGCCATTCAAAAGGCTGCTGCCTTTAACCCAGTGGTGTTTCTGACTTAATTTGAGGTTTTCTGAAATTACTGTGTTGTACAGTAAAATAAAGATTCCAAGAACAAATATTGTCCTGAAGGATGGAGTTTTGCTATACAGTTCAGGGACTATGATAGGAAATGAATGAAGGTGAGGATGATGATGATAAAGACCAGCATTTCTATTTTAAATCTTAGTTGACAACTTGTTTTCAAATATATTTTTCATTGAAAAACCTTCTGGATTACAAGTCAGAGGATCTGGCTTTCCAACAATAAGTGGCCCAACCTCTCTGAGCTTTAGACTCTTCATTTATAAGATGGAAATGATACCTGTGCTCATCTTCAAGGGTAAGGGTTGTTGAGAGGACAAAATGAGACAAATGAGGTAGGTGACAGCAGTCGAGCAGTTATGAATGACCCCCCCATAAGTAATTGACTCGTCACTAAGATGATTTTTTATTGTCTCCCAGCCAATAGGAGGTGGAACAAGATTTTAAAAGCAATACCATCACGAGTAAATTGTGTGACATGTGTCCTCCTGTGATTTCTGTTTCCTTACCCTTAAAATTAGAGTCTGAAAAGATAATCCCCAAATTGTCACTGAACCTAAGATGCTAAAATTTCTATGACCAACTCAAAAAGAGGCCTGCTGAGAAAGTTCCCAGCTAGTAAATCTAAGGGTGCCAGCTCTCACTGGAAGAGGGCTCAGACCCCACCCTCTTCATCCCCCAAGTATAGGGTGAATATCAAGCTCAGCAACAACTGAGCTTGTCGGAAGCATGTCTCTTGCCCTCATTATCCCAAGTGAACCCAATTGGCAAAGCTTTGCAGAGACTGGTAGAGCTAATTATTCATAGGTGCAGCTCATCAAAGGCCTTGTACCTTCCTTTATGGTGAAGGCTGATGTCCCTGACTCTCACTCTTCCTTTCTCTTTTATGTTCTCTCTGGTCTTTAATTCCTTGCATTTTTATGTGCCTTCAGTTCTGATGAATTCAAAGCCATGCAGATTTTAACTTACTAATCCATCAGTTGGGAGTGATCAGGAGGGAGAGGAGAGAAATGCTATCCTAATTCTTCAGATAGAAAACCTGAGCCCAGAGACCTGAAATGAAGATTGGAGAATAAGCATCACCTATGTGCTAAATCTATCACAAAGGAATTTCCAAGGAATTTACATACATTGGTTAGGCTATTTTTATAAAAAGCAATTCAAGTTACCTTTAGTTTGGATGAGTTATATAAGAATCCACTTGATGAAAAAGGGAGATGGGGGTTTTGCTATAGCCCCACGATTTCAGGAAGAGCTGAACAACCACATCTCACAGAGACTATTAAGTAGTTCAGGACTCACTCAATGATTCAGAATTCAGAGACCCGCCAGTGTTTGGGTCAGCTGGTCAACCTCCTAAGTAGCAAGTCTACACAATTGTTGATTCTCACATTCCACCTTTATGACCATTTGATGTTCTGCATTTGCCCTACCAACAACCAACTGCTTCATTCTTTTTCCTACATGCTAGTTGATCCAGTTAGTCCCCACTGTCCATGATGAGAAAACTTCTACTCCAGGTTATCTCACAGAAGTCCTTAGCCAACATACCCAATTTAGGATAACACAGGCATGAGCTGTCACTATAGCAACTTGTGTACAGAGGACACCTCCAAAGATGGATGTGAAAGTAACAGATGGTCCTGAAGCCACGGCTGTCCAGTTTCAACGTGCCACAGAGAGGCTGAAATAGCTATGTAAAGCAATGTTCTTTCCTAATTTTCTTCCCATAGTTTTCTTTCCAAAACTATGATATATAAAAATAAATCCCAACTTCAAAGAGACAAAGGTTTTTTAAAACACCTGTTTAAGCACCATTTCATTTGAAAATTCATTCTTTGCCACTCTAGTGTTCATTGACTGAGCATCACTCAATTAGTGAGGTCCCGATGTGTTAAAATACAATTTAATTGATCAAAACGTAGTGGTCATAAAAGTCATCAAAGTACTTTGGTTTTCTTTGACTCTGCAGTCCTTTTCACTTTGGCTTCGGTTACTTCCTGTCTATATTTATCTTCCCCACTAGATGGCAAGCTCTCTGACTGAAGGGTCAGGTTTGTTTGTTTGCTTTTTAAAGACTTAGTTGACTGATTGATGTGTACAGGCTACCTCTGAGTTACAGGCCACCTCTGAGTTACAGGCCAGAGGTGGGGGAGGTGAGAAAATTCACCAGAGACAGAGTGAGGAGTAGAACAGGTGGACTGACTGAAATACACTACTGAGGGGAGCAGTGGGTGAGGCAGGAGAAGTCTGCTGCTCCATGTGAGTCATCTCCTTGGCAGGGGATCGAACTCGTGCCACAGTGGCTGAGGATTGCTTCATTGTGTGATGACTCATCCCCTTGCACCACGGGGAAGACTGAGGGCCAGGTTTTTAAGCTCACTTGTATATGTTTCCTGGCAGCCTTCATATTCCAGCAGACTGCCCTACGATTCTGAAGCTCCTTCAGTTTCCTATATAGAATTTCCTCCTACTTCCACTCTGTCAACTCAAAATACGTATTTCCTTCCAAATCAGCTTGAAAAATTACTTCCTGTGGGAAGCTTTCCATGTTCCCTCTCAGTTGTATTCATCAAACATTTACTAACCACTTACTTTATTCCTGGCACAAGTTATAAAGACAGTTAAGACTCTGTTCCTATCCTCAGGCCCAAGGCGGATTTGTGAGAAGAGTGGATGGTTTGGTCAGGCCTGAAACTAATTTCTCCATGAATATTAAAGGATAACTGAAACTACAGCAATCCAACAACATGCCCCAACGTGTTCAGTGGGCTGCCAGGAAACATGCCTTATTCAAGGGCGCTTAAACATTTGGCCTCTGCCCTCAGGGAGCTTGTCATCGTCTAGTGGGGAAGATACACATAGACTGGAAATAACCAAAACCAAAGTGAAGTTACGACAACTTAGTAGGACTTCAGAGACAGGTTTAGGTAGAATGAAGGAGAGGAGTGATCTGTGTGTATCCCTCATTTCAACTACACAGAGGTCAATACTTCTAGCCTCCAAGGTGTCCAGGGGTCAACTGTACATGTTAATTAGATTTCTATCTCCCCCATAAGTTTGAATTAGCTCCAAGGATGGCAACCACTTATGTTTCACTACAGTTTCATTACCAGCAGCTAAACGCAACAGCTTAATGTTTGTTGAGTGATTGTGTGATGGAGGTTAGTCATCCAGCAGGGGACATAGGTTTTCGCCAGGTGGTTCTATTTTCCATTCATATAACCAATGGCCACTAAGAGAATGTGATGTTTCACTTTTGGGTTGAAATGGTTATAAAGGGAATGTATTTTCTCCACTTTATTTTCCTACCCATGGATGTTTACAAAGGACTTTAAGACTTTAGAGGCTGAATGGAGCCTGGATCCCTGAATCATTATAAAGACAGCCCATGAAAAACCTGATTAGACTTTCCTTGATTGAAAAATAAACTTTCATTTTATTAAGCCACTGAGAATTCAGTTTTTAAAATGTGCATGTGAATGATCCTTGCAAAAGGATAAATGAAAGATTGGAAACCAATCCAGATGTGATCAGGATACTGCTGGTTCTCTAGTCTACATTAGCTAAGCATCTTTGACGTTCAGTGTAGAGGAGGTGGGAATTAATAGAAATTTATTGGTGTCATAATTTATGTTTGCTCATATCAACTACATAGTGAAATGATTACAGAGTTCATTCCAGACCATGGATTTGATTATCCCCTCCCTTCATCCAGTTAATTTAAGAGCCTCTACTGGGCTGTTACAGGTGTTCTCCTGAGCTGTTACAAGTATACAATACCTGACTTTAAGAGCCAAGATTCTCATGCTTAGAATGAGTGAAAGTAGTTCAGCATAACCACTATTTGTTAGAGTATGCAGTTCCTTACCTATGTCATTCTCCCTGTAATCCAGTTTCCCTCACTCTCTCCCAGTTTCTCTCCTCTCATGAGTATTTTTTGAGGACTAGCCTTCAACCAGTTGCTATGCTAGTCACTGGCAATAAAGTGATGAAACAGAGAGCCTTGCCATCTGCCATCTTGGAACTTACAATCCAGCAGAAGAGATGGAGGATTAACAAAGCAATTAGAGCGGAGCACGATAAATACTACTTTACATAGTGTGTAGAGTACTGTGGGACACTTTGCATGTCTTACCCATGCCACTGGGTCCCTTTACCACTTAAAGGCACACCAACTCCTGGCATTCATTCTCTCCCAGAACCACAGCCTAAGTCCTTGTTGGAGGACTTTCCTCAAGCTTCCAGACTATTTTCCCCGAGTAAAGCACTCCTAGTGCCAGGACAACCCTCAACCAGTGACAGACACATGAGAGGTTTAAATGTTATTCCTGGTTGAAGCAATTCTGAGATGTGACTACTAGTCATTCAGATCCTTGGCAAAATGGAGCCAGAATTCCCTTTTTGGTATTTTCCTTGATATTCTGCCCTTGCTTTGGTTCCTGCCCTTCTCTGGTGCCAGCATCCACTCCTCTAATAGTCCTTCCTGGGCACACGCTCATATGAATCCCAGTCTTTGGGTCAGCTCGTGGAGAACCAGCCTGTGACAAGCTTCTAATCCAGCCCATAAGGCCAGGGAAGATTTCTCAACAATATGCCACATAAGATGATATTTGATGAATAAATAAAGCCACAAGGTGTGTGTGGGGGGTCAGAAAGAACAACGTGGATAAAACATTCCAAGACCACTCCTGGAGAGCTGTAGTCAGGTGCAACATTCCTCCAGAACACATCTTAGTTTTCCATCTTGGAGACTTTTGTGGTGAGCACATTTCTCCTTAAGCTCTATATCAGCAATGCAGAAATCCCTATGCCTCGTGAACAGCACTTACCAGGAGATTAAAAAAAAAAAAAACTTCATAAAGTAAAATATATTTGTTCCTACTTTATTGATGGATTCATCGCCTGTATCCGTGTGAATAATGTCTTGGCAAAAATGGGAATGGGATAGCCCATTACACTTAGTGATATAAATTATCCTTGAGGGAGAAAGTCCCTGTTCATCAATACTGATGTGGCTGTGTCATCAATTTAATAGCTGAATGTTAAGGCCCATTAAACCTAACACTATTTGCCATACCATTATTTATAATAGTGCCCAGGAGTAGCATGTAATTAACTCAGTGATTGATTGACATAGTAAATTGCAGGGTGATCGATCATATTGTACAAACACTTGTCACTGGCATGTGGTATGTGAAGGTTGACTTGTGATGTTCCTGCTCTTCCCTGTCTGGGCCATTGCTCCGGGTGGTAGACGGAGGCCCAGCACTGATAATAACTTTGTTTTTCAGTTCCAGATGTAAAGCTGCCCACTGACCTCGACCTTCAGCCGGGCTTGCTGTTTAGCCTTGGTCTTAAGCCTAGAATTTTGGGGGGTATGGCCAATAGATAAAGACTCTCTGTTCTTCCTTATCTGGACTAGTTTCTCTTTTTAGGTCTCCCCCAATCTTGATTGTTTCTCTGCCTACCAGCCCTGGCCTCTGCTTAGCTTTCTGTCTGCCATTTGTCTTCAAAATAAGCAATTTGTACTCTTCTGAAATAGTCCCTCCCCGCTCCCACCCCATTTTTATAAATTGTTCTCTTTGAGCTGTGCAGAAATGCGAAAGGCCTATTAACATCACTGTGGGCAAGAGTAGATAAGACCAGCTTGTGTACAGACTGTTTTTGCAAAGGTGACATCATCCAGACGGATCTGCTGCTATTCCTGCGGTTGCTGCTTGTCACTTCAAAAGCTCCAGATACCCTGTCTCCAAGAGGGAGACTGGAGACAAGGTGAAGATTCATCCTAGAGAGAAAAATGGCCACTGAAAAGCCATGGCCCCATGAGTGTGGATTTCTCTTGTATGAATAGCGAGGCTTATCTGCAAGATTCTCACATGGCTGCCGATAGAAATTAGCCCCTGTGCTGAGGTGGAGTCTTTTCTGAAGTGAAGGTCTTGTGTCAGGCATGAAAGAATAGCCAGGTCCTCAGAGGGGTGAGAGAGGGGATTCTATCCTCTCTTGGCATCTCTTTCTTGCCTGGACTAGGATGGTGTAGGCACTATTGTTCATTTCCCCTACTACTCCCTGAAGAGGCCTTCAGGACCCTGGTTAGGAGTTTGATCATCTTCATTCTGTTGATTCTGTATGTGTGTGCGCGTGTGTATGACCTGTACCTTCTGGTTGCATATTGGCTTACGCACTTGTATCCATCCATGGCTTTGCTCTCAGGCCTCCACTCTTATAAACCCAGTAGAGGTTTCTTTAAAGCCAGACTATTTCAAGGAAGCCATCTTCCCCTCCCGTGCTCCGTCTCCGAGCATGACCACCACAGCAGTTTCCTGGGCGCCCTGCAGGCTCAGAGCCTCAGCGCACACACTCTGGCTGTGGCTTCTGCCCGGCAGACTGTCACCCTCACATTTCTCCATGTTGTTTGCATTCACCCTCCCCTGCGCAGCTTCCCCACTCAGCCACACTGAAGATCCTTTACTGGCCATCGTCAAACGACAATGTGAGTTCAAAGCCATCCACTGCCATCCCACGGCACACCTTGTCAGAGGTGCCTCTCACCTGGCACCCACTGAAGTGGAAAGTTGGCTTATTTGGAATAATGTTCCCTATGACATTTCTACACCTTAAAAGAAAAGATCATTTCCTTTTTATTTTCACTGAGGATGTGTCTTGCATGTGATGACAAAAGAAAAATTATTGAGTAAAAAAGTACATGTACTTCTCAGACTTCTTCTCACAAAACAATTGCATGACATGGTTTACTGTTCTACAAATAGATATATGCGCTCCTTGAACAAAAAACTAGGGGAATTGTGTAGTACCTTTAGTAACCTCTTCAGTTCACGTTAACAAGACTTAGAATATGGGAAGGCAAGACATAGTTAACAGGAGCCTGGGGTGCCAAATTAAGGAAGCACCCCCATCTCAGTTTCAGGCATGATGAGAGTGTTCCCCTGAATTTTGAGCCCTTGGTGACTGATTTCCCTCACACTGTAACATACTCTGCACACTGATAATTCAAGGGTTCTGAGGGCCCTTGCCATAAATGGTTAACTTGTATTATCCCGAACTTATATGAAGATTCAGGCCTTTTTTTTCCCCCATTAATATCTCTTAACCTCCAATAGAACTAGTACTCTATGGGATGAACTCATAAAATACCCTCCTACTATATGGACTAATAAATTTTGATTTCTACTCTTTCAGATGATAATGGAGACTGGATTTTAGATGAAAATTTGGGTTCTTTTATCAAAAGCTGCCATTAAAAATACATTGGCTATTATGATAACCAGAAAAAGTTCCTAATTAGTTTCCAGCACTTTTGCTAGCCTCCAAGAGCAGTTATTGATGAGGCTGTTACAAAGAGGGCCATTCCCATCAGTGAATAGATGGGTTTATACTTCACTGAAGAAGTTCACTTTCATCTCCCCAGAGACAAATAAAGTGATTGGTCTCCCCAGTGATAGAAATGGAGTGAGAGGGAAAGTCCAATTACTTGGGTAATAAGTCTGATAAGATAGGTCAGTCACCCTGCTTACCACTGTCAAAATCCCAGCTCTCTGCTTGTCCATCTTGCAAATGTGTGTCTGACTCCATCCGGATGGAAAGCATCGGACATCATCTTGGCTGACTCAGAACCAAGTCTTCCCATCTCAGAAAACTGTTCTTTTCAAAAGTCTGTCTATAATAATTATTGTTTGGAAGATGAGAATTGATTCTTTTTGAAAAATAGTTTCACCAGGAGCAACTTTACGCTAATGATTCAGTTCAAATTTTTGGTTTTCTCGTTTCAGCCGGAAATTTCCCAACTTCCTCACATGTAAGTAAGTATCATTACTTAACGAGGCACCGGCTGACCATGAATTTGGCATCTATGTAGAAAGCTAAGTGACAGAGACCCCATCAGTGGAACTAAGTGAAATGTTAAAAAGAAAAGAAGAAGAATTATTCTAAGTTGATTTTAAGGTGGCTGTAGTAGCTAGCCACAAGTCTCCAGACAGAAGTTAATTCCTGAGTAAAGAATCCAACATCCAGTCCTGGATCAGACACAATGCTTTCTAGAAAGAACCATGAGTGAGAGGAGTCAGGGGTTAGTGGGACCCAAAAGAGACTGGCATGTGCTATTGTGCTCACAAGAGAAGTTAGACAGGTCAGCAGGCCGGAGAAATATTATAGACCCAAGAACAGAAGCGGGACCTCAGTCAGTGGTAGTGATGATGCAAGAGAGCTGGAACAATTTTTGTGAACCTGTCTGGAGGGCTTGTGTTTAGTTTATATTGTCTTAGGGGGACAGAGAGTTGGTCCAACTGAAATACCCAGAAGTGACTTAGAACAGGCAGCAGCAGCTGCTAAAAGTGACTTATTTCTCGATACTTTGAGGACCTGCTTTTTTTCTCGTTTTAAAACTTCCAATTATTGAACACCTATGGTAGTTGCCGAGGTAATAATTTAACAAGAGAAGCAAGTCAATGAGCTTATGTTGGAAACACACAGTAATCAAGTTGCTGGGCTGTGCCAACGCTTCCTCCTGCCTGTCAGAGAGCCCCACATTGCCAGCTTGTGGTTTCCAGACTGATTAAGCCATACAAATGGAGTCATCTGTTCTTTTTCGGTCTTCAAGTGCCTCTGCCCCCACAGGGACCCAACAGGAGGTTGTCTCCAGGCATCAAATTATAGCAATCAATAAACCACCAGCAGCATGGCTCATTTAGAAACAGAGACACGGGCATTTTTCTAGAAGAAACAATGATTACCTGTCATGAGTCCAGAGAATCATGGCGTTTATTAGAGGTCAAGAATATGGGGTTCAGCATAGCCAAATATTCAGCTATCTCTTGATCCTCAAACCTTTTCTTCCTGTGATTCCCATCTAAGTGAAGAGTCCACTGAATTATCCAAGCCAAAATTTTGTGGGCAGTCCCTGATGTCTTCATCCTCCTTTTCTTCTCCCTCCATTCCAACATCTGCTCAGAGATTGAGATCTAGAGTAGCCACTTCCCTACCACCTTCGAAAACGTTCCAGGGTCACAAGTTTACCTCAGGCTCTCCGTGGACTTTGTTTCTCCATTTACCCAACCTTTACTCAGCATCCAGAGTAGTCTCTCAACATGCCTAGTCTGTATATTTCCTCTGTTTGAAATCCTGCACATCTCTGAATTTGCCTTCAGAGGTTCAATCCAACCAAAGTATTGCCTAGAAAGCCTTAGGGGTTGGTAAATGTGGGGGTGGGTTGACTTCATACAACAGGGACCACAGAGTCAGTGCCCAGAAAGTTACAGAAAACAGTAGATATTTAGTTAAGATCCATTCAATAATGAGTAAACATGCCAGTAGGGTGTACAGAAAGCACAAATTTCCCAAGAGACCAAGGTTCAAATCCCAACTTTATCACTTTCTATCTGAGTAACCCCAAGAAAGTCACCAGAGTCCCTGGTGACTTCAGTTTCCTTCAAAATGTCATTATCAGCACCTATCAGCAGCTTTGTGGTGAAAATTCAATGAGATGTACTTTTTAGCCAGTGACCACACAGAGAACTCAAAGGGCAACTGCATTAAAAATAAATAAATAAATAAATAAATATATTCACAGGACAAAAAGTATGTATTTATCAGATCTCTGATATAGGGTACTCCACGGAAAAATTAGGGAGTTGTGACCTCTGACTTGAGGAATTTAAAGGTTCCAAAAATCACCCCTATTCAGTCAATGGGCACCCTCTTGGGCTTCACACACAACTGAACTTCAGCTGTTACAATGGGTTTAGAGACTCCAACAGGGGATACCCCCATGTCAATGAGGATTTTCTAGTTTGAAAAGCTTTGTCTGCTATTTTTCAGCGGGAAATGTAGCATTAACTGTTGGCATTAGATTTCTAGTAGGTAGAAATCAAGAGGGAAGATTTGGCATTTGGGTGCAGTGACACACGAGAACAGGACTCAGAAAGTGAGTGTTTGGTTCAGTGGAAAACAGGAGCCAGGGATCCTACTTGGAGTTTATCAAGTGTGATCTCACTGATGGCTGGGAAAGAGAAGGAAAGAGAAATGACACTAGTGAAGGAAAGAGAAATTAGTTAGCCTCTTGATCATTTAAGAGTAAGACAGGAACTTGAGGACCATTGAGGATAATCCTTTCTCTTGATAGCCTTCAGCCTCTGAAACATGAGATATCCTGCCTAAAAAGCTAACAGTCATTCTGAGACCAAGGCCCCCCATCTGCGGACTCTGTCCAGTGCTCCTGAGAACACAACTGTTTTTGTGATTCAATGAAAGGCATTATTCAGAATGTGGACACTTTTCCACCCAAAGCACTTCTCTTTTCATTGTCTCTCCACCATGACTCATGGATAAACTACTTTTTTTCAAAGCACATAATATAGATGCTATGTCTCAGAATCTTGAGAGTCATTTAATGATCCTCAGGTTATTAAGTGATGAGTTTATAGGTTATACACCTAACCCTAAATGAAACAGGATTCCTACAGATCTCCCAAGACATTTAGAGGAAATTATTGCTCACTATTTGTGAAAAGTACTCCAAGGTCTTTTCATAAAAGGTCACATGTTGGTTTTGTTCCCTCATTAATTTATTCAACCAACACTTGTTGACTCCAAATTACATACACTCTTTGATTTTATATTTTTTCCAAATGTGACTAATATAATTTTTTAATCACTGCACTGTAACCTTTATTTGGGTTGCTACCAGATTCATCTGTCTTTTCCATTCGTTACTCTCATGTACTGCATCTAGCTCATTTCCTGTTACAGTATAAGGATTCAGATTTGATGATGAATGAAAGAAAACCATCAAGTAGGAAAAATAAAATCCACAGTCACTTTTTCTGCCTCTTGCTATATAATAGATGAGTCATAAAAAATATGTCTCAAGAAATTTTCAGAGTTAGAGATATAGATAAGAGAGTGAGACTAAAGAGAGAGAGAAGGCTCTTATAAATGCAAAACTCCTAGAGAATGGCAGTGCATCATCAAACATTAGGGTAATGTGCCCTATACCTCAAGAGCCTACTGGACTCTTACATGACTTTATACCTGTGCGTTTGCAAGGGATTGTGTTTACATTTGCAATTCACACGAGGAAGTTTCCCGAATCCACCCATTCTGCCATCCCCCAATGGCATATCAGGGTCTCCGATCCATCTGTTCAGTCGGTGGGAGAGGGGGACACGGTTGAACCAGTGCAGAGTGCTCTGATCATGAAGATAGAGCTCTTATTGAAAGCTTGAGGCATAAGTCACTGTCAAAGCCTGCTCTTCACTCTGCCCACACAGCCATGGGAATTTTCAATCTTCCTAAAGAGTAGTGAGGTGTGAAGTTAAAAGGGTTTGGACAAGCATGTGGGAGCCTCTGAAGCTTATCTGAACTAACCAAGCCTTCCAATGCCATAAATCTCCAGTGAGAGCTTCCAAGAGTGATACACTTGGTGGTGGAACGTCTCTGGGCTTGGCTGCAGTCCAGAGGGGAGGAGATGGGTGAACTGGCAAGATAAAGCCAACAAACTCTCCACCCTTCCCTCCCAGGCATCACTTAACCTGACTCTCCTAAGCATAAGATTTTAAGATGTTTGTATGCTTAAGGCAGTGCCACATTGAATTATGGAACCAGGATGTACCTTCAAAGTTGCCTCTGTCTATGCGTGGGTTTCTTTATAGCTATCTATATGTATTATCTGTGTAATTAGTATGTATGTGAGCCAGAACAGATTTCATTTCCATTGTATTATTTGTTGTTAATGTTGGTTTACAACGCTGTATGTAATTTAGGGGTATAGATTCACACCTCTACAAATGTTTATTACCACATCACACCCACCAAAGTAACCATAATCCTCCACCACAGACAAGTGGGCCCCCTCGCCTTCTGGTAACCTCAGTTCTGAAGTCAAGCCTTTGAGGTTTGCTTTGGTTGGTTTTTTGCCTGTTCCTCTATTTTGATTCTTTTTATTCCAGGTCTTTGTGAAACCACCTGGTATTTCTCTTTCTCTTTCTGACTTATTTCCCTTGTCATGATCTCTTTGTGGTTGAATTTCTTGTTGAAGTCAATAGATAGATAGGCAGACAGACAGACAGATAGATATGTACAGACAGAAAAATGTAGCTATAATTTTTGCTATTTTCTAGATGTCTGGTCAAGTGGCTTCACCACCACCAGTGGATGGGAGTAATATTGTCACCACAGGGCTACTGTGGAAGCATGAAGACCATCCACACAAACCACCTGGTTTCATAGAAGCTGATCTGTTAAAACAAGTTATGAAATTTAACTTCTTTCAGTTCAAAGAGTCCCTAGTGTTAGTTGCATGGTCTTGGAAATTTTACTTTGCTTCTTCTTAGTTTCCTCATCAGTAAACTCATCTCTAGTTCATGGCAAGCTCAACTTGTGTTTAAGTATCATCATTTGCAGTTTGTGTAGTAGTGATGAAGACCAAGAAGGAAGGAAAATGCTGGAACCACATTTTAGTTCCAGCCCTGTCATGGGTGAAGTCACCTCCTTTCTCTGTGAACTGAGGGTGTTGACTCACCCCCACCCCCACAACCCCCACCAGCGAGATCTGCCACTTGTACTTCAGCTTCCCTGCCATGTAGGGACTCGGGACAGCCTTCTGGCTTGTCGGTGGTCTTGAGCTGATCTGTCATGGAACTGTCAAGCCTTCTGTAGCATTCACACCAAAAACCGCCTCTGCCTGTTTTTCTCCAGGGCAGTTGATCTGTTTACTTCCCTCCAAAATGCACTCCTCTGTCAGCCGCATCCAAGCTGTCACAAGCCAGCTTCATGGCAGGAAGAGAGGGAGAGACAGCGGTTTTGTTTTTCTGTCTCCCTTTGGGATCCCTTCTGCAAAGGGTCAAAACAGAATTACGCCACGGCCACAATGAGAAACACAGGCGAGTGGAAGAAAGGGCCTGTGTGCGCAGCGGGGAGCCCGGGACATGGCCAGGCCCGTCAGCCTGCCGCGTCTTCCTGCCCTGGTGCGAGCAGGCTGCACACAGCTTGTGTGCTATGCTGGGCAGGGATAAGGAGGAACAGACGCTAATGAAAGCGTGACAGAAAACCAGAGGGGTGACAGAGTCTTGTGGCCTTTGCTTAGAGCCGGACACTCTCTCTTGCTTTTCCTGTTCTCTGCTGCATCTAGGGAGGTGGGAGAGTGGCCCGACGGTCTTTCCTGATGCAGGGATGCTAGAAAGCCGCTTCCATTGCTGTTCTCTGACTTGCTCTGCACCTCTGCCCTTTCATTTCATCCTCTGTGAAGGTTTAGGCTGAGGTGTCGGGCTTAGCCAGTCTTGTGGCTGTGTTGACCACTGAAGTTAGGGCCTTAAAGGCAAAGTCCAGAATCACCCTTCTTTCTCCTGTCCAGTCCAGCAAGCTTTCTTCTGTCTCCGGCTCCAGATAATAAATGGTGAGTGTCAGGAAGGACTGGCAAACAGAAGTGGGGGGCTGTGAGTAACTGCCAGAGCCTGAACACCAGGATTGCATCCTGCATGTCCTGAGCAATTTTTCCAAGTGAACAAATCATTGATGGAGTTACCACCCATTGAAACGAATGACGTTGAACGTCACCTGACCAATGCGACATTGCCTGGCCTGGCGTTTCACTGGCCTTATCTCGCAAACTGTGCAACAACTACTCATCTTGGTGTCACTAGAAGAAAGTAGTTACAAGAAAGTTCAGTTGTCTTCCCACCAGTCCTCTGGAACCATCTGTCCTTGACTGTCTCAACCATATATTTTGTACATGGTCGTGCATTCAACTTGAAAATTTCCCATAAGAAAGCCCTTGCTCTTTCATAAGCAAATTAGTTTGCTTTTAGATGGGTGTAACAAGGAGGTGGAAACTTTGCTACTTCTTTGTAAATTTCCTCTTGAAACGCTGTTTTGCCCTCTTTGGAGTCATGCATTAAATTGAAATTTCCCCTTGATGGCGCTTTAAGGATTTAAGGTTATGCTGTAGTTACCGCAGTGGGCTGAGAACAGCGGTTGTTGTCCTTCTCCACACAGGCCCGTCACGGCTCATTTGGGGACATCTGAACATTGTCCTCACCTTGGGGTGGCAACAGCGAATCACAGTAACTTATATTTTAGTACCAACCAACTGAGAAAATAGGTAACAAACTGAAAAGTTAGTGTAAACTAATTAGTGCCATTGACTGAATTTTTTTAAAAAGATTTATTTATTTATTCATATGGAACTGGGGTACAGGCCAGAGATGCAGAGGGTGAGAGAATTCACCAGGACAGAGTGGGGAGCAGAACAGGCCGGCAGACGAAGTACACTGCTGATGGGCGCATAGGGCGGGTCAGGAGAGGTCTGCCACGCCCCACGGTCTCCTGGGGGGCCAGCGGAAGTGGCTTTAGCTTCTCAGTGCTATGCTTTAACCCGCTGTGTCACCAGGGAGGGCCCGCCATTAACTGAATTTTAATTGTAATTCTCCAACTTTCTGCTCTCAAACTTTCTTTTAAAATCTAAACTGAATAATTTGAATTGTAACTCCATGGGACTGACATTCACCCCTCCCGCCGCAATCCCCAGGCCTTGTGTGGGCCTAATTGGCCTGCTCTCTGGTTGGCTTGTCTCTCTCCCTTGCGCTCAAAGTCACCCACTCATGATTGCCTACCTGCTAGGATAGTAGATTCACTGGGGTCTCAGGGGTAACAGGAGAGGGGAAGCAGAAAAGGGGCTTGGAGGGAGACTACATAATAACTCACCTTGAAAATTAGGCCTCCAGCTTCCAAAGTCCCTTACATGTCTTTCCCCTCCTCCTGCTCCGCGGTGGGCTCACCCTCAGGCCTCTGGTGGATCCTGCCCTGATTTCTTCTCAGTCCACATCCCTGAGCCCCACTTCTCTGTCTCCAGTTACAAAGGAAAAACCCAACTTGACCATTATTTTACTCAGCAGAGCACTTTCGCTCCTTTGTCTTAACTTCTTCCATTCTGATTTATTCTAATACATTCTCCTTCATAACCAGAGTTTACTGATATGTTTTCCAAGCAAAGAATTACCTGCCAAAGCTTGAATAATTAAAGAGCTTGCACAGCTGAGAAAGTCACCTTTCTTTAAGGCCTCAAAAAAAAAAAAAAAAAAAAACTTAGCAACTGTTTTTCATTCCAACCAACCATATACCAGAGAAACTCCAAACGCAGCATAGGCGTGAACTATAAGAGATGGGAGGCTCCAGTGTTGACAGACTTGAAAGACCTGCTACCTATATACAATTTGATTTTAAGCAGAAAATGAACATGAATCATTGTGGATTGGGGTGTTACAGAGTGGGGGGACTAGAAGACCATTACAGAGAAGCAGGCACAAAGGGATCATGGGAACAAGAGAAGTGCTGGAGTCAGCCCATGTTGAGGAGACGGGATAGGCAGGGCTGGAGAGGGAAAGGGAGGAGAGAGGTGTGTCGGGAAGGATGGCCAGCCACTGGATCAGCACTGGTGAATTTTGCAGTGACAGAAACTAAATGAGTAGGAAAAAATTTAGGGTTGGTGGGAGTGGAATTATGCTTCATTTTGGACATACATCAGTTTAGGCCTACGGGGTATCCCTCAGGATCAGAGAAAATACCTACAAATCAGCTTTTCAGCAGGCCTCTGAGGGGGCTCTACATCCTAGAGAGGACCAGGCTCCCCTGAGAACCCCAATATTCCTGGGGAAACCTCCGGGCATGGCCCCCTTTTGCTGCCTTGATATTACTTGAGTTCAGCTACAGATCTCTGGTTCAAGATACAGAAATGGTATCTAAAGTCTTGGAGACCCTAGTGCAGCCTCCAGCCTGGAAAAACCGGGGAACTCCCCTTTGCTAAAGGACATGTGGCCACACAGAGGGACGCTGCTGATTTCATCTGTGTTGCTCTGTGCTCCTGGAAGCCAGAATTGAGCCTTCACATCCCCAAGGGAGTCCTCGTGTTAGGACATTTAGCTGGCACCATTTCTCCCCATTTTTCATGTGGGTACAGGTAGCGATCTCCCTTCTTTGTCTTCTTACTCATTTTCATTAGCATCGATAGCCTTGTCTTCAAAAAAGAAAATGTGATCAATACAAGCTCACTCACACATCAGTCATTAGGTGCTGTTGGAGCAGCAGCAGGCGTGACTTCCAGCCTGGTTCTGGCTGTGAACCAAGGCGTTTATCTGCTGGGGGCAGGAGCCCTTGGAGGGAGTCGGTGTCTGCTGTCATACCCAGGTTTCCGGTCACTAGATGACCCTTTGGTCGCTGGGCTCCTTTTGGGCTCTCTGGCTTTACCTGGAAAAATAGACAATAGCCTCACAGGGCTGCTTGGAGGCGGTGTACATAGGCCCTGTCTAGAAGCCAGAGCAAGGCCCACCTGCTGCAGCCCTCGACCACGAGGCTCTCCTGGCCAAAGGCCTCTAGTCGACTCTTCTCATGAAGTTCAGCTGCTGGCAGCCGCTGTGATTCTGAATCCGAAGAGAGAACAGACATTTCTTTTCCCTTTCAGTGCATCGTGTGGGACTGGGACTCCAACGGCAAACACGACTTCATTGGCGAGTTCACCTCGACGTTCAAAGAGATGAGAGGCGCCCTGGAAGGGAAGCAGGTGCGTGGCTCGCGGCTCGTGATTTCCCCATGCCCCCTGTCACCAGGCCCCCTCCGCACCCAGCTCCCACCCAGTCTAGACAGAGACATCGCTCAGGATCACATGTACCAGGGGAGGGCGGGGGGACTGGATGCCAAGAGCCTCGACAAGCCCAACCCAAAGCAGTTGGGGTGACCCTGGACAAGATACCACCCCAGGTGGTACGGTTCACCCATCAGCAAAGTGGAACGGTTAGGGGAGAATATTTCCAATTCCCTTTCATTGGACCTTCATATCTCTCTGTGCCTCCATTTTCTCACCTAAAAGCAGTGAATGTGAAATATCTCCTAGAGTCTTGTGAAGATTAAATTAAATAATCTGCCAGCCGTCGTTAGCAGAGGGCCTGGCAGAGCTAGCACTTGCAAAATATCTGCTATCTAGTATCTTCCAGACCTACAGGTCCGTCACCTGGTGGGATGACACATTAATGACACATGTGGTGCTTTGGGGAAGTGATTTGACGTCTCCAGATTTTCAGGATGTGTCTCAGGTTTTCATCGGGTGCCATTGTTTCACTCTTACACACCTGCTGCCAGAACGTGTGTCCAAACACTCCCACAAACCATGGAGCACGTTGGGGGTTCGCTGCCTCCCCCCAAAGTCTAAGCCTCCTGTTTCTCCCAGACACGTGTCCTTTCACACAGTCACGTATCAGCAGTCCTGCTGTCCAGCTTGTGCTCATGTGACTTCTCGTCTTACCTGCTCGGTGTTCACCTGCTCAGCCTTCAGCTGCCAAGCCAGATCTTCCCCAGGGGTTTCCTCTGCTGTTCTGATGCTCACAGCAGGCTGAAGGCACCAAAGCAGGTGAAGCACCTCCCAGGGAGGAGCCCTCAGGGAAGAATAAGTGGGAGATGGGAAGTGACTACCCCAGCTCTCTTGTCCTTCAGAAATGAGTCTTTAAGTCCCACTGAGGAAAGGGATCGGATGCTCCCATGTCTTTCTGTAGCACTGTGATACCAGAAATACTTCTTTCACCCATCCAGCCTCTGTTTTGCCTCATTTTGCAGTATGGAAACTGCTCTTTTGTATTGTCTCCACTGTCACTGAGGAGCACCTACTAAGTGCTCTAGATGCCCTGACTATCCATGTAAATAAAATATGTCACGTTAACAAAAAACTTTAAATGCAGGTGTAGCTTGTGACAAATGCTATAAAATACAGCCAGTTTTGTTAAAAGGTCTAACAGAGAAGAGATCATCGGGGGGAAAGTGGCTTTTAAGTTGAAGTCCCTTAAAATTAAAAAAAAAAAAAAAAAAAGTCAGCCAGATAGCGAGCAAGGGAACAACATGTCAGGCAGAGGGAACAGTACAGCAAAGTGCCAAGTCAGGAAAGAGATTGGGCTGGTTACAGACCTGAGTGTTTCTGAACAGAGCGGGGCAGGGAGCCGTGTTTGAGTTGTGGTCAAAGACAAGGGCAGAACCTGAGATCCGGTCCTGATGCTTCACTTGCCATTGACTTTGATCTATGAACTCTTGCGTTGGTGGGAAAGGTTGAGCTCCGTCCCCTTAGATGTACCCTTAGCTCCCAGAGAGCTCAGTTCCCAGCCACTCCTCAGCTCTCAGCATACCCCTCAGGAAACTCCTTAGGGAACAGGGGTGTGTGTGGGGGGGGCATGTATCATCCATTTTCTCATTCTCGGCAAAAAACTTTGTAAACTCATCATCATTCTCACTAACTTCCTGTAGCCAACATTCAGTCATCCTCGCTGTTCCTACCTTTTCAGTCAGGCACGAAGGCTCAGCCCTGGGTTCCTCACTGTGTCTGCAGCTCTCTCCTCCCCCCTGCTGCTTGATTTGACCCCATGAATAGTGAGCATTCCAAGTGCTGGGCACTGTTCTGAATGTATTCCATAGATTGATCATTTAACCCTCAGAACAAGCCCCTGACATAAATATCATCATGAGCTCTGTTTTATAGAGGAGATATCCAAGGCATGCAGGGAAAAAGTCACTTGCCAGAGGTCAACAGCTGGAAAGCAAAGGGACTGGGACTCAAACTAGACAGTCTGATGCCAGTCTCGCTCTCAGCTGTCAACATCACCGCCTGCCTCGATGCCAGGAGTATCACCTAGAGACCATCATGCAGCCTTGTGTCCATGCAGCCAGTGGCCCCCAGGGCTGGTCATCAGCCACTCCAGCTGTGCCCAAGCAGCCTCTCACCCCGTGACACTTGCTGTTGCAGGTCCAATGGGAGTGCATCAACCCCAAGTACAAAGCCAAGAAGAAGAATTACAAGAACTCGGGCACTGTGATTTTGAATCTGTGCAAGGTATGTACATAGCCATGTTGCAGAGATAGGCAGCTGGAAATGTCTGGGAGGAAGAGTTCAGGCTGTGTGGTCAGGGAAAAATGTGTCAATGAGGTCTGATCTTTTCTAAAATAAAAATCAAAAGGTCAATATCGAAATGCAAGCGTGGGTCATCTGGTAGTTGATATGGCCTAATGCCACCACACTCTCACCAAGGGAAGTCCAGCACCCAAGGATAAGAGGGACCTGGAAGGTCACAGTCAGGCTCTTCTCTGTCCCACGGCATCGGGGGAAGATCACCAGGGTGCACAGCCAGCAGTTCAAAGCACCTACTATGTGTTTGTCATAGTGTTTGATAGCTTACCCGTCACCCATGTTGGAAGGGTCTCATGAAAATAAGATAATTAAAGAGCCTGGAAATTTATTTCAGAATGAATTTTCAAAAATGTCCAATTTTTCAAAAAATACCACGTGCTGCTAGTGAAACCTCTTAAGTATTATCTGAGAAGAATTCTGTAACTGGATGAGTACTTGATTATATGAAAGTGACTGTAATAAACTCTGTCTAATGCTTACAGTAACCATGAGATCTCTGCGTAACGCAGTCACCCAAGTGGTACATGTACGAGCTGCGATCTTAAGCTTGTGTCTGTCTGATCTAGAATGTACGACTCAGGGCCCTCCCTTTTCACTTCACCCATATCTGGCTCCTTCTGGAGATTGGCCTCCCCATGGCTGCCAGGAGTGTGTCTCCACATGACAAAAGAGTACAGGAAAAGATGGGCCAGGCTGGGGTCACATTCCCACTCTTGAACCAATTACTGATTAGCCACCTGGGGTCATTGTTTTATCAAATCTTCTGTTTTCTGTATTTGATGATGCTTTGCCATCTTAGGGACCTGGGAAGGGATTGCCCCCCAGGGCTAGCTAACTCCTAGACACAGCACACAACTTGCCCGCAAGGCGGCCTTTGATACTTTGACAGACCAGATCATCCAGAGCCGATCCCTGTGCACCCTCCTTTGCTGAGCGCTCACGCACCAGTCAATGTTACCCCTGGCCTGACTCACTGTAGAGGTAGGTATCAGACAACCAGAGGCCACCCCAACAGTGCAGACCCTGCTGGATTATTAATCAAACTATGCTGTCTTACACCTGCTTCGCTGTTTAGCCTCTCCTGTTCCTCCCCACAGAAAACATCCTGCAGGCTTTCGATCACAGGTTCCCCCCCTCCTCCCTTCCTGTCCCTGTGTGTCCTCCCCCCTTGGGTGGTAGGACAGGTCTGTCCTCTGCAAATTGAGTAATAAACTCTTCTTTCAAAGTCTCTGGTTATTGAACCTACCCCTGTCAGTCAAATCCCTGATCCATTCAGAACAGTCACATCCCCATTTCTGTGGCCAGAGGAGCAGGAGAGAAGAAGATCCATCTCACCCCATTCCATGGTGTGCAATCTCTCTGTGATCGTGAAGAGATCTGTTCTGCTCTTCCCCTCAGGACTCAGTGGCCATTGTTCCTGGACTCACTTCCTAGCTCTTACTTCCTTGAATTGCAGGCAACAGTAGGGCGTACCAGCCATGAGGCAAAGCATCTCCATGAGGAAGCCAGGATCAGACACTCTTTAGAGGGCCCTGTGGGCCTCAGTGCCAGGCTGTCTGTCAATAGGTGTGTGCCTGTAAGAGGTGACACCTAGACGCACAATAATGAAGTTCATAGGTCCGCCTCCCCAAAACTGCCCTGAGCATCAGATGGAGCCTGAGACCTGAGGGCCAATTATCACAATTGCTAGTTTCCAGGCAAAGGAGTTCAGCCTGTAAGCTCCGTGACTGCATGTTCCATGTCTGTTTCTCTGCATCTGGAGCACAGCGAAGGCTCACTGAATAAACAGATAGATGAATGCTGCCAGGAGCCACACAGCAGAATCATAAAGAGGCAGGAAATAAGACCAGGCGGCTGGTGGGCACCCAGGAACACAGACGTTGGTGGGACTGAATGCAGGCCTGACTGGGCCAGCCTGACTGCTGGCCCAGGTCCAAACTGCCCTCATCTGTACCCACCTCCACCACCTCCTAGGTAGGTGACCCGCCTCCATTTCCCCACCCATAAAATGGGTGCAATGCCGATAATAGCACCACCTTCGGAAGGGTGTCCTAAGAATGAAATGAGGTAGCGGACGCTAAGTGCTCAGCAGAGTCAGCGCTCAGGCTGTCTTAGCCAAGGGCATTCATGGCAGAGGAGGCACCTGACAAACAGGAAACTCTAAGTCAAGGCCGACCCAGGTCATTGTCGTGGCAGCTGCCAATCTAGGTGACTTGTGGCAGGAAGAGAGCTGCCAGAACCGAAATTCAGAGCAGGGGAGCAAGACCAAGGCCAAGCATGAGACCTTATTGATTTCAAAACAGTGATGATCCTTGAAAAGAGAGTGTTGATCTCACCCCGGTGGCAGAAGCTAATTAAGCTGCATAAGCCAAAAGAGAGGGGAGCAAGGGGTGTTTGCCACAGGGCGGAGGACTTCACAGAGCCATGGGAACTGAGCGTTCCTTGCTTTTCGTTCATTCACAGACTAAAATCAGCTGACCCATTTTTTTCCCTTCAGATTTCCTCTGTCCCGTTCCCTGGCATGGCTGCTGGATACTGACTCTAGGCCTCCAGACTAGGACACAGATCACACTGTCACTAACACGCTCTCCCTCTGCTCCTGTGCAGATCCACAAGATGCATTCCTTCCTGGATTACATCATGGGGGGCTGCCAGATCCAGTTTACAGTAAGTCACGTCACTTCTGTTTTCAGGGAGAAAGGTTTGGGGACTGGTGCTGGGCTTGGGGCGTGAGGAGACAAAATTCTGTTAAAGCCCTGGATCACGGTTAAGCTGCCTTGCTGACACAGTTGTAAGTCTCATGGTTTAAAGACGAATCCATACTTCTGTTTTCTCCAGGGAGTGTGGTTTCCTGCATGGTGTCAGGAAATCAATGCCACTCAACCACGGGTAATTCAGGAAAGCATCCTAAGGCTTCCCATTCCTCCTGTAACTATACAGGCAGAGGGCAGTGGGAGGGTCGCCAGGCACCATCACCTGGGAAGGACGGGAAGGAAGTGAACCCTGTAGAAAGCTCCACCGAGCCAAGGCAGATACCTCGTGTTCGTGGGGCCAAAGCAACGCCAGCGTCATTGCCAAGAGCAAGCCACCCAAGGGGTCGACCAGGCTGCGGGAAGGTAAATTCCAAAAGACTGGAGAAACAGGCAGAAACCAAAGTGGAGAAATAGACTTAGTGTCTAGATTCCATGGTTGGGCCGAGGCTCCTCTCGTACGTGTTGTCTGTGAGCCTGTGGAGTTGACGTACTCCAAGTGGTCGGACTGGGTCTTGTCAAAGTGCCAGGTGACCCTATGTTGTCCACCTGCCCTGGAATAGCATTGTTTTTTTAGTGTTCTGCTCCTCAAAATCCTCCAAGGTTTGGGCAGCTGTAACCCATAGAAAAAGACTGCCTAGCAGACGAGAGACCAGCCAAACCTGTGGGAAGGTAGCAGGGGTAGAAAGGAAAAGAAACCTGCGCACAGTGGCTGCTCCTCATCCTGCAGGAGTGTGTCATCAAGTTCATGTTTGGCTCCCTAGACTGACCCAGTCGTGCAAAGAAAGCAAGAAAAATGGGCTTGCTTGCTGGTTTCACGTGGGTGTGAGCCCGAAAGAGTAGACAAGACCAGTGCCGTCCTGGTGGGAGCCGGGAGGCAGTAGCTTGCAAAGGACTTGTGGGGGCAAAATAAGGGGGTTCATGGGCCGGCCTCTCCCTGACTAGATGCCCCCCCCCACTCACCTCAGAGTGGTCTGCCTATGTCCTGCCCAAACTCGGGGCCTCATTCACTAAACCTTGCGTGGCTGAGGAAGTACAGGTGAGCCATTTCTTCAGAGTGTAAGTTTCTCTAAAGACACACGCAGCGCTCCTACACAGCGGCACATACAGAAGGCAGCAAACTCACCCCTGTGGACACACCGCCCAACTCTAGCTGTCCCAGCGGCCCACGGTCACGCCGGGTGTGTGCAGATGACTAGCAATGTCACAAAGGACAACTACCGGCAACAGTGTCCCCGATCTCGGGCAAAGGAGTGCTTTCAGGAAACTATTTATAGGTTTTCAAGGGAAGGCTATTGATTCGGGCCTGTTTTAGAGTCTATAGATCCCATGCTGTTGAACAAGTCTTGAGTCACCCTTCGGGGCAGGCTTTGCCCTTGGGGCTGTTCTGCAAAGAATCAAACCCTATGAAAACCAGCACTTTAACCCCACCGGGCTCCAGCTCCATGCCTTGACCCAGCAAGGTCTGCGTGGCCTAGTGGACAACGGTGTGTTTTCCCTTTCTCATATCTCTGTCCCTCCCCGACTGAGGGGTACCACCTTAGTGGATCTCACCACCACCTCCCCAGCCCCCCTATGTCAGCTGATAGACTTGGGGGTAGGTGAGGGGGATCACAGGGTACAACAGCCTGAAGCAAGGGATGACCAGACGGGGGGGGGGGGTGTTTGAAGAACACCCAGCCAGCCTCTCTCTCCCCCCCCGGGGGGGGGGGGGCGCACCCAGCGGCGGGGGGGGGGGGGGGGGGGAAAAAAGGAAAAAAACGCCAGAAACACGGGAAGCCCGGGGGGGGGGGGGGGGTGTTCAGATAATGCATGGAGCCCTTCCTCCCGCTGGGCTTCAGCGCGGGCCTCCAGAAGGCTGCTGGGTGTCCTCTTTGGAGTTTCTCTTAAATGAAACATACCAGTCACATCCTGTCATTTTCCTCGGAAATTAAGTTAGCCTTCCCATTAGAAATTTCTGATTGCTCAACCAGTGCAATCTAATGTAAAATATAAGCTGTAATGTAAACTATCAGGAAAAATTAACATGCCCTCCTTAATTTAATCTCTAAGTGTTTATATCTTGCCGGTAATTTTTTTGAAACCCATCTGGCAGCATGAAAAGAAAGTAACAGGGAGATAAGAAGGGAAGAAAGGAACACTTCCTGACCTGGGGATAGGCAGAGCAGAGAGAGAGAGATGCTTTGTTGCAGAAATTTCAGCCCAGAGCCCTCCAAAGGCAAAAAAAACCCTCCTGACTCATAGCATAACCAGTGATGCCTGAGCAAGCCCATAGCATTAGCCACGAGGGGCTTTCTGCCCCCCAGGACAGACCTTTGGGAGCCAGTGTGAGATAAACCTCTGGCTGTTTCTTCCGCTCTTTGCCTTTCTCCACCCTCTGTGCTCCAGGGCGGTGACCTCTTGGGAGCCCGAGCCAGGGTGTCCCCGTCATGGCTTTCAGTTAGGCTTCACCAACGAGAGGCAACAGCCGGAGACCACAGAATGGGAGGAGAGAGAAATGGGGGCATGGCACCCCAGCTTCCTGTCTGCAGGCCCTGGCGTGACAGCCACATGTTCCGCCACGGAAGGGCACAGCGTCTGGTCAGTCGTGTCCTGCTAATGCTGCTCTCACTACTAAGTTCCGATCACTGCTCCTCCCTGCCCTGTCTAGACAGTTTCCCTCCCGGTGGCTGAGTTGCCTTTTACGAAAGGACATCGTCCTTCTGACAGAGCCGTCGTTTGTGTCAGGGCACCGCGCACTTTAGGAACCTGGGCCAGGAGAGAGCACGGCGGCCGCCACCGAGGCCTGCAGTTTCTCAGTCTTCAGAACGTCAAAAGTGGCGCCTCGTCCCCTTCGGGTGCCAGGCTGCTAATGTTGTTAGGTGCTCAAAATACTTTTATTAACTGTCATGGATTGAACCCTGAACCTTCCGGGGAGGCAGGTTTCGGGGAAAGACGAAATTGATGAGTAAATAGGATAGTAGATTTATTGCTTTACTAAGCAAGCCCAGGAGTTGAAATGCTCCTGTGTCCATCTCTTCTAATGGTAAGCACTGAAACTTTAAGAGGGTTGATATGAATGGGCATTTAGGTCACTTGGTAGACAAGGGACTGCTGAGAAGAATGCTGAGCCGAGCAGTGAAGCCATCAGGCGTGGGCTCTAGGGGAGAAAACCCCGATGTGCCTGAGGACAGGCATTGGTGGGGTGAGGGGCGTCTGCAAGACAAAGCGAGGAGACTAAAGCTCCCTCCACAGCCACCAGGCTGTGGGGGGAGCCGTGGGGGTAGGGAGGCGCACGGGAAAGAGCCTCACTCAGCCTGGTCTGCAGTGAGGTGAGAAAGCGAAGACGAGGACAAGGCCGAGTCCAGGGAGCTCAGATCTGCGAGCCTGACGGATGAGCGTGTGGTGCTCTGGTTCCGGGAAATGCAGCTGTTGAACAGCAGCGTCTCTGCTGAGCTAGATGAGGAGTTTGCTGGCAGAATGTTAGAGACCTTGAGGGATCCCGGTAGAGGCGGCATTTCTAAATATGAACCGTGGTGTCGGGGAGAAGGGGAAACCGGGCATTTGGGTCTGGGTGAGATGCCCAGAGAGGAGTCTGGTGACCGAGCACCGCAGAAGGCCTCCCTTTGAAAGCAGGGGAGGGAGAGTGAGTGGTCATGCCCCGGGGGAAGTCCAGGAGGAGGCCATAACTCCAAAAATCAGAAGGGAAAGGTTACGAGAGCAGGGCAGAGGCCACACGCTAAAGAGAAGCAGAGCGGCGAGGCTCTGTGCTGAGTAGGCCTCTGGCAGCCTCGGAAGAGTAATGGCAGCAGGCGGAGACAGAAGCCCAGGAGCCGGGGCAGAAGCCCAGGCCGAGGGGTGGACACCGCACGCATGACTGTTCGTTCAGGAAGGTGGACAGTGAGGGGAAGGCAAGAGGGAGAAAGGAGGGCGGCCATTTGGGGATCAGAACAGGAGAGGTGTTAGGTCAGAATCTGACCAGAAGCAGACCCAGTGGAAGGAAAGAGCTACAGGATGCTTAAAGAAGAAAAAGCCTGTCGTCAGTGAGTCTTATTCCTTTTTGGTCCCATGGACCACTGTGAGAATCTGACGCAAGAAATCTGCATCCTCTCACCCGGTGCACCCCCCCCCTCAAGTTCTGCACACAATTGCAGGAGATCGAGGTCACCCCCAGGGACAGTCCCTTTTCCTCCGAGACTCCTGGGGCACGAGAGCTCCAGAGCAGGGGCCCCTTCTCAGTCCGGGAGGAGGTGTTGCGGGTGAGACAGAGCGAGGTCAGTATGTTGGCACAAAGCGCAGCAGGCTAAGCATAAAAGTAGATGCCAGCATTTTACACAAAATGCAAAATTATAACCAGCAGAGGAGACGCCGGCACTATAAGGTATCTGGGAGGAAAATGGTAGAAAAGTTAAGTGTTTCCTTTGGAAGTGACTGCTTTTTCAGATGCATAAAGATGTTCACTGTAAAATGGCTTTTCAGAGAAGTTATCAGCAACCTAAAGGTCTAAGCAGTAATAGAACAGCTATGTAAATGAGAGTGCCTCCGTTAAATACATTATGATAAAGCCACTTTCCATAATTATAATTGGTGGAAACATGGGATGTGTTTATGACATTGTGTTTAGTGAAATAGTATATATATATAGATATATATATATACACACACATACACATACATAAAATACTAGAAAGAAAAAGGAAACATGACTTACTAAGCTAGTGGAGTCCTAAGTGATCCTTTTTATTTTCAGATGTTCACTTCTATTATTTGTGATTTTTAAAAGGTAAAGCTAGTATTGCTTTTCTTTAGCTCTGATTTCATAACATGATACAATAAAACAAACGTAAGCTCTCCCACGTGAACCTTCAAGACTGAAAACAAAAAATCACCTTTTGAGGTTCTCTTGGACAATCTTCTCTGACCCAAGCATACTGAGTATGCCTCGTGTCCATGCTAGGTCCCAATGTACTGCCGAATTTTAATTTTACATCCCAGATTAAACCCTGATGAGCTCTGACTAGCCCTCTGGGAAAGAAGAATGAGCCCTGTGTAGAAAAGGGCCTTGCAGTTTCCAGGAAATGAGCCAGGCGACCTCAGGGGTCTTTCCCACCAAGTGTGGGTTGGGACTCATTGTAGGAGCCCAATTGTATACAAATCTGAAGTAAACGGAGCAAGCCAGCGGCCCCAGCAGGTGCTGTCAGAGGAGCTGAAGGTAGAGAGAGAGAGAGAGAAGGCACCTAGCAGCCAGAGGACAGTCACAGCAGCCTCCCTGAGGCGGCACCCAGGAGGTTCCCAAATGGCCCGTTTGTCACGGGCGGAGAAGGGTCTAAGCTGGGCTCATTTCCAGTGAAAAGCTTAAAATGTCCAAAGAAGGAGGCTGGACTTTGCGTCAGCCTTCTCCAGCGAGCTGCTCCCAGCCTGGGAATGTGCTAGCGGGAGGAAGCACTTCGCAAATCTGCGCCCCAGTTCTGCAGGAGAGAGGAGTCTGCTGGGCAGAAGGGGAGCGCTGTGGGGGGGGGGGCCGGTTCCCGGCTCCCGCTGGGAGACTGCTGCCCCTGCCGCCACAGGCTTTCCTAAGTGCTTCGCATCAGAAAATGAAAACGAACAGCTCCGGAGCGCGAGGCTTCCAGAAAAGCAGGCATCAGCAGCCACCTCCTCAAACTGGCATTTTTCGGTCATTTTCTTGCTTTTATTTCTCAACTTAATCCCATCTTTCACTGCTTCCCTGTTGCTTTTTAAAATAAACCTAACCTTTCGCTCTCTTCTCGTTCCACTAATGCTAACATTAAAGAGCACAGAGAATTCTTGGTAGAAGGCCACCTCCTGAAGATAGACCTTTTATCTCCAGCTTCATCAGGGAGACTTTGGGAACCATCACCTAGCAGGAAAGAAGGAACTTTCAGCTGCCCTGTCTGTAAGACAGCCCGCTGCCGTCTAGTCCGGCAATAAAACACGTTTTGCTTTCAACCATGGAAGCCGTAGAAAGGGAGCAGCGGTAAAGGTCGTCAGCCGGGCTCATTTCCTTTTGCATTAGGTAGCATTTAGGTTCATACCCTGTCCCCAAAGCTCCATCAGTATCGACTGGGCTGGAATAGGGCTATCCCAATGGGGAAAGAGGACACACACAGAGCCTGCCTAGGCTAAGTCAAATTCCCGCCAGGTGTGTCTGCTCCACACCAGCCTTGTACCACTGGCCTTCACGTTCCCTCCAGAAATGTAGTCTCCTCCATCCCCAAAGAGACCGGCCACTTCCTTCCCCTAACTGGCAGCCAATTCTGCATCCAGTAGGTGACCAAGGTCTGCTCCTTTTCCACACTTGATATCTTCAGCCACAATGCCCTGCCCACCGCCACCCCTACCCCACCCTAGGTGAGGTGTAAAGAACCACCCCAAGGGGTGGGGAAGAGAAGATAGAAATGAAGTGACAAGCGGGGCCAGGATGAGGGTAAGGCAGGAGAGGCAGGCGGGGTGGGAATGTAGGAGCCTTCGTTCTCAGGAAGGAAGAAGAAAGAGGTTGGAAAGAAGTGACTGCTGGCGCGTTCTGTTTGTTCTGGTTGCTTTGTCTCTGCGGCAGGGCCACACTGCATGGGGGTGGCCCTTTTCCCATCAGCTTCATTTCTGGGCCTTCAGAGGCACCTGAGAGCACAGGACACCTCTTCTCTGTTTTTCCAGAATTTTCCAACTGAGTCAATCCAATGGGACATCCCACTTTGCTGTAATGAAATTCTGCCAATATTGTAAATAACACATCCCAACCGTGAGATCATAAAACAAAGTCATTTTATCGTTAATGAGTGGATCCTGTTAGACCACAAAGAGAAAGGGAAGAGACAGTGTGAACATCTCCTTGCCCCCTGCAACTGCTTTCATTTTAACCCCTCCCCACCACCATCAAACTCAAGCATTCTGAAGAGGTGTTGAATGGGTTAACGTGTATTTAAATAATAACGATGTTGGAAATCAGAAGTCATTTCTTTCCTATGTGCAGGCTAGCACCCCCGTACACACCCCACCAAGTTAGGTATGTGATTGTTGTTCATTGTTGAGTGAGTCAGCATTCATTTAGATAGTGATAGGAAGGGGGTGTCGGGGAAATTGAAGTTCGAGAATGATGACAGCTGGGTGTGAGCCACAGGATTGCCTTCTCCACTTCCCACCCGGCGGCTGGAGCACTCGGCCTCTTCTCTGTTACAGTGGTTCCTGCCCGGAGCAGGCTCTGCCTCTGCAGGAAATAGACGAGAAGCACTTCGACATGACTGCAGAGTGCCACTTGTGAAAATACGGCCATCGTGTTCTGTGACAGCCTGTGTGTTCTGTGACAGCCTGCGTCGCTTACCCAGAGTTTCCTGTTCAGGAAGTCTGCCTGTGGCTTTATCACTAAGTTTACCTGTGGAATTATCCTGTCTTATCTCAGGGACTTGAGAAACTGGGTGGGTGCAGAGGGTTGGGGACACAGGTGCTGACCCTCCTTTTGCTGCTGATGTCAGCATCAGCTGGACTTTCTGACCCACAGGTCAGTCTCAAAATCTGTCGTGAACAGAGCAAAAGGAGCGCACTGGGGGAGAGGGACATTGAAGACTAGAGAAATGGCCTCAGTGAAGTTCACAACTGGCGTTAACGCTGATTCATTTCTTCTCTAACTTTCCTTATCGGCAAGAAACTTTCCTTATTGCTTATATAACAAGCAGCTTCTTTTTTTTTTTTTTTTTCCATCTCAGACCATGTTCTTCTGGTGAGTTATCACCATTCCTATGAGATTCATTCCCCTGAAATCCTATTTTCTCTCTTCCAGGTAGCTATAGATTTCACCGCCTCCAATGGGGATCCCAGGAACAGCTGCTCCCTGCATTACATCCATCCCTACCAACCCAACGAGTACCTGAAGGCCTTGGTGGCTGTAGGGGAGATTTGCCAAGACTATGACAGGTAGGGACATCTTGTGGACTCTGGTTTTATTTTCTCCCCATGGGTCCTGACCATCCCTAGCCCCTCCTTGGCAGAGAATGGAAATTAAGTGTAGCAACTTCTCATAAAGGCTCATAAAGTAACAAAATAAAGCTAGGCCTTGAGTTCTTTGTTCTGCTCATGCCTAGAGGAACTGAGTTTCAGCAGTGCTCACTTCCCTCATCAGAATGAATCCTCCCTCAGCTCTCTTCACTCCGTAGGCTTGCAAGATCCAGAGTAGTCATGTTGGTTTCCTTCTTATAAAGCTTTGAGTCTGGGCCTTGCTGTGGGGTGTCTGGCCCAAGGGCCAGCTGCTTGGCTTCCCTGAGAACTTGGAGTCTCCAACCAGTTTGGTTCCTGACTTACTCATCAGAAAGCATTTCCCCAAGCACCCCTGCTGCTTCGAGCCTTGAGATGTTTGCAAAGCACTGGTTCCTCCTGTTAACCCTTAGGTAATGATAGGTATTTTTAGCACAAGAAGAAATACCCACACGGGGGTTAAGCACTTCTTACACTGTCACAGACAGAGATGGGGCTTGCCCCAGATCTAGCTCATTGGACAGCTGAACCTGTAATCACTGTGTTACACTCACCCCCAAAGCCTCAGGACCTTTATCAGAGTGTGTGTGTGTCTATGCGTGTTTGTGTGTGTGTAGAAAATGGGATTGTGAAATCCTATCAGTGTTATATTTGTTTTTACTTGCTGGTAAATATTGACCTTTCCCACCAAGAGGATTCCCTGTAAGAAATGATTTACATAAACCACATTGAACAGTTTATTCTGCCTTTCTAGATTGAGGTGAAATTCTTCGTGTGTTTATTCAGGAAGGTTCTTTGAGGTAGAGCCAACAAATATGGGTAAATCTCAGTTGCCACCCTGCTGTGATTATAAAACAAAGCTAGTTAATAATAATGGGCAACTAACTGATATTTTAAACCAGGAGAATAGAGAAAGTAGCTGCATCCTGCAGGGTGAGAAACTTCATGGGACAGCATGTTTTTGTTCTTTCTAGTTTCATAGTGGTGAGAACCATATTACAACTTGTGGCACCAGACACGGTAGAGAATGGCCCAGCCCAGCAGCCAGAAGGTGCAGAGAAACCAGCTGGCAGGGAAGGAGAAAGTCCCGTGGGTGCCCTTCCTGCCAGCAGTCTCTGGATGTGGCTTGTTCATGGCCAGTGACTCAAGTGACTTGAGGGCACTGGGAGAGCGAATGGGCAGGTCCACCGAAGTCTGGGCTGTGAAATGCAGGTCTCGCTCACACAGCCCCTGCGCGTTTACAAGACACAGCGGCGTCTGGAATTACCTTGTTGAAGTGATACTTCTTACACTTAACCTTGACATATTGGCTGTGAAGATAGCTTGAATTTCAGCTGTGATTTCTTCAACTCAGATGCATGTAGGATTCCTCAAGAGGTTTCTACCAAATGGGAGGTTTCTACTAAGTGGAGAGAAGACTGACAAGTGTACCTCCACGGCCATACACTCCTCCAGACTCCCCCAAGACCAGAAAGAGTCATTTTCTTGTTCTTTCTATCACACACACACACACACACACACACACACACACACACTAGTGTAATAATGTGTCCATAAGAGAAAAGAATGAAGGGAGGGAATATTTTCAGGATTCTTTAAAACACTTGCATTTTGAAATGCTCATAAAAATAGTTTCAAAACACAGGACCTCTGTCACCCACAGATGCTTAATTACGAAGTGGACTCAGCAAGGGAGAGGTGGTGTGATAATGAATTTCAAAGAGCAGGTGGGTTGTCTGGAAATGAAGAGGCCGCCAGCCAGAGCGCTCGCAGCAGCCCGGCGCGTTCACTGGGTGTCCGGGACGGAGCTGCGTGTCTCTGCTTTTCCTGATCGCCTCACATGCAAGATGCAAATACCACTGTGCATCTTTTAACGCTTGTTTTCCTCACAACGTGAGCCAGAGTCTTGGGAGCATTTTGTATTTCCTCAAAAATACAGTTCAATATAAAAATAAGGTACAACAGCATGGGGGTTGTGAAGAATCACTGTGAATGAATCTTTTTTAAAAATTCTAGTAGGAATTTTAAAAGAATTTGATAATTTATGAGTCCCAAATGGCAGAAGCCTGAAGAAAATCAGGTTTCTTCAGCGCAGGAGAGAGAGAGAAGAAATACAGCTCAGTGTTAAAGTGACCAAATACCCGGATACCTAAGGAAGGAAAGGAGGATTGAAACCTCTGTGTTCTTTGCAAAACCTCCCTAGCAGAGCGCACAGTGCAGGCTGCTGGCTCGGAACTGACAGGGTTTGCAGTTTCTTGCTTGTGTGGGTGGATAGACAATACACAGGCAGAGTCAGGAAATTTCAAGTCGGGCCTTGGAATTAATTTACTCTCCAGTCAAAGTCAGTGAGGTTGAGGCTGGAAAAGAAACACTTGCCTAAAAACTGACAGGAGGCCGCATGCCCCTCCTGGAGCGAAATGAGGGTTCTTAATCCCCTGGAGCCTTAGAAATGACTCTAGGCCCTCGCAACCTTCTCCTCCTGCCTCTTGCAGTCCCTGCTAACACGCTATCACAAGGTGACACACGATGAAGCCCCTGGAGGGAAGTGGCACGCACCTCTCAGGGTAGCCTTGCAGGGAAACGTCCCCCAACTAGAGGGCTGGACACCCCAAGGCAATCCCACCAGCCTGTTCTCCCCCTGCGCCAGTGACGGTGATCAGCCGCCCCACCCACCAGCTCCTGGGAACATCCTGTATCCTGGGGCTCCCCAAGGCCAAGTCACATCTGCTCCTTGGGTCCAGCAAGATACAAGTCTCTGCCCACTGCCATGTCCCCTGCTAAGAAGGCTGGCCTGTCTGCTGTCCAGTGCAGGAATGCGTGCACAGACTGCCATTGTGTGGACAGGGCCTCCCAGCGTGAGCCAGAGGTTTCCAGACCCAGGCAACAGACATCCTTCTGCCATTATGCCGGGACGGTGCTGGAAGGTGAGGTCAGGGCTGGCTGCTCTCGGGTGTTTCCGAGGGTAGAGGATAGGGCCAGACAGCAGAAGGCAGGTTGGCATCACAGTCTGCCTTCTGCCCAGAGTGCCCATCAGCGATGGTCGGACTGCACATCGTGGCCACTCAGGTGGCCTCAGAGTTTGCTGATACCTGGGCCACACCCTGCAAGATGCTCATAGTCTGCTGTGTAGCCTGGGAACCTGGATTCTTAAAAGCCTATTTTGATGTCCTTTCTGTGGGAGCAAAAAGTGTCTCAGTTAGACACTTGTATTCTATAAGAATGCACTGGAAATGTTGTGAATGTTAATGATATTATTTGCAAATTTTAAGCATTTCCTTTTTCCTGAGAAACATCACTCATACAAGGGAATCAGGAGTTTTAGTCCTCATTAGCACTGGCCCTCAACTCCTGGTCCTCATGGCAGAAGACCAAAGCAGCCCGCCCTGGCCCCCGGGCATCTCACTGATGCTACAGAACAGAGAGATTAATAAAGCACAGTCTCCTCCCAGGACTCACGATCGATCGATCACATGGGAGCCGGTGGCCAGGGCAGCTGTGGGAAGGATTAGCCTGTCCTCTGTGGGGAGGAAGGAAGCTGAGGCAGGGATCCTCAGAGGGTGAGTCCTGGGCTCATTAGGATGCTGCTAGCTCTGTCCTTTGCTGTTGTGAGAACACGGATGGACTAACCCTGATTATTCTGAATCACTAGCCCAGACCACCTCCTATGAAGGCAGCGCCAACAAAGCACAAGGGTACCTGGGAGAGGGCTCTAGGTCCAGCACCCAGCACCACCCCCTCTGCACCCCGAAGTTCACTTCCCCCGGGGGTTCCTGGATTGCAAATTACCTTACTTCCCTTACAAAGCTTTGTGAGGATTAGACATAGAGCAGCCTGCTAGAGAACCACTATCAAGTGCCTCTGCCTATTGTCAGTTCACCAGAAGCTATTTTCTTGAATACCCTTAATTTATGTGTTTGGTTTTTATTTTTCCCAGTTTTATTGGGAAGTAACAAGTCAGTCAGCTCCAGTTGAAAGCATCCAACCTGATTTGGCTTACATATATTATAAAATGATTAGCACCATCGTTCAAGTACCTCTCGCTCCTAAGAAACAATAGAAGGAAAAGAAAAGCAGTTTCCTCCTCACAATGGGGGCTCCTAGCATTTATTCCCTTATCAAACTTCCTGCAACCGCAGGGCAGCGTCAGCCATAGGGCCGTGTTGTGCCTGTGACCCTGGTGCTCTCTGTCTTAGAAGCCCTCAATTTATTTTTTTAAAATACTCTGAACACAAAAAGAACTCAGCAGCAGATCTGAAAGTCATCTGAGACCAATGACCTTAAGAATATTTTGCTCACATACTCCTAAAAACAATTTTATAAAAATACATGTTTAGATTAAAATCTAACATTTCCACCATGAGGCTAGTGTTTAAATATGGGTATTTAAAAAGAAAAATCTTACATAACTCTCCTGAGTGCCTGCAAACAAATCTGAACATCGTTATCTCTCCAATACCCACCAGCACCCATTTGAAACCACAGGGGCAAGTTCTTCAGTGTGCGGGGAGTGTTTTAATTCTTTTCTTCCTTTTTAGGAGTTCCTATTTCTGTTTGCTTCCCTCCTCTCCCCCACCCATTTTATCCAGATGAACCTTTAAAAATGGATCTGGGAAGAAAAAAAAAAAAAAGGATCTGAAATGCTTTTTTTAGATCACCCTATCAAACATTTCTGTTTGATATTCTATGAATATAGATTTTTTTCACTTCTAATTTCCAAAATTTTCTCTGTTGAAAAGATTCAAAGAACTATCTTCTGGTTGAGTTTTTATTACAATATTATAAGTTCTTCACGGATCAAAACAACATATTTAGTAGAAATTTCAACACCTGTTTATTTCCTGTATAAAAGTCCTTAATGAAACAGCGAGGAGGGTTTACATACCTGTAAATGAACACTACTTATTATTAGAGTGAGACAGACTGTCAATGATAATACAGTTTTTTTTTTTAATTATTATTAAACCTAAATGCTAAGAAAGCTTTTTGGAAAAAGTTCGACTACCACTATCCCTGGCTTGCAAAGGCTTCATCTTGCAGTGACTCCCACACTTAGAACCGCCCCTTTATTTTCCACCTCAGAGTCCTTGCACTCTCGGGCATGGCGCTATGATAGTTGAGATCAGGCTGGGTGAAGGAGAGGGCTGCTTGTGATGAGAAGGTGTGCATGGAGACCCGGTCTCCCACCAGAACACCACTGCCAGCAGTACGGAAATAGAGGACCCAGATACGGACTTCCTGTACAAAAAAAAAAAAAAAAGAGGAGGAAGAAAAGCCATGCTCTCTTATGTCCAAAAGGGTTTTACGTTTCATGTACCCCAGTTTATAAGATCTGTGTCCTGGAGAAGTCTGTTACCTGTCTAGGTGTTCTGAGACGATGTTTCACTCCAAGGTAGTGGCCATTGCTCTTTGGATGCTGTCATGCGGCCCGACTTTTATTAATCTCTGGCTTTAGCTCAGAGATTCCTTAACAGGGGAGGGAAAATGGTGGTTGACCATGAATCTTCCACTGGACAGCATCTCAGCTGCTGACCATGACCGAATTCCCTAAGCAATCCACTATATGAAGACCAAGGGCTTTTGATTGTATTTTACACTATTTCGTTGTTGTAATAAGATATGTTGCTTTTACCAGCGTAGTGATAGGGCCCCCAACATTTCCAGACTGGCAGTTCCCACCACTGATTTTCCCAGTAGTGGCTAAGTGGTTCCTTTATTCTATGCTGATGGCTCCAGTCTCGGTTTCTTGAAGTAGCACATAGCAATGCTCATTCATCGCTTGACTTGTCCTCATTGCTGCTTATATAAGACTCCTCGGCCTCGTTTTATTTTTAATCAGAAAGAATGGATGTTTAATCCACTTAAGAATGGATGTTGCTGAGGTCTGAAATTCTTTTCTTTAGTATGTTTATTAGTTAGAGGCTTTGTGGTAGCTAACTCCAGAGAATTGATGCCCTCCAGGCTCATTAATTATTCCTCTGTAGGTAAGACCTGTTCCCTGCCTGTCTACTATTGTAAACCCCATTACATAACAGGGCATCAAGTTCAGCAAACTTCACATCCCCAAGGGTGGCTCAAAAGATATAAAAGGAAGATCATTAAGGCCAGAATACTGGTGGGATGATTACAAATGGATGGAACATTAGAACTGGCACCCGCCAAACCCACCAAATAAAGAGTGAGGGCCCCCCGTTTCAACATCTGAGCCGTCTCTGAGTTGGAAGCATCAAGAACCCTCCTACACCCAGGAAAGCTTTCTTCCAGACATAACTAGACAGTACCTCTGAAGCCCCTCACTAATTCCTTCCAATAACTGCTACCCTTGGTCTTGGTTAGGGATGAATTGCAAAATGTTTCAATATTTCCAGAACCAGAAGTGTTTTTTTCTAGGAGCTGTAGCTGATCCTTTATTAGCTCTTATGATTTTCTATTTCTCAGCATTAATGTCATTTCTATACATGTATCACACAGCTCATAACTATACAACCAAGAGGGAAGGGGAGAGCTAGATTTCCTGGAGAATTTAGACTTTGATCTCAAATAACCTGGCTTCCCCATCTCTCCCAAACCCTACCCAAATGTGGTCAAGTTGGCTGTGTTTTGATGAAGTTTTATAAAAACCATCGTTGGCTCTAACAACCTCTAATCCGTGCAGTGGTGATGGATGAGAACCTGGCTTTCTTACTTTAACCTCTCAATCCTCCTCCTTCACTGGTTCTGCAGGTAACTGAGAAATTAAGAAATTGACCCAAAAAATAATCTCAGCTATGTTTAGAATGGGAGTGAAAATGAAAGATGGCAGTGTGGGAGACATGTCCCCATCAAAGCGACCTTCCAGAGCCCTCCCTCAGTCTCTCCCGACATCACCAGCTTTGCTCATGGAGAGCGATTTGTTCTTTGGTCCCCGGGCCCTGATCCTGAAAGTGCCAGAAGAAAACCACCTTAATTAACCCTTCTGAGACTCAGTTGATCCATATGTATAGTACAGAGATGGAACTTCAAGGGTTGTGTGACAACTAAGAAGTATAGCCCATTGTACATGTCAGCAAATGCTCACTCTTCTCCTAGCCTCTGAGCCAGAGGGTCATCAAGGTGGAAGTAAGATACAACACAAGTGAATGAATGAATTGCAGGAAAATTGCCAATATGCATAAGAGAATCCAAGCCAAAGGACGTTTATGTGACTCTCGTGGGTTTTCACAAGAATTCGCCCTCTTTCTGCAGCGTCATCTTAAGGATTCAGTTCATGGGTTAATTCCTCATTAAATATTTATTGAACACACATTCTCTGGCAAGCTGAAGGCAAGGGCAAGGGGCAATTTGGTGCAGGGAGGCAGCAGGGAGGTAGAGACAGGAATGCCAAAAAAATAATGTTCCTTTGAGTTCAGAAAACAAGAAAAAACATGTAAGCAATTAATGGAAGCATCTATGAGATAAAGTAGTGGGCATAACAAGTCCACGGATGGAGCTAAGTTCTGTCAATTAGCCAACTTCTATGCTTTCCAAAGCTCCTGTTGCTTTTAAAAATCCCCCTGGATTCAGGTTTGGATCCAGTCCGACTCTAACGAGCAGTGTGATCTCACACAAGCTGCCTTACTTCCTCCACCTGCAAAATGGGACTAATTGTCTCTCCCTGTAGAGACTTAAAGAGATAATGTACATGAAAAATCCCAGCACAGTCAATCATAGAGTTATTTGATTCACGATCACTTTTCAAGGGAAAGAGACCAGAGTAGGGCCCCTTTATTCCTTGGTTCCAGATCCCGTGAAAACAAAAGCAAACAACAAAGGGAAGAAGTTACAGACTGGTGTCTGGAATGGAGCTTGGGGACAATGTCTTGGTTTTTATTATTTGTGCCACTGCAATCCCGTTAGTTACCCCAGATAATCAGGAGGCATGAGTCAGCGTTTGGCATAGCAACGCGTCCTAGCCAGTGATGCAGGTTCAGGTTTTTTCCTTCTCATTAGATGAACACATGAAGCAGCGTTTTCTTTTCATTTTTATTTCAGTGACAAAATGTTCCCAGCCTTTGGGTTCGGTGCCAGGATACCCCCAGAGTACACGGTGAGTGAGTAAAATGGGGTCATCTTTCACTTTGCTGTAGCCACAGGGTGACTTGGGGTCCCTTCCCAGGAGTCTCTCTCTTTTGGTCCTTCATATAAGTCCAGAAAGTCAGAAATAGTCTTCAGAACCAGTGAGATTCCCTCCTCAGAGCCTGACTATTGTTGAGCCTCTAGCCTCTTGGTATTGTGGAGTCCCCGTGAAGGGGTCCGTTATTGTCATAGATGCAAATAAGGTCAGAGACTGAGAAGACACCCAGGAATTCATCCCCACTGGTTCCCAATCTGTCTGTTCAGGTCTTCCCTAGAGAAGAATCCCCTGGGCAATGCCACGGTGCCATCCATGACCTTGAGGTCCACAGACTCCCCCAAGTTTCTGAACACCGGTCTGGGATAGGAGACACACAGAAGCACTAGAGAAAGGGAGAAAGGACCCACTCTGGCTTAGAGAACCGGGGAGCCAAAAGGTGCCTACAATGTGTTGAAATCCTATTTGATTTTGTTACTGACTTCTCGTGACACAAAGAAAGGTTCTTCTGCAAGAGATGTTTTCTGCCGTGGAGCCATGGCCCTCTCCCGCAGTATACCAGATGGTCCTGTGGACCCTCACATGGGGATCTCGGCTCCTCCTGGTGGGAGGGACTTGCTGTTGTGTCTGCCTGGCAGGGCAGGAGACAGATGCTGATGGTACCCCTCCCCAGAGCTGTCAAACAAGGGCCACCCCTCTGTGCCCTTGGTGCCAGAGGGAATCCACCCTCCCATTACTGCGGGGAATAGCAGTGGGTGGGATGAAATGTTTCTCCCTGACCTGTCTCCTGTCTGCCTTATACTCCACACTGACCTCTCTCCTGGGCATGGCTATGGAGTTCTAGAAGCAGTTCCTGGAAATAGAGCAGGTGGCAAGGAAGCACAGAGGACAGCAGCTGTTACCTGATAATGTGTAGGCATCGTTCAGGCCACAAACATATTCTGTTGGCTATATTTTTTTTTTTTAAGAACTGGGCAATTTCATAATAAATGTCAGATTTCTGGCTCCTCTGGAGAAACTGAAAGACCTGGCAATGCTAAGATTAAAGATTCCCAATGAGAATTAGTCAGAGTTGAGAAATGCATATCCTTGGGGGGAGGGTGTCTGGGTTGCACTTCAGTCAGTGCAGCTGAGCACCGCCCCAGACATACATCCCAGCAGGTGGCAGCAGCCAGTCTCAGCGACCCTGCAGGGCTGTGAGAGGCATCCTGCCCCCCTCCTGGCCTTCCTTTCACATCCATGACATCTTCCCGATCCCCTTCCTGACATTGCTGTTTCCTGAACTCCTCCCACCTGCTATGCCTGGACCCCACCCTACCTTCAGCTAACTTACCCTGACAGTTTCATGTGTGCTCCCCCAAACCATTCCAAGACCCTCTTTTTCTAGGACCAGTGTTCCCAGAGAGCCTGGATGGCTCAGCAGCACAGGGTTCCTGGCTTTTGCAGGCACTGCCGTTCACTTGCCTGAGATAAAATCTGAGTTTCTCTTGAGCGGAGACATAAGCAGTTCTTAGGCAACACTCTCCAGAAACAGACCTTGACACCACAATTCGGGATGCAGGTAGTTTATTTGAGAGTTGGAGCAAGCTCATCAGAGAAGGGATACAAGGAAGTCAGCATAGAGTAACAAGTCAGTTACCTCCATGGTAGCCAAAGCTTAATCCTGCTGTGGAGCCAACGCCAAGAACAAGAGACCTGGGGTGTCGATCTACCATCTCCTATCAACCTCTGATTCAGGTGACTCCTGGGAACATTAACTCCCCAACGTTCTCAGCCCGTGTCTTGGGCAGGCAAAGCAGGCTTTGAAGGCTGGAGAGCAACTGACAGCCTGGAATGCAGAGAAGCGGGCGGGAAGGGATGGTGGGCCACTGGCTGGCTCACCTGGAAGTCTAAGGGCAAAGGAATAGGACCCAGCAGAGCACTCTGGCCTCCCAATAAGATAAGAGAATCTTTTTCAACATAAAGACCTGTTTTCTAGTCCCCAAGAGAACCAGTGCCAGAAATAGCCTTTGACATAGAAGTCTCTGGAAAATTCCAAACGAGCCAATAAGAATGTTGAGATGCCCAAACATCCCTCTTGTTTCATCAGGTTTAAAATGAAAAAGTAAACACCATATTATTGACCTTGTTCATAGGTCTTACCAGAGAGGGGAATTTGAAAGATGGCAAGTTGTGTTTTTTTAAAGGAAGTTGACTGTGTTTATTAATCTATTACTTTGCCCAAAGTAGAGAACAATCCATTTTACCTGTGTGCTCTTGAAAGTCCCTGCCTGTCACTCAGCATATCACACTAGCATCACTCTGAAGTGACAGCCACTTTTGCATGGAGCCTTTATGGTCCTTCCCACGGAGAAGACAACTTAGGAGTTGCCTTTTCTTTCTTTCCTTTCTGTTTTTTTAAATCACTGGGGATCCAAATAGAACTTAGCCAAATCTAAGCCTCCAAACTGTGGCCAGTTCTGGTGGAAGCTATTTGGAGTTAACATTTCTCTGAAGTCTTTTCTTAGATTTTTTTTTATATGCCTTATTCTCCCCCCTGCCAGCATTTATCTGATTCTAGAAAATCTCCTGTCACCTCCACTCCACAGGGAGCTTAGCATTCACCCTCCATCTCAGATTGATTGTGTAAAGGCTTAAAATGGTTCCTGCTGCTTTACACATAATGAATGTAATGGGCATTTGTTTGCAAACTCTAAACCCCAGCGCCTCCTTACTGGATTAAAGTTGTAATTCTCCTTTCTTCCGTTTGAAAATTTTAATTGGCGTCTAGGTCTCTCATGACTTCGCAATCAACTTTAATGAAGACAACCCAGAATGCGCAGGTAAATCACCACAGAGAGAGCGCCAGCAACTCACCGCCCTCTGTACCTTCCCATCTTAGCTTCTCTCCTCCCAGACCCGAGGGCGGTCACAGCAGAGAAGGAGCCTCTCTGGGTGCCAGCAAGCCCTGCTGCAAAGCAAGACAGTCACAGCAAAAGACAAGAGCTGGAAAAAACAGGGCACAGAGGCAGTCCTGAGCTCCCTGCAAGAGTGCCCATCTGGATTCCAGATTCCTCTGGCTGGGTCCCTGGGGGGAGTTTGTCCTGATGGGCAGGAATGAAATCATGGGCTTTCTACTTGGCCAATTGTCCTTTATTTTTTGCCACTTTCTCAGTGCATGTCTAGGGACAGGGAGAAATGTGGGGCCCAACTGACACTTCCGCGTGTTAGCAGAGGTGCGGCTGGACTCAGTGACTTCAAGAAAGCTTGACCTTCTCGAAGGTTCTGTGTTCTGTTGTCTCCAGCCAGAAGCTCCCTGGCACAATGCCACAGAAGGATAATGGTGAAGCAGTGGTGTCCATTCTGGTGATAAATTGGATTCTCCAATTTTTTCTGCTTTCTAAATAGCAAATAGAAACAGGGATGTTTGTTGCCCTGAAGCTTAGATGTCTTTTAGTGAGGTAGATAGCCGTGCCTATCTTGCTTCCTCCTTCTCAGGGAAGAAGGGGGCGGAACCAGGGTGAATTCACACTCGGTGGGGTGTGTGCCATCCCCACTCTTAACTGGTAATAATGGTTTCCACCCACACAGAATGAAATACACACCCTCCGTCCACCTGTTCCACAGACTTCACCCGCCTGAAACTTCAGAAAGGAAAATCAAACTTGCTTATCTTAGAAAAATCCGAGGACCATAGGAACTGAGGCGTTTCCGCTGAGCAGCCGTCACTCAGGGCCAGGCAGCCTGTGACTTCGGTATCTGTCCCTAGAAGAGACAGCTTTGGGGCAGGACAAGGGGAGCCACATTTCGCTGGGGTGGGGAGAGTGAATAAGGGCAGAACAGAACTGACTGCTCCAATCCCCAGGAGCCGGTTGGTGCACATGGTGGGTGTGGGGAGCAATCTCAGGACGGTGTCTGTCCTGGCCCCAAACAGGACCAGTGTGCTGTTTCAGGACGGAAAGGGGGGAGAGGATGAGCTGAAACAGGAAGGCGCGAGGTAGTACAGGCACTAGGCGCTGGAGCAGCCCCTGAAAATCCTTAGGAACCAGTGGTCACCATGGGCCATGATGATGATGTGGCCCGGGCAGGCCAAAGCCGGGGTGCTGGGGTGCCCACAAGCAGGGTGCTTCTTCCCCCAAAGCCCCAGCCCTCATGACTTCCCTGGCACACGTGGCTTCAGGACACAAGGACCCCTTTTAAGGCGGGATGGCTGTGACAATGAGTCTCCCGTCTGTACACCACAATCCCCAGCCGAGGAGGGTAGCAGATACGAGGTTGGTGTCACAGGCTCGAGGGCATCCACTGAGGCTCCCTGAGGCAGAGACACCAGTCATACCCCCAGGGGCCTCCCCTCCGGTGCATGGCCCTGAGCACTGGGGCTTAGGGTGGCGAGTGGAATCCAGGAACCAAGTGGTATGAAAGCAGGAGGCACGTGAAGCCAGCCTGCCGCGCGGCTGTGGACCAGGGAGCCGGGGCCTGAATCCTGAGTCGGCAGTCACTGCTGTCTCACCTGGGGCACGTCAGCTCACCGCTCTATGCCTCTGTTTCACCATGTTTCATTGCGCTGTGAGGAGGAAATGAAATTGCAAGTGTAACAGAAGACCCTGGAGTAGAAATGTCTGGTCCATAGTGTAAGGGTGATCGAGAGGTGTTTCTGGAAATGGCTGCCTTTGCTTGCGCCTTTAAAGTGAATGGTTTCAGCAGGAGCAGAGGCAGCCTCCCTGGCAATGTGGTTTATCTCAACAACATACATACATGTGGCATTTCTCTTTATGGAGCTGACGGTGGTTTTCAACGCCATGGTGCATGCTTCAGAGATAGAGGATCCCAGCCCCACAGAAGAGCACACCAGTGACGCTGAGAAGGACTGTTGGGGAAGGGCCTGCCCAGTTTGCACGTGCTTGGTGACAAATGTATCTGAGGGACTTCGGCACTATTGATCTTTGCCCCTTCCGCCCCAGGAATTCAAGGCGTCGTGGAAGCCTATCAGAGCTGCCTTCCGAAGCTCCAGCTGTACGGCCCCACCAACATCGCCCCCATCATCCAGAAGGTGGCCAAGTCAGCGTCGGAGGAGACCAACACCAAGGAGGCCTCGGTAAGGGGGTGGGGGGCCCATCTGGCTGTGGATCACGGCGCACCCCCATGTGGTATTGCTCCCTCTGTAAGTTTAGACAAGTTTAGACAAGACTTAATTTCCCTGGCTTCGGTCCCCTCATCTGGAAATGGGAAGTACCCTGCCCATCTCTGCTGGGTTATTGTGAAGTGTCCGGCACATTGACTGAGAACTGGAGACAGGCAACAACGAAAGCTGCTGTAATCACTGGGCTGCAGGTCAGATCCAGCGTGTGTTCCTGGAAGGGAAAAAAACAAACTGTCCAAATGTAAGATGCGGTTCTGTGGACCCATACTGCAGATGGAGGCAAAGGAGAACTCTGCCCCCTAGTGGTACAGCTCAGCAGCACACGGCACCGCTGCCAAGATGTGTTTCACATTCTGCCGGCGGTTTTCTTACAAACGAGCAAACTGAAGCCACAAGGCCAGAGTTTGATTTTTTTTTCCCCTAATATTTCACAGTTAAGTAGATGGCCACCAATGACTTGTGTTTCATCATTTTTATAGTTGTCAATATTCCTTTTTTTAGGTTTGGTTTTGCAGATTTAGTAGAATATCATTGATGCCCAAGATTTTCTCTCTGTTTTTATCCTCAGCCCCAAGATACTACAGGTGCATAAGGAAAATAGCATGCTACTCCCTCATCTTCCTTCCCCACCTCAGCTAAGCCACTTGCACTGTCCATTTCCAGGCGTGCTAGGGTGGAGAGTCACATGATGTCAGCCTCTTCGCAGCTACCCGAGGGCATTGCCCAGCAACCCGCTTTCTCTGTCCCTGTTTCCCCTTCTGACTGCAGGTTCATCCCCATTAGATGATAAAATGCACCGCCCTATCCCCTATTAAGTTAAACTCTCTCTCTCGACAGCTTACCCTGTTAGCTGTGTTCCTTAATTTATTCTCCTTTAGAACAAAATTCAAAAAATTCCAATGAATTGCCTAGACCTGCTGCCTATATCTCTCTTCCCACTGGTTCCTCCATGCACACCAGTGACTTTCTCCCCAGGCTTCCTCTGAAAATTCCCTTGGTCGCGGTCAGCACCACCTGCCTCTTGGCAAGACCACTGAGACCTCAGGTCAAATCTCAGTCCTTTGCCAATGAAAGTTTAGGAAATAAGGGTTGGACAAGATCGGTCTTTCATTTCATGCTTTAACTTTTTTTTTTAATCACCAGAACTTCAGATTCAGATTTTTCAAATGTACCTCAGAAACTGAAAACACAAAACAGATTTTAGAAAACCCAACTATTCCTGCTAGGTTTTGGCTAAGGGATGGGGTGCAAAGTTGTCTGTTTTCCTTTACCCTTTTCCTCCCCAAGAGCTTCCTGGAGTTCATTTTGAAAACTGTATGATCTCAGCTCCTCTGGGGGAAGGATGCACAGGCCTAGCAGAGATCAAGGCTGACATGATTCTGGATTGATTTAAGCACCTGGTTCGCTAATATACATCACAGTGAGCTTCGTGGGAGGATAAGTCAGAAAGCAGTGCAAGAGGCCTCCTACCTCAGTACCCCTAAATAAGGTTCCCCTCCCCCAACAGAGGCCGGGAACACAGGTGCTTTTCCCCTCAAGGATTCTGCTGTTCTTTGAGGTGGGTGATCCAGGACCCGGCGGTCACTGCCTATTCAGGACCCTAACCCCTCGGCAGGCAGTGCCAAGGGTTCTGTGACGACAGTTTCCTACTCAATTTTATGGAATTCTTCTAGGAAGAAAAAAAAATGTTTTCCTTTTCTAAACAAAACCCCAGGTACATTGAATGAATATAATATTTCATCTGTGAGCGTTTTCTCAGTCTGACTTTGGAAGTAACTGTACCGCTAGCATTACTGGAAATTTCCATCAAGGGTTTGACCTGTGTAAAGTTTATTGCCTCTAGCTAGATGAACCCAGAAAGGATCAGACTCTAAGATCCTGGCAATGTCTCAGATCAGGAGTTCTTAGCTCTTTTTGTTCCATGGACCTCGTTAGTAACTGTTAAAGTTCATAGCTGCTCGGTGTTGTTAAATGCACGGCATTAAAATATATTGTCAAATAGATCGGTTATATTAAAATGCTATTAGCAAAATAGGTTAACATGTAAGGCACATTAATAGAGCTTCTCCTGTTAACATTAAATTATGAGATCCAGTAGCCAGTGTGACAATTATGTAATTTCTAGTAGTGTTCAATGCAAATGATATATGAGATGTTTGCAGCAATCCTATAACAAGGAAATATCTTTGATTTCTATTGGTGATTAAGTCACAAGAACAGCTAAAGCTAATTTAATTTGTTGCCTATATTTATAATTGGAAAGATGATAAATCTCAGTGAGAGGTTAATGAAAAGAAATAAGGAATATACCCGAGTCCACAGCCCACATTGGCCCACATGGAGAATCTTTGCCCTCCATCAGAATGTGAGTCCCTTGTGCAATTCAGAACTCTCTAGTAGCCACATTTTAAAAAGTGAAATGAAAGGAGAGAATTAACTGTATTAATATACTTTATTTAACCAACATAACCACAGGCTTAGCATCTTGACATGTACTCCTTAGAAAATAACCTTTAATGATACATTTTACTTTCTTACGGAAATCTTCAAGCGCTGCAGTGTATTCTTCACAGTCATCTTCCTCATTTGGATACAAAATTATCATCACAAATGCTTTGTCTTTGTCCATAGATTTACAGATGGATAGTAGAAAAAGTAGATTACAGCTGTGAGTTGTGGCAAACATTTCAAAGGTTTCCAGTGACTGGATCAGGTTTCCATTTTTAAATTTAAATTAAAATAGATGAA
>NW_004567134.1:10472939-10476024 GCF_000260355.1 Condylura cristata | reverse complement strand
CGCCCTCGCTCCTCCCCCCACGCGTATCTGTGGCCCTTGCTAGTGTGATTAAAAGACTCCCACTAGCGTGCCCCGGGCTCCTCCATCCCAGCCACAGGGCCCTAGGACAGCCGCCCCCCCACCCCCACCCCACCGCGTGGCCGCGCCACTGTGTCCCCGAAGCGCCCATGTATAACTGGTATCGCCCTTGTGTCCCCGCCTCGGCGTCCCGCGGGCGCCTGCGTCCACAGCAATACTTCATCCTGCTGATCCTGACGGACGGCGTCATCACAGACATGGCAGACACCCGGGAGGCCATCGTGCACGCCTCCCACCTCCCCATGTCGGTCATCATCGTGGGCGTGGGCAACGCGGACTTCAGCGACATGCAGATGCTGGATGGAGACGACGGCATCCTGCGCTCGCCCAAGGGAGAGCCCGTCCTTCGCGACATAGTGCAGTTCGTGCCCTTCAGGAACTTCAAACACGTACGCACGCCCCGGGCTTCCGTGGGAGGGCGCCCCGAGCTCACCCCCACCCCTCGCGACCCTCACCGCTCACCACGGGCCTGCAGGTGCGTGGCTCACGCGGGGAAGCAGAGTTCCAGGCTTCGAGAAAGAAGTGCCACTGCAGTTAGTAAAAGGCGGCGGCTGCCGGCACTGCGTGGCCCTTGGCCCGCGCCAAGGGGCAGGAGCCCAGAGCTACCTGCAGTCGGCAGCCCGCCCTCCCCAAGGGCGCCGCGGGTGTGGTAAGGAGTAGCCCGAATCCAGCCCGGGTTCTCCTTGCCAAGCCGTGCGCCCTGGCTCTTGAGCCGCAGAGGCCTGGGTTTGATTTGGCAAAGTGTATCTTCAAATTGGTAGAGAGCTCCATGCTGATGAATCTCTAGGAAGCAGCACCAAAGATGTGTCTGACCCAATCATGGAAGGCCCAGAACCTTGGCCAGCTCGTTCAAAGGCAGTAGGAAAGTTGATGCAGGTCAGTGGGGAAACACTGGAGTGAGTTTCCTGAGGCGGATTCAAAACCAACTCATGGCCAAAAGCAAGGAAGAAGCAAACAAAAGCCCAGACTTAGTCTTTGGAGGCTGCGGGTCAGAAACCTGGCCAGCTTGCAGCTCTGCAGGTTTGTGTCTTGGGCTCCGGTCAATAATAAGGAGCAGAGTCATGCTGCACTCCCTCAGTGGCCCTGCATCCACCCCCCCAGATGGCTAGTATGATGTCAAAAAATAAGTAAATAATAATACTCAGGCGCAGAAATTGCTGGTAATTTCCAATTTGGGGGTGATTGTTAATGCCACCAAAGGGGCACCTTTAAGATTTCCTCAGAGCCCTGCAGCTGCAGGGCTTGCACCCCGCAGATTTCCACAAAGTCCTTGCCCCAAGGGTGAGGCTCACCTTCTCCTACAAAGAAACCTCCCACCACTGTGTGGGAGTTCCTGGGGGAAGGAATCACTTGAGGAAGGGGCCACCGAGGCCCCCCAGGTCTGCTTCTGGACAGTAAGGAGTGGGGTGAAGAGAAATAGAAGCAGCCATCTGTGCAAGGCCATGTGTGCGGGGCCGTTTTGTGTTCACGGATAACCACCGCCTCATGGGACGCCCACAGTGCAGAGGAGATGTCCTTGCAGATTGGGGGGTTCGCCCGGTTTTTCAGCCAGACAAGAGGAGCCACATCAGTGGCCACCACCCAGACCTTACTCTAGTGAAGGTCAAAGAGCTCACTCCCTGGGAAATGGCCCCCACTCAAATACACACGCACATGCACGCACGCACACACACACGCACACACACATGCGCGCACACACACACCTGTGAGCTAATGAAGGCCACTGAGCCCTGCAAGCTTCAGCCTGCACCCAGGCCTCCTCCTCTTCTCACACCCTGGTATAGTGCCTGCTGTGCAGGGCCTGCACTCGGCAGGGGACCACAGCAAGAGAGCAAGCCTGGAATCCGGCCCCAAGGAATTTTCTAGAAAATTGCATGATTGGGAGATAGGTGCCAGCAGAAAAGCCCCATGCTAAGAATATCAGGCCCATACACCAGAGCAGAGAGAGCAGCCCTAGCGGAGCTGGGCACGGGAGGGAGGCTGGGCAGAGCTGTTAGCAGGGAGCCGAGGGGCACCAGAAATGAGGGCAGAGACCCTTCAGGGCAGAGCAGTGGACCGCAGCTCCAGTCTCTATCCTGGTCTCTAGCTAGTTGGGGTGGGAGGTGGGAGACTAACGCAGAACATTAGGAGCAATTCATCCTCCTCAACTTTGTGGATGTCAAATGAGATTTAAAGACAATTTCATTATCCAAACTAATCTACTCTCAATTCAATGAACCATAAATAAAATGGAAGGTAGGAGCTGCTATCTTTCCTGTAGGCTATGATGCCTCTTTTTCCTGTTCCACATGATAACTCAAAGTGTTGAAGTACAGGCACAGGTGTAAGCTGTGCGGCTCTGGGCAAGTTACCTAACCTCTCTGCGCCACAGAGTGTCAGCTATGAAATGAGCCCAACAATAGGCAAATTGGAAGATTAGAGGTGGTGCTGGTATTAAGCTTTCTATAGTGGCTGCGGGTGTGGCCAGCAGCTTTCACGCTTGTCTTTTTCCCAGCCTACTGCCCCTCCCCCAACATACACACACCCTACTCCCCCTCCAGACCACCAGCACGAATATGCAGAGTGGGAGAACCACGTAGGAACCCTGTTGTCTAGGACAGCAGCCAATAGCTACATTGGCGATTTAAATTTCAGTGTTTTTAAATTAAATGAAATTTTAAAATCTAGCACTTCAGTCACACTCGCCCTAGTCAAGGGCTCACTGTTCGTGTGGGGATGGTCACACAGAGTAAGTGTCTGGGATGACTGCAAATCAGAAACCAAACTACAGAGCAGTCCTTTCTTCCCAGCAACATTCACCCATCTTCAACTGTGAGTAGTTTCATTTTTTAAGACAAGCATGAAATAGTACAATTACAAAAGTAAAGCTCATTTTCCAGCAATCTGACATTCTTGCTTGAAATTGCCCCTCAAGAGTGGGTGGGTGGGTGGATGGATGGATGGATGAGTGGATGGATGAATGGATGAGTGGATGGATGGATGGATGGATGGATGGATGGATGGATGG
>NW_004567134.1:10468859-10472781 GCF_000260355.1 Condylura cristata | reverse complement strand
TCATGGTGATTTCTTCTTCCCTGCAGGCTTCTCCAGCTGCCCTGGCAAAGAGCGTGTTGGCTGAAGTCCCAAACCAAGTGGTGGACTATTACAATGGCAAGGGGATTAAGCCAAAATGTTCATCAGAAATGTATGAGTCGTCCAGGACACTGGCTCCATGACCTCCACACACTTTTACAGAGTTCTGAAGTACTAATCCTGCTCATATTTAATACTTCTACTGCTCCTGTACTCAGCACACACGCGCACACACACACACTTAAAGATAGCACGTTTTGGTGATTTTTAACTCATTGACCATTTTTTTTGCATGTGTAGCCCTGAGGCCTGGATCTGTTAAGCCCTTGTATTGTTAAAGACTTTTTACAAAGAACCAGAAATAATTATAACTTACTCTTTACAGCATGTCGCCTTGAAATAAAATGGTATCTGTATCTGTTTTTATACAGGTTTGTTGAAATTTTGCTAAATTTCTTATTATCTTTACACTGTAAAGCATTTTGAAACATTTACTGAATGTCGATAGCCAAAATATATTTGGTTTTATCTACAGGATGAGAGACTTTTCAAAATGGCGGCTGCATGGACTGTATTTTGCATGTTTAAAATAAAATTAAAAAGTCCCACATTGTTTTTGCAATTGTTATCTATAATTCTTCCCTACTGAGAATGGTCTCTCCACTGAAGAGGTTTCCCCACTTGGAGGTGGTCTTCTGGAAGGGGGTCTCGGGCACTTAGCCCAGGACCTCTGACTTTGCTGTCCACACTGATCACCTGAATCTTACTAGGATTCAGACCGTGATGCAGTAGGTCTGCATGGGCCCAGCCTTTGCATCTGTAACAAGGTCCCAGGTGATGCCAGTGCAGTCTTCAGACCTCACGAAGGGCAACGAGGGTCCAGCCTCAAGACATGATGGTAGAGACCTTCCAAAAAAAGGCAGCCTCATCTGCTTTAGAATGGTACCTCTTCCCACGCACAAAGGTCCTGCCTGCCTCAGAGGTGCGAGTAGAAAGTAATGAGACTGATTCCAGAAGCTGCACACCCCAAATCAGTCTCACTGCTTTATAGTCACACCTCATTTTAAAACAGACTAGGGAGGGCTGCTACTGGCTGGCCCTGCCCCTTAAAAGGTGGCACCCCACTCTGCAGCATGGATGATTCCATTCTTTCCATCCACCCCTAGCAGAGCTTAGAGTTTCAGGGGAACCACAGAGATGGAAAATTGCCGTGCACAGGCAGTGTGACTCCCCAGACCTCTGGCGCAGCAGGGTGATCTGAAAGCATAGTGTGGACCTTCTCTCTGCCTCTTGTATCACTCCTGAGAGCAACTGGCAGCAGAAACGCCTGGGTTTACTGTTTTGGATAGAGGTGTTTTGTTTTGATATAAACTAGCCAGTCTTGAACCAAAAGAATGAATGTTCTACTTGTATAATCTGCTCACAGAGAAACAACCAAGTGTTCTGTAGGCATAAAAGCCCAAGATAGAATTTATTTTTGGTCAGAGAGATGGTGAAGTAAATCACAAGGCAACATGGATCTGTCTGTTGTTTATTTGTCGAGGGGAGAAGTGTTAACTAGCAAATCAAATGCCTCCTATGATTTCTTTTCCAGTGTTATGATTATAGAGCCTAATCTTGCAAATACATGCCAGAAAAATGCACAACATTTTGAGAATGATGGCAAAAATGTATGACTTGAAAAAAAAAAAAAACAACCACCAATATTTAAGCTGTATTGTTTTCTGAATAAATTGGGTACTTACAGAATTTTTTCTAAGAGTTATAGTCTTGCTTCTCTTTTCAGTTTCCAGAACAGTGATTTATTTCCCTGGCCTCGGATTAGGAATAGCTCTTTCACAGTGCCACAGAAACATATGGGCTGTTATTTTTTAACAGAGAATGAATAGATGTAGGATGTAGGCCCTGCCCTACCGATTATCTCACAGCTGTCATGGAGGACATGAACTTTTATGTCTATTTGGCTGGACCATATTGAGGACTCAATAAATGCTTAATAAATACAGGGATGATCAATCCAGTGAACGAGTGCACGAATGGATGAATGAGTGAACCTGTGCATGTGACTCAGCAATTTTCAGTCCATTGTAGATTTAACATTGTGAATGAAGTGTTTGGTTGTCAATCAAAATGACGACATGTCATTCTCAAGCATCTTTACAGTCTAGTCCCTTCATGTCAGGATCCCTGGGATGACAAGGACAGAGCCAAGTTGGCCTTCACAGAACCTGAAAGTAGTTTGCTTCTCTGTTTAACCAGACTCCAACCCAGCTGCAAAGAATAATAAAAACAACATTAACAATCATTGAGGGCTTACTGTGCTCTGGGCCGCAAGCATTATAAATGCTTGGTCATTACTACCTCATTTCTTTCTCCCAACAGCCCATAAGGTAGATGGTATTATTAGCCTAATTGCAGGAAACTGAGACAGGGAGATTATGAACCCAAAGTTACAGTTATCAAAAGTCATAGTCAGGTTTGAACACAGACACCCCCACTTTGCCTCCTGGCAAGCGATCCCCATCGATTTACCATATTAGGTCACACACAGTTTATCAGGAGATTGGAGAACAAGAGTCTTAAAACATGACCTCTTTCTCCATTTCAGAAATGTCTCATCTGCCTGCCTCAACTTCTTGTTCCTGGGTTCCCGGCTTTTGTTATCTACAACATCCCCCTGGGGGAGATGAAGACACAGGAGACAGCCAAGTCTTCCCAACTTCCTGCCATCCAGGAGACCCTATAGGTCAGGCTTGCTAATGCAGAAAGCTGAGGGAGCCAGCAGGAAGACTGAGGAGGAACCAGTCTGGACCAAGGGACCTGAGAGGTCACGTGTGGTGAGGGTGGAGGGAGACTGGGAGGCCTGTGCCCAGTGAGGGTGGCTGCCACCCAGCTCCAGGCCCAAATGTGGACGCAAGGTAGCCTGTCCATCCAGTTTTTCAAGAGACTCCAAAAGCCTGGGATTTCACATAAAACCTGCCAATTTACATTAGTTTTGTTTATGCATACAATAACTGGGTGTAGGCCAAAGATGTGGAGTATAAGAGGATTCACTAGAGACAGTGGGAGCAAAACAGGCAGATACAGTGAAACATACTGCTGGGGGGAGCAGTGGGGAGACAGGAGAGGTCTGCTGCGTCATGTGGTCAGCTCCCTGGCCAGGGATCGAACTCTTGGCCATAGCAGTGATAGTTTTGAGACTTAACCCGTAGGCCACCAGGAGGCCCTATCATCTCGTATAATTCTTGTCACAGGGGGGATGTTAAACTATCGTCTCCTTTAGTTTAAGTCTCGATTATCCTCTCTTGTCTGGGATTTAAAAGAAACTTCTAGCTAGCTTACTTAATCTTTATTACCTTCCACTAATCTGCTTGTCATCCTTGGGCCAGAATGCTCACACAAACCAAGCATCTCACTGCTCTGCTTCAAATCCTTCAATAGCTCCCCACCAACCTCAGAATAAATCCTCAGCCCTTGAGTGAGGCCCTGATATAACATGCACCTGACTGCTATCATCTGATCCTTGTCTACTTTTTCTGCCCACCTCATTCCACACTATCATACACCCCTTTTCCTGTTGCACCTCTTGAAACTTGCCCTATCGCACCTCTGTCAGCTTCCACTTATTTTTGAAATCCCAACTCAGGGGACATTTCTCAAAAGCCTTCCAGAACCCTTCGGACTTTGGCCCACTATTTCTACTCCTTCCCTTTTCACCTGCACCTACCTCTGCCAGAAACTCTCTCTCCAGCTGGAACTAGAGACTCGGGTTCTAGCTGTCTGGCTCTGGGGGCACGCTTTGGCCCAGTTGTTGTTCAGCACCCAATGAGGGATCGATCAATAAGAGGAGGCGCCCTCTTGTTCTGCAGGCAAACCAGGTGTATATGAGTATATGATAGCACCT
>NW_004567134.1:10465897-10468759 GCF_000260355.1 Condylura cristata | reverse complement strand
CGTCTTCTGAGAAACGCAGCAGCTGAGTACAAATCACATTCTGGTGCATTAACTTCCATTACACCGAAATTCTCAGTTTTAACACAAAGATTTCTGGGCAAATGCTATTAAGTACAACAAACAGAGAGCACAAGAGAATGTGATCAGTGTCATAAGGCTTATGTAATCCAAGCACATAATCAGATGTCTCCAAAATTTGTCCAGCCTTTTATTAAAACCCCCACAGAACAGAGTGATGGAGGAAATGTTTTGGAATTAGAGACAGGGTTCGCAAGGGTGTGAATACTGTCACAGAAAGATCTGCTGTAGAAAGATTTATTATGTGGTTATATTGAAAAATTATATAATATATGCCATATTATATATAATATAGTGTATTTTATAGTGAGAATTACTGTTATTGTTACACTGAAATTCACTCGTTACATTGTGCGAATGTTTTGTGTGAATTTCATGACAACTAAGAAAACACTAATAACTTCTAATAGTGAAAGTTTGGCAATCTAATCCCTCACCACTTCCCCCTCCCAAGCCCACCTTCACCTACCACTTGAACAGTCCTTTGAGGCTTTTCTACTAATCACTGCTGGGATTTTCCTTTAACTCACGCTCCACCCCCCAGCCCTGACTAACCCCCGCCCCCCAGACCACGGACACGGTCCCTCAGCTTCATTCTCCAAAACACAGCCCAGAATAGACACAAAGGAGTCCCACAGACTTGAACTGAACCAAGGAGATTTTAAGATTTTAATATGATGAAGACAGCCTTAAGTGGATATAAGATGCATCATTGATTTAACAACTCCTTGGAGAAAGAGAAACACTTGATTAAGTAGCTACCAAAATTTCATATTGCTTACAGTAGCACCCATGTACCCCCAAATCCCATTCTCCTCTCTTCAGTCAAAATGCCTCTAAGCCTTTGTTGTTGTGTGACTTTAAAGGCTGTCTGCCATTTGCATCAGTACAGAGCCCTGCAAAATAATGCTGCTATTTGTAATTCTGCGTGGGACCCTGACCTTTTGGGGTCTTTGGGGTAAATAATGTAATTCTGAAGTTTACCTAAGAACATGGAGCTTCTGCATGCATTTCCTGTCTCATTAAACTTACAGTGGTTTTTGTTAGGGCAGGGAGAAAGGCACCCCTGAACCCCCCAAACCTGCCTACTCTAAATAGGTTCTGCCATCTGCCGCATTAAGACAAAACACATAAGACTTTAATGAAAAGGAACTTTAATACAGTGAGTCTACAACACGGGAGACAAAGAATATAATGTCTAAATCAAACACCTGAAGTCACCCATCCCCTCGTGGGCAAAAGTCAACCCAAAAGGGATTGACCCAAAGCAAGGCCCGAAAGCTGCCACAAGCCTGAAGCACCTTCTGGCCGGGACCCACAGAAAAGCGTCAGACATGGCCAGACAAGTCTGGGAGGAAAAGAGCAAAATCATAATGAATATAAACGTTGCCATAGTCAACCTCCCCATGGGTCTCTCACCCACATGGCTTTCAACCAGTCCAGGGCCAGGAAGCAAGCACGGTTTCTTCCTCACTTGCTTGCCGCTCCACATGGCTTCCTCAGGCCTCCTTCTGGCTCTCCATCCTGCTTCTTTCTTCAGATTCTTTCTCTTTTCTTTTCTCTGCTCAGCTCCCCCCTCCTTCTGGGTGGGGCCGGGAACCTGGAACTTCCCCTTTTTCCTGGGACCCCCGTTACAGTTTCTCATTCTAAAGCCTAGTGCGGGTTCCCAGGGCCCACCAGGCAGGGTGAATAATTTCTCTCATCTTGCCAAGGACTTTCCAAAAGAAAACAAACAAACAAACAAACCAAAAAAAAACCCAAGCAGATTCAAACTTTTGTTGTTTTTTTTTCCCCCTGCAGAGAGAGTGCCCTTTTCTTTCTGCATATATGTGTGAACATGTATTCATTAGAGCTCACTGTTGTTGAACTGAAAGCAGAACTCAAGGTTGGCAGGATTCACTCTATGAAAACAGACACTGTTTTCCCCATATTTCTTTAAAAAAAAAAAAAAGGAATTTCTTCCATAAATGATTAAAAGGCATGGCATATTTCAGAAGGAAGGCCTTTTCTTCCCTCCTGAATTTTTCCAAGTCACATAATTTTTTTTAAAAAGGGGGAGAGGTTCTCCTGCATTTGTGAACAATCCTTGTAAATCCTTGGCAACAGCGATCAGCTGGGATTGCCATCCTTGCTTCAGAGTAAAGCAATCAGAGCCCCAAATGTCAAAACCTATGGACGTGGACAGGAGTGTGAGGGGTTCAGAAGGTGTGCACCCACAGGGGCTGAACTAGGCTGAGAAAATAATTTCATACCCTAATCTAATTCACTGAGAGGTTAATATGGATGAATTGGAAGTAACTAAAATACCATTCGGAAGAACCACAACCCAGAAATTACCGTCCTGTTTTGTCTCTGTCCCCTTATTTAATACCCTCAAGATCAGAGCTTAGGGAAGCTGCCCTCCTGCCAAAGCATGGCATCCCGGATGTGCACATATCCAGATGTGCACATATCCAGATGTGCTCCTTACCCCGATGTGCCTATATCCATTCTAGCCAGGAGAGTCAGTGAACCCATCCTACCATGCCAGGGAAGGCAGCGTCCTGATGGTTATGAGCCAGCGTTTGGGCATGTTCCCATAGAACGTAAATGTAGTTGTGTTTTCTGACCCTCAGAGACCTGATCTGTGAAAGGGGAGCATCCCACATACCCCTTAGGGTTCTTCAGTCTTAAGGAGAAAGTAGCTTTAGAATGTGGAGGTCAGTATAGATTATATGTTAAGGATCTGTAAGGCATTCTTTATAGCATAAGGGGCAAGATGTGTACCCTAGAAAACAAAAGTCT
>NW_004567134.1:10426270-10465536 GCF_000260355.1 Condylura cristata | reverse complement strand
GGCCTGAGTGGGCCAAATTCTCCAAGCCGGAGGCTCAGGACAAGGCTCTCCTTTGATGTGGCAGCTCTAAGAGTGAGGCCCTGTGTGCTGGCAGAACCTGCCTTCCTCTGGGGATGAGGCCAGAACAGAGGAAACAGGACTGAGGGAAGACTGGAACAAAAGAACAAGAGCACCTTGACAACCTCAGCTCTGGACCCTCCCTTGCCTGAAGGTAAATCTGAAGAATTTCCAGCCACCAAAGCCCATAACTCCTGTCATAACTCCAGCTAACAGAAGGTTAACTTCTGTTGCAAGCTGCTGAAGACTTCTAAGACAGCTGGGCCTTGGGCTGAGAGGAAGGTGGCAGTGCAGGGGGAGAGACAGAGGGTGCCGTCACCCTTCCTCCTCTCCCCCCACCAGCCACGAAGGGGACCCAGCCCCCTACTTCCTTGTGACCCCTGAATCCATTCGGGATGAGAAGTATCTAAATGAATATGCTGTTGTTCCTCAATCAATACTTTATGCTAAGGCCTGGAGAGTGGTTTCACCTGCTGGCCCTGTAGCTGCAGCACAGAGGGCAGATGGAGGTGACAGTAGGAACACACAGGGCACTTGGGCACTTGTGGGAAGAAGCCAGGATGCTGCCCAGTCACTGACCTTCACTTGGCTTCCTGACGTGAGGTGGGAAAGAAACAGATGAGATACCAATAGTTGGTTCCCAGCTTGGAGAAAAGCCCTCCAGGGCTGCTGCCGTGAAAGCAAAAGGAGAGGCCCCCTCACCTCTACCTCAGTGAAACCCACGGAGATGCTTCTTGACTACACAGCTCCTCCTTTTACCATTTCCCTCGGAGGCTATTATATGGTGGCATTTTTTCTGATACATTTTTTTCTTTCAGGGCTTGGGATAAGCGAACTCAGAAGTGTACATAAGAGTCTGTTCCGTTGCTGGAAGCCAGAGGGGAATTGTGGTTAAAGAGCTCTAACTTTGATGGAAGTCTGAGGGGAAAGCTGAGGGAAATGTGAAGGAGAATGGCTTTCATCCTACAGGCTGTACTCTCCCTGGGAAGGGCCCAGGAGATCATCCATTACTACCAGCTCCTTTCTGCTGCACTGGGGCTCAGAGGGGGAACGTGCCCAGTGCAGGTGACAGAGTTAGTTTCCCAAAGAACTGTACCCTGTTTTGCTGCCTGACCGAGTCCCAAAGTCCCCGAACTCCCACGTGTAGAGGGACTTGCCCACTCGGAGTGACATTTTACACTCAGACACTTTCAATCTAGTTGATATTTCACTTTAAAGAGCATTTTCCTCCTTTCCTGCTGGCCGTCATCTAAACAAGCAGAAAATGTATAAATAACTTCAGCTTTCCATCATTCAAAACAGCAAACCAGTGGTTCTGCATCCTGTGGCATCGGAAAAATAGAGCAGGATTTAGGAGACCTTGTTTCTACACCAGGCTGGCCCAGATGAAAGGATTATAGGGATATTTACCAGATACAGGGTCTTGGACAATTCTTCTCATCTCTGGGAACACAGCTTTCCTCCTAGATTGCCGTGGGGATGGAACGAACTAATATTTGCAAGCATTTAGCATTATGCTCGACACTCCATAAATGGCCCTGCGTTTGACGTTGCAATTTATTATGAGCTTTTTCATTACACCTGTCACTACTGCTTCCACAGGGCAGCAGCTACTGTTTTGGAGAACACACACTCTCACAGACAAATTACCATTCCCGTCACGATTGACTGACTTATAGGAGACTGTTTTCCTTTAAAGCAAAATGTGCAGACTCATACTTGCCATTCCCTTCAATGTTCCTAACTAGAAGTTGTGGAACCCTAGGAGATACAAGGAAGAGAAGGGGATGGGCTTAGCATCCTAGCCCTTATCCAGAGAGGCGCCCTTATCCCCTGCTGGTGGGGAAGATGATGGTGGTGATGGTGCTAGCAGAGGTGATGGTGATGGAGGTGGAGGTGATGGTGGTGGAGGTGATGATGGTGGGTGGTGGTGGAGGTGATGGTAGTGATGATGGTTGGTGGTGGTGGTGGTGGTGATGGTAGTGGAAGTGATGGTGTGGTGGTGATGGTGGTGGAGGTGATGGTGGTAGGTGGTGGTTGAGGTGATGGTAGTGATGGTGATGGTGGTGGTGGTAATAGTGGAGGTGGTGATGATGGTGGTGATAATGTTTTTAAACAAAAACATACTCGAGTGTATGTTATACAGTTGTAGTATTAAAAGGAGGTCAACAGACATGAAGATAAAAGACACGAGAGGCCAAAAGAGTGACCAAGACGCCTCCTAACATCTTAATAGGAAAATTATGTGATTGTATCATGCAGAAAATGTGAACAAGAAAATTAGAAAGGGATGAATTGACATTTTTCATAAGTTTTGCTATCTAACAAATTGCATATAAACACATATAGTATGACATCATAATATTTGATAAAAGTAGTCAGCATTTTTGGGTTCTTTACACCAAGTACTGTGTTAAGCACTTTTTATGAATCATTTCATTGAACCTATGCTATTGCCTTGTGGAGGAAGGAGGATTTTTAAAAAGAGTTACAGGTGAAGAAACTCAGAGAAATGAAAGGATTTACCCAGGTGCATGGAATAGGAGAATAACAGAATCTGAGCCCAGACCTCCCCAATTCTGGAAGAGAGAGCTCCCAGCCACCCTTTAAATGAATCAAGTCCAAGGCCCCTCCTGAGAAGATGGAGGTGGCGGAGAAGGAGCACATCTAACGGTAAGGCAACCCTTCACTTTCTGTTAGGCATTTGGTAACCCAAGTTCACACCCTGTCTGGCTGGCCTGTGGGCCCATCCCTGTGCTGGTAACTGCTCTCTCCACATCTCACATCGCATTTCTACATCATATTTTTGTTGTCATTAAGACATTTCACACACCATCATGATCGCGTTGTCAACACGCGTACCTCTATGGTTTTCAGGGTATTCACAAAGTTGTGTAACTAGCACCACTAAAATGTCCACGTAGTTCTGGATCCCTTATGATAAATACAGGATTTCTGGGAGAGCTTAGAGATCTAATTTTCATGCCTTTAAAGAGTTTGTAAGAAGATGTGATTTACAAACCTGAGGATCCTCGCTACTTAGTTAATGAGAATGTCACACAAGAACATACACATAGCTGGTGAGTGCTAAGTGGAGACAGCCAGACTGGGAATATGAGGGAGTCCTCATGGAGGAGAAAGGCGTAAGGCTGGCTTTGAGTGATGGAGCTGATCATCACCCAAGAGCTAGAGCTGAGATGAGGGCCAGGAGGATGCCAGATGCAAGGGGCTCTCAGGCTAAGTGGCCAAGCCCTTACCTGTTGCCAAGACTAATGATTTGCCCTACCAAGAGACTCACTGGGATTTCAATAATAGAAAAGAGGAGATGAAGCCCAGTGATCTCAGCCAGAGATCACCTGGTTTATTTGAAGGTAATTTCTATGACCGGGACCAGAGGCTTCTCTCAGAACTCAGGTGTGATACTCATTGGTTTCAGCAGGATGTGCACTCCAGGGAGTGAGAACAGCCTTTGGCTTTGGCTGGAAATTCCTGCTTTAAAAAGCCATTCTGTTCCATTTTGAAATAAAGTGGGAGTGAAAGACATGCCCCATGATGCTTCATGGTTAGTAAAACTGCAAAGGCATTTCTGCCTGGGCATAAAAGATTATTTTAAGCATCATCTCCCAGGTTCCTCAGTTACTAAGGGAATCCTGTCTCAGCTCAGCTGCCTCGCGCAAGCAAGCAAGTTGCCATGACGATCCTTCCTGTGAGGCCTGGTTGGTGTCTAAACACCACTGTAGGAGGGACCACAGGCTCTGCATGCTCCTGCCTGTGCCCGTGCCCATGACGGTGACCGGAGCAGCTTCGCCCTCCCCTCCCTGCCCTTTGAAGTCTGCCACGGGACACGCGTCTGCTGCCGTCCTCGCCACTAGGGGGCACTAGCACAGTGGACTCGCGCGCAGGGTGGTGGCTCATCCCCCAGGATAGCTTGTCTCTCGATCCTAGCATGTGCTTGCTGTTCATATTCGGTCATGTTCAGTCTTCTTGGGCATTCCTTCCTTCACGTCTCTCTGAACAGAAGCAGCACTAGGTATTTACCCAGAAGCTGCACTGTGGAGCATAAGAAAAAACTAGAATTATTTTTGTTTGCCTCCCTGTAAACCAGCCGGCCATAATCAAGCTGATTAGCTCCTTCTGAGTGATTTCTGCTTCCTCACCAACATCGCCCATAGTCTCATTTTTCTTTTCTGTTGCCTGCAGAAGAAAATTATTGAAATGCCTAATTGCAGGATGCCTAATTGCTGAACTGTCGTTATCTCTTGACAACTTCCCTTCTAAAACAATCCCATTTCCCATTTCACTTTAAAACTCCCCAGCATCAATTCCAATCATAACAAGGCCCTCAATGCAGAGAGACATTCTCGAGTGTATGCTCTGTTGCTGCAGCAAGCTAATCAAACTTAACTTTAAGTTCAGGTAATTCATTGCCTGTTTACTCAGCATTTCAACAAAAATGGAATGGCCAAACTTAAATTTCCAAATTCCTACAAGCAACCCACTTGAAAATAAAGAAATGGACTTGGAGTAATGGGACGAATGTCCAAGGTACACACATGGTAATTCGATTGTGTCTGAAACCCGGGACAAGGTTTTTGTTTGTAAGGAAGGTGGGTTAGTTATTTTGCTCCAACCTGTCACCCTAAAGTTAGTGACTGAAAATAAAAGCAATCATTGATTCTCTGGCAATGTTCAAGGAAACCACGAGCTTCTTGACCGAGTGTTCAGCCTCAACGTACATTTTACCAGTTGCAGTCACCTGAAGGATCTCGGGGGCTGGTGGGTTCCCTCCCTGGTGGCTGGAAAACTGTCTTGTCTTCATAGCAGCTCCTCTACAGAGCCGTGAGAGGGTCTGCAAGATGTGAACACTGGTTTTCCCCAGAGGGGACAGCCAGAGCCCCTGGTGGTGTACCAATACATTTTGGGTTCGGCTCTAGAAGCCACAGATACTCTCCTTGGCCCTCAGTGTCAGCTCTGCACGACTGCCAGATGTACTCTTATTAACCAGCACCAAAACTGAGTCTGAGTTCCATCACTTATGACATAAAAATAACTTCCCTTTGAGGATTATAACTTCCTTTTTAAGGATTACTTTGAACATTAACCTCTGTAAGACTGTCAAGAACTGCTTAATACAATGAGCTCTCACAGTGGGCATTATTTGGGAGTGGTTTCGCTTCCTTGGGAAACCTGTCCCTAGTTCTTCCCAGTCTCCTAAAATCTAAACCCCTAACAGCCGCCTTGTCCAACAACTGGCAAGAATAGGCTCCGCCCTTCCCATCCATCCGGACCCTAAGCCGAGCTAGGGCTTTTTCGGAGGCGGAACTCTAGTTCAGGGTGGGTTGTGATCCCAGTACCCGGAGCGCATAGCGCATGGACCGGAAGTGGCTCCAGTGGTTATCTTTCCGTCCCGGGGGGCAAAGGCGGCCTGCTGGTGGGGACCTGGGGCCCCTGTGGTGGACCCGAGACGGCAGCGTGGGGACGCCCTGAAAGCAGAGCGGCGGGGCGGCCGGAGGTGTAGGGCCCACCGCTCCCGGCCACGTCATGGCCGGTTGGAGGCTGCTGGCTCGGGCCGGCGCCCAGGTGCGGAGCCGCGGAGCGGGCGGCCTGGGTGCTGCCGGGGTTCTGGGCCACAGGTGGGTGCGCGCCTGAGAGCGGTGTAGGAGGGGGGTGGGAGGGTCCCTGGAAACGGCGCCCTTGAGCTGTGTCGTGGCCCGGCGAGGAGGGGTCAGCCTGGGCTGAGGGGAAGGACCCTCTGTTCAGATCCAGGGACCCAAGCTTAAGGAGCGATACTCAAAGGACGTGCCCTTTAAAGGGTTGAACGAGTTTGTTTGCTTTTAACGCTGATGAGCCAGAACTGATCGCGAGCATTAGCAGCAACCGATAGTATTTGCCTAATAATGAGCGCTTACTGCATACTGAATATCTAAGGTAAAGCAAGCGCCTCAGCTCGTGAAGCATGAGCCAACTGTCGTCCTCCCTATGAATACTATCACTGCTCCGTTGTGCTCGGTTGTGCAGGTAGAGCGGGAGCTTAGAGAGAAGTAACTTGCTTACGGTCACTCAACAAATAAGTGCAAAATAGGGTCTGTCAAAGGGGGACTAGACTACAGAAAACTTTACTACTTTCTGCCTCTCTGCCTCTGTGTGCAAGAATTACACACCACCTTCTTAGCCTTGCTCTCCCATCGTCTTTTTTGGGTATGTTCAAGTAGTCAAGTCTTGTTTTTTAAGGATCCTTTAAATATGGACCTCCAGTTTCCGCATCATTTGGAGCCGAGTTTGCAGGCATGAGGTCGCTGCTCTGAGATTGGCGTTCCACATTCTGCTGCTTCTGCTGGATATAAAAGCTACTGAATTCGGGTTCAGATGGGTCAGTGGCTTCTCTTGTGTCTAGACAGGACTACTTGGAAATCTTTTTATCCTACAGATGAAGAATTTTACTACAGGGTAAATAACGGTTAAAATGCAGCCCCTTGTTATTGCGATTGGCAGGGAGAAATTTTGCAAATTCCAAACCCTTTCCTAAGGCCTAATTACACTTTCCAGCACCCCTGAGTTCCCCTTCACCAAGTGTGGACCTTTTGAATGATGCATGGTTTTCTGATTTTTACTTTTGCAGAACAGACATCTGGCTTTTGGCTAGAAGTTTCCATGGCAAGAGTGGTACTTGGTGGGATGAGCATCTTTCTGAAGAGAATGTCCCGTTTGTTAAGCAGCTGGCCTCTGATGAAAATAAAGCCCAATTAGCAAGTAAACTGTGTCCTTTGAAAGATGAACCGTGGCCTATGCATCCTTGGGAACCAGGTGGTTATTTTCTGCTTGATGAGTTCTCATCCGCTCATTACTGTGTAGCTGGCAAACTCAACAGTCATGCAACCGAGAAATTTATCATCTCTCAGATTTATTTTTCATGTTTAAAGTGGGTCGGTGTTGTTGTGTTTGGTTTTCAACTTCCAGCATTCTGGTTTAGTGTTAGTGAATGTCTGGAATTATTTTGCATACGTTTTCATTCAGACAGAAAAGAGGGGGGTGCAAAGTTGGGAGCGAAACTGTCGTGTGCCACACAGGTGTTTGCAATTGGGATGTTATCTAGCACTCCAGGTTGCCAGCACAAACCAGAATCAGCTCTTTGTGCCAAGAGTGCTAAACCCAGGTGTGGCCAGACTGAGGCAAACAAGCCCTTCCCTGTTGAGAGCGGGGTCTCTGGTTGGGGTTTATTATGACAGTTGCAGCAAAGCCAAGTGTCGTGATGGAGACGGACCCGTTTCGGCAGCAGGCCCACTTGTGCCTCTAACGCCACCCGACCTCTAAGGTTTTGAGTGGTAGATGTTCTCTCGTTAATGAGGCTGGGTAGGATTGGGTTCTAGGGAAGCAAAGCGTAATGGTGGTAGTAATAGAGGTCTGCTGCTTCTCTACTACTACCATATTTTAAAGCCAGAATTTGCTAGTTTACCTGTTGTATTTTATACACTTAAATTTGATTTTAACAAAAATGTATTGAGTACCAATATATTTTGCCAGACATGGTTGAAGACATTTAGCTCTGTTAGACAGTTGAGTTTTACTCTCCAAATACATTAGCAGCCAGATTGTCTGCTCCTCATTGAAACCACAATTTAGGAAAGATTGTTACATCATTGGCAAATCTTGAAACAGTTTACACTGTTTTTAATTGCCAGGTTCCTCTAGAGTAGGCCTTATTGCGCTAAAGCTGGGAATGATGCCTTTATGGACCAAAGATGGTAACAAGCATGCGGTCACATTACTTCAGGTAAGAAACAAAAGGGGTAGTGACTTGGGTGTGTGCTGAGATCTGTTTGTGCTAACCTGAATGATGGCGCATTGTTTGTGTCCTGAAACGTCACTGTGGACAGGGTGATGCTGAGCAGAGACTTAAAGAAGTTGACTTCTGTTGGCCTCAGTGAATGCTCTCAGTCTGCCTGAGTGGCCCCTTTCTTGATACTGGCTTTGAGTAGCCGGCACAGTGGATAAAAACAGACTAACTGGTCTCAATAGTCTGCTAGTTTAGTTCCTAATCAGTGGTTGAAGGGAATATCAGAATCAGCTGGAGGGCTTATAATAAAGTAGAGATTCGGGTTTCCTGGGGTTCCACTGAGTTATGAGACTGCATTTTTAAGTTCCCAAGAGATGTGATGCTTCCTGTCTCAGGGCCACATTCAGAACCACTGCTCTTAGGAAATGAAAATGTGTGTTGGCACAGGGGGCCATGCGGGGACAGGTTAGGAAGTGTGGAGAAGCTTTGAGGATTCTACTTGACATGTGTAGTGGGAACATGTATGTTCTTTGTAAGTACTAATTTTGTTGTAGCTTTATGTTTTACATACTTTTCAGCGTGTGTTATCTGTATGTTCTATATGTGTATTTAACATTTTTTTGTTTTTTTAGTATTTTATGCATTCAAGAGCTGGTGTATTAGGCCAGAGGTGGGGAGGCAAGAGGAGGGGGTGCGAGAAGATTCACCAGAGACAGTGGGGAGCAGATCAGGCAGATGTACTGAAATACACTGCCGAGGGGACCAATGGGCGAGACGGGAAAGGTCGTCTGTGCTAGGGAGGGGGGTCACCTCCCGGGCCGGGGATCCAACTCGTGCTGTAGATAATTTCATAATGCTGAGACTTAACCCCTTGTGCCACCAGAGGACTGTATATTTGACTTTTTTTAAAAAAAGGTTATTTCTGTATTTTAAGATTGTGGTTGATGTTAAAGAGATAAGTAACTTTAAAGACTTCTAATTGTCCTAGGACCTCAATGTGGTTGATATGTAATGTTCAGTGTAGTTCGAGCTATATGTTTAAGGTTTTTTTGTTTACTTTTTTAGGTGCAAGACTGTCATGTCCTGAAATATACTCCAAAGGAAAACTGTGGTGGGAAAATGGCAACTCTCACTGTCGGAGGCAAAACTGTATCACGTTTCCATGTAAGGCTGTATTTTCACTTCTAGAATAGTGTGTTTCTTTATTTTCAAATCCAAATTCTTTGTTTTGAAGCTATTTTATAGTTATAAACTGGATTTTGTCTGTGAAATGAGTTGTGGATATGGGGGGATGTCTTGTCTTAACAGTTAGCCATGGGCATGTGAAGATTAATTTTGTATCTTCTAGAATGAACTTTAGGTACTTGGGAGACTGTATGTGAACCCACATGAATTTTTTTTTTAAAGCATGTCTTCCCAAGTAGAATACTAATAGAATGCTGAGTTTGTAGTTTCTTTTAAAAAGTGTGTGCAATTAGTGTGCTCTTTGGATCACTAAAAGCAAGGAATACCTGTCTAAAAAGGTGATGGTCTTCACGAATGGGTAATGAAACATCTTTGAATTAAGACATATTGCTTATCTCTGAGATAAACATTTGACCATTGTAAATTGCTTACAGCTTAGGGGACAGCTGCCCTAAGTGTCCCCTGCTTCCCGGTCATGGCTAACTTTTATTGAGCATTATGTGCTAGGCATGAAATGTTAACCTTGATTTATTTGTTAACCCATGCAGCCTCTTCAGCCTGTGAGGCGCAGAGGTTAAGTAACTGTCTCAGTCTTGGGGCCACCCCTAGTAAAAGGTATAATAACAGTCAGGCTCCAGAGCCTTTCTTAACACTATGTTGTTATCAACCCTCTAAAACTTGGAGGGAAAGAAGGTGCACCGATAAAAGCCAGCATCCTGGTACAGTTATGTAAATGCAACAAGCACAGAATGGGAGACTGCCAGTTCTGTGTGAGCAAATCTGAGACTTCACAGGGAGGCGAGGAAGGAGAATGGGTATCGGAGTTGAGCCGAAGGGCGTGTTCTCAGCGGCAGAGATGGCAAAAGAGTGTGTGCTTGGACAGAAAACTGGCGCGTCAGGGTCTGTCGTGAGTAGAATGCTGGAGTTTACGCTCCGTGGACTCTGAGGAGCTTTCTGAGTTCTTTAGCTAGGGCACTAACTCGATTGGTTGTCATCTTGGTTAACTAAATGAGAAGACTCTGGACGCAAGGAGGCATTAAGAAGGTTAAGCACTGGGGAGAGTGAAGAAAGCCTTTCAATGAGGGCAGGTGCATTGGGCTTGAAGGGCCAGAGTTGCAAAGGTCCATGCAAGGATGTGTGAAAGGGCACGGGCAGGTCAGTGCCACGATGTAGCCTAGAGGAAACAGGGGAGGGAAGCTGTACACTGAGGTGTTCTCAGAAAATCTAGGTGGAGTTGCCCTGTCTGTTGTGGGGTAGATTGGCCAGCAGTTGGGATGCACGTGGCTGATGGAACTGACAGTGGCCGCAACCGGAAGCGTCGTGTGGTTAGCAGGAAAGAGGCTATTTAAGGCCGTTTTGCAAGATTTAGACTAGCTATTTCTGCCTCTTACATCATAATATCCATTCATTTGTCATTAAAGCTTTAAAAAGAGTATCTTCCCTGCTGTTAATAATTGCCACTTCATTGAGTAAGTTCTGAGTTAGGTGATTCCATAGTAATCAAAAGCACATGAGGTTTTTTTGATTTTTTTTTATGTCAAATACTTGATTTTTTAAAAATATGAAATATGTGCTGGCCTTTTTGTGAACAGTTCTTTGGATTTGGGAGATACCACTGTTTTCCATTTGGCTGTTCTGTGCTTTGTTCCAACCAGAACCATCTTTATTTTTACTACCAATGTTGTAAGTATGTGGCTTTCCAGCCTCTAACCCAGGCATCAGATTGGAACAGCCCGCCCTGCTTCGCTAGCTCTGTGAACATTGCTTCCTCAGAGTTGGTGAGAAAACAAGCAGACGCGGGGTCCAAGAGCTGAGTCTAACCATGGCTTCTCATTGGCTCCCATCATGGCTCGCTTTTGAAGCTTCATTGTTACTTACAAAACAGGAGCTTGGACTTGGTCGCCTCTAACTTCTCTCCTGATTCTAAAAGTCTCAATGATTCTCTGATACATTAATTCTCAAGAAAACACAAAAATTCCGCCCAAGGTCTATTTGGCAGCTGATTTATTTAGTGATGAAGGTATCTTAGATAAAATGTTATTGACATCATACTGCTATTAAAATACTGTAACAGTGACAGTTTAGCCCTTCATGCTTGAGACGCACCTACAGATTTGAGTTCACTCTCCTGAGTAATGCGCAGCACGGCAAGGTGGGTAGGGGGCAGGGCTCTGATGCCGGGTGGACTTTGACCACAGAAGTTACATAAACAGTCATAACTACTCATTTCTCTAGTATTGGAAGTGCTACAAGGACCCTGTTTACTCTTTAAGTCCAGAGGACATTTATTGCAACATTAAGGGAAAAAGCTTTGCGGTTGGTTCACCTTTGTTCAGAATGAGATATGAAAGGGAAGTGTTAAAACTCTCTAGAAGGAAAACATTTTGGTCCAGAAAGGAAAAGATTTTTGGAATTAAAAGTATACAGACTTCTCTTGGATGCTGTTAGCCCTCAGGGAAATGACAAGTAGATAAACTATAGAGGGCTTAAAAAAAAATTCCAAGACTACCACATAGTTAAGATACTAAAATATACATTGAACTGACAGGTTTAATTTAAAACAAAATTAGACCTCCAAGAAACTAGGCTGCTTTGCTTTTGCTTTATTTGTACTATAATACAAATAAAAACTGATGTGGTACATAGTTTTTGAATGCCAAGCCAAGTGCCCTAGAAGTTAATTTAAATCAGTTCGTCTTAGAAACAGAGAAGCATTTCATTGTGTGAGGGGAATTGCAGACATCTTTGAGGGAGGAAAGAGCAGCCTGTGGGTGGGAGGTGCCCAGGTGTGACCCTCCCATCAGGCTTCTAACTTGCTTGAAATCATTTGAAGTTTTTAAAAAACACCTGTTACATTGCTGCTGGTTTCAACACAGCATTTGGCTCTGCTAATGGCTGACACCTAGTTTTATGTTTTTCAAAAACAAAGATGCAAAGCATTTTGATTTTAGTGAAAGTGGTTACTTTTGTTCTTTTTATGTCTTAGTATATAATAATTCAGGTCAAGATGTCAATCTTGTCTATATTACTAAGGTAAGATTATTTTTTCAGAAGCCTCGAGCATACGTAAAAACTGACTCTGGTAAAATAATGCTGTGTAAATTACCAAGTGGACCACGTGCATGTCAAAAACAACATTGAAGTGTGTTCTAAAATTTAATTAACCTGAATGGATAATTCAAGAAAATAATTTCAAGAAACCATATTTTGAAAGGAAGTGTACAGTGTTTGCTTCTGTTGTGGAAGAATTCAGTGTAACTGAGCGAGCAAAGCAGGGCTCTGGTGAGAGTAGTGTTTGGCATTAGCCTTTGATTTCCTCTTGAGGGAAGGGAACACCTGGGTGATGCCTGGATTGTGTGGTCGCTCCGAAGGCAGGGATAGCTTCTGGAGGGAACTCCGGGGTACAGGACAGTTGTCCATGGATGTCCAAGGCAGAGCTGCCCAGCATCTGTTTTGTGATCTTCAGGAGGCCTCAGGGTCATTCTTTGGGTGGGGAAGGAGGGCGAAGTTCCAGACTTCAGGCCAGAGCCACCCAGTTTCACACTTACTGCAGGCAGGCCTCTAGGTCAGTTAAAGAGGAGCATTAACCGCTCACTTTTTAAAAAATCACTAACTACCTGACTTACTGCACATTCAGTCACTACACAGACCATCTGGCTGTGCAGGTGGACGATTGGAATTTGGGGGAAAAGTACTTTGTTATAAGAGGACATTAGTGTCCTCTTAAGTTCATTAGGATGTTTTAGTTGCTTTTTTCTGTTAACAAATGACTATTTGGCTTAGGGGTCAGAGTTGTTTTTTGCAAATGTGCTCATCCTCAGTGTAAGTTGCAGTGTTTATTTTAGGCCTACAGATCTTAGTAACAGAGGCCGTGCTCTGTTGGGCTGCAGACACTGCAGTGTGTGTGCTGAGAAGTGATGCAGCAGTGGCCAGAGTAGAAAGAAGGGTGACTTGGAGGACACACCAGGACTCTGTACCCAGACTCCATTGCCTGTCTTTTCACCCTTCATTCAGCTCACTCTTGCAGTGTCTGTTTGCCACTGTGATTAAAGTTGGAGACACAAGAGAATGAAGCAACTTCCACTGGCTGGGTCATCAAAAGCCTGAAAGTCAGGTAGCTATGTATGTGGTGTGGCCGATGGCTGGGGTGCAGGCAGGGCCTAGGGATGACATCGACAGGAGCTGTCTGCTCTGGTGAGACAGCTGGACAGCAGATGCCACTGTCACTGGGACTAGACACCTGTTGAACAGATTTTTTTTTAAAGATTTATTTATTTGTGCATACAGAACTGGGGCACAGGCCAGAAGCTCAGGGGCGGTGAGAGGCTTCACCAGAGACAGAGTGGGGAGCAGAACAGACAGATCGACACTGCTGAGGGGAGCAGCGGGCGGGTCAGGAGAGGTCTGCCACGCCATGTGGTCACCTCCGGGGCAGGCGGGACTCGAACTCATGTGGAAGTGGCTTTAGATTCTCAGTGCTGTGCTTTAACCCGCTGCGCCACCAGGGAGGGCCCTGAACAGATTTTTTTTAATAAGTTTATTTTTACATCATTTTGTACTTTTTTTTTTTTTATCTCAATTGTAATCCCCGTGGGTTTCCCATCACCAAGTTGTTGAACAGATTTTTAATGAGTGGTACAGGGGGAGGAAGAGATTGGCCCAGGCAGGTGGGTAAGGACGCATACATAGTACATTGTCTCTCAGGGCTTTCAGGTGCTTCATTACGATTGGAGGGCAGTTGAGGGAGCAGGAACAACAGGAAGCGAGACACACCTCTGTTGGCTGTATTCTGTTGGAATGAGGCGTATAAGCCAGAGGCTCAGGGGCAGTGAGAAGATTCACTATAGACAGAGTGGGGAGCAGAACAGGCTGACAGATGAAGCACACTGCTGAGGGGAGCAGCGGGTGGGTTAGGAGAAGTCTGCCACTCCGTGTGGGTCACCTCCAGGGCGGGGATCGAACTCATACTGAAATGTGCCACCAGGAAGGGCCCGGAATGAGACATTTTTAACAGTTAAAAAATAAGGTTCCAGTGTTTTCTATTCAAGGATACTTTTCAAAAGAGATTTACAATAGTGAGAGTGAGGTGTTGGGGGTATAAAGGTGCAGGAGAAAGCAGACAGCAGGACCCCCGACAGGGGGTGTAGCAGTAGCAAACTAAAGTCGCTGCTCCTGGGTGTGAGACAGAAACTGTTTCATTGATGATTAAACAATACAGATGTATCTGTAGCAGCAGGTGGAAGTGCTGTGAGAAGTAATAAAGTAACTGGAGGGATTACAAGGTGTCAGGTCCGCTGTTTTAGATGAAATGATGAGGAAGGTAGGCTGAAGTTGGCAAGAGCAAGTCACGCAGGAATCTGAGGGGGGTCATTCTAAGCGGGGTGGGGGCAGACAGGATAGCAGAGGAACTGAGGCAGGGTTGGGTGTGTTCTTGGAGCTGTGAGGACTGCATTGTACCTGAAGCAGCGTGAGCCAGCACAAGTGGCAGATGAGGGGAGATTGAAAAAGAACCTCGTAAACGATGATAAGGACTTAGGACTTGATTCTGCACGAGCTGGAATCGCAGAGACGTGTGCTCTGAAAGGGTGGCACCAGCCTGAAAGTGGAGCGCAGGCTCGGGCCCAGGGGCAGCTCCGTGCCCAGGGAGCAGCTTTTCAGGTCACCTGGGCAAAAGGTGGTGGTTTGGGCTGGGGAGGAGAAGTGGTGGTATGGGCTGGATTTTAAAAGTCTGTCAAGTACTGTTGATGGGTGAGGTGTGAGGAAGAGAGGAGTCAAGGGTGACCTCAAGGTTTTTGGTCCAAACAGCAGAAGTTTGGAGTTAACACCTGTTGAGATTTGGAAAAGCAGGAGAGCAAGCCTGTGGAGTGTTGTTCAGTGGAGGCACTAAACTTGAATTGCTGTGAGATGACAAAGTGGGGTATTGATTTGGCAGTTGGTCATAGGAATTTTTAATTGAAGAGTAGAATTTAGTGTTGACATTAGAAATGGAAGGTCACTAGCATGCGCAAACAGAGTAGTGAGTTGTCGCATGTGCCGAGCTTTGCTGATAGAGCCAGTGAAAGAAACATTGATTATTTCACCACGTGTCGTTCACTTTTTTTTGTAGTATTAGGGACTGAAAGCACCTGATGTTGACTACAAGAACAGGACCGGGAAAAGTAAACTCAGAAGGTCATACAAGGAAATTTGCGGTAGGGGCGTGAGAAAGATTAGCTAAAGGAGACTGATCAAGGCGAAGTTTTGCCCTAGTGATTTTTGACGTCTTTGCATCTGGCATGAAGCTTCCAGTAGGAAAGGGGACTGTTGATTCAGAAGATGGTGGGCACAGTTTCAGTCTGCCTAGACTTGGAGGTGGATGGCAGCTGTGGTGAGGGATTTGATTTGGCAATGTGGGGACAGCTCATGGCAAGCCCCAGCCGGTTTCTCGTCACAATCCATGGAGTGCCTTAAGGATGCACTCCGGGGCACCCCCGTGGACCAGGGGAGTTGCGGCTCCGGAAGAGGCCCTCAGCCTTGGCGTCTCGTAAAAGCGCTGCCTGTGCTTCTCATGCAGCCTGAGTGGGACGAGAGGACGATGGGAGGTGAGGACCAGTGCACACAATTGGCTTGATTTGGTGACACGAACACGGGCAGTGCTTTTGATTAGTCTGTTTTCTGCAATGAGCACTGTGATCAGCTAAACATTTGGAGAAGGGACATTGCTGGAGGTTTTAAAAAAGGATGTGTTGCCTTGGAGAGTGTGAAAGTGACCGTGTAGGTTGGGACTCATTTTCAAATGTGTGACCAAATTAATTGCAAATAAGTTTCAGCTGCTTAGAAGATGGGGCGTAGAGTCGACAGACTTGCACAGGATTGGGGTTCTCAGTACATGCAGTCTCTAGTCTGAATTCAGATATGAGTACAGTGGTGTTTGTCCTGCAAAACGGAAATCTTCCCCCGTGTGCTCTGTATGGATTGTGCACGTGTTTGGATCCTAACTGCAGTGGGTTACAGGTAAAATCTTATTTCCCTTAAATGAGGGAAGCAGGGTGCTCTGATTTCTGGAGTGTTAATAACTTGATTTGTATCTCTGTGTACTAAACTCTACCCTTAGTATTCAAAATAGTATTTGTGTGCTGCTTTCCCTCAGAAATCACCATCTATATTGGAATTTTACCAAGAACTTGGATTGCCGCCAAAACAGAAAGTGAAGATCTTCCGTGTAACCGATAATGCTGTGATTAAACCAGGTAATCTGAGGTCGAGGGGAGGAGGGTGGTAAAAATACCCAGATATGTGATTTGTTTAATGTCAGCCCTTTCAATAAAGCTGAATCCAAAATACACTTAAAACACTTACTTTTAAATATAAAAACACATCTGATTTAATCACTGGGGACAAGTGAACCTCTTTCTTTTTTCAGTGGAGCTGTAGAGAACGTTTTGTTTTCCACAAGAGAGGGAGGAGCGCTTGTGTCAATGTACAGAGTTTCACATTTGGAAAAGCCACTCCAAATACACAAACTTTTAAAATGAAATTCACTGGCACGCTATTAGATGAAAAATAGCTTAACTCGCTAAGAAAGAATTTGAGAAACTAGAGCTTGCAGTGGGGGTGATGTAAATATTCTTATTTAAAAATATCAAAATATTTTACCTGACCCATAGAGTATCAAAAAGTAATATTTCACACATGATTATATTGATTTATACAGATTTTGAATTTCAAAGAAGCTCTCAGATCCTTTGAACTTGAGTTCTAACAAAGTGGGCAGTAGAACTTTTAAAGACTTGGTATTTTAATATCTGAATTAAATTTCTTGAAGTGAACTACAGTGCAGTAGACCTTACTGGAGTGGCAGAGTCGGCCTTCATATAGGCTAGAATTAGAAGTATTTTTTTGAAGTGCAGGTTTTGCAACTTTAAGGTTAAAATTAAACAAAGGAGTATAAAGATTAAGTCCACGCTAATTTCTACTGTCATTCAAACCATGTTGAAATTGTTTTTGTGGGTGGAAAATAGTGAATATCAGCAGTTTAAGTCATTCAGACTCATGAAAATTCAGCCATTTTTAATCTGTTTTCTTTAGGTCAGAATGCTTCTCTTCCTGTATAAATCCAGATTGGGTCTCCCTTAGAGGAGACTGTATATGAACTAGAACATTTTGCCCCTGTTTAAAATGAACAAAAATTGAGCTCTTACAGCTCTAAATGTTTGTTAAACAGGTTTATTATTGTTACTTTCAGTTCTATTCTCTGACACTGGTTATTTTATTTAAAGAAATCTCTTGTGTTAATCTTGATTCTTCACTTAGATGGTATATTTCGTGCTGACAAGCCATGTCTTACAATTCTGTGTTTCTGACAGTACAGATTACCTACAGATGTTCATAAATTAATTGCCAAATTAAGTAGTTCTCTTACATATTGATTCCAAATTGTTTAAACAAAAAATGAAGCCCTTTTATTTTGAGAGTCCTTTAAATACTGTTTCCCAAATGTAATTAAAGTAAGATTTTATTTATACACGACTAGCTTTGGGAATGTTCATGTATAAAATCAGAGGTGCCTATGGCAGTGATTCTGTCACCCCAAATATCTGGGCACATGCTGGTGTGACTTTTATTGGAAGCATGACCAGTTCACCAAAAATCTGCTATGTAAACTTCATATGGCTACAATAGTTCCCATAATCACTACCCAACATCAGATGGACCTTGTTCAAATAACTAGAGTTCCTATTTTGGAGTAACTTAATCTCCAGTGGATAAAAATGGTTTCACCTAGCCAACATGTTTTAGTCATTCCCTTGTTTTTATTTTCCTTATATATGATAGGAAAATATCTTAATGCAGTATTTTCTCATTCACCAAAATGACCAGCAGTCATCAAACTCAGACTTGCCCACAAGAATACCGTTGTTATGAAGGCGCCAGCCAGCCATAGTCTGTGGCTTCTCCAGCCCCCAGGGCCTTGTGCGGGGCAGCTGTGCTTCAGCTCTTACAGTGGGAAAGCACATTCGTTGACCAGTTTTATTGTTTAGAGTGGTATAACTGCAGAAGGGAATCCTACCATTTTTGAGATCTGATATTTGAGAAGACATCTTGAATGTAGTATGTTTAGTGAAGCTGTTTCTGGGCTGACAGATTCACTTTTTTTTTTTCTCTTTATAAAGGCACTCCTCTTTATGCTGCTCACTTTCGCCCGGGACAGTACGTGGATGTCACAGCCAAAACGTAAGTTCACCTGATAGGTGCTGTTTTCCTTATCTTTAAAAAAAAGACGAGTGAAAGAAACGCTGTCTTCCAAGTCAGTGCCTACCAGAGAAGTAACCATTATTCCTACTCATCATTCTAATCTCTGATATTACTGACTATTGGTTTTAAAACTGCACTGCATTGGGCCCTCCCTGGTGGCGCAGTGGGTTAAAGCACAGCACTAAGAAGCTAAAGCCACTTCCGCATGACTTCGATCCCCGCCTGCCCCGTAGGTGACTACATGGCGAGGCAGACCTCTCCTGACCCGCCTGCTGCTGCCCTCAGCAGTGTACTTCGTCGATCTGCCTGTTCTGCTCCCCACTCTGTCTCTGGTGAATCCTCTCACTGCCCCTGCACCTCTGGCCTGTACCCCAGTTCTGTATGCACAAATACATAATATCTTTAATTAAAAAAAAAAGAAAAACTGCACTGCATCAGTTGTGTGTCAAGAGTTCACGTCACTCACAGCCTGATGACCGAGACGTGTGATCAGCTGCTGCTGGCGGGCCCTAGAGAGGGTTCCTGCTGCTCAGGGCTCGCCCCTTTCTCTTTTGAAGACAAGAGCAGCATACTGTTGGTGAAATATAAATGAGCAACGCAGAAGGGGTTCTTTTGAGACTATCGTGTAGTTTAGTACTTGACTTTTCTTCAGTTCTGGGAAACCATTAAATTAGAAACAACTTTTTATGCTTTGTGATGGTGTTTGTGCCTAGGGCTCCCCTAGGGTAACTGTTAAAAGTACTTCTGTAGCTGGTAAAAGCCTCTCTGAAGCTCGAGGGCGGATAGTCGCACTCCACCTCTCCAGAAGCATGACTAGATAAATGAGAAATGAGTTGTTTTTTTTTAACCTAAAGGTTTAATTTCTTATAAATCAATACACAGTCGCCACTCTAACAGACATGTTGGCTTGGAGTTCTGTTTAGACGAGGCAGTGGTTCACACCTCTCCATGTCTCAGGTAAACGCATACTGGCTGCCTGCTCGCCAGGACTTGTAGATCTCACAATAATGTTTTCACACGCTGAGATGACCTCACTCTAGAATGATGTAACCAAATGTCTATTTATGTAAAAATTGTTCAGTGTAGGTTATTAGAAGCCACATGACTGAGGCAATATTAAATTCCAAATATCCGCTCTTGTCGATTTTCATGTCATTCTGTCAGTGTATATAAGGGCATGTCTTTATGTGCCTCGGGTTTTCTGTTTGGTCATTTGACAGTGTTCAGCCTGTAGGCCGGGTAAGTCCTGACTAAGAGCCTTTGAAAATGAACAGTAGCCCATAGGTGCCCCGAGATGCCTTTATGATCAGTCACTTATGCCAGAGCAACTTTTTTTATTTTTTTAAAGATTTATTTATTTATGTATACAGAACTGGGGTACCGGCCAGAGGCCCAGAGCAACTTTTATTCAAGGCAATGAGATGAGTTTCCATACACGGTTGGTTGTAGATAATGTCTTCATTTCCACACTGTTGCATCGTTTCAAATAATGGGCCACTCAGCCACTGCCGGATGCCCTCGCCCTGGGCTCTTTAGCAGTAGAGCAGAGCAGGCTGGCAGTAGGGTGTGTCTCCTTGGGGAGAGATTATGAACCCCTCCATTTTTTCCTGCCTGATTGTTGCAGACTCAGTTCCTTACATTGAGATGATGTGTGTTTTGTGTGATATGTTGGGGGAGGTGAAGCAGATGACTTTAATTTTGAGTGATTACATATAATAATCACTACCCCACGCTAATCCTGTTAATTTCCGACAGTTAATAGTGTATGAATTCCATTATACATTTTACAGGGTGTAGTAGGCATTCTGAGAAGCCTGTAAATCAGAGACCTTGTTAGCAGCTGCCTTGAGGCTGGACTGTGGCCTGCCTGGGTGAGCGCTCAGCTCTTCGGAAGTCTTGTGTTCCACGATGCTGTCATCGCAAATGTTGCTTCTGGGTTTTCTTGACTACTTGGAAGTTACCTTTAAACTGTCATCATCTTGTGAATATTAAGTGAATGGGTCAATCTTTTGTTTGTGTTTTAAGTTCACATACGTAGAAAACAGGACTGTGGAGAGCCACTGCACGCCTCAGGCTTGGATAGCTGGTGGGGTCCAGGAGATGTCCAGCCCCAGGGTCCAAGGTGTGGCCAGCTCTGGAGGAGGGAGGGTCTCCCTGTGGGAAGATCCTCTCTGTGGTCCAGGCTGCAGTCCAGCGCTTCATTCTGACAGTGTGACCTGCGGGGAGGCGGGCACAGGTCTTGCTGCCCCCTGGTGTGTCCGGCCATACCTTCCTGTGGCGTCCCGGCCATGCCTTCCTGTGGCGTCCCGGCCATACCTTCCTGTGGCGTCCCGGCCATACCTTCCTGTGGCGTCCCCACCATGCCTTCCTGTGGCGTCCCCGCCATGCCTTCCTGTGGCGTCCCCGCCATGCCTTCCTGTGGCGTCCCCGCCATGCCTTCCTGTGGCGTCCCGGCCATGCCTTCCTGTGGCGTCCCGGCTGACAGGTGTGCTGGTTTTGACTTAAAGTCCCAGTCACTAGGGCTCTGGCAGCTGGTGTGCTTCAAGGGCCTGTACACGCTTGTTTGTCTTAACCACTTGTCCTTGTCGTGTGGAGCTGATTTGAACTCAAGAGCAGCAGCTCAAATTAACGTCCAGTTGAGGTTCTTTGTTTTTCTTGTGCTGTCATAATTATTTTAGTTGTTAAATATCTGCTTTTATTTGTAATGTTTCAAGTTTTTTCCAGCTTTATTTTAACTGGATAAAATATGCTTTAGAAATAACTAAATTTTAAAGCAAAAAGAGTAAGAAAATACCATATTAAGTTAATAGAACCTCTTTACTTCAGAGATTAAATATTCTTTGGGCTTTTTTTTTTTTTTTAAAGATTTATTTATTTTTGCATACAGAACTGGGGTACAGGCCAGAGGCTCAGGGGCGGTGAGAGGCTTCACCAGAGACAGAGTGGGGAACAGAACAGACAGATAGACAAAGTACACTGCTGAGGGGAGCAGCGGGTGGGTCAGGAGAGGTCTGCCACACCATGTGGTCACCTCCGGGGCAGGCAGGAATCGAACTCATGCGGAAGCGGCTTTAGATTCTCAGTGCTGTGCTTTAACCCGCTGCGCCACCAGGGAGGGCCGGGCTTTTTTTTTTTTTTTTTAAGTAACCAACAGAAGCAGCGTCATCTTTAAAATTTCTGCATGTTTTTCTTTAATAATTGCATTGGGAAATGTGCGTACGTTTATGTTTACTTGTGATAAAATTAGGTATGATTCTCTATATAAATAGTAAATGTACCAGTTGGGGCATGAGGTGAATATACATTTACCAGAGATCATTTTAGTTTTCATTTTTATATCAAAAATCGCTTTTCATCTGAAGGGTCTGAGAATAGAAACTCAATTCAAATTATACGGGAAAGATTTTGATACCTAATACGTGAAACCATTCCAGCAGAATAATCTTTCAGTTTCATTATGGCACTGCTAGCTAAAGAAGCCCAGTCTCTGAAATACAGCAGCTTTGTGTAACTCGACTGCGTAAGAACTTAACTCACGTGCGTGATGTATCTGTCCCCTGCCCCCCAGCCTGTGTGTTCGGGGGTGGCAGTTATATTCCAGTGCAGTTTCCAACAGAGATGCTAAAATTCTCCCTCCTAGTTTTGAGGAGGAAGCAGCTGTAGCTCATGTACAAGCAGTGGGTGAAGTGAGGTTGACTGGATTGGGCGCTCAGCATAGGGTGTTCAGCCTGTTTTGTTACATCCTGGCGCTGCTTATTATCATTGGAAGGTGTGTTGTCATTTTTCATTCCTTTCTGACTTCAAGAAACAGAATAAGCAAAAAGAAAACAGTGAAAATCTGTGTTGCCTTGTTTGGGGAGAATGTTGGGCCTCTGTCTTGGGACATGCAGGGTATGTGGATGACGCCTCTGGTGCAGTGGGTACCTGGCACTTCCCACTGCGTGTGTTACTGAACTTGGTATTGGTAGCAATGATCTGAAGTCATTTCTGGTTGTCTGGATTTTTACTTATGCATGTATTTATTTAAATTTTAAATCGAGACTAAAATCAGAACAGTACCTCTGCTTAAAAAGATTTTCTTTTGAACAAGGAGAACCTAAAAAGTCTACTCACTAATTTGGACAAATTAAAACAGCCCATATATTTGCAGGCAGGGTCTTAATTACCTTAATATCAATTTCTGGCGTAGTCTTTTTGGGGGTTTAGGGAGGGAGCACCACTGAACCTCCAAACCTGCCTGCTCTAAATTGGTTCTGCCATCCGCCGCATCAAGACAAAACATATAAGACTTTAATGAAAAGGAACCTTGATACAGTGAGTCTACAATATGAAGACAAAGAATATAATTTCTAAATCAAACACCTGAAGTCACCCATCCCCTCGTGGGCAAAAGTCCACCCAAGAGGGATTGGCCCAAAGCAAGGCCTGAAAGCTGCCACAAGCCAAAAGCACCTTCTGGCCACGACCCATAGAAAAGGGTTAGACATGGCCAGACAAGTCTGGGAGGAAAAGAGCAAAATCAAAATCAATATAAATGCTGCCATAGTCAGCATCCCCACAGGTCTCTCACCCACATGGCTTTCAACCAGTCCAGGGTCAAGAAACAAGCACAGTTTCTTCCTCACATGCTTGCTGCTCCACGTGGCTTCCTCAGATCTCCTTCTGGCTCTCCATCCTGCGTCTTTCTTCAGTTTCTTTCTCTTCTTTTCTCTGCTCAGCTGCCCCTTCCTTCTGGGTGGGGCAGGAACCTGGAACTTCCCCTTTTCCTGGAGAACGTCCTATTACATTATTACTTTCAAGTTGTTACTGTCATTTAAATTCTCATTATACTTTGACCTCAGCATGAAAACTATGCACTTACCTTGGAGTTGTCTGGGGTATTAAAACTGTAGGGCACTGGGGGGTTAGATGAAGGACAGAGCCCCTTTGCACATACTGAGATTTGATTAGAGTGGAATCTTTCTTTAAAATATCAAAATGTGTATGGAAGTATTGTTGCCCACTAGATGCTTTAAAGCTGATTCAAAAGCCAGTGGATCTTGGTTTTTTGTATTCCACTTTGTTGGTTCCCCCTTTAAAGCAAGCCTGTTCTAAAGGAGCAGAGGACCCCAGGCTCCCCCAGTGTCCTGCTGTTCCCGCAGGGCGCACCCCAGTGGCCTCAGCTCACACAGCTACTTCCCCCTAGGGGATGTCTGCTGGGGGCTGGAGCAGGGTGCAGCTGCTGGGGGCAGTTGCTGTAGCCCTGCATGTTTTCAGTGTTGCCTCGTTTTTTTTATGTTACCTTACAGACTACTCAAAGTAGTGAAAATGTTTAAGCGTGTTGATGAAACAATTTTCAGAATTATGTTTAGACAGAAGTAGTTTCTAAAAAAATCCTCTTAAATCAGTCACAGTAAATACTTTCCAAATAAAGGCTAGCATGTGGGTGATTCAGGGTTAATTTTGTTGTTCATTTGTATCCTAGACATTTCTAATTGCCTCACTGTAAAGCTACAGAGGAGCACTTTCTAGCCCAGAGTCAGCAAAGTGAGGCCCTAACGGGGCCATCTAGGTAGAGACTAAAGCCGTAGGCTCTGCTCCCAGCTCTGGCCTGGATGGCAGCCTCAGCCTGCCGCCTCACTTTCTGTAACGGACTCGTGACACACCTGCAACAGCTGGTAGTCCTGTGGCGAGAGGGCTGTGACAGAAAGCTCTTCACTCAAGACTGGATGCTCAGGACTGTGGACTGTTACGGCCACTGTTGATGTACTGCTATAAAATTCGTTTCATATTTGAAAAGGAAAAAATCTGTTTTCCTCAATAGCAAATAGCTTTTGAAATGCATGAACGACATTAGGAATTCAATTTTGGAATTCTCTAATATAAAATTGTTGTCTTCTTTAGTCTATTGCATAACAAAGTAGTAACTTGACAAAGCACGCTAGGAAATGTTAAAATTACATACTACTGCTAAATGCAGACTTTATCGGATACTGAGAAGGCTCTTCAAATAGCTCACGCATGACTGACCCGCTGGGTATTTTTGTATTTTGGTTATAGTCTATTGCTCAGCCCGGGCAGCATGGCCTGGGGTGAAAACATGACCAGAGGCGTCCATAGGCCAGGGGCTAGACCTTGGGGTGGGGCCTTAAGTTCTGCATGGAACTTAGAGAATGCATGGAATAAGTGGTTTCTAAGGTGCCTTTCAATTCTGAAAATCTGACTTTCCAGGTGGCAAGTAAAACATAACAGCCGATTCATAGCGCTTGGTCATATGGTCTCCTGATCAATTTAAATATAAAATGATATGTCCAAAGACCTTCAGGAAACTGCTAGGTTCATTCATGATATTACAGAAATTGTTCATTTGAATTTTTCTTTCTGAGAACCGCAGACTGAACTCAGGACAGCAAGGTATTCTGAGTTTGTTCAGAACAACCTGGAGATGTCCCCTTTTTATAAGAGGAATCAAAGGAATCACGGCTTAGTTGTCTTTCTGAGCTATTGAACGAGCTGGATTTGCTGTCAGAAGTTACAAGTAGTGCCCCCTTAGTGGTCACTTAATGATAAGTGTTTCCAGATATTGATGGAAGGTTTATGATTTTGAACATGTTCCATCACAAGTATTCCAACCTGGCAAACGTCTGTATGGCTTTTACTCTCCAGCATGTGGTGGAATGCAAAGCACTGGAAAATTCCACCATGACTGACTGTTGCATTCAGAAGCTCTACAGCACTGCCCAGACAGGCTTAGTCAACACAGAACTGGGCTGGAAAACTGACTCCTACACTGGGGGTGTTCAGTAGGATGCTGTTAGCTTTGCAGTGTGAGGATGTGGAAGGTAGGTGATACCTGGGTGAGTTTGTTGAACTGAAGAGAAGCTGTAGTAAGATTCAAATGTTTGTGATGTATTAGTTCAGCATGAAGTAAGTGCTGACCCTGATGGAGCATTGCATCAGCTGATATGGCCTTTTATATATGTCATTTATTTTAGTAAAAATTGTCCTTTTAAAGTTACTGGAAGTTGATTTGTTTTAAAATTAAAAGCATTTGGGCAAGTTGAACCTACGACATGGAATAAGTTTTTATCCTACAGGAAATTCTTATGATTATGATTTAGACATTATATTTTTATATAAGCCAGCTGTACTTTTTCACAATTTAACATTTCATCTTATTCTAACCCATTCTTGGTGGATCAGTGTTATAATTTGGCAAGGGTCTGACAAGAGTCTCTACTTCTCGTCTTTCAAAAGTTACATTTAACCATAGAGAAGCAGGGTTTAAGCCAATGATTTTTCACCTCTCACCCACCTCCATTTTTATCTAGTAAATACAAAATTAGAGAAGTCCAGCCGTTCTTTCTTTCCTTCAATACTCAGTTGCTAGTTTTCTGAGGGATTATATACAAATCACTTCAACTTTTTACAGCATAAGTTAACTAAAGAGAGAAGGTTAAAACTTAATTTGGAAATGATTCTGATTGAAACGTGTCTACACATACAGTATGAATTTTGAGTTCTTGAAATATTTTGCAACTGATGCAACACCCGATGACAGATAGTTCTGGTTCTTTCATAGTAATAATAGAAAAATAGAGTGATGGGCGTTTGAAGCTAGGGAGCAGAATGAGCAAAGGCATGAAAGTGGGGTATCGGGGGTTCATGGAATAACTTCTGTGGCTAGGATTTGTGATGGGTAGTGTCTGGACCCAGTTATAAAAGACCTTATATTCTCCAAACTAAGGAAGTTATTGGGGACCTTTTAAGGTTGTGGGGTTTTTTGTAAAGACTTATTTTTATTTATACATACAAGAACTGGGGTATAGGTCAGAGGTGCAATGGGGTGAGAGGCTTCACCAGAGACAGAGTGGGGAGCAGAACAGGTAGATCTACTGAATTACGCTGCTGAGGGGATTAGTGGGTGAGACAGGAAGGGTCTGCTGCGCCGTGTGGTTACCTCTTTGGCTGGGGATTGAACTCATGCTGGTGTAGCTTGACAGCACTGATTTTAACCCTTGCGCCACCAGGGAGGCCCCGGTTGTTGCTGTTTTGCTTGTTTTTGTTACTGCTGTTTTGCTTTAAAGCCTGGGCTGGCTTGTGTGGTGAGATGATTATCATGGGAATTTTCACCCCATGACCATGTGAACTTGACCAGAGGGAGCTGTTTGTTTCTGCAGTGTTTCTGAGGCGCTTCTGCTTGCCTTACCTCTGTGGCACAGGGCAGTAGCAGGGTCCTGCTGCAGGGGCAGACTTTGTGAAGCTCCAATATTAGTAATAACTTCTAGGGCTCGGCAGACTTTTTTCTCAAAGGGCCAGATAATATCTTAGGCTTACAAGCGTGTTATGGTCTATTACAGTACACAGCACTGCTGTTCTGACTCTAAAACAGCCATAGTCCGTGTGTAAATAGCGCAGGCTGTGTTCCAGTGAAACCTTTGCAGGAACAAGGGCCAGTGCAGGCCATCGTTGCCAGGCCGTGCAGGGCTTCGTGCCGAGCGGGTCAGGACTGCGGGCCATCTGTCTGCTCACGTTGCTGAAGGCAGAGAGGACTTGGTCAGAGCACTAAGGAAGCAGGAGTGTAGGCAGGGGTTGATGATTGGTGGTGGTGGGAGGAGGGTGGTGAGAAGGGAGGATGGAAGACAGCTTTAAGAGACATGGGAATTTGAACCTTGACGGTATGTTCAGAACTGACTAATTTTTTAAGATTGTGATGTGGCCTTATAGTTTTACATTTTAAAAGAACCCATGGGCCCTCCCTAGTGGCGCATCAGGTTAAAGTGCAGCACTGCAAGCTAGCTGCAGCCGCCTCTGTGCAAGTTCGATCCTGGCCCCGTACACTCGGGCAGCTTGATGGACGCTTGAGTCTCAGTCCTTGCATTCTGCCTGCACCACAGAATGTGTGTCTAGCAGAATTTAAAAAGGGTGGTGTAAAAATTTAAATACTAGGTTTTTTAAGATACTGTAGTCTGATTTTTAATTCATTGTTTTCAATTTAAACACTGAGGCCAAGATCCAAGGTTTTGTTTTTGTTTTTTTTTTTTTTCTAAAAATAAAACTTGGTCAGCATTGAGGACATTTTTACTGCTTTATTTAGTGTTTTCTTATATCTGTTGCTCCCTGACATGTCACCCTAAGACAAAACAGTTTAAAACAATGAAGGCTTAGTGGCTTTGTGTTCAGGAAGCCAGGACACTTAGCTGGGTGCCACTGTCTCAAGCCCTCTCACAAGGCTGCAGCCAAAGCATCAGTCACCTCAAGGGCGCACTTGGGCAGATACGGCCCCGTGCCGTCAGCGAGTGCAGGTTCGCGCGTTGGCTGGAGCCGGCCCTGCACGGCTCTGAAGGCGCCTCTGCTGTGGTGGGCGGCTCCTCCAGGGCCGCCAGCCTGAAGCGCAGGGAGGCTCCGTCTTTGTGTCCTAACGCCCGAGGAGACAACTCGGCATATTTGTGGCAGCCTCTTCTGTAGAAGTCTCCCAGACGCCACCAGAGCCGCTCCACGGGGCACGAGTACCACGACGTAGGGATCATACAGTCACCTGCCACGTAGCTTCTAAGTACTTTGGAGTGTGTAGGAATCCACGGTTAAACTGTTTTACAGGATCCTAAAACATTCCCTGTTCAGATAGAATTCCCTTTCCTTAGTTTGCTATTGTCTCATGATATTGAATTAATCATTTTATGTACAGTGAGACTCCAGGAAGGGGTGATAAAGGCTGGCTCGTTTGCAGTTTTACAGAGCCTTTTCTAGTTATTTAGATAAGGAGCTTTAGAAAAGCTGAGGTACTGTCAAAAAATGTACGATTGGGAGTATTTTATGTGCCGTTCATATAAATTTTAATGTTTATCTTGTTCAGTATTGGTAAAGGTTTCCAAGGCGTCATGAAAAGATGGGGATTTAAAGGCCAGCCTGCTTCTCACGGTCAGACGAAAACTCACAGGAGACCTGGAGCTATTGCGACTGGTGTAAGTATAATATAGTGCTGTTCTTTGAATGCTAAATGTTCCATTTCTGCGCATACAGTACTGTGGTGTGTCCTGGGATCAGATCTTAAAATTTTTAATCTGAGTCCTGGTGGTTTCCAGCACTTGCCACTTCTGTGAGCCTGACTGAATGATCTAGTTGGACCCCGCTGCTTATCGCCAGTATTCAGTGTTTCCCGGCTGCTCACCCCTGTCTCCCACTCTGTAGGCTCAAGCCACCTGCAAGAAACAGAGCACTAGAACCCCTTTCCAGCTCACCCCACTGGCTACCTCAGATTTGGCTTTTGCTTTGAAAAAGAGTTGGGAAGATTGTCAAGGACAATATTATAGTTCAAGGGAAAATGGTGATGAAATCGAGCACAGAAGTGGAGGGCTCTTGTATTGCTCATCAGCCCTGCTCTCCCAGAGGGGGACCATCAAATGGCAGGAGAGATTTTATCCTTTGGAGTACCAGAGTAAAGCAAGATCAGTCTTTAGAGATTAACGACTCTCAAATAAGTAATACAGCTTAAAGCTACTCACTACTCCCCTTGTAGATTGCATTATCAGTCTGTTTAATCTTGCCTATATGTTGATAGGAAGGCACTCACCTCACTGGAGGGGAGGCAAGAGAGTGCATCCTTCATGTCAGTCAACATCTAACGCTGCTCATGTAGTATTTCCCCCCGACACAACACTCCTGCTCTTAGGGACTTACCCTGAAGGTATTCTTTCCAAAATATAAAAATGCTTTCACACACAATTAGTCTTTGCAAATATTTGTGACGACATGCCTAAGTGTCCACGAGCAGCGCTGTGTCTACACTGCAGGACACTGTGCACCTGCAACAGCGGGAGCAAGTCGGTGTGTGAGGGAAACACACAGACTTGTGCGTGAGTCCTCGGCGTTATTCATAACGGCCCCCGAAGGGAGACAATCCAAATGCCCCAGTCAGTGAGTGGGATACATCGGTGCATTCATACATGTCTGTGGCAATAAGTGGGGTGAAGTGCTGGCACGTACTGCAGGGCGGGCAAGCCCGGGAGCCTGCCAGGTCGCAGAAGTGGCCACAGTAGTGCGCGTTGAGATTGTTGTGTGAAGTGTCCGTCTGCACAGCTGGAGGGTAAAAGGTGAGTGGTGGCTACAGCAGCCTGGGGCTGAGAGGGGTGTCCAGTGACAGCCCTCTAACAGGGTCTAACAAGCTTTGGAACTTGTAAGGTGAGGAAATGATCTAAAATCGGAATACAGTTACTGTATTGAAAACATTTAATGTCCGCTTTAAAAGGGTGTCGCATACTAATTACATTTCAAAAATCACAATATAACTTATTTAATCACAAATCATAATCAGATTAGGTCCTCCCATATTGCATCTGTTCCTGACTCGGATTATGAGACGCACTGCTCTGTGTTCATGTCCTTCCATGGGATTAGCTAGTAAATGCTAACACTTCATGAGCATATATGAATGTCATTATAGAGGGTATAGCTAATCCTTTTTTAGTAATGTTATGTTAAGTGGGATGTTTATCACAAAATGTATTTGTAGAATGAATAGGAGTGATCCTTGGCTTATAATTCTCAGTACTGACTTGGAAGCTGTGTCGGTTGCTGCATGAAGATTATGCATGGTGTGCTATTTCCTACTGGAAGCTTGCCTGTTAATGTGAAAGTAGCAATGCAAAAAGTATTTATGTTCCAAGAATTCGTGTTGTGAGATGCGTTCCTACTTTAGATGTGATTCAGACTTGCTGCTTCAGATGATTATTACCCATTATGAAAGCCAAAGGCGTGAGACTGTATGAAGTAGTTTATGTGAATCAGACTGCCATGCAGGGCAAACTCAGTTTTTAGAACACTATGTCCAATCACTGGTGACAGAAGGTGACACCAGACAACCGGGGTGGGGATAGCTGTGTCCATCAGCTGTAGAGTAGATGAACACTGAATCAGCTATATGCGAGGTTAGTGGAAACAGACCGGACACTCGAGTGTCCTTTGGTGCCGTGTGTGTATGTCCTTTACTACTCTGTCTGTGTTTGCTTAGCTGATACTTTTGTGACTGAGTTTCTCTCCTACATCGTTTTTATTTTTTCTAATTCAACTTAGAAAGGAGATCTACTAGGCGTAAGTGTGTCCAAGCCCTTTTCCAGAGGGACCTAGTAGAATGGGACAAAACATTCCTGTCATTTGTGTTTTGGTTTGATCAGCACTGGTGAAATCGAAAGTAAGTACATGCTGACTTTGGGTCTCATTTTAGGATGTTGCCAGAGTCTGGCCTGGAACTAAAATGCCTGGACAAATGGGAAACATAGACCGGACGGCCTTTGGACTAAAGGTAAACTTCTGAAGTGGCTTTCGAGACCTGGGTAACCGCGAAAGCAGAGCTGTCTGCGCATGCATTCAGTGTAGCTCTGCACGTGGCTGCTGTGAAGGATTTGCAGCCACTGAGGAGTGAAGCTGTGCGGGGAGCGCATCCTGCAGTCAGCGATGGAAAACTTCCTAGCGCAAGTCATGGGACATGCAACTGTCACAAAGAATGTCAGTCTGACCTGGAAGAGGTTAGCAGATGTGGTTGCATGGGGAAAAAAGCAAGATTCAGAGCATTATATACATACTTCTCTCCATTTATGACACTAAAACACAGAAAAGTGGAAGGTTAAACACCAACTCACTTTGGGTTACACGTTGGATTGTGGGGCGATGGATGGGGGTGAGGGGGTGCTCCGAAGAGGAGGGAAGAGGACTCCCAGAGGGTTATGGCACAGCCACTGCTAGAGAATACAAGCTGTGTACTGAAAGGCGTTAGCATCTGTGTGTAGCCAGTGGAGGAGCAGGTGCTGGCTAAGTGGAGACGAGTTGTGCAGAATGGGAGTCAAAGATTTTTACAAAACATAACTGCTGCTCACATGCGTCTGTATCGGCGTATGGAAGTACAGAGACGGCGGCACTCCGCAGGGGCCGCTGGGGACGTCTGGTCTTTCTTCACCTGGTCTGGATCAAGTTTATTTATTTATAAACTGAGTGTAATATTTCTCCCTTCTAGTGCTTTTACTTTTGCTGAAGATTGCATCATTTCTGTGTTCTGCTGTGTATCGTGTGTGTGAGAGGTTTCATGGTATTGAGCGTGTAGCTGCTATTGCGAGCCCTGGGCTGCCCGCCACACTCTCAGGACCATTTCTTGACCCTGCATTCTCTGCCGTTTGTGCAGGCTGGGGGCTGTCTTACTACTAAAATTAGAACCAGAGAGAAAGTGGAATTTCCACTCGTTAGTGCTTCCAGCAGAGCCCACTGACATGTGGGTGAGTTTTCTAGCACTTACACAGCTATCTGGTTTGTCATTCACATATAGATGAATTTTTTGGTTTCATTAGCCTTTTGAAGCGCTGATCTGGTTATTACTTTACAGGCTATTTAAAGCCTCCACTTTTAGTAACATTGTTGTAATACAAGTACTTCCTCAAGTTTTTAACTAGGATTGATTGTGTGTCTTCCTTGCTTTAGGTGTGGAGAGTGAACACAAGACACAATATAATCTATGTAAATGGCTCCGTACCTGGACATAAAAATTGCCTAGTAAAGGTATGTACAATTGCTTTCCAATGTTGAGATAGATGGCTGTTTTCCACGTGTCCTAGGTTTTTCCGCTTTATGGTAATATCTGAGTGAAAAAATTGGAAAATGACCTGTAAAAGCAAGAATCTGAAAAAAGGATTGTAGCAGTAAGTAGAGGATCTATAGAAATAGAAGGATATTTGGATAGCTAGTTGCCCAAACATTTCTGTTCTTCAAAGAAAAACTTTTGAGTGTCAACCTAAAGGTAGAAGTGTAGGCATTTTTAGGAGATATTGAGTGTTTATTTTAAAAATGTACATTATTTGTGCCCTCCCTGGTGGCACAGCGGGTTAAAGCACAGCAGGAAGAAGCTAAAGCCACTTCAGCATGAGTTCGATCCCCACCTGCCCCGGAGGTGACCACATGGCGTGGCAGACCTCTCCTGGCCCGCCCGCTGCTCCCCTCAGCAGTGCACTTTGTCGATCTGCCTGTTCTGCTGCCCACTCTGCTCTGGTGAAGCCTCTCACCGCTCCTGCACCTCTGACCTGTACCCTAGTTCTCCATGCGTAAATAAATCTTTAAAGTAAAAATGTACATATTCATTTTTCTGTTCAAAAATTAACCTGTTACAGCAGGCTTCTAAGCCAACATAGTAGAGGTCACTTTTGAATTTTGAGTCTTCTGTTCTGAAAAACAAAGTTGATAGAAGAGATCCTAGCTATTCCCAGAATTCAGTTTTTCGTTTTCAGTTAATAGGTTCGAACTTAAACCTAGGTATTTTCATTTCTTAAAGTGGTTTGTATTACTAGAACAAAGTACCATTTTTGTCTTGCTGGTTTTATATTTAAAGCCCTTTTCTTCCCTTTGACTTTAGAGCGCCAGTATCCACGCACCCTAACTGTACACAGTGACAGTTGAACCCAACAGATCATCTTTGTGCTTCTCATAATGTCTCTACCTCCAGATTACTCACATTAGGTTGTCATTTATAACACGAGAAAAAGAAATTACTTTCCGTAATAGAATCTTACTGGATGTACATGAATTTCTGATGTTAAATCCTCCTTCCCCTGCTACTGTGCACGTGGCTTTCGCTGTGGTGGCACCTGCGTGCTTCTCGGGTGTCACCTCCGCCTTCCTGAAAAGCCATAGCATGTTCAGTGATGCTCTGATCTGGTTCATAGACACAGAATGAGCCCGCAACAGTTATCACTGGGATTTCCCTCCCCCAGTTCAGTAAACATTTGCCTGCAGGAAATCAGCTCGGTGGAGGATGACCTGCCACCCTGCAGACACTTAGAAGCTACAGCAAAGACAGCTCCTGGAAAGAGCCACCAGCTGCCTTTTGTAGCCTTAAACAGATGTCTTTCCCTACAGGACGGTGTGGAACAGACAATTTGATATTGTTTCCAGTGTCAGAAAGTTTGGTACATTGTGGGGACTCTGTCACCCCACTGTGAGCCTCCCCGTGGAGGTGGAGGCACTTCTGCTGGGGCCCAGCCTGGTCCGGCCCCACACCCCACCAGAGCTCTTGCATCTTCAGGGTGCAGGGCTCCCAGTACTTTTTTAAAGTTAAGGATAAGCTTAGGGATGACTGACTCGACTTCTCGTCTGTTCTCTGGCCTCAGTCGGCGGCTAAGGGCCTGAGAACCTGATCGTTGTACATTGGTCTCTTGTGGCTCGTCCCTTGCTGTGTGTCAGATTTGCCGGGGTGCTGTGTTCTGCCCCACTTGTACCTTTCCTCAGCTTGGCCAGTATGCAGAAACCCTGGAAAGTACTGGTAAAAATCGAGGTAGAAAGTTGGAGCCAGGGCTAAGATTACCTGCGCAGAGCACATGCCAGCGAGTCCCAGCCGCGGTTCAGGACTGGCTGCCGGCTGCGGCCCTGACTCAGCTGTGGAGACGAGATGTTTAGACGCCCGTTTGCAGCTAGAAGTTAGCGCACGCCTTGCTGTTGTCTGAGGTTTCCTTCAGGTAGGCTAGATGAGTAGAAATGTAAAGGTGACAGTTAGCTGTCTAGGTCATTTGTCTAAATTTCACATTTACCAAATTAGCACGGAAAGTTTGTTTTTGTTGCTTTATTTTCAATTCTGTTTTTTCCAAGTTTAAGTTCAGCCTAACATTAATGAACTTTATTTTTTTTCAACAGTTTATTTTCTTCGGGCAATTTACTGATAATTTCTTGGAACAATTTTAATGAGAGAGAGATTAAAATAGATAAGTTTTCCATACTTAGCTGTTCCTAGCAGCTGTGTTCTTATTCCAACCAAATTATTCATTTCTTATTGCCAAAATGATTGCCGCCTTTTACTCTGTATAATTACATGTATCTTTTTCTATTTCTCCCTGAATGAAGGCTGTAGAATGAGTCAGGAGCATTAAAGAATCCAATTTTTTTTTTTAAAGGCAACATTCTAGATTTGTACTATTCCTTTGTTTAAATTTAGAATCCAATTTTTTTTTAAAGGCAACATTCTAGATCTGTACTATTCCTTTGTTTAAATTTATGGATATGATTGGAATATTTTTATAATATTCCTGTTTATACTTTATATGGGTTATTTTTGCTGATCTCAGTAAGAATGCTATTTGTCAAATGAAGCAAATTTCCTTAACAGAAAAGTGGTATTTTGGGTTATATGCTTAGAATTAAGACTAACAAATATACTAGGCACTAAATTTTTAATCTCTATTCAATATCTGATGGGAAATAGGCAGTTAAGACAAGGTAATCAGTAAAAAAGTGGCTTCTGATACCTGTTGGTATATTGCTTGTCAGATCTTTCATTTGAAGAAAATCAACATGCATATAGTTGATATTGACAATTTATCTGATTTAGGAATTATGACAAGTTAGAAATAAATGAAATCTTCCCTAAAAGAAAATACTGTGATTGAATTAGTACAATTTCTTGGAATAAAAATAGATTGAGTACCTTAAATTAGCTGATATCACTTGTTATTCACACTAGAAAATTAGATATTCTTTGATGCTAAGTAATATTGTTTATTATGGGCTATCTTTAAATAACATAATTGCTAATGCTAATAAAATTTTTGCCTTCTCTCCCCCAGATAAAAGATTCTAAACTGCCTGCATATAAGGATTTCTGTAAAAATCTGCCATTCCCTACATACTTTCCTGATGGGGATGAAGAGGAATTGCCAGAAGATTTGTATGATGAAAATGTGTGTCAACCCAGCGCGCCTTCTATTACATTTTCCTGACATGTAAGGAAGCAAGATCAGTAATGTAACCAGTACTTACAGTTCTGAGTCACAAAACTATACTCGGCATCTTTGTCAAAGGTGTAACTATGATCCACACCTTATTTGAATTGTTAAATATCACATTGAACAGATCAGTTAATTGGATTTGCTAAATTTAAATGGACTGGCAGTTTGCATATTAGCAAAATCTTTGTAAGTTATGCTTTTGTTTTTTCACTAGATACTTCCCATCTTACCCTAAGATGTTTATAAACTTACCTTTTGTTAAAGATTTGTCCTGTCTCTGAATGGGGTGGTCATAGAAAACCGGCAAACCGTAACATAGGGACTGGTACAACCTACTGGACAAAAGAAACCATTTCCTAAACTTCATTCTGTTTTAGAGCCCTAAAAAGAACAGAAATAAGATTTTTAAACTACAGAAATATATAGGGACGTCTTGGTTAAAAGGACAGACAAGCTTCACTTAACATGTGCTGGACAGTAGCCTCCGTGCGACTTCCTGCTCGCTGTGGGGTGATTAAGGAAGCGCAGCAGTATTCTACCACCTCCCTGAGCTCTTACCTTCTAGATGAGCGGTGTGACACCTCGTGGCTTCGTGCTTGCTGGGTGCCAGGCACCAGCCTGTGCGGAGTTCTTGATACACGAGCCCTCAGATGGAGTCTTTACCCAGGTGTGATCTTGGTCCTGCACCATTTTTGATTGAAAACAATTTAATCAAAATGAAAATTCCTGAACTTGAGCAAGTTTTACTCACCAGTAAAGAATAGAAACCTGTCATATCAAACCAGGATTTACTTCTGTTGAACAGTGTCTGGGGAGCTCCTTGGCAATGCAGTAAGAAAATAAAAAGTAAATTTCCTTACTTGTCAAAATCCTACCTGAGAGATCAAAGACAAGTATCAGAACCAATGACTTTTCCAAAAATGACTAAAAATAAGGTTAACGTACATAACCGTCAAATATTGGGAAAATTTAAGGGGGAAATGGATATCATTCACAAAGGCAATGTTTTAAAGAATACTGCCCAGGAAAAGCCTAACAGTAGACCTCTGAGTATCACATTGGTAAAATAAACTTCATGGCAGAGCTTGAACAATGGACAGGAGAATCATAGTTATGAATAGAAAGATTTAACATTTCAAAGAATTCACTTCAATCCTTTTAAAAATCAGTCAGGCTTAGACTGTAACTACTGAAATCTGATTCTAAGATTGCTGTGCAAATGTATATTCAAGAACAATCAAGGCCTCAAGGGGTACCTTCTTCCAGTAGGCTCCATTCTGGGCTCGGGCGTTGGCACTATAACCAGGCAGTTCAGAGTACCGTAAACCTTAATTCTCCATGAGCTGCCACTTGATCAAAAGATTTTAGAGACGCAGTGGGTTTGCTGATACAGCAATGGGAAGCAGCTGTTACCTTGCAGAACGAGTAATTGTTGCTGGGAGAGTGTGAACTCAAAGAGCGCGCAGTGACATCTTGGCGTCAGCGCAGCGCGGCCTGGGTGAGGTCAGTTCCCCCAGCTCCTTGAGGCCAGCTTTGGCTGGACTCTTGTGTGCGCTGACAGTAAATGTGAGCGCTGCTGTGGAGCGTCCCCACGTCTTGAGAACCCCCACAGGAGGATGGCCGCGCCAGCTTGCCCTGTCTGCATCAACAGCCTGAGAGCTGAGGGCTGCGAGCGGCGTGGGCGCGTGACAGGGGCCTGTTTCTGCTGAACTGCCACCCCAGCGTCTGACACAGGCACTCACAGTTGGAGGCCCCTCTGGGCCAGTGTCCTCAGCACCTCTGAGACCCGTGTCCCCTCATGCCCACCTGTTTTCAGCCTAGAAAGTACTTATTCACAAGTGAGTTAACTGAATAATGGATAAAGTTTTTACTGCCTCTAGAACTTTCCATAAAGTTGAATATCGTAACAGACCTATTACCTGCAGTTTCCAGTCCTAATGCAGTATCTGCTGTCAGGCTTCATCTGCCAGCTCCTGTCATAATTCCTGCCAGACCGAGTGGGTCCTTGGTGCCAGAAATGACAATGGTCTCTTAAAGCATGCCTCCAGACAAAGAATGACTGCCACCAGCGAGAGCCCAGGATCCCTGAAAGGAAGAGGACCCAATTAAAGTGGCGTCGACCTCTCCAGAAAGCAGCCAGTGGCCTGAGCAGAGGGCTGCCAGCGCCATTTCATCGTTTGTTTCCCGCTTTTAAATGTTGCGCCCAAAGAATTTACAGCAGCCCGTGTCAGGCATTGTTTTTCATTCTCTTTAAATTAACGAGGTGGCCGCTCAAGTTAGACCAGCCAAATTAATCTCAATGAATGCAATTTGAAGCACCATAAAAGCAAATAAATGATTTTAGCTCGGCTGGCCAAGGACTTCTTGGCTTGGGACGAGTGTAATTGTTCCTTCTTGGCACTTGGCTAGAAAAGAGAAAGTGACAGCTGTGATCTCTTTCCCCTAAGGCAGACTTTATGTAAGCACCCAAAATGCACTCAGGCATCTGGAAAGTTTGTTGTTTTTAAAGAGAAAGGATAAGCTAACCAAGTTCGAACTGCATCAGATTCCCTATTTGTGGAGGACCTGAGTGCTCGTCACAAGCATCCTGGCAAAGATGCCTGTTAACAGACTGTCAGAATGAGCGAAAGTACATGGCTTCCATGGGCACCCAGCAGAAAATTCCTTACCTACACCAGTGTTTAAATGATGGCAAAGATGGCATCAGGACTGTTGGCGGATTGTCCATTTCCTCCTGCTGACTGCAGACACCTGGTGATGCTCCCCTTCACAGGAGTCCTGGTGGTCCCAAGGGGGTCTGGTGTCCCCCTTAAACAGCTGTGCAGGCTGACAGCTGCTGCCACACCACCACTTAGCTGACTGGCCCACGGGACGGCATCCACAGAGGAAGTGGCATTTAGGAAACAAGTCAGAGCAGAGGAAGCGGGCAGAGAAGACCTGAGGGCGAGGGAGCAGAGAGCTCAGGTCTATAAAACGCTCCCCACACCTGTGAGGTCGGCACAAGCAGTGCAGCCCTCCTTCCCCCTCTCAGGCTTCTCCAGACACCCCCTGTGGGGGAGGAGGGGAGCATGGCTGTGATGTCTGGGAGCCCAGTGTCCCTCACATACCACCTGGGCCTCAGTCTCCTTAAAGAGTACCCACGTGTCTGATCCTGTCAGGAAACGTGCGGTCGCGATGAAACAAGCTGTCAGTTTTCACCTTGAAGTTTGCAGTCCTTGTTATTATTTACTGTTGTGTTTATAGATTTCTGAAAAATAGATATTTTTGAAAAGTACATTTTACATGACTTGAAAACATAAGACAGAGTCCACACTGGTGGGAAGTACAAGGGAACAAGCAGGGAAGGCTGTTGCTTGCAAAAGATTGTGAGTGCCCACAGAGGTGGGAAATTAGCACTTCAATGATGATGTAAGGGCTGGTTCAGGTGGGTTATCATGGGTAGTGAAATGGGGGGGGGGGGCACATCTTGATGTCTCCCCACAGCTGCCTATTAGTTGAAAGGGCAAACACCACACAGACCAGTAGACACAGAGGATGTGAGCCAGGTGCAAACGCACTGCCTGGCCCTCACTGGCCCCTGCGTTGGTGGGGACCGGGGGCCACAAGGACATTGCGAGGACAGTAACTGGAATATGAAAGATGAAAGTACGACAGCATTAAATGGTACACGACTTGCTAACACACTGTGGGTTCTGGAATATGAAAGATGAAAGTATGACAGCGTTAAATGGTACACAACTTGCTAACACACTGTGGGTTCATGAGAGAAATCCTCTCTTTTAGGAACTGCACACTGAATATGTAAACCACCATGGGGGTATCTAACTTACTCTCGGGTGTCCTGGGAGAAATGTTTCTGTGCCACAGATGAAGGATAGATGATAACTAGACAGACAGACAAAGCAGTGGGCGCAAAATGTCAACAGGCCACGGTGGTAAAAACCATGTGGAATTGCAATTTCTGTGACAAAATTATTTCCAGATACAAAGTTTTTATTTAAGAATACGGTTATTGGCCTCCCTGGTGGCACAAGGGGTGAAGTCTCAGCAGTATGAAGCTATCTGCAGCCACAGCAGCACGAGTTCAATCCCCATGGCCCAGCAGACCCCTCCTGTCTCCCCTGCTGCTCCCCTCAGCAGTGGATTTCAGTCTGCCTGCCCTGTGACCCACTCTGTCTCTCTGGCAAATCCTCTCACTGCCATACTCTGACCTGCCCCCCAGCTCTTCTATACATAAAATTAAATAAATCTAAAAAAAAAATAACACGTCATTATTTACATGA
>NW_004567134.1:10422065-10423570 GCF_000260355.1 Condylura cristata | reverse complement strand
AGGTGAGCGACAGCAGCAGGCCCCTGGCCACTGCCCACTGGAACCTCCACGCTCTGGCGCCCTCTGGAAGGAGGGCAGTCGGACCCCTGGGGCACAGTGTGGCCACTCGAGGTAGAATTGCCGAAGCGCCCAGGCCCTCACTGCCGGCCTCTTCTCCAGTCTCTCTTTCCTACGCTTCCAGCTCGGGAGCACGGGTCCGTGGAAGCCAAGCCAAGCCGGGCTGTTCATCATCCCCAGCCCCGCCTGGGGCCTGCGCTGAGTGGAGACCATGTACCTGTGGCTGCTTCACAGGGAGTAAGACTGGGGAGTCGGCAGCCAGGGGAGGAGCCTCAGACACACCAACTTGCAAGTTCAGTGTCTCTGGACTAAAAAGGAACAAAGGAAGCAGGACTCTACTCCCCACCCCCTCAACACCTCAGCAGTGTGATCCCCATTGAAAGGGGAGGCTCCAGGCTCCCTGCCCCTCCCAAGGAAAGGTGGAGCTGAGCAGCTTCGAGAAACTAGAAGACAGAGGAAGAAAGGCTGAGAAGACTTGGAGGAGCGTGGGGAGCAGAGGCCTGGAGCAGCAGCCGAGCTGGCTTCTCGGCCTTGCCCTCAGACCAGGGGCTGGGCGGGGGCATCGGAAAAGACAGATGTGGGCGGGAGACCTGTGGGGAGGCAGACAGTAGCAGCCTTGACTTGCAGTTTGCTCCTTTCCTTCCAGACTAGCCTGACCCTGCTGCCTTTCCTATGGGTCCCCACCAGAAGGTGCCTTAGCCGTGGGACAAGTGTCCCAGGCAGCTCTGGGCCACCCCTGCTTAGCCGGGCATTTACCAGGAGGGGATAGGAAACTTCTGGTGTTTCCCGGGGAAACTATTTTAACCTTTTTCTTCCTCTTCTGTTGCACACTAGTGGTTCTTTCCCATGGCCGTCTTCAGCATGAAGGTGTTTGTCTCTACGCAGCAGGTGGCAAAACCCATTTGGAGCAAGCAGGTTTGGGGGCCTTTCGGGTGCCCCTCATTCTGACCGCCAACAATATCAATTTAATTACAAGAAAGAGCCTAGAAGGGAAGGGGAGATTTTCCCTGCCCGTGCAGAGGAGGAGAAATTGTGGGCATAGCAGAGCTGGTGCAGAGAACGGACGGCAGATGTACCGGGCTCCCCAGGAAAAGGGGAAGTTCCAGGTTCCCTGCCCCACCCAGAAGGAGGGGGGAGCTGAGAAAAGAGGAGAAAGAGAAGGAATCTGAAGAGGAAGGAAGCAGGATGGAGAGCCAGAGGAGACCTGAGGAAGCCACATGGAGCAGCAAGCATGTGAGGAAGAAACTGGGCTTGTTTCTTGGCCCTGGACTGGTTGAAAGCCATGTGGGTGAGAGACCTGTGGGGATGCTGACTATGGCAGTGTTTATATTGATTTTGATTTTGCTCTTTTCCTCCCAGACTTGTCTGGCCATGTCTGACCCTTTTCCATGGGTCCTGGCCAGAAGGTGCTTTAGGCTTGTGGCAGATTTCAGGCCTTGCTCTGGGCC
>NW_004567134.1:10420047-10421095 GCF_000260355.1 Condylura cristata | reverse complement strand
AGCATTCAAAGTAAAACTTTCTTAAAACCAAACAACAAAGCCGACAAAGGCATCAGGTAATCCCACCTTATTCCCAAAGGAGAAACAGCCCTGGAAGGTGGGGGTGTAACCAAGTCAGACAGAGCCCAGGAACCGCTCACAGCTGCTCTGCGTCGAGAGCATTCCCCCACCTGATCAGAGCAGGTGTTCGGGAAAGCAGGATTCAGAGGAAAGACCATTCATCCGACCTGGTCACAAGGGCCAGGATGCTTGTAAGTGATGGTAAACGCAGCCCTCACTTCTGACCGGACGCCAGGGGCTGAAGTAAATGGCCACAGTTCCCAACAGTGGGTACTCTGAGCACGAAGCATGGTGAGCTGGAACTTTAAGGGCCTTTATTATATTTTTTTAAATCATAAATGTTTAAAACTCATCAATCCATTAACTAAAAGCTTTGCTGCCCCAAAACATGGCAATTTCCCAAACACCAAATCAGTGATTTGCAACATCAATAAGCAATCAAAGTGATGAAAATAGAAGCCTTCCAGCAAAATCCACTTCTGAGCGCGGCTGCCAAAGGGAAAAGCTTTTTCAAGCTGAAATTCTGACAGAAAATGAACTGGCAAGGATCGCTGCTCTCTGAAGCCCAGGGCTGACAGCACCCACTGTGTCACAGCAAGGTGGGTGCGGATGCAGGGGGATAAAAGGAAGAAAGGGAGGTGGGGGGGGGAGCAGACCCCTCCCTGCACAGCTGGTGACGCCTTTCCCCTTCTAAGGCAAGCCAGGTTGCAAAGAGTTGCCGACTTCCCTTCTAGTGGCTGTGAAGTTGCCAGAAAATGGCAGAAGGCCCCTGTCCTCTCTCTCCAAAACCCAGTTCTCACCGGGGTGGCCTGAACAGCAGGAGCATGTCCCAGTCAGGTCCCCAACTCGAGATTTGATTTCTGGCACAATTTAGTTTTAGGTTTTTTTTTTTTTTTTTAAGATTTATTTATGGGCTTTCCCTGGTGGTGCAAGGGGTTAAAGCATGGCATTATGAAGCTCTCCAAAGGCCCTGCAGCATGAGTTCAAT
>NW_004567134.1:10390618-10418122 GCF_000260355.1 Condylura cristata | reverse complement strand
GCACACACGTGTGGCCACAGAACCACCACTCCTCACCCTACAGCCCCCGCCACCCCCCGTTGGGCCCCGACCCCCCCTCCATTGCTCCCACTCTCCGTGTTCTTAAGTGACTACATTTGTTCTCTTCTCCTTCCGATTGTTTGGTTGCTCCATCGGCTGGAGAAGAACCCAAATGGCTCAGGAGTAATTTCTCCTCTGCTCCTGCTTGTGACATCCTTGAGGATTAGCCAGATCTTACCCTCTAGACCATTCTATGGAGGAACTCTGAGCTTCCCAGCTTCTGGCTCTGACTAGATCCCGCCTTCTTCCTCTTGATATGCAAAGGATCTAAGGCAGGTAGAAGTATTCCCGGCCTCTAATTGCCATGTCCCACCTCCCTAGGCTCCACAGAGGGAGCCCCTCCCCCTTCACAGACACAGGGTCATTCTCTCACCTCCTCCTAACTACTGCTTCCTTGGCAGAGAGTGAGCTCTGGGCAAAATCCTCCTCGCACTCCTGCAAAGGCCTCACCACCTAGCACATGTTCTCTGTCTTCAGGCTCACAAAAATCACTTCCTTTGCAATCATCTAATTACGTTCCTTGTTGAATTATCTGTGCGTCTTAGGGTCAGAACTAGATCTAATGGGGGTGGGCGATGCTCAGTCTAGCATTGAGACAGATGCACCATAAAAATTTGGTTATGTCACAGTGTGATCACCAGGAGGTCCTGTCCTCCCTGCCCCACCTAGTGAAGGTGGGGCTGAGCGGGAGAAGCTAGAAAAACCTTAGAAGAGGCACACAGGAACAGGACAGGCATGCGAAGAGGTCTCAGTTGCTTCTGGGCTTTCTCGATTTGTACCAGGGACTTGGGGACATGGAAGGGGACACAGAGACACATGGTGAGAGACCTGTGGGGAGCCGACCATGGCAGCTATTACTTTGGTTTGTACTTTGATTTTGCTCTTTGTGTTCCAGACTCGCCTGGCCCCTCTACCCTTTCCTATAGTTCCCTTCCAGAAGACACTTTAGGCTTGAGGCAAGTTCTCAGGCCTCAGCAGCCTCACTTTGGGCAGAACCTACTTGCCTGGGCCTCTACCCACAAGGGAATGAGCAAACTGAGTGTTTCATTGGGAAGCTTTCCTTTCTTCTGTGTACAGTAATCCTATTAAAGTGTTTTTCTATTGCAAATGGCCAACAGGTATATGAAAAATGTTCGATATCACTTATCACCAAGGAAATCAAAAGCCCAATGAGATACCACTTTACACCAGTGAGAATGACACATATTAGAAAAAACAGGAAACAAATGTTGGCAAGGATGTGGAGAAAAAGGAACTCTCCTGCACTGCTGGTGGGATGCAAACTGGTCCAACCACTATGGAAAACTGTTTGGAGTTTCCTCAAACTAAAAATGGAGCTTCTATATGGCCTAGCATATGGCCTAGCAATCCCACTCCTAGGTATCTACACCAAGGACACAAAAACACTGACTCAAAAGGACACCTGCACCCCTAAGGTTATTGCAGCACTATAACCTTACAATAGGTAAGATATGGGAATGACCCAAATGCCCAAAACTACATGACTGGATCAAGAAGATGTGGTGTATACACAATGGAATGCTACTCAGCAGTCAAAAAATAAACATGCCTTTCGCAGCAACATGGATGGAGATGATGCTTGGTGATATAAGCCAGAAAGAAAAAAAATCAGATGGTTTCACTTATAGATGGAATATAGGGGAACCAACTAAGGGATCAGAAAAAAATATATAAATAAAAAAATTTAACAGGCAAATATAAATCAGAGACGTTATGCAGGAGAGGGAGCGGGATCAAAACAGGGGAGGGAAGAGCACAAGGGACTGTGGTGGTGCCCAGGTGACTCGGTGGTGGGGTTCTGTGGGGACACTGAGGGAAGAAAGCTTTACATACATTGCATAAGGAAGAATGGTGTAAAATATATGTAAAACTTTAAAAAAGGGCTTTTCTATTAAAGTTGTTCCATGCTAAGAGTTTGATTTGTCTTTATGAGGCAGAAGGCAAAACTTATTTAAAGCATGCAGGGTTCAGGGGTCCCAGTGTACCCCTAGTCTGCACATTAACAGTGACAAGTGGGTAGGTGAGCTCATCAACATCATTTCCTTGAAAGCCATCTTATGCTTCGTGTTAAGAATGCGAGCTGCCTCCTTCCCTTGAACTATATACTGCCTTGCTATGCTTGTCTGACTTTGGCTTCCCCTACAAGCAGACCCTACGGCATGGATTTAAGGACAAGCAGGCTAGTTAGACAGTGACCCAAAAAAATACCAGGGATGGAGTTAGACAGTGAACCTGTGAAGAGAAAGCAATGAAGGCCGCTAGCCTGTTCCACTCAAGTCTGTTTGGGGTGTGAGGGGTCGGGGTCAGCAATGCAGAGCTGTCCCAGGCTGCCTCTGAGTGCTGCTTCTGGGGACAGTCAGGGTATCATTTAATAAGGCTAAAAGCTAAGCCCCCGCTCCCTGCCCCACAGGAGGGCTTAGGACACTGGAAGAAAGCGAATTAATAAGGTTGCTATGGGAACCAGGCACAAGATTCATCACTTGGACCATGAGTGAGGAAGCAGGGCCAGGAACATTCTGTGTCAAAGGTCAGTTCTCGAGACCAGACATCCCAGCACATAACCGGCCCAAACTGACCCACAAAAACAGGTTATAAAAGGGAGCCCCAAGCTGGTTTTGGAGACATGGAGCTCACCCCCCAGCCCCTGCTCTGTGCAGGGAATTCCAATGTCTCTGATGAAATTCTTGCAGCCCCGTGCCTCTGGCTCACAGCCAGTGGGGACTTCATTTCCCCAACCCTTGCAAACATGCTCCCTGGGCTGACAAAACCCCTCCAGCAGAAGGCAAAGGCCTCACCATGAGCAGCCCCAGAATCCCGGGGGCGTAGCAGAACAACACAGCGCTCCCTGCAATGCCAAATCCTCCCCCCGCCCCCCAAAGGAACGCAACACATTGCCTCCAAACTGGGAAAAGACAAGTCCCTTTCCCCCACCTCCTTCCTGATTGCATCCTCGCTTCATCCCTGGTCTGGGCATTATGGCTTTGGAATATGCTGGCGGGTCTCATGAGTCTGGACTCATTAACCATTTGGCCATAAAGGAAACTAGAGGTCTGCAATATATAAGGTTGTATAATGTGTCCATTACAAGCAAGATGAGATGGGTTAGGACTCCTGCCTGCCTTTATAGCATTATTTCTCCATGGTTTAATGTCCTCCCCCTGGGTTCTGCTTGCATGCAGTTTACAGAGCTGGAGGCAGAGAGGAAGGGGGAGGAGGCCAAAGGCTGGAAATCTGAAATCACTCAGGTTAAAAGATCTTCTATATGCAAATGAGGAAGGAGAGAGGGCTGGCCCACACTTCTCTGCAGGAGGCGCTTGAAAAGCCACCCCAGAAACTCTCTGGATGCCCCCGGAATGGAGGCCGGAATGGAACACAGCCTTGAGGAGCCAGAGGGGTCAGAGAAATTTTGGTTAGTGATTAAAATTTAAATGCCAACGTGCTGTGATACAGGCAGAACAAGGCTGGCTCCCAATTCAGGCTGGATAAATACCCTGATCTGAAGGTGGAAGTTAACCGGGGCCGGGTAGCCATCCTAAGTCTTTAAACCAGCTATGGAAGCGTCCAGGAAGCGGAGGTGGGGACAGAGAGGCTTATCAGCGAGGTAAACCAAACCAGCCCGAACACAAAGCGCTAAATTCCAGAGTCATTTCACCAAAGAGCGATATTTAACAACGCAGCGTCACCCACCTGTGTCCATGGAGGCGCCTCCTTTTCTTAATAAACTTGCGCCAGTCGCTGAAGGGGCCCAGTCTGCTGAATTCTCTCAGCGGGGGGCCCAAGGACCCCACGAGCCAGCCCAACACTGCACCAAGCCTCAGGCCTCACAGTCGGCTGGCCTGTCCCCCACTGCCAGCACTCCCCAGCTCCTGTCCTGGGGCGGTGGCACACAGCCAAGGTGGAGGAGGCGGTTCTTAAACGTTAGCTGCATAAGAATCACCTGGAGGCCAAGGCCCAAGGCCCTCAAGTCTCGCTCAGCTCCAGGTAGAACCTATTAAATCAGCTCGCCCCTAGGCCTCTGACACTTGGGTTTTGCATTAGAGAGGTCTGGACAACGTCTACCTGCTTGAGGTCTGGACAACATCTACACCTTGCTCCTCTTCAAAGCTGCTTATTGTTCTTCAGAACCCGGATGCATTATTTTCATTGTAGTTTCAGTCCTATAAGGTTAATAGCTCCCTGGAGTGACAAGGCCGTTTTAGCAGGTGGGAAAGGAGAGGAATCCCAGGGAGCTGGTTGAGGGATGATGAGGAACAGCTGAATTCCGGGAATTAGGAACTGGGCTTCTCTGCATCCCGGCTAAGTGACCTGGGGGTAAGCCTGGCTTTGGTGCCTTCCTCTGGGGAGCCCAACTCCGAGCAAAGCAGCGCCTGTGAGTGGACTCAGGCCTGACGGTGGCCCCTCTCTGCTGTGAAAGTCGGCAGCTAGCAGAGGAGCTGGCTGCTTGGAGAGGCAGGGGCTGTTGCTGTCACCCCAGCTTCAGGCACGAATCGGGGAGACCAGCAGCGTGTTTCCCCGCGGCTACAATTGACAGTGAAAATGGGGAAGGTACAAAGAACTTGGAGATGGCACAGCAAGGTGAACTGAGGGCAGCGGGCAGTCCAGGGAGAGACACGTTCTGCGTGGCAGGTGCATCATTTCCTCACCGCAGGCCACACCTCTAAAGCTCAGTGCCCTCCTCGCTGCTCCGAGAACTTTGGGCCAGGCACTGTGCTCGTCCTTTCCCTGTGGTATCACATTGTGGAAGACTGACACCCGTGAAGCCATTCTAAAGCTAGAATTGGGCGGCGCGCCTGTCCCGCTGGAACTGGGTCAGAAAACGCTGACCTCGGCCAAAAGCAATTGTTTCGAGAAAGCTTCAAGGAGACAATTGTTGGACTGATGAGTCTCAATCTTCAGCTGAGGATAGAATTGGCCAAGCAGGGCCTCCTAGACTAAGGGCAGATACCAATTATTTTACACTAGAAGAGGTTGGAAATCACTGGAGATTTTTAAGTGGAGGGAATGCACAGAGTATTTTAGATTACATGTTGTTCCTGGAACCCACCTAGACATTCTGACTTAGGAGGCCTGGGGTGAGGCCTGTGTTACCTGCTTTACTAGCAAGCACCCCAGAAGATGCTGCCTCCTGCAGAAAGCTCTTGAACACTCATTTAATAGGCCCTGGGTCACCCTGTTCTTCACAGAGTTGCTAAGCACCCAGTGATTCCAAACACTTTGCAGCATTGCAGAGATGAGCCTCAGAAAAGGACACGTGTGCGCTTTATCAAGGCCAGATGGCACCTGGTTTACTGAACACATGATGAGCGGAGTGTGGTGTCTGTCAGGGACAGGGACTCTGGGCCTGCTCACTCCTGAGACAGCCAGGCCTGCCCCAGTTCATCCAGTCCTTGGGAGTGAGCTGAGAACAGTGTTACAGGAGTGAGATTTCAAAACTGCAAGTTCATGGTTCCCTGCTCAGCTTGGGGGCGCAAAAGAGAGCAAGAATGTTTGGAGACCATCAGCTCCAGACTTTGGGGAGTCCTTGGCTAAACTCTCCCAAGTTGCCTTGATGCTGGAACCAATCTCTGAGAAGTCAGGGCAGCTGCGTGCCGTCTCAACCTGTTTATTCGCATATAACTGTCACCGGGGTTCAGCCTGACTTCCACACAGAGATTTATCTGCAAGACCCTGGAATTTCTGGGTTGAAAAATCCCCAGCAGAGACAAAAGGTGACAACTGTGACTCTCAATCACGTGAGGATGTAGCAGTAAGTGGGCAGGCTGCCACCCAGGAGGGGGCTCTCCCCCCAACCCAGCTGGCACCCCCAACTCAGACCTTCAGCTTCTAGCTCCACAGGAGTCCCGAAAGCAGGAGAATGCTCTGATTTCCTTTGTTAGCCCGCGGGGACTGCACTTTCTAAACAGGTATGGCCAGCCAACGGGAGAAAGATCTGGACTGGGAAAGAGACATGAGATGGGCATCCTAACACCCGCTGGCTGTGCACTCTCAGAGACGGCCACGGAGCACCGACTGACAAGGCCCGTGGCTGCCACCTCAGCAATCGGAAGTGACAGCTTCTGTTATGGAAAATTGGTGGACATACCTTGGCTAAATGCGTCATTTTTTCTTTTAGAAGTCAGTATATAAAGTAAGAAACAGATGTTCACAAGGTCCTAAGATCCAAACTTTAGAGGAGAGGTAAGCAGCCGCTGTTAAAGCAAAGAGTAATAATAAAAGCGAGTGGACATATGATGGGCCTCCTGGTGTTCTTTGTTCTTTTGGGGTCACTTTGCAGCTTCCAGAAATGAAGAAAAGAGGCGTTGGGAAGTGAGCAAAACAAGATACCACCACGACATAAAAAAAAAAAAAAAAAATTCCCCAACTTAGAATATTCATGGAGAAAAACAGTTGAGAGGGCAGAATTGAGTTCAATCAACAAATATAAATTAAGAAATCATTTAGTAAACTATCAAATGAATAAAGTATCTGGAGAGGGACTGCATCCTAAGAGGAAAAATAACGACCCTGAAGTGTTGAGTGTAGGGAACAGCGAATTCAAATTTGGAAAATAAGATTTTTAAATAGATAATAATAAAACCTTTTAAGTTGTTCTTAAAGCTTTAAGGATTTATTTAAAAATAAACACGATATCTGATGTCTCCAAACACGATAAAGATATCTGAATGCCCTTTCCTGGTCTCATAAGAATCTTGACAAGGATGGCGTGAATTATGGTTCTGACAGTGGAGAACTGGGAAAGTGTGAAGGTAGCTAGACTGCCATTCCACCATTAAGCCTCACTGCGAAGGGTTCTCAGGTCATTACCGGGAAGTTCCAGAATGAGGGACAGGATCAGAGCAGACCTCCCCAATTGCACACAAATGTCCCAGAGAGACAGAACCTTCTGTCTCCATCAAGCCTCATCAGCTTGATGACAATTAGGCAGGAGCTTAACCCTGAGGAGTCAGCACCCAGCAGAGGCCGGCCCAGCCCCAGGCCTACCTGGCGCAGGTGGCGGGAGGGAGGGAAGCTGTGCGGCTGACTGGGGTAACTTGCAGCCCCAGAAGCTGCTGCAGGGCACCCGAGCCAGGACAGTGGGACTCTGGTCTAGGCCACCCTGGAGAGTGGAGCTTCTTCCTCAGGGCCTCTTGTCCACACAGGACAGGCGTGGCCGAGCTCCCGGTTTTCTAAGACAAATTCTGAGAGAATTTGGGTTTCTTAGTGTGAGAATTCAGCATTGGAAACTAACCCACACTTTATACAATAAAATTATTCATGGGGGAGGGGAGATAGGAGGTGAAGAAAAGAGAAAAAAATACCACTCATAGGTCAAACTGTGCGGTCACTTGGGGACTTCTAACCTAAAATGTTCACACGTAAACATTTCAGCCCTCCGTTAATCTGGGACTGACCCTGTCCTGTGGGAGAAAGCGGAAGCCGGAGCGCAGGCACTGCACTCCAGGGCCCAGAGTTTCTACACGGCGGGGAAAGAAAGGGGCTGAGCCAGCCCAGGGTGGTGGCAAAGCCTGCCCGAAGGCAGAGTCCTTTGGCTTCCATCCTGAAGAGCACCCAAGGGTCACCTTCGCCGAGGAGTGACACATGAAGGGTTTATAGACCGGGGGAGATGCTCAGCTTCTCTGTGGTCCAGGAGGTGCGAGTGTCTCAGACGCAGCCCCCACGTTCAGGCGCACAGGCTGTGGCCAGCACCCTGGAGGGGCTGTGCGGCCAGGGCCCCGGACGGGCTGTGGCCAGGGCCCCGGACGGGCTGTGGACAGCGCCCCGGACAGGCTGTGGACAGCGCCCTGGACGGGCTGTGGCCAGGGCCCCGGACAGGCTGTGGACAGCGCCCCGGACGGGCTGTGGCCAGGGCCCCGGACAGGCTGTGGACAGCGCCCCGGAGGGGCTGTGGCCAGGGCCCCGGATGGGCTGTGTGGCCAGCGGCCCGGACAGGCTGTGTGGCCAGGGCCCCGAAAAGGCTGTGGCCAGCGCCCCAGACGGGCTGTGGCCAGCGCCCTGGACAGGCTGTGTGGCCAGGGCCTCCACCAGCCTTCTCCTTGGCCTTCAGGCCTCGGCTCCCCGCTCTCTCTGTCATCCAAGGAGCAAGGAGCAAGCTCAAGGCGGAGTCTAGCTGTTTCCAATATTTTTGATTGTTTTATAGCCTCCTACCCGCCTCTCCACTGCAAAAGGATTTTCGGTCACAACCATGAGATGAAACGAATGATAATAATTAGAAAAATGGTGCAGACACTAAATGTTTCTATTACTGAATTGCCTGTGTGTAATTATGCCAGTGAAATACATTTTAAAATTACACAAATATGGCATTATAACCAAGGAAAATGAATGATTAATATTTTCTAATTATATTAATGTAATTTTAGGAAAAAGTGACCTCTTCCATCTCAGTAAAGAAATAACATTTTGATCTTGTTTTTGAGCAATAACTTCTGCAAACGTGAGTGATTTTGTCAAAATTGGCTTCTGTTAAGATCAGGTCACCTGACTTGCCCACCTGTCTCCCCTTACATGGCAGGGAGGACTTTTAATTAATTTTAACTTTGAAAATTTTCTTTCTCTCACAGCAACAGCCAGACAAATTAGGAAAAGTCTTAGCTATAAGCTTGACGGGTTCACAAAAATCCCATCTTTCAATAAATTTCACAAATTTCATTATCGTCCATGGTTCTCTCTAGGCTTGAGTTCAGTGGATTTCAAAGTCTCAGTAGCTGAAACATTTCCACTGAAATGTTTTCACCAGAAAGTGCAACATCAGTTTTTGTTACACTTGGTAAAGCCCCCAATGTTGTCCACCTCTGCTGAAGACAGAAAATGACCGGTAATGAGCAACCACCGGCCCTCCCTGGGGGCGCAATGGGTTGGACGCAGCACTGCAAGCTGGCAGCAGCCGCTTCCGCGTGAGCTGCAGACCCAGCCTGGAGGTGACCACATGGTGTGGCAGACCTCTCCTGACCCGCCCGCTGCTCCCCTCAGCAGTGTGCTTCGTCCATCTGCCTGTTCTGCTCCCTGCTCTGTCTCTGTGAATCCTCTCACCGCCCCTGCACCTCTGGCCTGTATCCTCATCTGAATACATAAATAAATAAATCTTTTTAAAAAATTAACAGCTAGCAGCCCAAATGCCCAAAAGTAGATGACTAGATTAAAAAGTTGTGGTACATATACACAATGGAATATTACTCAGCAACCAAAAAAGAGAAACACATGTCTTTTGCAGCAACTTGGATGGAGCTGGGAAAGATCATGCTGAGTGAGATAAGCCAGAAAGAGAAAGAAAAATACCGGATGGTTTCACTCATAGCAGGAGTATAATGGACCAGGCAAGAATATAACAAAAATAATGAACAACCATATACCAGAGACGTTTTGTGGGGGTGGAGTGGGGAATGGGACCAAAAACGGGGGGCGGGGAGGAGAATGCACGGGATTATGGTGATGGCACGCAGGTGACTGGGAAACCCGCGGGGATTACAATTGAGATGAAAAAAAAGTACAAAATGATGTAAAAAATAAACTACTATATTATTAAAAAAATGTGATAAAATTAAGATAAAAAAAAATTAACAGCTACCTCTGATCTGTCGCTCTAAACTGAGTCCCTGGCTCCTGGATGATCGGAGATGGCCATTTTGTCTTCTGGCGACAAAGCACCAGCACCTGCGTCCTTCCTCTCGCACTCTGCTTCAGTTCCGCCGTTGCCTGCAGACTGGTCTACGCCTTACGGCTCGCAGTCCTGCTGCCCCTGGGCTCTCTCAGCCACTTCTGTGGCCTCCTGGTACCACGGTGGAGCTTGGTGCTTGTGAGCGGACCAGGCTGCATGTGCCAGCGTGCTTGACACCGTTTCCGAGAATGAATCTGTTGAAGCAAGGAATAACTCAGAGAGGGCTGGTGCCTGTGAGGGCAGAGGACAGCAGCCTCCCCCCGCGTCCCTGGAAAGGGCAGGAGCCCTGGCCCATGAAAGCCGGCCCCAGCAGGAACACGTCTCTATTATTCCATTTACCTGAAATTTCAGAACCACCAAATCTACTGGCTTGGATAGGGCAGGGCCGGGTAGGGGAGGGGGCTGGGGGCCGACTGGAAGGTGCTTGAGGGAACTTTCGGGGTGATGATGTTGTTTATCTTCACTGAGGTCTGAGTCACCAATGTGCATCTGAAATGCCAGCAAGATTAGCACATGCACACCTGGAACTTACATACTGTTATAATGCAGGGTGACTTCAGCTAAAACACTGGCTGATTAGTTTAAAAACACAGTATGAGCAGAGCTTTAAATTCAACTTAATGTTTCTACTAAAAAATAATGAACTTGTGAGAAATGGATGAGTGCATTTCACAGTACACACATTTTAACACAATGTTTAGGGGTGAAGTATACTGGTATCTATCTGCACTTTATCTTGATCTACATGAAAAATGTGATGGGACGATAGGAGAAAGGGCTAGCAAGAGGAATAAAATCGGAAGAGCCAATGAAGTAAAGTGTGAATGGCCGAATGGAGGCCATGGCATATGGATGTTCTCTGTGTGATTTTTTTACTGATGTTTGAATATTTTTTTTTAGTAAAATGAACACAGGAGTGAAATGACGTTAATGTGAGCAATTATATGATGATGTGCATCATATCGTATGTTCAGGAAGCTCAGCTGCATTTACGAAAGATGCCTCCTGGTGGTCAGAGCTTGGCTGGATTCAGGACCCAGACAGCAGGCCAGGACACCACAGGCCGCAGCCCCAGGAGCAAGGCCCTATCAACTATGACTGCAGGTGAGGTACAGTGACTGAGATCACATGCCTGGGAAGGAGTCGGTCAATTTGTCCATGCAGGTGATAGCCTTTCAGTGCACTCAGAGATTCCAGGTGGGCCAGTGTTACTTTGTCAGTTGGAAACGTCGGATGACAGGGCTTCAAGGCAGAGAGGCCTCGTGCTAAATGTGCTGGCCAAGGAGAGCCTGTTGCAAGACTACACCAGCCCATTAATTTGAGTCCTAACCATATTACCAATTTTATAGTCGCTTAAGCAAAGAACTCCCTCTGGAGAACAGCCTAATTTGTAAGTGATTTTTCAAAAACTGGCCATTTGAGATATTGCTGCTGAGGTTTGAATATTCAGCTTTGACTTGGAGTTGTGTGGCTATGCCAGGGGAGAAAACTTGATTTTCTCTCTGCTTAAGCATTCCAAACAAAAGGAGCTAAGACCCAAGTAGTTATTTATGGTGTCTTAAACTGTCGCATGTAAAGGACAAAATCCATTCTGGCTCTCACTTGAATAAGGGAGCGACTGGGAAAATCGCCGAGGACACCTTTGGTTTCAATAAATCCTTCAATTCCAGGCAACTGTTTGAAATTAGGCACAACTCCAGCTTGACCTGCGCTCCCTCTACACTTTGGTTGAAGAAAGTCATCATGTACCTAATTCAGAGGCAACGGTCTGCCTTCCCGAGCCACGATTTTGTAGCTTTGGACAGTGTCGCTTGTTTCCTTTCCTCACTGGTTAGCAGCCATGAGATCTGAATAGAACTGATCTTCACTTAGTCTTGCCCTTGACAGTGGAATCGATTTAGGTCTGCTGGGCCTTAGTCCTCCAGTGAGCTGATGGTCTTCTTCTGATCAAGAGGACTGGTCAGAGCTGGGTCACTCATAGCAAAGCTAAAGACTCTCCACTCTGACACAAGTAAGGGCACCAGCCTTGGAGTGGGGGAGTAACACTAACCCTTTGGATGACATTGTCCTGAAATCCATCTATTTCTGAGATTTCCAGGTAGATGAGCTAAGAAAATTTAAATTGGATCTTCTGGCACTTTCAACCCAAAACTTCATTAAAAATACAAGTTTGTCAGTTAGAGGGGATGTACCTACATGTCAAAAATTATATTTGACTTCCCAAATCTCATTGCAGGGGCTTCAGCCAGTGTCCCGCAGCAGTGCACATAGTCAACATAGACAAAATGTTTCTGTCACATCTGAAATAGAATCCGAACCCTGAATCTGCAACTTTGGTCACGAGGATTGCACATTCTGGTAGTTTCTGTGACTGTCAGTTAAGGTGGAAAAGCTGGTGAAGTGATACAAAACCAGAATTGAATCTGACACCCACCTGGTGGGGTCGACATCCATGAGGCCATCAGACAGGTAAGCACCTCAACATGCATTAGCAATGACCCAGGCAGCAGGGACTCTGGGCACATCTGCATGTGGCCAGTCTCAAAACTTTCTCGTTGGTCATCAAGAAAGAAAGGTTTAAGGCATTTGGAGTCGGCTTATCAACATATTTACTTGCTCTTTTCTGTCTTGTTTGGTTTTATATAACTAGTGAGTAGTATTTACTCACAAAGCCCTAAAACCATGAAGTAGCTTCCCTCTTTTTAGTAAGAAATTCAGCCAGAAACACCGAGATCTCAATTCAAATAGGAAAGCGGGGACAGCTGCATACTTCTTGTAGTTTTAGAAGACCTATTCTTGGAAAGCCCAGAAAGTTCTAGCTGAGAATGCCAAGACTGCAGACTGCAGGTTTAATGGGAAGCCTTTCAGTTGGAGGAAACGACTTGAAAATTCCATCAAACATCCACTGGACTTAGTTTATCCATTAGGACGTAGGGAAAGAACAGCTGCTATATTCACACCATAGTGTAATTACAATTAGCTACAATACATGAACTTGCAAACCTAACCTGCCCATACTACGAGCACAGGACAAACCCTATCAGGCCATCCTATCAGCAGGCCCGGAGCAATGATTTTGGAACTTAATCCCCTTAAAATGATATTATGAAGCTGAAGCAATACGACCCCCTTAACTCAACAATGTTATCTTTAAAAGCTCCATGCAGTCAATACATACTTGGTCTGATGTGGGCACTCTAAAAATCCCAGATATTCTGCTTTTGAAAGGACATAAAGCCCTCAGCTACAGAAACAGGTGGAAGAGAACCTAGAATTGTTGCTAGGGGCCACCAAAACCTTGTCATATACTAGTCACGAAGGCTGGCCTTGGCTCCAAGCCTCACTAAGTCCATTAGGTGAGTTCATCTATGCTGGACCCATCATCTGATGAGCAGGAAGTGTGATGTCACGAGGTAAGAAGTCGCTAGAATACCTCCAAACAGCTTTTTCAGTGTGTTTGGTTAACCTGTCATAGCAATTAACAATTAATACCTGTTTGATTGGACACAGTGAGAGAAAGTACTTCCTACATTACCAAGAAGCCAAAGAGGGGCTCTGAGATAGTTTATCCAATCCATCCATTCATTATACAGATGAATATAATTCAAGCAAATATTTATTGAGCACATACTACAGACAAGTCACTGCTAAACAGAAGACACAGGGCTTGTCCTTGAGATTCCCTGGAGAAGGGGACACCAAGATCCCGCAAGACATAGGAAAGTACCCACTCACTGGATTTGTAGATGAGATAAATTCTAGTCCAGTGCGATTTGCCCAGTGGGGGGTAAGGGGGAGCCCAGAAAAAGAATGAACATGAGCTCATATTCAAAATGAGCTTCGAAAGCTTTGTTTGAGTCCTGGAAGAGACAAACCCTCCCAGAAGCATGAGTACAGTGGGCATTTTGTTGAGAACTTACTGAGTCTGCTGTAATCGAGTCTCTGACCTGTGAGGCCTATGTCCCAGCAGGACCAGACAATTCTTGGAAGACTCTCACCAGGGGAACATGTCAGGTTGCCATAGCAGCCAGGAGGGGATGGTACAAAGAAGGGTGAACTTGACCTACAGGGGTGGTGAGCTTGGAAGGACAGGAAGTATTAGAGAATTCTGGGGCAAGTGCAACTTTCCAGGAAGGAACAGCAATTAATGTTATTAATTTCACTACGAAGAGGACCGGCATCTTCTCAGCAGTGCCTGAGAGAAACCTGCTGCCCAGGGAGACCACAAGCCCCACTTCAAACATTCAGCTCCTCCGGCCCTGGAAGTTGGAGCTGCTTTGCCTGTCATAAGTATGAGCTGTGTGCAAATGGACAGGGAGGATGCAGGCTGAGACTGTGCCAGGCCCGAGGTAAGCTGCGGGCTTTAGCTGCCGAGGCTGAGTGTTCAGGGGCCCTCTGCTCCAAATACACTGCACGCACTTCTCCGTTGAACCTATCATCTGCTACTATCACAGGCCCAGAAGAGATCCATTCCCGCCTCCTCCCTCTTCCACTCTAGGTCCTGACTCCAGGTTCCGGGGGCCCAGGGAGGGCTGCCGCTAGTGAGGTGCAGTGCTTAAGGCTGCCGGGTTCCACCAGGCCCAAGTCCCGGAGGGCCTCCAGTAGCTGCTCTCGCGCAGTTCCAATAAAAGAATTCTCCAAGAAGGCCGGAAGGCCCCCCACACCGTCCTTCAGGGTATACAGGGGCACCCGCACCAGGCCCATCACCTGTGAAAGAAATAGACACTTGTAACAGGTTGACGCTGGTCTTCTAGATCAGGGCTCATTCTGTGGTGGAGCCCAGTAAGCCCAGCTCTCTGCAGACTAAAGAACGACTTAACCCTGTAGGCTTAGTCCTGTCTCCTATCACTAAGCCTTCAGGGGCCCCTGCCTCCAGGATGCACCAGATCCTCACAATGTGGTATCCAGCCCCGCCATAGCGGCATCATTTAGGGATCCGCCCAAAATGCACATTCTCAGGTTCTTCCCCTTCACCCCACTGAGTCAACACTCTTGGGAGTGGGGCCAACAATGGGTGTTTTATAAGCTTCCCAGATTCTGATAGCTGCCATTTTGAAAACTATCTCCATATATTATAGGTTCCTCTGCTTCCTTACCCTAAGGTGCTGGGTTTCCTCCCAGGTACGGGCCACATCTACCCAAGAAAAACAGGAGCCCTGCGTAAGCACAGTGCCTGGCCACTGCCCTCGGGGAGCTGGAAGCCCTTGTTCTGTACACTCGCAGAGGCAGAGAAGGAGGTGGGGAGGACGGGAAGACACCTTCTTAGGGAGCCCCGGTTCCTGTACCCAGTCATCCAGATGAAAACCCCAACGACACCACGCACACGGGACGGGGAGAACCCGGGGGTGGGGAGATCGGCGGCGTGGGATGGGGCTCCCGGGCCGGCCGCACCTCCAGCCCGTGGTCCCTGGCGCGCGGAGCCCCCATCTCCACCGCCGCCAGCTGCTCCAGCGTCAGGCGCTTGGCGTAGAAGTGGGCCACGACGCGCGGCGCGGGCCCGGCGTGCGAGCTGCGGTAGTCGGCGCGCTCCAGGCGGACGGACGCCATGCCCGGGCCCAGCTCCTCGTCCAGCTCGCGGTTCAGCCCGTCCTCCAGGCTGCCCTTCTGCAAGTCCACAAAGCCGCCGGGGAAGCCCAAACGCCCGTCAAAGCGCATCTGCATCTGCGGGAAGAGGAAGCGGGGATGGCCCGGGGCCCCCGGCCGGTCGCAGGGCCCGACGTGGCCGGGCGCGCCCCCTCCTCACCAGCACGGCATAACGCAGAGGGATGCGACCGAAGAGTCTGCCCGGGTCGGGGGCGTAGAGCAGCGCGTGGCACGCGTGCCGCCAGCCGGGGCCCAGGGCCAGGGCCTCGGCCAGCTCCAGCCTGCGGACCCCGGCCATGGCGCCACGCTCCCGGCTCCGCGGTCCCGAAGGCCCACGCGGGCCGGCGGCCGTGCCCAGCCCGGGCCAACCCGAGCCTGGGCGAGACAGCCAGGCCCACCCCGGCCCCTCGGCCTCAGCCAATCAGGACGGGGCTTGCAGGCGGCCGCGTCGAAGGCCGAGGGCGCGAGAGAAAGCGTCCGCCGGGTTGGGCCGCGGGCGGAGCGGGGCGGGGCCGAAGGTGTGGCCGGCGCTCCCGCAGCTTGGAGGCGGGAGGGACTCGGGTCCCGCGGCGGAAGGACTGGGCGGCGGCGGGTCGGGAGAGCTGGGGCCACGTAGGGTTTGTAGCCTGGGGTGGAGCTAAGTTAAAAAGAGCCCCGGGAGCCGAGGAACCACGCGGATCGTTCTGGGAACCCCATCCGCCTTGGTCTGGATGGTACCCGACTCCGGGGTTAGGAGGAAACGAGGCAGCGAGGCAGCGGCCGCTGGGCCCAGACAAGTGTCCTGTCCAGTCGGGGCTGTTGAGTGTGATCACATGGGCAATACCACAGTGACTGGAACCCGGCCTTGCATTCAGGTGTAAAGCACCACCAAAACAAACAAACAAACCCACCAACAACCCTAAAGCCCTAATAAGAGACCCTCCCCCACAGCACTCTCAGCCTGCAGACCCCACCCTCCAGCGCTGAATCAGCTGCTGCCCAGAGCAATAAACTCTGCCTTTTCAACCTTTCTGTCTCCTGACTTTCTTCCTTGCTGCGGGACACAGGGACACAACAGGGGCGGTGGAGAGAAAACAGGGGCCGTGGAGAGAGCGTGGGTGGTGGGATGTGGTGCACTGGAAGGCATGCCATGTGCCATTTTTGGAGATGAAGATCGCAGAAGGGAGGCGGTGAATGATAGCTCTGGCCCGAGATTGGGGGTGATGATAGGCAACAGGGAAGAAAGATAGGATAGGTGGGCTTTGGGCAGAGGCAGGGGCAGGGGCAACGAGGAAAGAGCTGTGGGTGAAAAAAAAAAACCCTATAAGGCCAGGCGGGAGAGCGAGGTGGGGTCTGCGGCAGACCAACCGGCCAGGCTTTCTAGACTTGGCCCACACACACTGGGACCTCTGAGCTGCGCTGCAAGGTCAGGAATAGCTCCGCACCTCCCCTTGTCTGGAGCAGGGAGCTTCTGGGGCTTGATGTTGAGGAGCCAGGATGCGTGCACCCCCAGTGCCGCCCAGGCCTTCACCTTGTCTCTGCCCTCCACGCTGTGCAAGGGCCTCTGCACTGAGTCGGAGTTTATTGTATTGACTTAAGAAAACACCACAAGGCTAGAAGAATGTATTTGGAAGTCTTAGATTTGCATATTGGTGAGGACAAACTCAGGTATCAGTCCAAATTCTGCCCTGCTGGGGTCTTTGTTTAAAGGGGGTTTAAAGGCAAAGGGTGGAGGGCAGAAGGCTAGAACTGACCCAGCATTGGGACTGGTCATAGAGGACATTCTCTAGCATTCACTGGCTTTTGGTCAAGCTGACCTTGGTTCCTAGGGAGCAAAGGAAAGTGAAAAAATTACCTTGCGCGGGTCTCAGAGAAGGGCATGTCTAGCCGGAAACCGGTTCTTGCCAGTCGGTAAGTAGTTTGCTTTAAAAAACGAGAAGCTCAGGGATACAGTCAGTCTGAACATCTCCAGCTATGCAGAGGAGGAGGCAGCTTCTTGAGAGGGCGGGGCTGTCTGTGAGTGACAGCCCAGGACAGGACAGCCTGGAGGGACCCCAATCACAGCCTTGTGCCCTTGTAAGTCATGTAACTCTCATCCCTGCTCACCCACCTGTTAAGTGGAGAGGATGACAGCTCGGGGACACCGAGCCTGGGGCAGTGCCGGGTGATGGTATCCATCACCATCACTGGAGGGCAGAGTTGCTGACATAGAGTCAGGACAGAGGGTTGGAGCTCTGCCCTACCCTGCTCCCCCAGATTCCTGCTTCCCCAAGGGGAGCGTGAGACATCCCTGAGCTTGTCATTTCCAGCCAACATGGCAAAGGCAACACTCAGGCACTAGGTAAGGTGATGAGGCTGTGGGTGTGACAACTCATTAGCCTGTGAGACTCTAGGGGACCACTGCAGGGAGGAGAGGAGGGCTGGGCTCTCGGTGGTGAGCTAATGTCGTCTGTACATACTCATTTTCAATGATTTTACATAATATTTTGCAGCAATACTTTAGTTCGAAAAATAAAGAAAACCCTGAATAAATATAGGACTGCCTTGTGAAAAGTACATGAAAAAGTGCCAATTTCAGGATCTAGGTCAGTTAAATCAGAATCTCTGGCAATGATCTGGGGCCTGGGTGGTTTTTAAATGTCTTTGGGGTAGATTTAGTAAATAACCAAGGTTGAGGAGCAGAGCCCTAACCCTATCTCCTAACATCCCAAAGATGCCTTGGTTTCTCTTCTAGACCAGCCGCCTTGAAGGATGTAGGGTCAAACCTATCTTTCCCAGAGTTCTGGGCTGTGGTATTTTGCTTATCTGCTTTCTTGAACTATTTCTAATCTATCAAATCGAGGCAACAACACAAGAGGTAATGACTTGGGAGACCAGAGCCTTTTGGAAACAATATAGAAGCCTGGTGACAGCCCCTCCCCCAGCCTTGCCGTCACTTCCCAAACTGGAGAGCTGAGCCCCTATTCCTTCCTCAATCCCCACCCCAAGCAGGTAGTCCAGGAGTGGAGTCTGGAGATAGATTACTGAGAAATGGGTGTGCTTCACCAGCCACCACCACCAGTTCCAGACCAAAACCAGCCCAGTGGGCAGCCTCAGAGAAGGTAGGGACCCCATTATTGTTTCAAAATAAAGAGGAAAAGAATTAAGCATGCATTCTGATGTTTTTAGACAGGTTCTACGTCAGGGCTATCAAACAGTAGGTGAGGGGAAGTTTTAGTTCCGAGTATTCCAGATAATCAAAGAAGAAGGAAGGAGCCAATCAGAATGTCATGATTTTCTGAACTTTCAAGAATAAATAGATCCCAGGAAATGACATCAATGGCTGCTAATGTCACTAAAAATAACCTTGATGTTATGTGCCTGGTGACTGCAGAACTCACCGCCTCCTATGACATATGCTTGCCAAGAAACTGAACTTGCGTCTGGATCTAACTACCAATTTACACGAAATACCAAAGAATACTGTTCTCAACTATCAAGAAGGAGCTAGAAGGATTTATGTGCTAGTGGCTGAGGGCTGGTGACATCGGTATGAATTGGCGTTTAGAATAATTCAGACGCAGGCAGCTCCATACAGCATGTTACAGACGAGTGTGCACAGCAGAGCTAGTGAGCACGTCTGTCCCCTCGCCCTGTCAGCCGAGAGCCAGTGTCATGGAAGCTCTGACACCCCAGGAGCAACCCACGTACCTGGGCTGGGGCCCACATGTTGAGCTCCAATACCACTTTCCAATAAGAGGAGCCAAGACGTCTAAGAAAATGACTGATTCAGGCACCGGAGCTGAAAACGCCAACGATAAAAACATGACGATACAGTAAATGGGCTCTCAGATAAGCATTTGCGGATTTGCCTCCTTTGACAAACTTACGAGGGAATTGGTTTTCCCAGAGCTCTTAACTGATTGTGAGTTTGTTTTCCTTGCAGTTCCTCTTCCTAGACAGGGTTAGGTTCAAGGAAAGGAATCCCAAACAAAAGCAAATGGTGAGAAAGCTCGCTGAGGCTGACTCCTCTTCCTCCCTGTCCCTCTCCCCAATACTCTTGTTGGGTATTTTGTTTTCTCTTTGCATAAATAAAGGCTGGTGCCCACCTGTCTACATTCCCACACTAAATTTTACCAGCTCCCCTTTTCTTTGTTGAACATTGTATAAAAAGCCCTGTAAGTTGCCAAAGGGCAGGACAATGGTCTTTTAGACATGAGTCTGCTGCCCTCCTCATTTGTTGACAAATAAAACCACTTTCCTCTTCCTCAAACTGTTTCCTTTTATTGGCTGAGGGAAACTGAGACCAGCGTTAGGTAACAATGATGAGCCTGGAGCAGGGTGCCAAAAATTATTTTCAATGAAAAGGAAAAAAACAAAACAAAACGTCTTGATGACTTGATGAAAGTATGTTGAAAAGGGGCAGAGAAGCAATAACCAACTGAAAGAGCTCAGAATGGTCAAACTTGAATCAACAAAGCAGCAGCACTGGGTGAGAATCTAACGTATAAAAACAATAATCGGACATAGTCAGTTAATAAATGGAGAAGAGACAAAAGTATATAGAAGAACTTAAAACATTTCTGTAGCTCCTCAGCCCTGGAGGAAGAGTTGGGGGTGGAGTGACTGGTGACATCCTCCCAGCTAGACAGTGTGGAAAGGTGTATGAGGAGCTGCAGGAACCAGCGCTGTGGCTTTGCAGAGAAACCTGCAAAGAGTATCTCAGCCAGGTGAGCTAGGTCAACAGGTACAGTCAAAGTCACTGTTGAGTGGACCCTTGAGAAGGCGTGATGAATGTGGTCTCGCTAGTCCTCTTTTCCCCCAAAAGACACGCCCCCCCCCCAGCGGAGGGACGCTGACCTGCACACCTCCAATCTCAGCGTCCTGACGTATGAGGACCACCTCGTATGAGCAACTGTCACAACAAAGAGGGCCCGAGGCTTCATGAAGATGGTGTCACATGGTCTACCGGAGCGTGTCCTGGGTGGGAAAGGACATTAGGTGAAAAGGAAGGAAATCTGAATATAGTGTGGACTTGAATAATAATGTATCGATGTCAGTCCGGTATAGTTAACTAATATAGATAACGTACTTCACAATTTTTGTACAACTCTTTAACTAAATAATAGTTTATATTTTAAAAATCAGAAGGGTAGATCCAGCCTTTATAGGACAAGTCACCTTTTTTTTTTCAGTAGATAAACTACAAATGGAAAGGAGAGGGGGAGGTGGGTCTATACGGAAGGGATTAAGGAGACATACCTGACAAAGCACTGGCCTGTCTTTGGATCCTAATTTAAAGGAAAAAAAAAAACTTTTAGAGACATTTAATCTAAGAGTTGTAACTTTTTATGTGTGAAATTGTACCCTGAATTTTTTTTAGAGTCTTTATCTTTTCCAGATAGCTGCTGAAATATTTATGAATGATATAAGAATAGCCCAGCAAGGGGGGAGTGGGCGAGAGTATAAATAAAATAAGATTGACCACAAACTGATCATTTTTTGAAACCGCACGATACCTCCATTAAGGACTTATTCTATTATTCTCTTTACTTTTATATAGTTTGATGTTTTCCCTACTAAAAAAAAAAGTTAAAAATAAAAAGATGTCTGACTTCACATGAAGCTGAAGGTAAAGGTTATAATTTACATTTGAATGAAACTTTGCATTTCACACAATCCTTTCATAGACTGTCCCTTCTGGTCCAGGAGAGGGAGAGTCGGTGTGGTGAGAAAGAAGTGACCAACAGTCACCATCTGCCAGGTAGTTTTTCAATCATTCACTTAACTCTCAAAAAATTCCCTGTGTATTTCAAATACACAGATTGCGAAGCACCAATTCTGAATAATATACAGTGTGGGGGGTGGGGCGGAGGGGCTACCAGCCAGAGCGCCCCAATGGGGTTTGTCCACCAGGACCTCAGGCGAGGGCTAGAAGCTCTTTTTCTTTTTTAATTAATTTATTTGTTTATTTATGCTTACAGAACTGGGGTACAGGCCAGAGATGTGGTGGGTGAGAGGATTCACCGGAGACAGAGCGGGGAGCAGAACAGATGGACTGAAATACACTGCTGAGGGGAGCAGTGGGCGGGTCAGGAGAGGCCTGCTGCACCACGTGGGTCACCTTCCTGGCTGGAGATCGAACTCATGCTGAAGAGGCTGCAGATGGCTTCTTAGTGCTGCACTTTAACCCACTGCACCACCAACCTTTGCCTTCTGTCTACTGATTTGCTGCAGAAGTGTACACACATTCCAACAGGAAGAACTTATTACCTCACAGTGTCTGTGGGTCAGGAATTAGGAATGGCTTAGCGGAGGGTTCTGGTTCAGGGTTTGCTGAGCAGGTGATTTCATCTTTTCATTTGCTAACTACTTCATCGCATCTCTGTCAGTAGCTGCCTTGCAGTATCTCAATGGGAGGCTGCCTGCTTCATGAAGCATTTCATAAAGACAGTCCGAGCTTGAAATCTGTGAATTTTGTTCTTTAAAGCATTATGATTATTAAACTTATGTTGAACTTTGATCTGCCTGTTGCTTGTTTGATTATTTCCCAGGCTACAAGAACCCAGAGGGGTAGGAGATGATTTCTTTTGCACCCCGGCAACATCAATGTTCAGGCATGGGCAGGAAAGTGAGACCCAGAGAGAAAAGGACTTGTTCTGGCTGGCACAGTGAATGGCAACAATGAGTCTAAAATCCAAGTCATTTGGTAACAAGTTCAAATTTCTTTTTTCCTTACACAGGTTGTGGCTGTCCGTGTCTGTCTCTCCCTGGTCCCATTCTCTTCGGATGCATTAGTTAGTATCCTATCATCTTAAAAGAAGACTGGGGTGTTCTTCCCACCCCTCACCTCCCCCCCCCATTTAATCTGTTAGCCTCCTTTTTCTGGAGCCCACTGTGACGCTGGGTTCTTTTTAGAATATAATTGACATAGGACTTTTACTCCAGTCTCAGCCCCAACTACATTAAATAATTAACTTGCAGCACTCTCCTTTGTGTGCCTTATCTCCACATCCCCCAAAATAGCTGGTGGCATTTCCTCTGCATAAATAGAAAGCAGAAAGGTCAATTGGCATTCGTGAAAAAAAAAAATATATATATATATATATATTTTAGACAGCAGCAACCTAGCAGGGTCCCTTTGCTATACCAGTGACTGTTTCATAACACCAACTTTCCAGCTCTTCAATTCCTCTACCAGTCTTCACTCACTATCTTGCAGCTGGATGAGTGATAAATACACTAGAGTGGCCCAAACTGAAGACAGAGTGTGGCTGAGGGGGGAAGCATTTCCCAGGCAGTCTTAAATGGCACCGTCCTTCTGAACATCTTAAATCCTGTGCTCCCACCCCGCACTCCTGGGGAAGAGGAGGAAGTTCCCTTTACAGGGCATGGCGCTGTGATCCAAAGTGGCATTTCTTCCGAGTTTTCCTTTCTCTTACGCCTGAAATGGTCCACAGCATCCATCCCAGGTGGGTGGGATATTTTCAGGTTGCACCTGTTGTCCCAATGTATGGCACCAAAATGTGCCCCCCTCACCCTCCCGAGTGCCACACCAGGCACTGGGAGCACTCTGACTGAAAACATTTAAAAAACAGCAGATGCAGGAAGACCCCACCCCTGGCCTCCTCTTTCTACACATTTCCCATGAGAACAGTGCTCTCCAGGCCCAGGAAAAGGGGCTCATTCTTAGCACAGGATGGATGTTGAGAGAGATCTGAACAAATCAATCTACATAAACCACCCTGATCTGTCATTAGTTTCCCCAATATATTTCCCAGTCACTTTTCCCCCAAAGTAACCCCCCTGCGGGGCTCAAGTCCCTTTTCCTTTGTCTTGTCACTTACACAAATCTGTCACCCTCCTGTCAAAATAGTCTGTAAGTGCTCAGGCCTGACCGCTACCATTTCTTTGGGGTTTTCACTTCTTTCTAGAAAGCCTCAAGCTATTTTATTAAGCACAAAGTCTTCAATAACCCATCGATGAATTTGGGAGCTCAAGCTCGTGGGGTCTTGAAACCAGGTCTTGCTTAGTGATCGCAGAAGAGCCAAAGGAACCAGAATCGGGTGACCCGAGACAAGCGTGTCTGACTCCTGGGTGGCCACTCGGCGAGTCAGAGGCCTGTGTCTGGTGGCCTCCAGGAGCAGGCTGGCCTCGGCACAGTGACCCAAGGTGGCCAGGTGCCGAGTCCATCCACATGGGGGCGGCAGAGAGCAGCGGGCTTCTGGTGGTGGCCAGGCATGGCCCTGCAGGCTGTGGCGCTTTCCAGAACCCCCAGCTTGACCCACCAGCTTAGGGCCAGCACTCACTGCCCAGCCCTGTGGGCCAGGCAGGCATCTCCTGCACTCTAGTGTAGCCTCGCTTTTGACAAGCAACGGAAAGGAAGACCGTGGTGGCGGCCGAGCCCCTGTTCCCACAGCCGGGTCCAGCCTATGCGTTCAACGGTTTCATTTCCCCTTGCGCGAGCTGGGCTTTGGCAGCTGCTGAGGGATGACTCTGGAGGCGGCGGCCCTCGCCTGCTGCGATCAGCAACTGTTCCTCAAAGTAGAGGAGCCTGTCCACCTCAAAGCAGTCGCTGGCATGCGGCACCACTTTTTCCAGAGAGGCGCGGATCTCTGCATCGCTGGCCTTCTGCCGCCTTGCTCTCTTGAGGTAATTATAGACCTCCTCAAATACGCTCGCACCCAGCTTCCGCACAGCTGATCTGCAAGAAAATGTAATTTTACATGGTCAGTCACGCCGATGCCATCCTTACCCTGAGGTTTAGAACAAGGGGGAGAAAAAAAAGATGGGCTGTGTCCCCCTTTATCACTCAACGATATTCAACCCAGGCTTCTTATCAGTCGTTATCGCTTCATTTCCCCCCCCCCCATTGGCTTTCTTTTTCCTGTGTCCCCTCACCTGCACCTGTTGCTTCTGGCCTTTTAGACGCTGGCCGTTCCCACCGGGTGCGGTGGCGGCTCGCTCTGGTTTTGCATTTCCCTGATGATCAGTGACGATGAGCGTGTTCTCCGCCTGCCAGTCCTTTGTAGGTCTTCCCTGGAGAAGTGTCTGTGTGGCTCTCCTCCCACGTTTTGAATGGCTTATTTGCTTTCCGTTTTTGAACTATATGAGTTCGTTATACATCTTGGAACGAGGCCCTGGTCAGATGCAGAATGTGGCTGACCACCTTTGCCTCAGAGGCTATTTAGGTATCTCTCACTGAACTTGGAAAACAAACGGAAAATGACACAAGAAGACCCGTGGCACAGTGGGAGTTAAATAAAGTAATTCTGGAGAAATAATCATGAAAATCTAGCTTAGCAGAAAGCATTAAGAGACACATAGATTATTCTCCAGGCATAACTTAAGGGAACCTTGAAAATCATTTTATAGAATCTACGAACTCCCTGCACATCCAATATGTATGAGTCCCGGCAGGGGAAGAATGGTGCAGTGCATTTCCCATTAATGCGGCTGTCGCACGATCATCTGGCGCTAACAAGCACCAGCATTTTTATAAGGATGGATTTTGTATCCCTTCCTGCAACATCTGGTACTGTGAATGGCTGTCTGAATCTCGCGGCAAGTTTTAGGGCCTCAGTGGTCTCTCTTCAGGCCAAGCCTGTTAGGTTGGGCATTTGCACATGATGGAATGAATAATTTTTGGAGCTTTATTGCGAAGCTGTTATGGACATTCTTTTCTCTCTCCTTACAGGCACGCACGCACACACACACACCCACAATTCTATGAGACATCTTTCACAATAAGAGTCTGCTTCCTTTGCCTTTGTACACACGATGGCTGGATCCCTTTTAAAGCATGCATCCCTTAACAGTTTCGGGGTCCCTGTGTACTACCCGGTCACATGCTAATAACATATTAGCGTGTGCTAATGCTTCATGTACAGGCCCGTGCTCTTTGGGCTGGGTCACCATCCCACCAGAACTGGGGGCTTGGCAAAAGCCTCTCTGGGTTTCTATACAATCTCAGCAGCCTGGAGCAAACTCTGAGCCAGTGCGTGAGATTCTGAATGGCAAGCTAGTGAGGTGCAGGGGCTGTAGACTACCACCCCCAGTGTGCCCTGAGCCTCACTTTCTGAAAGGGACGCCACCGGACACTTGGGGAGGACCTAAGTGGCCACGCTTAGCTCAAAACTGAACACACGCTGCTCTAGCTGTTGCTTCCTTGGCTTCAGTTCGCGCCAGGTGCGTCACTCAGGACTGCGGGTAGGAGCCAGCCCCAGGTTAGCATCTTCTTTCCTCCTCCTCCCTCTTCCCTTTTTACCTTCCTCTTACTCCTCTTCCTTCTTTTTTTCCCTCATCCTCTTCTCCTTTCCTCCCTCTAGCTCTCCTCCCTCTTCTCATTCCTCCTTGCCTGGGTCTGGCGGTGGCTCTGGAGGAGGGAGGGATGACTTTCGCCTGGAGATCTGAATGAGAGGACTCAAATTCTGCCAGGACTGGGAGAAGGGCATCCCCAAGGGAGGGGAGTGGACATGCCCGGGAGCTGAAAGTCCTCGGTATGGAGAAAAGCAGACTGGGGGGGTGGGTGGGGTCCAACTCAGAGAAGAATGGCAGGAGGTGAAGCTCCAGGCAGCGGGGCCGCCGACTCCTGACTCAGGCTGGGGCCAGGAAAAGCCCCAGGGGTGACCTGAGCCCTGTAAGCACCCTGAGGAGAGCCACGGAGAGCAAATCAGCAGAAGCACCTCGGAATACTTCTGCGCCCTGTACGTAAGGACCCTTGTGATTAATTCTTCCCCAAATTTTTAGAACCAGGGAAAACTCAGCTTTTTTTTTTTCTTACTGAGCTGATTTCTGGAATTCACTAGGTTTCCCTCTTGCCCAGCCGACCTGAAGGCTCAGAGCTGATTTGGGACTGTTTGGCAGCACAGACTGTTCATTTATCCTTCTGGGATCTGAGCTCAATTTCACACCTCACTCTCCATCTATGTTTTCATAACATTTCCTCAAAATCAGCCTAAGTTAAAAGCATTTAATAATAATTAGGAACATGAGTAGTGACAACACAGGAGACTGTCGACTGTCTGGAATGTGGACACGACAAGCTTTTGTGTTTTGTTGGCTTGGTGGTCTGTAACATGGCGCGGGCAGCGAGGCTGTACACATACAACAGCCTTGGCTACTAAAACATTCCAGCAACTTCTGAGGCCGTTTCTAAGTGCGGATGCCTCTCTAGGACCTTTGACCCCATCACAAGGGTGTCCTCAAATAGTTTAAGGGGTTTGAAACAGTGCAGAGGGAATCGTCATGCATCTAGCGTCCATTTTCAGGGAGCAGACGCCATGTGTATACTCTGTGAATTCCTCTCCCAGATCATACAGCCTCCTCCCCATCCCCAGATTTTGACTCTGGTGTTTCGCCATCACCAAGCATTAAAAAAAATCCTCTCACTGTATATGTAAGCAGGTATCCCTCAGAAATAAATAGTCCTGCTTTTTATTCTTATGTGGCGTTACACCTTTTCTTTCTTTCTTTTGTCTTTTTTGCTCAGAGTTGTCAATATTTATCCCTTTGGGTCCCAAAGCTGATTCATTTTCCCTGGGTGCCATTCATCACTATTTCTCCTATCTGAAGTATTCATTCTGCTGAAGTACATTTCAGGTTGCTTTTATCCCTTCCTACCCTCACGCCCATGTCTACTTATAACCGGAGGATGCCATTCTAGAAGCCTCTCCTGGCTTCATTATATCTTAAGCTACAAAATATCCACAAACATGGAAGACAGGTTTTCAGACAGAGGTCCTACACCAAGTAACTATTTACCATCACTCATGTCTGATCTTTTTAAATATATATATATATATTTTTTAAAGATTTATTTATGCATACAGAACTGGGGTACAGGCCAGAGGTGAGGCGTGGTGAGAGGATTCCCCAGACACAGAGTGGGGAGCAGAACAGGCAGATCAACGAAGTACACTGCTGAGGGGAGCAGCGGGCAGGTCAGGAGAGGTCTGACCTAGGGAGGGCCTCATGTCTGATCTTTTATGATGGTTTCATCATATTTAGAATTTTACAATTCTAAATTTTAGAATTTGTTTTAGAATAAGAAAATACAGTCTCGAGAGGGTGAGGATGCAGGGCTTTGTTAAAAGCTCTGCAAGGTATCAGCCCTCCCGGGTGGCACAGCAGGTTAAAGCACAGCACTAAGAAGCTAAAGCCACTCAGCATGAGTTCGATCCCCCACCTGGGAGCTGACCCACATGGCAGCAGACCTCTCCTGACCC